>NC_041406.2:112981213-114181213 GCF_900747795.2 Erpetoichthys calabaricus | reverse complement strand
CATGGCCAGGCACTCAAAGATTAGTAGGAAGGCCTCAGCACCATCTTTTGCATGCAATAACAATAATATTTTGGAGGGCCTATGGGCTCATTCTAAACATACGCTTTATTGTGTCATACATCTTGCTTGCGTCTCAGTGAAGTTAGCCTGAAGTGTAGATACCTAGTTTTACAGCTGCTCCAGTTGATATCCCATCTGTTGAATTAATGTTCTTAAGTCATCCGGGTCTGTCATTCTTTCAGTAGAAATTTTGGCATGACTTTCCATCAGGTGGCAGAAGTGACAAAATGGTTTCTCCTGATTTACTTCCTATGTTCTAAGGAAGTACAGAGAAAAATAGTTAACTCTGGTGTTGCATCACTCTTCTTCTACTGCTCAAAAAATTAAAGAAACACTTTTTAATCAGATTATAGCATCAAGTGAATGAAACTTCTGGGCTTTTGATCTGGTCAGTTAAGTAGCAGAGGGGGTTGTTAATCAGTTTCAGCTGCTTTGGTGTTAATGAAATTAACAACACATGAACTAGAGGGGCAACAATAAGACAACCCCCAAAAAAGCAATGGTTTAACAGGTGGAGGCCACTGACATTTTTCCCTCCTCATCTTTTCTGACTGTTTTTTCACTAGTGTTGCATTTGGCTATGGTCAGTGTCACTACTGGTAGCATGAGGTGATACCTGGACTCTACAGAGGTTGCACAGGTAGTCCAACTTCTCCAGGATGGCACATCAATATGTGCCATTGTCAGAAGGTTTGCTGCGTCTCCCAGCAGAGTCTCAAGGGCATGGAGGAGATTCCAGGAGACAGGGAGTTACTCTAGGAGAGCTGGACAGGGCCATAGAAGGTCCTTAACTCATCAGCAGGATCAGTATTTGCTCCATTGGGCAAGGAGGAACAGGATAAGGACTGCCAGAGCCTACAAAATGACCTCCAGCAGGCAGGACACTGGTGTGAATGTCTCTGACCAAACAGTCAGAAACAGACTTCATGAGGGTGGCCTGAGGGCCCAACCTCCTCTTGTGGGCCCTGTGCTCACTGCCTGGCACCGTGGAGCTCGATTGGCATTTGCCATAGAATACCAGAGCTGGCAGGTCCACCAGTGGCACCCTGTGCTTTTCACAGATGACAGCAGGTTCACCCTGAGCACATGTGACAGACATGAAAGGGTCTGGAGAAGCTGTAGAGAATGTGATGCTGCCTGTAACATCGTTCAGCATGACCGTTTTTTTTTTGTTTGTTTTTTTTGTTCTTTATTTTGCCTTATACAATTTCTTGTATTAGGAATTTGTTAGTTTTCGCATACCCCTTGGGGTCAGAGTGCAGGGTCATTGTACAGCGCTCCTGGAGCAATTGAAGGTTAAGGGCCTTGCTCAAGGACCCAGCAGAGTAGGATCTCTTTTGGCAGTGACAGGGATTTGAACCGGCAACCTTCAGGATACCAGTGCAGATCCTTAGCCTCAGAGCCACCATTCCTTCCATAATTTGGTTTGGTGGTGGGTCAGTGATGGTTTGGGGAGGCATATCCATGGAGGGAAGGCACAGACATCTACAGACTAGACAACTGCACCTTGACTGCCATTAGGTTTTGGGATGAAATCCTTGGACCCATTGTCAGACCCTACGCTGGTGCAGTGGGGCCTGGGTTCCTCCTGGTGTACGACAATACTCAGCCTCATGTAGCGAGAGTATGCAGGCAGTTCCTGTAGGATGAAGGAATTAATTCCATTGACTGTTTTGTATGATTGTATGATTATTAGCTGTATTAGCTGTATTATTAGCTGTACTTTGTGGTATTACTTTAATCTGAGACTGTGTTGGGTATTATTGGGTCTGGGATTTGGGGCTCAGTGGTGTTCTCTACTGGTTACAGTATCTATTTGATATTTGTTCTGATTGTTTTATTGTTAACTGTTCTGAGGAGACATGCAAGTAAGAATTTCATTGTATTGAATACACAATCATAAACATGGCTTGACCAGGCACTTAAATGCTACTCCCCTGAATAGTCAGATGTCTGTAACTGGGTGATCAAATTTCTTAGAAGGAACTCCTACTCAATCCAAACACAACAGTGATTAAAAATGTGAAACATGGTAGAACATCCTAGGAACGCTTAGCTGAAACGGGTTACATTCTAGGCCTTTTATTTATATTCTTTTCTTTAATACCACTCACTTTTAGTGAGATCTATTTAAGCAGTTATGATTGTATCATTGATGAGCCCTTTTAGGATTAATCCATTGCTTTGAAACATTTTGGCTTTCCTGAATACACAAACAGAGATAGGAAAAGAGAGAGAAAGACATGCATCTATAGTGGCAAATCTACTGGTCTATGCATTGTAAAATCTATTTGCCCTCAGACTTTACAATAATATAGGGTAAATATTTCTTTGGGCACAGTATACTTCATCCTGTTAAAGTACAATAATCCTTTGTGATTCAGGAGGCAGACAAGGGGTGCAGGACTGCTGCAAATGTGAAAATCTGAAGCTACATTTTGGGACCGTGGTTCCTGTACATTCTAAATTTGTTGCAGTAAATAAGATGCAAAAAATTTTGAGAAACACAAGATAAAATGATCACTCAGGTGTATAAGGTGAATGGCATCCCCCAAACAAAGTACGTAGTTTAGAAGTTATTTAGTGAACTGTAACTTTTTATACAATTTAATCTTTAAATTTGCATGTACATTTATGGTAAGTAAACAACAAAAATGATTAATATTACAAATACAAAAGCAATCCAACAAAACACAAAATGAAAAACAATAAACACTCATGATGGTGTCATAGTTATGAAATGAAATCCCCTGTGAACAGCTCCCTGAAAGTAATGTAAAGTTGTGTCCTACTGTGATGCTGATGTATGTAAAGATCTGTGGAAGATGAGAGCACTACCAGACAAAAACATTTTAAAACCCAGACAAAATCACATGAACAAATGGGCACAGTATTTACTCGTGTACCACGTGCCCTCGTGTAAGACGCACACCCTAATTTTTACAAAGAAAATCACAAAAAAAATTTTCTCCTTGTACGACGCGGAAGAGTTTAGCGCACATTTTCTGCGAAATGCCCTTCTGTCTTTGTTGCATGACGAAAGAGCGAGCAAGCGAGTGAGAAAGCGAGAGAGAGAGATCGCGAGTGAACAAGCAAGAGAGAGAGAGAGAAAGCGCGAGTGAACGAGCAAGAGAGAGAGCGAGCAAGAGAGCCCAAGCAGAAGAAGTAAACATTACAGAAAAAAATTTCCTCGTGTATGATGCGCACCTGATTTTCTAATGCTAATTTTTGGGAAAAAATGTGCACGTGGTATACAGGTAAATACGGCAAATCAAGCGAAAATTTTAACTGAATTTCTGTACTGAAGCATTGAAACAAAGACACCACTGATTGTGAACCTGTTGTCTTGTTATGGCTCACTTTTAAAACTAGTGCCCTCATCTTTCATCCAGCAGCCCTTGCAGCAACTGCTGAAGCTACCCAATGACTCAGTACCCCAGGGATTGCTGGGAGTTGTTGTCCATTTAAGTAGCATGCTGCAGCATCATGTGCAGCTTTCTGTACTAGGCTGCAAAACTTGGAAAATAATTTCCATTTAATTATTTATGACAAACCTGTGAATTGTAAACCCGCCAACCTGTATATTATTTAAATATATCACTATGTATCATTTTATGTATAGTACCATATTTTGCATCTGTGTGTTTGCTGCCACTTTATAGTTAAAATTTTACATTATGTCCTTGTGCATTTTATATTATTTATTCCACTGGAGCATATGAATTTTCCCTCGAGGCTCATTATACTGTTGGAAAGTGGTGACAAATGTTTTATTAATTTTTATGCATACTGTAACAAACTGTGGTCAATATCAGCACCTTTAACCAATCCAGAAATCAGACTTTTTACCTTTTTTTTTTTTTAATAATTTGAAACGGAGCTGTCAGTTTTGTAGTTAAAGTCATTGTCTGTGTGGAGTTTGCATAATCTCTCCACGTCTGTATGGGCTTTCCTCCCACATCCGT
Organism: Erpetoichthys calabaricus; assembly: GCF_900747795.2. Taxonomy (NCBI): domain Eukaryota; kingdom Metazoa; phylum Chordata; class Cladistia; order Polypteriformes; family Polypteridae; genus Erpetoichthys; species Erpetoichthys calabaricus. Next base: position 114,177,188 of record NC_041406.2, on the reverse strand, counting down.
ACAGATTTGAGTGTCACGTTGGTGTGTGAGTGGGCCCAGCAATGGACTGGCACCTTTTCAAGGGCTTTTCCCTCCTTACATCAAGTGCTCCCAAAATAGATTCCGGCCCCTGACAACCCTGAGTTGAATTAAGCAGCTTTGTGAATGTTATGTTATATTAATAACTTTTCTTACACAGGCAGATGCAGTGGATTCAGAAAGTATTTGGATCCCATCTCTTTCTGCACACTTTATTTTATTGTAGATTTAATTTTAGATAGATAGATAGATAGATAGATAGATAGATAGATAGATAGATAGATAGATAGATAGATAGATAGATAGATAGATAGATAGATAGATAGATAGATAGATAGATAGATAGATAGATAGATAGATAGATAGATAGATAGATAGATAGATAGATAGATAGATAGATGCATTTGCCAGTTTTGCTCAGCAATCTACACTCAGTAACCCACAATAAAAATGCGAAAACATGTTTTCAGAAAGGTTTGAAAATGTATTAAGAATCAAACGCTGAAGTCTCTCATTCCTGTAAGCATTCCGAACCTTTGTTGTGGTACTCCAAATTGTGGTCAGGTGCATCCTGTTTGAGATATAAGTAAAGGCAGCCTATGCACTGACACTTTATCATATGTTTTAGCTCAAATGCATAAAGTTAATGTCCTTTACATTTATTTGTATATAGTAAATGTTCCATTAATAACATCAGATTGCTACATACATTTAGAAATAAAAAGGAAGGAATGCATTTCAAAACACACTAAATACAAAATTTTCTTCTAAATGTGCAAGGAAATACATACATCTATGTGTTCATAGACCTTGTTATTATGTTGTAAAATAGGTTCTTGAAGCTCCTGATAGTAATAATGTAAATAAAAGGCAGCTATTCCACTCTAAGGTCCCATTCCACAGCCAGAAGGGATGACTTAGTCAAAGTAATGGCGACACTAACTACCACTGCAGGACACCAAAAAGGGACAGAGAATGAGAAAGACTTAGTACAAAATGATCACAACAAATGCAACATTTATTATAAAGAAATATGAAGAGCTTCACCAGCAGCTTTAACCAATTATGTGATGCTAAAATCGAGTCTTCAGTCTTCATTTAAATGCTCATACCGGTGGGGTGATCTTCCTATACTAATACAGAGAATCTTCTAGATACGGGGTTGATGTCATCTCTCAAGATTGTTTTAAATGAGAATGGCCATTTACCCTGGTGTCCCTACTGTACAGGAGAGTAACAGAAATGGCCTTATATACCACAAGCTTAGTTTTCTCTTAAAGGTCACAGCATATTTTCTTTAGAACATATCAACACAAATTATATGGTGTTAAAATTTCTCTATAATGGCTGCTTTTTGGTAGAAGTGGCTGCTGTGGAATAAAAGGTAATCAAAAACTTACAATGTTTCTCCAGAAATAGAGATTTCCTGGGGCTCAGTTTCTTGGACAGGGACATTCTAATAGAAGGGCTTCGTTAGCTCAGTGTTAAAAGGCAGTCTTCAACAGAGCAGGCAAAAATGGCACAAATACCCACATATTTGTGGTTGATTATTAACATTTTAGCCCCCTCTGTTTTAGCCTGAAACTTTCCCTTCAAACTGGTATGCAATCTCAAAGCCACTGGGGACATTATGACTGTTAAAGCTTTCTACTATTATGCAGTACTCTGGTTTGAGTAAAGGCTGTTAAAGGGTCCCACAATTCACTTTGCTTTTCTTTATACAGTGCATTCTGAATGAATGACCCATTCACTTCATATTTTATTATGCTGCATGCTTATGCTACAATCATTTAACTTCATTTTTTCCCAATTAAGAAACACTTAATACCTCAGAATGACAAAGTGGAAATTTTAGAAATGTATTGAAAAGAAAAAAAAAAAGAAAAAAAACCCCTGAAATATCACATTGACACAAGTGTTCAGACCCTTTACTCAGTACTTAGTTGACAGTGATTACAGCCTAGAGTCGTTTTGCAGATCCTCTCAAGGTTGAACGGAGACTATCAGTGGGTAACTATTTCCAGGTCTCTCCAGAGATGTTCCATTGAGTTCAAATCCAGGATTTGCCCAGGTCAATTAAGAACATTCACAGAGTTGACCCTAGGCCACTCCTGTGTCATTTTTGCTTTCTGCTTAGGATCATTGTCTTGTTGGAAGGTGAACCTTTAGCCCTGTCAGTGGTCTAGAACACTCTGGAGCAGGTTTTCATTAAGGGGCATCTCTGTACTTTGTTCAGTTGAGGTCTCCCTCCAATTTGACTAGTCTCCCAGTCCCTCCAACAGAAAAACAATCCCACAGCAGGAGTCGTGCCTAGATTTTCCCAGACATATTGCTTAGAATTGATGCCAAACAGTTCAGTCTTCATCAGATCAGAGTATTGTCATTCTCACAGTGCGAGAGTCCTTTAGGTGCCTTTTTGCAAAATCCAAGCAGGTTTTCATTTGTCTTTTACTGAGATGTTTCTCTCTGGCCACTCATAAAGCTCAGATTGGTGGAGTGTTACAGTTATGGTTGTCCTTATGGATGTTACTTTCACTTTCACTCAGGATCTCTGCAGCTCCGCTAGTGTGACCATTGGGTTCTTGCTCACTTCTTTTTCCACTGTTTCTCAGTTTTTCTAGGCAGTCAACTCTAGGTAGCATCATGGATGTTCCAGACTTCTCAGTTTCAGAATTATGGATGCCATTCTGTTCTTGGGAACCTTCAATGCTGAAAAAAAGAAATCTGTAGCCTTCTCCAGATCTGTGGTTTGTCTTGAAGCTCTGCAGGCAGTTCCTTCAACCTTACTGCTTGGTTTTTGCTCTGACACATTGTCAACTGTGGGACCTTCTATAGACAGGCATGTGCCTATATTAATCATGTCCAATTAATTGACTCCAAACAAGGTGTATGACCATCCCAATAATAATTAATAGAATGGGATTGCTCTGAGCCAGATTTAGAATACCACAGTTAAGGGTGTGAATACTTATGTCAATGTGATATTTCAGCTTTTTATTTTTAGTAAAACTGAACATTTTCTAAAATCCTGTTTTCTCTTTGCCATGCTGGAGTACTGAGTGTTGCTTCCAGACTCTGTGTAAACTACAGTTGTAATGGCCGAACCACTCGTCTGGAACGGCAGCTACTCCACCAAGACCCATGGCCTGACAAACTGAGGAAAATTCAGACCAGACAAGCCGTACCTCTTCCAAAAATGCTTTCCCAATCAACGGTTAAATGAGCAAAAGCAAACAAATATGTATAATAGTAAGGTGTATATATATTAATGGTAAAAAAGAACAAAAAACAAAATAATATATATATTTCACTCCCTCCAAAGCCCCCACAGAACACACATCCAGAACATGAGAAAAGCTACGAAATAATCAAAAGGCACAGAAAAAAAATATGCAGTACAAACCTTCCCTTGTCCCTACACTGAATATGGAACAAGTAAGACACACAGAAAACTCAAACACACATAAACGTCCAAAACAGTAAATGGAAGATGATTAATGAGAATGAACCTTGTCTAGCTAAAAAGTGTCCCACAATAACGCATGGATAAAATGGTTTGCTCCTTCTCCAAATGACAAAAAACAGAAAAAGAAAGCAGCAAGTGGGAAAAGGTGTAAAGTGAATTGAATCTGTGTTGTAAGTGATTTTTTTTTCTTTTCATCCTCATGTTTAAATAGCAATGACCCAGATGGAATTGATGGGTTAGACAGGGAAAATTATCACGAGGGGTCATGATACCATGGCATTATCCTTCCCCCTTTGTTTCCAGTTGACAACATTTACACAGACACACACACACCATATAAATGGGACGACGCTATGAAAGACACGACTCAGCACAGAACATATTTAAGACATCTACATAGTAATATACTAATGGTTTTATGCCCAGGTATCCTTCGTGATGCCAACCTCCTTTTGATTAGTTTAGTTTAGATACACTATATTAACTCCTTGGTGAAACTGAAATGCATACCGCAGCAGAAACATAAAAACAAAGGTGCAGACTCACAGAGCAGATAATACATCCATCCAATCAGTCAATCAATCAATCAATAAACTTAAGAAGTCCGTCAGGTGGAAGTATTGAATGCCCTGACTGCAGTGGGCAGAAAACCCCCCCAGGGGTGCTTCTTAGCACACTGTGGTGAAATGAGCCTGTGGCTACAAGTGCTCCATGAAAGTGTCTCCTCGAGGGATGGAGGGGATTTTTCATTAATCATCCAATTTTGTCATCATTCTGTTTTCCACAACAGATTCTAGTGTGTCCAGCGTTCGTCCTGTGGTGGAGCAGGCTTTCCTGATAAGTTTGTTCATTTTGTTTATTTACCTTTTTACGAGAAGTACGAGGCTGCGGTGGGCTGGCGCCCTGCCTGGGGTTTGTTTCCTGCCTTGCACCATGTGTTGGCTGGGATTGGCTCCAGCAGACCCCTGTGACCCTGTAGTTAGGATATAGCAGGTTGGATAATGGATGGATGGATAGAGATGTACAAGGGATGGTGATATTATTCTAAATCCACGACATAAGGGTAAAAGAATAACACAATGTAAATAAAAATTAGTTAATTAATACAGAGTTAAAGAGTTAGTTGACGCTGTCTAGTCAAGCTTAAACAAGGAGAAAACAGGAGTAGAAAACGTGAAAGGAAGAATAATGTGTGACCTGGCATCATCTCTAGTGTTCTTTGCCACCTTGCAAGAAAGCACTGTTTCAGCAGCTGCATAGATGGCGACAGATAGAAATTGGATACCGATATACAGCATCTCCAACTTCAGGGAGAGTCCCATTCCTTACAACTGATCAGCCAAAAGGGTCCTCTCAAAGATGACCATCTATACTTTCTTTATTTGTTTCTTCCTGACATATGTGATCCATCTTATAAATGAAGAATAGTCTCCTCCATAGACTGAATTGTGTCAGGCGTGAGTGGGCTGTTTATGTGCATACTCTATATATATTATAAGGCTATGGAATAATGAAGTTGCCCTCATTGCCAGCCCACACAATGTAGATTTATTTTTCTGCTTCTTTTGGCAATAAACTGTAAGAAAAGGAGACTGGAGAAGAAGAATATATTCATATTCAATCAAAGAAACTATTAAAAGCTAAATCGCAGCTGGGGCCCTGTGTAGTCTTGGCAGTGGGGGGAGAATAGGGCGGAGGGAGACATCTGCATAAGATGGGGAAAGCTGAGCAGGTTATCTAACTCAAACGGGAGCAAATTACATAAATGCACACAGAATGCATAATGTCTTGCATATGCTTTTTTTTCATTCCAACTCCCCTTTTTTGTGAAACTCCTTATTTTTAGGTGGTATGATGGTCACAGTCTATTATGGGGATACCCATTTGATCAAACCTCTGCATTCACTGAGAGACATTTTGCTTTGGGGTCCTACAAAAGGTACAATGTGCCTCCTAGCAGCATTGATGAGTGTAGTCTCTTGGCTTCTTCAATATTGCTTTAGAAGTGCTGTGCTGGGCATTATGATAGATTTGAAGATGACAGATTGGACAAGAAATCAAAGCAGCAGAGATCTAAGGACCAACCTTAAAAAACAGATAGACTGAAGAAACGTTCAAGACACTAAAGTTCTGAGATTGGGAAAAATTAAACTCAGACTTCTAAAATATTTTGAGCTTCCAAAAATTATTTCTCAAGTGGAGTCTTTTAAAAAGCAAAGTTTGGATATCCATTAATTTGTGGCACTATTAAATAGCTGACATGACATCACTTGCCACTCAAGATTTTGGTGCCATGCAGCAAGTAGCACTATAGAAACTGAAATGAAAAATGGTGATACCCATGCTGTAACCACCAAAAAAAAAAAAAACACAAGAAAGAGTAGATATTTCCTGAATCCTGGTACTACAGTCATGCTTATTGAATGACAAGGGCTTGTCAGATTGGTTTTAATTTCTTAAAGTTCATGATTGTGTAGCTACTTGGGAGAACTTGACAAATTAACATCTGATGCCTTTATCTTAGGCACCATACAATATCTGAGATATGATTGGATACAGTTCTTTTTTTTTTCCATGTAGATGAAGTGACTTACTCGGGGTCACACAGTGTCACTAGAAGGATTTGAACCCAGAATCACAGGGTTTGAAGTCCCAAGCCTTAACCATTATACTAGACTTCTTGACTAGACTCGGCACGATATTTTAAGCAATTTATTTTTAAATACTCTTTTTGGGGAGAAAAAGAAGATATTTGAAGTTCCACCTTATTCTAAACTGGAGGGTACTTGGAGCAGCCACTGTCAGACACGTGCAGCTGACGAGGCAGCCAACAGGTCAGAGCATTAATGCCTCTCTCCTTCTTTCAACAGACCCATGGAAGAATAATCCCATTTTTTTCCCCCTTACCGCCATCATTTCCGGCTCCTCTTGATGACGTCACTCCAGGCACAATCTTGAAGACCCCACTTCTGGCTCCCAAAAACAGTGTCACTTCTGTCCTCCCGCTATGAAGTCACTTCCCATCCAACCCTGATGACATAACTTCCGGCAAACTCTGATGACGTCACTTCCATCTGCCCACTATGACGTCACTTCCTGTCGCTATTATATAAAAACACCGATTGTCTATGCTCATTTGTCAACTGTTTGAATGCTTTTTGACCTTTTTTCAATCTGTTTTTTCAACAGACATTATAAGGGGACCATTCTTCAACTCTTTTTTGAGTCTCTGCCTACCTTATTTTGTGACACCACTCTGGAGGTCTTTCCTAAAACCCCTCAGTATCATTCTTGCCACACCTGACTCCAAGCTTCTAGATGGAGGTCTTTAAGTTGTGGTTCTTATTTACTCCAAGTTGGCGTTTGTGGCAGTTTTCATTTTGCCCTTTTGCCAACAGGACTAGAAAATTAAAACATTTGTTCCAAACCCATGGCTTTTAAAGCTGATCGGACAACTCTTGAATTTCTTAACATCATAAAACGTATGAAGCTTCAAAGATGTGTGTGTTGCAGCCACTGTGGCTAGGGCAGAAATGCATTATTCACAGCACAGCGCCGCATGGCTAATTTGCCATGTGCCACAACTAGGAGTGAAAACAAGCCTTAAATAAGTCTTCCGTCTACCTCATCGAAAAACACAAGAGACCCACTGAAATAATAAAAGAGATTTATTACTATTTACAAGACTTTTCTTTCTTGCTGATGGAAGAAAAGAAGCTGAATCTTCTGCACAGATACATGGGGAAAGAAAAAAAAAAGATGCTCCATTTGTACCTGGCACCGTTACTTCAAACAGTGGAATGAGCCAATCCCACACTGCTGCTTTGTGGCATGGCCAATGTGAGCCTCAGTTGCTATTGACAATTTGTGGTATTCGTTCCATCTGCGTCTATTGTTGCTTGAGACACAGTGGTTAGCAGAGCTGCCTTGTGGCTCAGATGTCATTTTTGGTCACAATAATCACTCCAGCATAGTTGGTGGACACTTCCCTAGCCCTCAGGGCACTTAAAAGACCATTGTACCTTTATAATCTTCTCAAAACTAGTTTGGATCCCCCTTCCCTTTTGACTTTAATGCATTTTGTGGAGCTCAGCAAAGTTCCCAAACACTTCTGTGTTTTCGGCAGACTCATGGTAAAGTGAACTCCATGGGGTTCACACTTTACTGCTAAAACTCAGAGATGGATTCTGTAGAAAATGGTGGAGTAAGATTGAACCTGTTATTTACTATTTTTATGTTAAAAAGAAATTTTGTTGTACTTGTTTTGCAATGTGATACAATGTGCACTGATAACCTTTTGCTTTGGCAATATTTTGCATTTGCCTTGAAATGCTAAAGGTTCTCACTGATAGTGTTCACAGTCACAGTTTGTGAGGATGATGTAGGTTCCATTTAGACACTTCTGTCCCAAACCATGACATTTATAATGGTGTCCATATCTAGGAAGGCTGAATGAAGTGGAAACTGGAGGAGAGAAAAACACATTAGCATTTACAGTTAAATTTGTGTTCTTGGTGAGGAATTCAAGATGGAAGAATATGGGTGAGCAATGGCAAATGAGCATACCAATGCCAGCATTCTGAAGTGACGTTAACACATCCCGCTCAGGCACTATGTGACTCTCTTTTGCAAAATGGTGCCAGGGTGGCAGCTGTTCTTTTACAGAGCTAACCCTTCAAATGATCTTCTAGTTACAGTTGGGTGTCCTTCCTATTCCAGTATTATGCAAAACAAGTTGTGAGGCCTGACTTTGGTGTGGTCAGGACAGCTATATCTGTGACTTCTAGATTTTCTCCACGTGGAAAAGTCCCCATATTAATAAATCTCCGAGATGTATAACTCAGTGTCAGCGTTTACCAAACCGGCAGATAAACATCTGAAATTTAAAAAGAAGAGATTGAATTTCTGACTTTTTCCAGTCATTCTGAAGATTTACGAGGTACGTGCAGTAGACGTCCACAGAGAACATAAAAGAAAAAGCAAGACCTAGAGGCAGTGGAGATAATTAAGTTCACAGGAAACAAGTTTCTTTTGGCATAATAGCTAAAATGTTAACGCTTAAGGAAATGGAATCACATTAAAGCAAACTAATTTCTTACTGTATTTTTAATTTTTTTAAGATACAACATTGCATAGTTCTGATGTACGGGTTCTCTTTATTTTTCCAAACAATTCCTCTTTAAAATAAGAGAAATTAGCTCAGTGTGGACAAAGTTAACAGCAGAAGGATTGCACATGTAGTCTCATTAGAAAAACAGAAAATTAGAACTCTGAAAAATTATCCTAATTAACTGATTAGCTGTCTTGTACAATCAGAAAATGTGCAATTACAAAATCATTCACTAAAACGTGGGAGACTGCTGGGAAACTTCAAATTGCAAAGAACTGCAGATGCCTTGCAAATGGATTTTTGAGATTCACAATTAAACCTCTGAGCGGAGGTATTAACATGCTGTGGTCTTATCTTGATGAATAAGCAAGAGGCTACAATAATAGACTACAGTCATTTCACTCCAACAGTGTGGTCAAGAGAGTAATGTCATACTGGAGTGGTCACCGTGTCTCCTGCTTCACCTGATTATTATCTCAATGTCATCATTTCCTATTCACAATCATCTTATGAAGGTGGGTGAGCTGCTTTGAGCAGACTAGCCCTGCCTTCACTTACACTTTCTTCAGTTATTCACTGCTTAATGTCTTAAGCTATTTAATGAAGTACATGACTAAGGATTGGCTATTGATAAAGAGACCTAATTATGACAGTTTTAATAAAACTTGAATGACAGCTGATAATTTGGAATGTATGTCAGGTATACTCCAGTTGATAATTCTTACTGTATACAGTATTTTTATAGTAAATATTGTATAAAAGTACATTTAAAAACACTGAACTTAAAAAACTCCTAGGAAGTAGATGGACCTCTGGTCCTCAAAGAAAATTAGTTCATACTTTTCTTACAAAACACAGCACCCCAGATCACTCTGTTAAGGGTGCCGCCACCTCTCTTGTGTCCTAATGGTGTGTATGACATGTTTGAGATGAAAACGATCAGGCAGCCTGTGCAATGTGCTTCACTGTCAGAAGATGCCATCACTGTTCTTTTCCTGTCTTGACCACTTGTCATGAGAAAGACCCGTTTATGTGGCTGTGGTAGCCCACAACTCCAATTCTTTAGTCGTGAATGACTTTTTTATGCACTCTGAGTGTATGACTTGTGTATGTGATGAAAACAATCAGTAAGCCTTTGCAATGTGCTTTACTGTCAACAGATGCCATCACTGTTCTTTTCCTGTCTTGAATTGCCCTGCTCATGCTGCTGTTGTTTTCCTGTCAGCTAAGGCACCTGGCCACATTACTGCCTTCTGTGAAAAGGACCCAAAGCCCAATATCATGGCTGAGGTAGCATCATCAATTCATGGGTCGTGTTACGTATATCACGTCACAAGTTCTCGATTACGACCAGAATTAAGGTTCAAGGTATAGTGTTAATTAGTTTTTACATGACAGACAGACAGCCCTTAGCATTTTATTCTATCCATATTTAATAATACTGATCTGTCTCTTTTCTGAACCTGGGTGGCACAGAAGCACTGATGCCTCACGTCACCTGGAGAGTGAGGTTAATCTGATAAGCTTTCTCCCGATGTCTACATGCTTTTAACTTCAACATGTTAGAATGCCAGCAAATCCAAATTGGCCCAATGTGAAGGAGTGGAGGTTATGTTCTGCAGTAGTCCAGCATGATCTGTGTGGAGTTTGCATGCTCTCCTTGTGTTTGTGTAAGCTGTTCTCCAAGGAATTTAGTTTTATCAAACAGATGTGTCTTGTGGTAATTAATGACTCTAATGTTATCCTGAGAGAGTGAGCATGCAAGGTGATGCACTTAGTGTTATGTGTAGATTTGGTTGGAAACAGGCCACAGCTCTTCAACTTGGGTGAAGCAAATTATGAAGTAGGTAGTGAGCATTTTCCTGCTCAGAGTTGTGGAGAGCCAGAGCCCATCCTAGCACCAATGAGAACAAGGCAGCGTACATTAATACTCGCAATAAAATAACATTTTCTGGGTACTAACCTTGCACTTTATTGATAGATTATCAGATACATAAAATCATGTAAATGGTCTTTACATTGAAGAATGCAATACACAAACATTTTATAATATTGAAATTTTGGCAGTTCAAGTCGAGTTAATAACCTGAAATGGTACAAAAATAAACAATAAATTGCCAGAGAATAAAAAAAGGTTAGGCTACCAAAAACTTAAAAATAGTCTTATTTGCAGAGTTTTGCAAAAAAAGTCCTTTAAGGGAACAAGTAATGGGTTAACAGTTAACAGCTTTTCTGTGTCAATGGAAGTTCAGTAAGCCTTGAAAGTTGCTTCAGACAATTCCTAAAAGTGTCCCACCTTAAAAACAGAAAACTGTGTTGCTATACCCTTTGAAACATTATTTGGATGATATTGCACTGTATATTGTTATCATAATGGTGAGAAAAAGGCAGACCCTTGAAGGTGTAGATCTTTCCTTTAGAGAAATTGCAATGAAAACTGGAGAATAATTGAGTACAGTTATCTATACCATCCAAGCAAACTTGGAAACGCTGACAGGAACCTGTCTGCCAAACCCAGAGCCACAACAGAATCAGAAGAGAAGTTTGTGAGAGTCAACAGCTTGCATGATGAGCCCCTCACAGACAATGGCTTCAGGCACAGATGTGCATTATCCATATCTCCATTTCTTTATTTGATCTATGCTTTAATTTCAGAGTACATTGAGACTGGAAGTGGTTCATGGCCCCAACAAACCTCATTTTCTTATTTTGCAACTTTAGCAATGGCTTTCATAGTGTCACGTGACCTGCCAAACCTGCAGCTCAAGGTTAGCTGAAAGTGACACTTGCTGACTTCAACCACCATCCTGTCTTGCTTCCAATGCTGCTCCAAGCAATCCAAGAGTTATCCGCAAAGATTTTGAGATTTTAATATTCACCCCTTGGAAGTTTTCACTTAATTTTTACTCGACATTGAACCACGTTGGATTTAATTGGGCCTGTTCAACAGAAAAAGACTCTTTGATATTAAACCAAAAATATATCTCTACAAAGTGGTCTAAATTAGTTACAAACATAAAACACAAAACAACTGATGGCATAAGTAGGTATCCCTTTTAATATAATCATAATTGCTGCACCCATTTGTTTTTAGAAGTCACAGAGTTAGTTCAGTGGAGGTCCCCTGTCTGTAGTTGATTGTAGTACAAATGGTGTTTTCAGTTTTACATCAAAATAAAAACAAATCTCTGCAAAAGTGGTCTAAAATAATGACAAATATAAAATACAAAGTAATCCATTACACATGTGTTCATCCCTTTTAATATAACACACCTAAACCATCACTGGTGCAGCCAATTGGTTTTATAAGTTACATAATTAGTTCAATGGAGGTTAAGGGGTTTCAGTTGACTGTAGCCTAAATACTCCTGTATCTGGAAGGGTCAAATTGTGATGAGTCAGAATCACGGCCAAACTTATACAATGAAAAGGAAACAATCCATCCATCCACCAACCCATTATCCAACCCGCTATATCCTAACTACAGGGTCACGGGGGTCTGCTGGAGCCAATCCTAGCCAACGCAGGGCACAAGGCAAGAAACAAACTCCAGGCAGGGTGCCAGCCCACTGCAGGGCAGAGAAAACAATACACCAAGTAATTCCATACAAATACAATACAATTTAATTTTGTATAGCCTAAAATCACACAAGAAGTGCCATAATGGGCTTTAACAGGCCTTGCCTTATGACAGCCCCCAGCCTTGACTCTCTAAGAAGACAAGGACAAACTCCCAAAAAACCCTTGTAGTTAAAAAAATGGAAGAAACCTTAGGAAAGGCAGTAAAAAAAGAGACCCCTTTCCAGGTAGCTTGGGCGTGCAGTGGGTGTCAAAAAGAAGGGGGTCAATACAATACAATACACAGACCAAAACACAAGTAATCCTCAAAACAGCATAATAGTAAAATAAAAATATTACAAGTACAGAGCAGAATTTAACAGTAGATGATATCACATAATACAGTATGATTTGGATTTGTTCAGAGTCCTGGAGACCTCAGCCATCAAGCTGCCTTCCGCAATTGGCCATTCCACAGCCGAGACAGCGCTGGGCCAGCCTATCCAATTAAAGGGCCCCTCTACCTGACGATTCCTGTGATCCTCCACCAGAGATCAATCAACAACTTCTATGCACGGTTTGAAGCACAGAACAACGTGGTGATGAGGAAGACCACCTCTCCTACTAGCGACCAGGCATTAAAAATGACTGTGGCCGATGTGAGAAATACTCTACAAAGAGTCAACCCACGGAAGGCTGCAGGACCAGACAATATTCCTGGAAGAGTACTAAGGGAATGTGCAGTCCAGCTGGCAGACGTTTTTACTGACATCTTCAACATCTCCCTGAGCACTGCCATCGTCCCAACCTGCTTCAAAACCACCACCATAGTTCCCGTGCCAAAAAAGTCACAAGTGTCCAACCTCAATGACAACCGTCCCGTTGCACTCACACCCATCATTATGAAGTGCTTCGAGATGCTTGTCATGAAGCACATCAAAACCCTGCTGCCCCCCTCACTGCAGTTTCCTTACTGCCGGAACCATTCAACAGATGATGCAATAGACACCACTCTCCATCTGGCTCTCGCTCATCTCGACAATAAGGACACATACGTTTGAATGCTGTTTATTGACTTCAGCTCAGCATTCAACACGATCATTCCTCAACAGCTGATGGAAAAGCTAAGCCTGCTGGGACTGAACACTTCCCTCTGTAACTGGATTCTGGGCTTCCTGACTGAGAAACCTCAGTCAGTCAGGATTGGAAACAACATCTCCAGAACCATCACACTGAGCACTGGAGCCCCTCAAGGCTGTGTGCTCAGTCCATTATTGTTCACACTGCTGACTCATGACTGCAGCAACGCACAGCTCTAATCACATCATAAAATTCGCCGATGACACGACTGTGGTGGGTTTCATCAGCAACAACAATGAGTCAGCATACAGAGAGGAGGTGCAGCAGTTAATGGACTGGTGTAAAGCCAATAACCTATCTCTGAATGTAGACAAAACAAAGGAGATGATTGTTGACTTTAGGAAGACTAAGTGTGCCCATCTGCCACTGAACATTGATGGCTCAACTGTGGATGTCGTCAATAGCACCAAATTCCTGGGTGTCCACCTGGCAGAGAACCTCACCTGGTCCCACAACACCAGCTCTTTAGCCAAGAAAGCCCAGCAGCGGCTCTACTTCCTGCATAGGCTGAGGAAAGCCCATCTTCCACCAGCTACTCTAACAACATTCTACAGAGAAACCATAGAGAGCATCCTGAGCAATTGCATCACTGTCTGGTTTGGAAATTGCGTGGTCAGGGATTGCAAAGCCCTACAACAGATAGTGAAGACAGCTGAGTGTCTCTCTTCCCTCCATCATGGACATTTACACCACACGCTGCATCTGTAAAGCCACCAGCATTATGAATGATCCAACACACCGTTCACATTCACTGTTTACACCACATTGGGAAAAAGGTACCGAAGCATTCCGGCCCTCACCACCAGAATGTGTAACCGTTTCTTCCCCCAAGCAGTCAGACTCCTGAACACTCATGGACCGGTCTGATATCTGATACAGTATACTGTATCTGTTCTGTTCTGCATTGTTGCACATGGTTGCACATGTTTGCACATTTGACTCACATGAACTTTGTTATATATTATGTGTCTTTATGTTATGTGTCTTGGATTCTTCATTGTCCTGTGTTTTATGTAGCACCATGGTACTGGAAAAACATTGTTTCATTTCACTATATACTGTACTACTGTATATGGATGAAATGACAATAAATACTCTTGACTTGACTTGACTTGAGTTGAATCTCAATCAAATGTGATTGAGATGATGGAGACCCCTTGAGGTTCAGTTAAATCCGAAATGAAAAGAGTATGGCACAGCTGTAAATCTGCCCGTAGCAGGCCATCTATGAAAACTGAGCGACCATGCAAGAAGACTAGTGAGAGAGGCCAGCAAGATCAGTTATGTTGTGTTTTGTATTTGCAAATAATTTACACTTTGCAGTGATCTGTTTTCACTTTGACATTTTTTCTTGTGATAAGTTTCAAAAAAAGCCTAATTAAATTGACTTAGTGATTTAGTGCTGTATAATTCTAAAATGTGAAAACTTCAAAGGATTTGAATACTTTTTAAAGGCACAGTATTTATAAAAATATGAAGGATCATTTTATACAGCGCCTTTCATAGTAAACTTATTTGTCAGTATCACAGGAATCTGAAACAATCAATGCAAAATATAGATCACCTCCCTAAACTGCAATATTACAGAATCAGTTTTGCAGCTTGTGTGTGAGAGGACACCAAAATACGAGGAGGAAGATGCAGTGGGACCTCAGGAGGGAATCAATAGTGAGACCAAAGCACTATGAAGTGACAGCACTGCCCTCTGCACTAACTCTAGCCCTAGTGATGCTGCATTAAAGAAATGCAGTTTATCAATAGATGGAGTGTGTTGCCATTGTATGTCCAAAGAGAAATGGCACTTTAAAATCAATAGATCGATAAATGTTTTTTCAAATACAAAATGGTCCATATAAAACAGAATAATTTACAAAAGCTCCTTCCACAAACATTTTTGCTAGAATACAATTTGCCATGAATGCAGCCCATCCTCTAGGTGGATACCAGCAGTCCTGCCACATTCTTCTTCAGTAAGGTTCAGACATTACAGTATGTATGAGCTCCTCTTCTTGCAGTGCACTCTAGCACAATCTCCAGATTGTCATTTTTAAATTTTTTTTAAAAGAGTTCAGACTTTTTAGAATGCTACAACTTTTTTTAAAAAATCCTGAAAGGTTACAGTTTTGAACAGCTTAATAGTTCATGATAAAGAAGAGGTGCTGTAGAGAAAAGCCATATATTCAACGAGAAAGACAGCGGTCAGGCAAAATCTATCAAGACAGTGGCTCCCCTGTGAGCTACAGCAGAAAGCTTTAGGGGGCGCTTCTCAAACTACAAGACTGATTTAATTGTGTAGAGCTTTCTGTCATCATGTCTGTGGGGCTCTGAGGGAGCAAAGCAAAAAGGCTTTCAATTAAGATGGCAGAAGAAATCAGCCATGACAACCAGGTAGATGGCATGCAAGCACGCAGACACAAACAGATAGCCAAAGACAGATGGGCACACATGCAAGCAAACAGACAATAGAGAAAATTGCTCTGAGAGTGCGAGTAACAGCATTACCCAGTGTCACATTCTGTTGTATACTTGTTTGCTTTGCTGGAGTAGGTTGGTGTTTTATCTTAAAATGGCATTGGTAGAACCTGTCCTTAAAACATTAACCCATTTTCAAATGCACAGATTCTTTTTACAAACACCCATAGTTACTGTAAATGTTATACCTCTGTGGTTTCCTTTGTTTGCCTATTCTTACACTTTGGGGATATACAGTTCACAGTTGCAAACCACTTGCACCCATGGCTGGGATCCACTGCCTTACTATCAGTAGTTCCATTAGACATCAGCCAGGTATCACTGTAGCCTTCTGTTGCGAGGTTCACCCCTCACCACTAAATGACCTACCTGAGAAAGACGCTTGGTTCCCAGCCCTCAACGGAGGCACGCAGGCGGGAGGATGGTGGGTTAGGAGCACAGGCTGCACCCACCACCTGGACCTGAGTGCAGCCATGCAACGGGTGACACCTCAGCACCACACTAGTTTAGATGGAGTGGAACCAATGTGAGTTTTTTTATGATGGCAGGAGTGCCAGTTCTACCACCAACCTCCAGGTTTTTCCTGCAGGCAGGAAATCAGGCTTAATTAAGTTTAATATCTCAGCATTATTTACATAGCCAGTGCCATAAACGAAAGTAAATAGAGTGTGTGACAATTCAAATCATACAACCTGGATCGCCCTGTATTTCTGTAAACTCATGAACATCAGCAACACATCCAGTAAGTCCACATTGCACTTTCTCATCGGTAACTCAAACCATTCTTGGTTTGACTTGCCCCCCGATCACATCAGGGGTCTGATTTTATACAATCATGATCCTGTCCCCTTTTGTTCATAGAGTTCATAAATCTAAGTCCTGTCTTTCCCAAAGGCTTTTTCACTGTTTTTTAGGGGCTCATTCAGCTATCTCCCTGTCCTCAGAGGTGGTGTACTCACCATTATCTGGGTCTCATAAAAATTATAAGCTATTCTTCTTATGTCAAAAGTGGGTCAGCATAGCAAGGCATTCATTTCTTATGCCAGAAGTGAAGGCGATTTCAAAGCTTGAGCCCGTCCTTGCACCCAGAAACAAGGGTGGCCGTTGTAAAAACAAAACTGTGTGCTTGCTTTATTATAATGGCTCTTAGCAGTACAATTATGCACAGACAAGTAATACAAACATCATTCCTAAAACTCTGGGGTTAAAATATCTCAGTCTTTGACACTTTTTACTTAAGCTAATTATGAAAATATTCACGCAATTCTTATCTAAAAAGAATTTAAAAAAAACATGCGTTTTGCTTACAACATAATAGAGTGTTTTAACAGAAAATGAATAATGTGTCTTTCTAAAAGTACTTAAGAGATACTTTAACTCACATTTTTAAACATTATAAGAAACGTTTTGGTCCTTCTTCCTACAGCTGATAAGCTTTTAAAGAATTTAAAGGAAGCAGCGAATGCCTCATAAGTACTAATCCTGCTGTTCAACCAAAGTCGACCACTCACTTATGTCTTAACACTGTAAGTTAGTGAACTGGACTCAGTATAACTGAGCAAAAGGTTACTTACAGCAGGAGGCCTTCACATATCGCCACAAGCAATGCTGTTCCTCAGCCCTTGTATGGCCCAGTTTTCATTCCAGGTTCTTAATCTTGCCTTCCATTAGATGAACTAAATTGCCTGAACACTTAGCCAGCAGAGGTAAGAAGTTGGAATGGATTTTGAAAATCTCCTAAGTGAGTTTATACAGTGGCCCAGAAGTACAAGAGGCAAACATTCAAACAAGTGGCACTCGCAAAATATGAAGAGAGTCAGCCTTAAAATATGGTGCTTGCAAAATGAGAGGGGTGACAGCGTTAATTGGTGGTGTGCACAAAATCCAGCAGGATAGTAACATTAACAGGTGGTGCCTACAAAATGAAAGAGATGGCAGCATTAACAGGTGGCAGACACAAAATCAGAAGGATTACAGCATTAAGAGGTGGCAACATATGAATTGAGCGTGTGGAAAAGGTTGGTATGAACTCAAAACGACAAAACACTCTGATTGGTGGAAAGAACTGTCAATCACTTTCAAAGGACAGTTTGTTGACAGTAGGACCTTGAAGACTGGAAGAGTTTTTTTCTTTTTATTTGAAATATGTAGATATACATTTCATAACTGAATCATGCTTTAAATAGCTACCAGTGCATATCCCAACAAAGGAGAATACCTTTTCCAAATTTACTTTCAGCTATAATGCTGCAGTGCTAGTTTGATAGAAGAAAAAATCACAGTCTGCATGCATTTACAGTAAGACCGACTCCACCAAGGGAAATTAACTTTAATGTCAGTATACTGTAGCTAACACTATTCATTAAGCTGTATACTAAGATGGAGAAGATGAAGCGCCGCAAAAAAAGCCATGGGCTGAACGCTACCATACTGATTTAACCATGACATCTTACGTTGGGCTAATCTGGAGTCACTATGCATGATTTTCAGAGGAGTCTGATGTAACAGGTGGTTTTGTACCAAAAGGTTGACGCCCTGCAAGTACCTTCATAAACGAAATGCCTGTACCCCCTCGTCTAATTTGATTAAACACACACATGTTGAATAAAATTCCTGCCTGTAGAAGCAGAGATACATCCAGTCGTGCTTCTTTGACAGGTTTAGTTATCCGGATATCTCAACTATAAACCACAATTGACAAGAGGAGCGTTTTTGTGTCTGTCAATCCTGTCATCAAATAGTCACACTTTAATAAACCACAATCATCTGCTTGCTTAGAACTGCCCACTGTCTGACAAGACTTTGCACAGAGAAGTATTATGACTTGTTATTAAAATGAGATTATTTTATGCCATGTTTCACAAACACACAAATGCTCTTTACATGCAAGATGACTAAGTAACTTAATCTGTCAACAAGTGAGACCAGAAGGCACAATGAAGTTTCGTCAGGCTTCAATATTAATAAGGTGCATGCTTGATTATGCAAATGTGCAGGAATTTGATAAAACACCTGATAGTGGGACTTCTCTCAAAGACATGGATATTGACTTTAAATTAGCTGTTGTTGGTGAACATGGCTATGTATGTATGGTGACATTTGGTCCAAGGTTTATTTATACCTTATTCCGGCTTCTCCCCACACCCTTAGATAGTGAAATGCTTGCAGACGCATATACTTGTGTTTATGGTAATTTATCTTGATCGTTCAGTGGTGGAACTGGAATTGTAATGTACACAATGCCCCGGTGAACTTGCATGCAATAAAAAAAAGGGCTGATTTTATAGTTTTACCTTTATTAAACTAGAATAGCAGCATCAGAGCTGAAATCAAACTTGAAAATGTTAGTATGCTGTTACTAAACTGTTCAAAAAATTAAAGGAACACTTTGAAAACACATCAGATCTCAATGGGAAAAAAATCATGCTGGATATCTCTACTGATATGGACTGGGTAATGTGTTAGGAACAAAAGGATGCCACATTGTTTGATGGAAATGAAATTTATCAACCTACAGAGGGCTGAATTCAGAGACACCCCGAAAATCAAAGTGAAAAAATGATGCGGCAGGCTAGTCCATTTTGCCAAAATTTCATTACAGCCACTCAGAATTATTCTCAGTAGTTTGTATGGCCCCCATGTTCTTGTATGCATGCCTGACAATGTCAGAGGGGAGGGGGGTCATGCTCCAACTGAGACGATGAATGGTGTCCTGGGGGATCTCTTCCCAGATCTAGAGCAGGGTATCCCTGAACTCCTGGACAGTCTGATGTGCAACCTGGCGGCATCGGATGGACCGAAACATAATGTCCCAGAGGTGTTCTATTGGATTTAGGTCAGGCGAGCATGGGGGCCAGTCAATGATATCAATTCCTTCATCCTCCAGGAACTGCCTGCATACTCTCGCAACATGAAGTCAGGCATTGTCGTGCACCAGGAGGAACCCAGGACCCACTGCACCAGCATAGGGTCTGACAATGGGTCCAAGGACATCATCCCAATACCTAATGGCAGTCAAGGTGCCGCTGTCTAGCCTGTAGAGGTCTGTGCATCCCTCCATGGATATGCCTTCCCAGACCATCACTGACCCACCACCAAACCTGTCATGCTGAATGATGTTACAGGCAGCATAACGTTGTCCACGGCTTCTCTAGACCCTTTCACATCTGTCACATGTGCTCAGGATGAACCTGCTCTCATCGGCGAAAGTGGTGGGCCTGCCAATATTCTATGGCAAATGCCAATCGAGCTCCACGGTGCCAGACAGTGAACACAGGGCCCACTAGAGGACATTAGTCCCTCAGCCCACCCTCATGAAGTCTGTTTCTGATTGTTTGGTCAGAGACATTCACACCAGTGACCTGCTGGAGGTCATTTTGTAGGCTCTGGAAAGTGCTCATCCTGTTCCTCCTTGCCCAAATGAACAGATACCAGTCCTACTGATGGGTTAAGGACCTTCTACGGCCCTGTCCAACTCTCCTAGAGTAACTGTCTCCTGGAATCTCCTCCATTTCCTTGAGACTGTGCTGGGAGACACAGCAAACTTTCTGGCAATGGCACGTATTGATGTGCCATCCTGGAGAAGTTGGACTACCTGTGCAACCTCTGTAGGGTCCAGGTATCTCCTCATGCTACCAGTAGTGACACTGACCATAGCCAAATGCAAAACTAGTGAAAAAACAGTCAGAAATGATGAGGAGGGAAAAATGTCAGTGGCCTCCACCTGTTAAGCCATTCCTGTTTTGGGGGTTGTCTCATTGTTGCCCCTCTAGTGCACCTGTTGTTAATTTCATTAACACCAAAGCAGCTGAAACTGATTAACAAGTTAGCAGTATATATAAGCTATTGACAGTTCATACTACCAACCATCATTCTTCTGTCATTTTGAATTTGTTAATACCTTTTCCATACACTCAGCTCTGATTTTGCATCCACCAAGTACTGTATTAATGCAGCA
The DNA here is from genome assembly GCF_900747795.2 of Erpetoichthys calabaricus. NCBI lineage: Eukaryota > Metazoa > Chordata > Cladistia > Polypteriformes > Polypteridae > Erpetoichthys > Erpetoichthys calabaricus. The sequence goes on along the minus strand of NC_041406.2, from coordinate 114,156,467 downwards.
ACCCCTCTGAATTTGCATGATACCCGTTTATGCTTCCATATTTCTGATTTTGATGCCTCCTTTTATTTTGTGCAAGCCACTTGTTTGAATTTTCTGCTGCTTGCCCTTTGGGACCACCATAACTTTGCCTCTTTTTGTGAATCTGTTGTGGAATGTGGGCAGCCCAATGGCATAGTGGCTCATTAATTCATTTGCTGGGTTTGAATCCAGTCGTTGTCTTCGTGTAGTATCTACTTACTCATTGGTTGGGTTTCCTCTGGGTCTTTCAGTTTTCCTCCCACATCTCACAGACATACTCATGATGTTAACTGATCACTCTGAGGTGGTCCACCTTGGTGTGTTCGTGCATAAGTGGGCCTTTTTTTGGACTGTCACCTCAACTAAGGTTGCTTCATGGCACCCAGCGCTGCTAGAAGATTCTCTGGTACCTCAAGTTACTGAACTGGATTAAGCAGATTTGAAAATGTTGCATTTCTCAGTCTGGGTAATGTGGTGGAGTTGACACATTATTCCTATGTCATGTGGGTTTTGTTTGATTGTTTGAGTGTAGGTGTTGATGTATAAGAACAGTGATAATTTGGTGTTTCAACCACAATCACATGTTGTGGTTTTAAAGTCTCAATAACAACATAAAAAAGTGGAAGTTGAGAATAACTGAGATAATGCTGATAGTCTGAAGCACCTCTCCTCCAAACTCTGCTGCATTTGTGACAACTGGGGCATGACTTGCATCCATCCATGTACTAACTCTCCCTTTGGGGAAACCTTCACTTACATCAACCAACTACAAAACATAAAGCACCAGTCAACACCAGTCAACAGCAACATTTTTAAGAGAGATTCAACAGATTCAGAAAGCTAAACCTGCAATTGCTAAGGGAACAAGACTGGGTGCGTGTCTGACTTGCTTTGCACAACAGCAAGCTGAGACCTCATTGGTCAAAAAAGTTCAAATGTACTGAACAGTCAGAATGTGAAATGTTTCTCTTGTAGGATGGTTCAGAACCCCATGATACTTACCTGGAAATGGTCACAATGCTGAAAGATATTGACCAGAGATGATGGTTCTATAACCTGTTGGAGACAGCAGGCTGAGAGGTGGGCCCTCTTTCACTATCCCAGGTTTTTTCTACAGTTCAATGCACATGTATGACCAGAAGACCTTCTTCGTGGCTGAAGGAGTATGTCCTGATTGTTGAGGGTGATTATGATGTCCAGCATGAATTAAGATAAAAGAACCAAGCATTTGTGTCTACACTATTCTGTACGCAACAAGCAGCACAGGTGTCCACATCTGTCCTGCTATTTCTCGCAGGAAAAAAAAAACCTAGGAGTTGATTTTGATCCATAGTAGCATTCCTGGGCATCATAGTTTCAGTATCATAATGGACACGGAGCAGACACGTGCCACTTCATGGTTGGAAGCTATACAACATTAACAAGCCATGAATAAACCTTAAATTTTGCCACAGCAGATTCCATCTGCTATTTTCTCTATCACACACAGATCTCACAGTCTCTGGCAGAAGCTTGCTTGCTGCAGTTAATTAAGACACACATGGGAGGATAAAGGAGGTAATAAATTAAGCAAATCACAAAAGGAGAGAAAATCATTTGAAATGTCAATCAAGCAAATAATGTAACAAGGTAATATGGTGGTGGACGAGGATCCTGAACCCTCCCGTGACTTAACTAATACTAACTCCAAAAATAACACCTCTTACACTGAGTCCCCATCAATTCTAATGTCTTTTACAGTAAGACATATCCAGACAAACCACTTTTTAATTTTTTTGGCATCAAACATTTTGACTCTTCATTACTTATCTTATGTAACATGCCATTATTGCTCTTATACAGTGGCCATTTTATCTTTTCCGTATTCAAGCTCTTTTTCACTTGTCTTACATTCAAACTCATCTTAAGTTCTATTGCATGCCTTCAGAATTGTCTTTCAAATAACCACACATGACTTCCATTTCACTGAGAGGCTTTTGATCTCTCTTATATCGAGATGAAAATAATCTACTCTTTAGTTTTGTGGGTTTTGGAGGTTAAAGAATCCGGCTGGTATGTTGGTTTTTGAATGTGATTTATTTTAACTGTGCTTAACAGAAAGTACATGTTCCTGCAGTGCCATCTTGTTTTTGTTATATCTTGAGGATCTGTACTTGGGAATGCATAGATGGGTGGCTGGAAGTCGCATTGAGTGATACCATTAGCGTGACAACTAATAAGCCAGTAAAATGGAACATTTATTCTCCAAGTTTGTGAATGTAACATAATACCCAGCATTTTTTTTTTGTTTGAGCAACTAAAAGAATCTCTGAATTTGAATGCTTCTCTGCCCCTCTACTAATGATTTGGCTTTGGCTTCATTTATCATTTTTGGTTTCTGACATAATTCTGCTATAATTCTCTACTTAAGATTTTTGTCTCACATCCTTGGCTGTGCTACTAGATCTTGTCTTACCAGTGCTGGCTTCGGCTACTTATTTTTACCACCCATCATCTGATTCCATCTCTATTCAAAATGACTGATGCTCTGTGCAGTCAATATACTATCAGTCTAGAGGGACATTGCCCATTTCTCTCTCTTCTAACAGCCTTAGCATTCTATGCACACACAGGACAAACATTCCTCTGGGGGTGACCTACTGTATCTTCTTCAATTACATGATGACAAAAATGTGTCTCTAACAATGCATCCTATTCTCCCCTACTCAGAGCTTTGGTGGGCCCTGCCCCTGTCCTGTGGCTCCCTTTCTTGCTGCCTGTTATTATCCAATCCTTGTTAACCATATATACATATTTACTTTGGATTAATGTTCATTTTATTTATCACATACATTTTTTATGATTATCATGTTTGTCAAGAATGTGTTGTTAATTGATGTATTACAGTGTGACCAGTAGCCAAATTCTTGACACAACGATGCAAACACCAGTTCAAATGATTTTAAATCTGCAGATCCAATTTAGAAATCCTTTCTTCTTCTTTCTTTCTCCTAAATCTCCTTCAGCAAGTGTTGTCCTCCTCCTGACCTCAACACCCTAAATGAGAGGAGGAGGCCCTTTTAATGCCAGACCCAGGAGTACCTCCGGTGTCACAACATTCTGCAAAGGAAGCATTTCTGGGTCAGACAGAAGCTCCTCAAATTAAGGACAGCCATTCCCTGCTGCTTTCCACCTTGGCAGCACCCATGGGACCTAACAGGGCTGCCCAATGGAACTATAGTCATAGTATGTCCTGCAGGTGTGGGTATAGGTGCGCCGGCTCAGGAACTTAGACTATCAGAGAAGCATGCAGCTCTGGAATTCTGTCTCCCTCACTCCATGAATTTCATAGGCCCACCAAGGAAAGGGAGCATCATCCATCCTGGCCGGGACATCGGTCCAGTGCCATTCCATTAGCAATTTTGTTTTCTACATACTATGAATTCGTGTTTTTGATTATAAATATACTTACCATTAATGTGATGATTTAAATTATGTCTTTTTAAGCTTCAGGATTTCATAGGCGCCACTGTTTTATGAGTTTGGTCACTGTGATATGTGATAAGGGATAAGACTGAAGCAGTATATTAACACTGCTTTAATTTTTTCTTATTTTTATTATTTTACACAACTTACTTTATTTAGTCCCATTTTTGCTTTTTATTGTGTCTGTAGGTTTACTCTGGTTTCTTAACATAAATTGTTTTATATGCAGGGGCAAGAACCAATTTGCAATTGGGACTCCCAGCTGCTGTGTTCATTGTGGCTGTGGTTACCTGAGGGGACTACATAAAGGCCTTAGATGTCTAAGCTATTGGCCCTGGAGACCACTTGCTGCTGTGTCCATTGGTACTTTACCGTGCTTTCGTACTGATGATCAACAGTTCTGAAACTTTGGATTTGAATTGCTTGCCTTTTGAATTACAGTTTTAAGTTTTATACCTAGAATTTTAGATGTCCATGTTTAGCTTTACTTAATTACTCTTTTGGTTGCTCTTTTTGTAATTTATTTCTGTTGTTTGGTCTATTTTTTTCTATTTTCTACTCTTTGTTTCTGAAATTTGTTTCCTATTTGGTATCACTGCTGAATACTAGTTTTGTGTTTTTTTTAATTAGTATTGAGTTTCTTCATTTTTTTTTACTTGTTAGCCTTATTAGATTAGTGATTGTTAAATACTGAATTATTTATTGAAATTAGTAAATTATTTAATACCAGTAACAGCGCACTGCATGTTACACTTGACTTGAGTATTCCTAGTCTTCATCCTCTTTCTCTGTACATTTAGCATTCTTTTGCTCAGAGGTTGATGCGCTTGCTGCTTCCTGAGCAGCTCTTCTTTTCTCCACTCTAGTGGCCCGCTTCTTCTCTTCTTTTGTTGGCATCTTTTCGTGTTAAAACTGATTAAGTCAGTGTTTGTGTTCCAAGTACTTAGTATGTTTTCCTTAATTTTTCACTAAAGTGGGCACTTAAGTCTTCAATCTGCCTCAAGAATGATTTAAGATATGAAGAGGCAGAGGAAGTGACAATGAAGGTGGTAGGGAATGAGATCCTGCTGCCCGCTGCTGAGAGTTGATTCTACAATAAAATAAAATAAAAAAGAGTAATAATAATTATCACCCGAAAGATAGTAGAGGTCACGTAGTATATGTGTACCAAATTTCAGGTCAGTAGGTCAAACAGTTTGCGAGCTACAGATGATTTAAAATCCTGGACAGACAAATGAACTGCCACGGTAGCATATTATATAAGAAGATTGAGTTTGGGACAGTTTTATGTTGTTTTGATCATTCATTTAGGTACAGATAATAGCAATAAGATGTCTGCATTAATCAGTGTCCAAATTCTGAACAATCAAAGGAAAAAAAACATGCAAGAGACATAAGTAAAGAAACTAACATTCAAATAATTAATTTTAATTTTTTTTCACTATGTCTTTGGATTTGTCCACATATTTTGTTGAAAGATCTTATGACTTTAGTGTCCAGATTTTTGCTGATGACAGTCACTGTTCATTTTTGCTCCTAAAGAAAGACCTGCTTGATTTCTGCTACTTTCTGATCAGTCAGTCATTTTGGTTTCACCCTTGTCCCACATAAAGCACTGCAGCATTAATGCTTTAATTCCCAAAAATTAGCTTAAGTCAGTGGTTCCCAAACTTTTTTGATTCTCAGTGTCCTTGCTGAATCCAGGTTTTCTCAAGGCGCACAACCTCCAACGTCAAATTCTAATTAGCGAAATAGCCAATATTTTTTTTAATTAAAAGGTTAAGTAAAAATAAATAAAACACGTATTTAGGATCACAAAAAATGTAATTGAACTCGATTGAAACACTGCACCCATGGAGCTTTATAAGAACGGGATGGCACAGATGATTGGTTTCTAAATGGTGTTTCAACTTACTTGGTAGCATGCACTCTGGTGCCAAAACATTCATACACAGTACACACTAGGGCCTCTCTTCACCATTGACTTCTATCAATATAAAACCAAAATCCAAATAACTGTCATCATATTTTCGATAGTTTCGCTTGTTCACACTCTGGTTGACGTTGCCACTGGTTGACAGTGTCCCCTCTTTATTTTCACTCTCATAACGCTTATTACTGTTTAGTAAAAACTGATCCATTTTTAAAAATACATACGAGAAGAAATACTTCAAAAACCTCACTTGACTTAATCACAATATACAGTTGATACAATCTCTGAAAACTAATTCAACGCTAAGATTGTGTGAAACCCGCAGCTGTTTATATATGAACACAAAGTACCGAGAAAGTTCGACACACTACTAAAACAATCGAGAAACTTATTGTAGAGTAATCTATCCATCTATCCATCTAGTAATCATTTGTAGAAGCTTCCGCAAACAGTTATTACTAAGTGAGTTACTGGTTTGCACTAGGTCCTCCAGGTCCTATCATATTGAGTTGAAAATGAAAATAAAATTATGAAAATTTTGTAATATTTCGCGGCGCCCCTGTGAGAAAGCACCGTGGCACACACTTTGGGATCAACTGGCTTAAGTTATAATATTTTAACAAGTTTGATCTTTTCTACATTGACTATACAAATTTTTCTGAGCATTATGAATTTTCAATATTACCTTTACAAATATAACAATTCAAGCCCAATTAATGAAAGCAGTTTGATTGATACCGCTCACCTTCCTAATCCTTTAATATATGTAAAGATCAATATCACCCCACCCTACATTCCCCCTTTAAGCTGAATAATCTTATATACAGTGAATACACACCACCAGTCCCTCCCAAAGTTCACAGAATAGTCCAGATTTTCAGTCTTATTTTACAGGATGAAAAATTTGTATAAACTGGCCAGTGAATGAATCTGAGTTTAAAAGTAAAATGTGCCATAATAAGGAAACTTCAACAAGCTCAGCTGATATCCACATGATGAAAGCAGCACGATGAAGAAGTTAAGAAAGTATCGCCCCCAGTGACAACTATTGTCCTTCACCTACCTAGATGATCCATAAATAGTTTCACTTTTTTAAAGTCCAAACATTTGTCAATCTATGTAGTTATACTGAGATTTTTTTCCTCTGGTTGCTGTTCTTCTCTTCATTTAAAAATATTGTGATTTATGCAAATTACCATACAAATCTTAGAAACTGAATGTACAGTTCAGATATCCCACCGACAAGGGTGCTACTGTCAATCAGCCTAATTCACTACTGAAAGATGTGTACGGGTTCTGTTCTTTTTCCTTTGCTTGCATGCGGTGGCCAGAAAGACAGACAACACAGCTTAATAATAAAATTTCCATCTGGTGACATTACAATATGATAGATCTTATTTAACAAAAATAAAAGTAACACTTTAGAAGCTGACTTGTTACACTTTATTTAACTTAACTCATTCAGCCATGGAAAAGCTCTCTCAGTTTCCTGTGTCTCCTTTGAGACACCAGCCTGTTTACTGCTATGGAATGCTGTAGTAGCTGTAAAGTAGGGGATAAGGTACAGAGTAAAATAGATAACCATCACTCATTGATGTAGTGCCTTTGGATGCATTATTTATTTGTACAGCATGTCTTATGTACACATCGGAAAACTTTTAGGGCAATTAGCAATTTTATGTACAGTTTAGAGGTCTGCAGGGCCTGAAATTAAAGCCTGAAACCAAGCCTGTCCGACACAAGCTAGCAAGACTGAAGCCTAAACCCAACCAGAACCAGACATCATAATGTTCTCACTGACCCTTATTTACATGGCATAATGTGATGAGCTCAGTAAATAAAAAAATCTGTGCAATTAGAATAGCAGTTTATCCAAGGCGGTTGACACCACAGAAAAGCAAAAAGTCTAAAATGAAAAGTGCACATTTTACTTTAGAATATTTAAAGGAATATTTAAAATCAGAGCTTACTTGTACAGCTTTGCAATGTATAGTACTGTGTAAGGAAAAGCTATTTGTCTTGCTGGTTGTCACTGGTAGTGAACTTGGAACTTTTGTTGGTCTTCCAATGAATTAAACTATTGTGCAAACTATTTGCAGTCTTGATGAAATCGTTAATTTAATAACAGTTTTCCTGGAACAGAATTGCATCCACCATTGATGGTTTCAGCACCATTCTCTTCTGGTCTATCGTTCTGCTTGCTGCATTAAAATTCCATTTGCTGCTGTTGCTACATGAAAGGGATGCATAATACACTTTGGGAAAGTCTAGCAAGCAGAGGGAAAGATGCCTATTGGCTTTCCATCAACTCAGCACATCCTTCTCATCTTCCATGTTATGACTAAGCTTTGTGTAGTCTTGAACTTCATCTTCAGTTTCATTCATAGGTACGTTCACCCATTCCTCAGACTCCACCACTATAGTTGTTACTCTCTTGGCTGCAGGATCACTAAGTGGTTCATCACCTGATGTGAAGCAGGACTATCAGAAGCCTGGCCTTTGTGAATATCTTCCCCTTCCTTATTGAGAAATACACAGAATATGGCAGAATTTAGGCCATAAGAATATAGCAAGTTTGTGCACTGGCTCTATCGTTACCTTTTTGTTTATTCAGTCTAGATATCTTTTTCAGATTATTCCTTGATGTAGGCTGTCTGTTCCCATAGGTCTGTATTGGTGTTTAAGTGTCTCATGCCATAATACAACCAGATTAAGCATATGGGTCACCTTCCAGTTACCTCTGAGCCTGCCAAAATGGGTGAAGAATTCCAAAAGGAAGTCTAATACATCTGATGCTATGTTATTAATTCTTTGGGTTTCCCTGTAGCTTTCATGCTTCTGTCAAAGCTTGATGTACTCATCCTTGATTGACTGCAACATGAGAAAAACTGTAACGGTTTCTGACATCTGCCTAACTTCTTTTGTCAGCTGGCTTACTAGACCTTGTGAAAAGATTGGACAGACACAGGAAGAGGTTTGGGGGCAGTTGCCCGTATACTTGAATTAGGCTGCCAAAATTGAAAAGTTAATTCCATTGAACAGGTCTCAACAGACTTCAGTCCAAAAATAGAACAAACATAACAGGAAGGGGAAGTGATGTCATTGGGGTAGGAACCGGAAATTATGTCATCAAGGAAGGAACCGGAAGTGATGTTATTGGGCCTGGAAGTGACGTCCTGCAGTCCAGGCGAAATTTCCCGTGGTTTGTCTGCCGATGAAAAAGAGGGAATATTAGTGCACCCTGCCACCCCCGGTCTGGGATAGAATTATCCCTTTGTGAGCCCTTCAGCTACCTTCCATGCACACGTGTGTGACAACCTGTTTGCTTCATGTATTTCACTAAGGCCTTTTCTGCCAGCATTGTCTATGCAATTTCCAGGACAACATCTAAAAACTTGATAGCATCTAGTGCATTGCTGAGAACGGTATTTTATACACCAGGGGTGGGCAAATTCATTCCTGGAGGGCCACAGTGGCTGCAGGTTTTTGTTCCAACCCAATTGCTTAATAAGAAGGCCTTATTGCTCTAGGAACACTTCTGATTCATTTTAGTTGTCTCTCTCATTAAGATTATGAACCCTTATTTCTTATTTAAGTCTTAAACAGCTGCATTCTTGGTTTTTAATTGCTCCTTATTAGCAATAAGATGCAAATGACAAAAGAAACCAGCAGTTATCCATTTTGCTTGTTACCCTTTACACCTGTGTGTATTTATCGTGCACTATTTGGTTTAATTAAATACTTGGAAGGAAAGAGAAGAGAAAAAAGTGAAGGATTGAGAATTACGCATCCGTTTTACACTTCAAAGTATTTGGATGATATCCTTAGAATGGAAAAAAAAAATCTAGGATATGAGAATGACTTGACATAGCAGAGTTAAAGCACTAACAAGCCATGAAATGTAATTATTGGCAAGGATTGTTTTCTAATTAAGCAACTGGGTTGGAACAAAAACCCGCAGCCACTGCGGCCCTCCAGGAATGAATTTGCCCACCCCTGTTATACACGATCCTAGCAGTCCAGGGTGTACGTGCAGAAATGATGTTTATTCCTTGATCAGTTACCCAGACAACTTTATTCATAAAAACGAGATCAAATCCAAGCTCACACACTAGCTATCAATGTAACTCTTTCCATATATTATCACCTGTTTTTGCTTCTTCGAAGAAGAATATTGCAGTGGTAGGCACTCTGCTTTTAAGCTTATACTCTGGTGTGACATAGTATCAAGTAATTGTCAGTCCACATGTCTGTGGTCATTCTGAAATTAATTTCAGACATGATCTTTGATATTTCTCTGACAACATCCTGTCTTTTCGTTGTTGCAATCTCTTTACATTTACGAGAGATGGAAGTGGGATCCAGTACGGCTGGAAATCAACCATGGCTAGCTCTCAAGTTTATACGTTCCTGTACTAGATCAATAAAACGTTTTCCTGCTACTGTAGCAATAGGTCTAATATTTCGACAGTGAAAGTCTACGCACATAACAGGAGCTGTTTCTGGCCTAACAAGTGCAAATAAGTACTATGACATGGACATTTGCCTCTGACTTCTAGTAAATGCTGTCGAATTCGAACAGTTGCACCCATGGTCCATATGTTGTTGAGGAGACCTGTGGACCGATGTAGATAGATAGATAGATAGATAGATAGATAGATAGATAGATAGATAGATAGATAGATAGATAGATAGATAGATAGATAGATAGATAGATAGATAGATAGATAGATAGATAGATAGATAGATAGATAGATAGATAGATAGATAGATAGATAGATAGATAGATAGATAGATAGATAGATAGATAGATAGATAGATAGATAGATAGATAGATAGATAGATAGATAGATAGATAGGTACTTTATTAATCCCAAGGGGAAATTCACAAAAGATGTAGTGCTTAAGATGGCAGCGACAGTTGTTTGGTGTTCTGTCTTTTGTCTTTTTGTGTTAAATTCATGGTCACCATACAAAGTAATATAACATAAACACATATTATAAAGACATCTGTGGATCTTACAACTTTGTTGATCAGAGGTGCTCATGCAGCTAAACCGGTAGCCCGATGGTGGAGTACCAGAGGCAAAGAGCTGGTGTGCTGGTTTGATTCAAGAAGTGAGAACTATGGCAACCATTGCCTGGAATATGTCTACCTAACATGCGCCCAATATAAGCCATTTTATTTACCATGTGACTTCTTCTCGGTCATTTTAGCTAGTGTTTACATTTGCCCTCACGCTAATGCTTATGAAGTGCAGTGGCATGTAATCAATGAGATTGAAAAATCCAACCCAGATTTGCAAATCATTATTTTGGGAGATTTTAACCATGTCAGTTTCAACCAGGTCCTTCCTAAATATCAAAAGCAAATAAAATGCCCTGCCAGAGATGGAAATATTCTAGATCACTGCTATGCAGCTATTAAGGAACCTTAACATGCCTTCTCCTGTGCCCCTTTGGTAATTCCAACCATTCTGTGATTCAACTTACCGTATATACTCACGTTTAAGTTCTCCCATGAATAAGTCAGGCTTGATTTTACTGTATAATTTCCGGTATTTTATAATGTCAGTCGTATAAGTCGAATGTGGAAAACTCACACTTTTGGTCCAAGAGATTATGATATGCTAACGCCCACCTGAGAGAGTAACCATGGAGCACACTGCCTTTTTTTCTATATATTGTGCCTTACATGACCACACGGTAATACCCGAACTATTTCCGAAGCAACGATTGCACTGTTTTGTGTTTTTTGTATCTCACACCCTCATAAAACTTTATCGTAAGAGCATCCCTTATCTACAATGGAGCATTCGATCAGAAGAAAATATGAAGCTGGTTTGAAATGAAAAGTCGTTGAAGTGGCGACAGAAATTGGTAACTGCACTGCTGCAACAAAATTTGATGTATCTGAGAAACTGGTGCGAGATTGGAAGAAGCAAGAAGTTTAAAAAAAATTTTAAGTGTTGTATTTTTGAACAGGTGTATAAGTCGGGGTCTGATTGTATGATCAATTTTTCAGGTATCAAGACCTGACTTGCTGATCCCAGTCTGGCTGATCAGTAAGATCAGTTTTATGTTTGCTTTGAAAGACAATGGGACATAAATCAGCCTAGTGGTCTCACTGTTACTACTCTGCTTCTCTTCTTCTCAGCTCCCCCTCCAGTCATCACTGTAAGAGGTATCTGCAGCTTTTTCCAAAAGCAAAATATTAAAAAAGCTGCATGCCAGGACTATATTCTCCCTTCCACTCTCAGACACTGTGTAGACCAGTTGTCTATGGTAGTTGCAGACATTTTCAACCAATCTCTTGATCTGTGCACTGTAACTGCCTGCTTCAAAACCTCCACCATCATTCCGGTAGCAAAAACAAGCAAAGGTCACAGGCCTGAATGACTACAGACCAGTAGCTTTAACCTCTGTGGTAATGAAGACCTTTGAATGATTTATTCTGAATTACATCAAGAATGCTACAAGACTTGCATACAGAGCCGGATGGTTAGTACATGATGAAGTAAATTTAGGTCCGAGATTTATTTGCCAACACCTTGATGAACCAGGGGTATATGTGAGGATCCTATTTATGGACTTTAGCTCTGCTTTTAATACAATCCTCCCAGAGCTCCTAAATAAGAAACTCACCCAGTTCAACCTGCCTAGTCTAATATACCATTGACTCACAACAGTATCTGAGGTTGGACACACACGTCTGATCCATTTTCCCTTAGTTACTGGTACATCTTAGGGATGTGCCCTTTCCTTACTACTCCTCTCACTTTATACAAATGACTTCTCGGTTTATACAAGTGACTGTACCTCTGGTGATTCATCTGCCAAGCTTCTTAAATTTATAGAAGACATCACACTAATGGGTCTCATTTCAAACAATGACAAGTCCATATACAGACAAGAGGTAGAAACTCTGGCATTGTGGTACAGTCATAACAAGTTGGTCTTTAACATTAAAAAAAAAACAGAATATGATCTTAGATTACAGGAAACAGACACCTGCTCACCGATCACTTGTTTAAATGGCTCAGCTGTTGGGATGACAGAGTCGTTTAAGTTTCTGGGCATTGTGCTGTCACAAAACCTTAACTGAGACAATAACATCACATCTATTAAGAAAGCCCATCAGAAAATGTTCTTACTGCATCAGCTGAAGACATTCAATCTCCCTCAAGTAATATTGGTCCAATTCTACAGAACCATCATCTGTAACTGTCTGGCTTGGTGCTGCCTCTGTTCAGGCCAAGACCAATGTGTAGCACATCATCAGAACCAGTGAAAAGACCGTAGTCTGTAACACATCACATTCAAGTCCTACATGAGTCCAGGGTAAGGAAAAGGGCCACAAAGATCATTGCTGAGCAGACTCACCCATATCATCAACTGTTCCAAAGACTTCCCTCTGGCAAACATCTTTGCGCAGTGAAATCTAAAATAATACATCACCTAAACAGTTTTTCTTCATCTCAAGTTATTCTTATTAATAAGTTCTGAGTTTCTACTCAGTATCTACAGTGCATCACTTTTTCCACATTTTGTTATGTTACAGCCTTATTCCAAAATGGATTAAATTCATTTTTTTCATCAGAATTCTACACACAACACCCCATAATGACAACGTGAAAAAAGTTTGCTTGAGGTTTTTGCAAATTTATTAAAAATTTAAAAAACTGAGAAATCACATGTACATAAGTATTCGCAGTCTTTGCTCAATACTTTGTCGATGCACCTTTGGCAGCAATTACAGCCTCAAGTCTTTTTGAATATGATGCCACAAGCTTGGTACACCTATCCTTGGCCAGTTTCGCCCATTCCTCCTAGCAGAACCTCTCAAACTCCATCAGGCTGGATGGGAAGCATCGGTGCACAGCCATTTTAAGATCTCTCCAGGGATGTTCAATTGGATTCAAGTCTGGGCTCTGGCTGGGCCACTCAAGGACATTCACAGAGTTGTCCTGAAGCCACTCCTTTGATATCTTGGCTGTGTGCTTAGGGTCGTTGTCCTGCTGAAAGATGAACCGTCACCTCAGTCTGAGGTCAAGAGCACTCTGGAGCAGGTTTTCATCCAGGATGTCTCTGTATATTGCTGCAGTCATCTTTCCCTTTATCCTGACTAGTCACCCAGTCTCTGCCGCTGAAAAACATCCCCACAGCATGATGCTGCCACCACCATGCTTCACTGTAGGGATGGTATTGGCCTGGTGATGAGCGGTGCCTGGTTTCCTCCAAACGTGATGCCTGGCATTCACACCAAAGAGTTCAATCTTTGTTTCATCAGACCATTTTCTTTCTCATGGTCTGAGAGTCCTTCAGGTGCCTTTTGGCAAACTCCAGGCAGGCTGCCATGTGCCTTTTAATAAGGAGTGGCTTCCGTCTGGCCACTCTACCATACAGGCCTGATTGGTGGATTGCTGCAGAGATGGATGTCCTTCTGGAAGGTTCTCCTCTCTCCACAGAGGACCTCTGGAGCTCTGACAGAGTGACCATCAGGTTTTTGGTCACCTTCCTGACTAAGGCCCTTTTTCTCCGATCGCTCAGTTTAGATGGCCGGCCAGCTCTAGGAAGAGTCGTGGTGGTTTCAAACATTTTCCACTTATGGATGATGGAGGCCACTGTGTTCATTGGGACCTTCAAAGCAGCAGAAATTTTTCTGTAACCTTCCCCAGATTTGTGCCTCGAGACAATCCTTTCTCGGAGGTCTACAGACAATTCCTTTGACTTCATGCTTGGTTTCTGCTCTGACATGAACTGTCATCTGTGGGACTTTATATAGACAGATGTGTGCCTTTCCAAATCATGCCCAATCAACTGAATTTACCACAGGTGGACTCCAATTAAGCTGCAGAAACATCTCAAGGATGATCAGGGGAAACAGGATGCACCTGAGCTCAATTTTGAGCTTCATGGCAAAGGCTGTGAATACTTATGGACATGTGATTTCTCAATTTTTTTTATTTTTAATAAATTTGCAAAAATCTCAAGTAAACTTTTTTCACGTTGTCATTATGGGATGTTTTGTGTAGAATTCTGAGGAAAAAAATGAATTTAATCCATTTTGGAATAAGGCTGTAACATAACAAAATGTGGAAAAACTGATGTGCTGTGAATACTTTCCGGATGCACTGTATGTATACCTGCACACTAGACTGCCCGGACATTTTAATCCTAGTTTATCTCTTTATTTTTTGTATTGCTCTTGTATGCAGCATTATATTTTATCATTTTATATTTTATCTTCTTGTATTTATCTTTTGTCTTCTGTGTTGTGGCGGCCCGATGGTGCAGTGGTGGCACTGCTGTCTCCCAGTAAGGACACCAGGGTTCACGTCCTGGGTCCTCCCTGTGTGGAGTTTGCATGTTCTCCGCATGTCTGTATGAGTTTCCTCCCGCAGTCCAAAAACATGTAAGTTACATTGACTGTCTATATTAAATTGGTTCTAGGGTGTGTGTGGTTGCCCTGTAAGCGTTTGCTCCTGCCTTGTGCTCCATGCTAGTTTGATAGGCTTCAGCACCCCCAGCGACCCTGTTCAGGACAAAGTGGTTTAGAAACTCACTGTTCTGTGTTGTCCTTGTATGTTTCACCAATACTAACAAGACAGATTCCTAGTACGCAATAGTGTACCTGGCCAATGAAGGGAATTCTGATTCTGAAGGCGAAGACGTGCAGGTTCTTTTGCAAATGTACCTCAAAACAGTAGAGCACGCTTTTCTCTTTTGTTACAACAAATTCATACTTTTTCTACTACTGATTTTTTTTTTAAAGTTAAAAAGATTAAATATATTCTGTGTCTTTTCTGATGCCATTTTGTAGGATTCTTTCTTTTCTATTGCTAGTGAGGTTGCCAGTATGGGATGACAGGAGGTCGCAACCTGTGATGTCATCAGGTCAGCAGTATAAAAATCATTGCCGAACACTTTCTGTTCGTTTTTGAATGTAAAATAACAGATTACTTACATTTGTTTATCTAACCACAATTTTCATTTAACACTTCTGTTTTGGTGAAAGATGGGTCTGATTTTTGGGTTTAGGTTTTAGTTTGACTTAACAGATTTGTCTCTTCTTCTGGTTCCTTCATAAAAATTTGCTTGCCTCTTCCATCAGACATAACACTAAACTCTCCCACTTTCTCCTTCTTTTGGTTACCAATGAGTCAGTCTGAGTGTTGCAGTCAACGCCTGGTTCTCTCATGACTTGAGCACTGTAGGAATTTATACAGCAGCACCTAGCTGCACATCATGGTAGTGCAAACCAACAATGGTTAATAACCTTCAACATCTAAGAAGTCACAAAATGGAAAATGCATGCATGGCATAACATTCAGGGACTTAGTTAACTGAAATAAAAGCTGCTGTGTTTTACATTTATTACTTGCTTCATCAAAGAGTCAGTTATCACATTCACATTACACAAGTTAAATACTTTTGTAACAATAAGTCGTATTTAAAAAATAAAAGTAACTGTAAGCTCAGCCCCCACTTGCCTTGCTTGCCAACCCCCGTGGGTGGGCACTGGGCACTTGCTATCTCGCGGATGAGTCGCTCAAAGGGCGTCGGGGTGCTCCTCCATTAGAGAAAGCGATTGTTTTTAAAGAGATGGCATATAGAAGAGCATGAGAGGTGTGAGAGGAAGACAGTTTGGTCCTTAGTTATTACAGACAGAAAATCAGTTGCTTGAGTATTTCACTACAACTGTCTATTTTAAATACCAATGAATATTAAAACATACAGTAGTAAAAAGTAGAAGAAGAAAAGTAAAACACAATAAAACAAAATAAAAAGAAAATAAAAATGAAATTACATTAACGCTTTGTCAAAAACTATATTATGAATTACTTTACCCTCTAACTTACATTCTATAAACGTTACTTTTTTGCATTTCTGTTTCTAACATTGTTCAGGATATTTTTCTCTTTTTCGTTTATTGGATGATTCTTTTCGTTCTTGATTTTTATTATATGCAGCTGTTTTTAATTTACTTTTCTGCCTTGCCATTATAATCAACTGTATTGAAGGGTGAGTTAGCACTGAGGGTGTCACGCGGTGGTACGGAGTACGCTAAATATCGCGCACACAACGGAAAATTTTTTAAATATAATAGAGAGATAATAAAATGTACTCATGTGTTAGTAGAGTACACAGCATACCTGCATTTTATTAGCACCTTACAATGTCATGTATTTGTAAACAAAGAGCATGAATAGGCTTTTGATGGTTCAATAGCTTTTATACACAGAAGAAGCCTATTTAAGTGATGTAAAAATAGCATTGATTGATGTACTGTTACTAGTGGTGGAAGGTCTGTGACAAATCGTTTGTGTATTGTGTTTGTTTTTTTAATAACAAAAAGGATCCGAAAAAGATAAAAACCCTAAAAACCACCCAACAGGTGTTTAGTGCAGTAAATACAGCCCCTCCTTATCAACCTTAGTAATAATACCACAACACTGAGTTAAACAAAGTAAAGGCCGACTCTTACTGTATCAACAATATAGAATAACTATAAAAAGAAAATTAACAATAGTACACTAGTATAAAATCCCAATCAATATTACTCCATGAAAGAAAAAAAGTACCTGAAATAAGTTCCCTACCTTGCTATTAATATTAGTTAAGACACTGTAATTTATTAAAACTACCTATAGTACTAGGGTGTTGTACCGTGTTAGCCATTATGAATGTAGAGAAAAGCCAAGCAAAATGACACCTTTTATTGGCTAACTAAAAAGATTACAATATGCAAGCTTTTGAGGCAACTCAGGCCCCTTCTTCAGGCAAGATGTAATCAAAAACTACCTAAACTACCTAGAAAGATAAGAACTTGGAAAGGAACTGATTTATTGTACAACAGGAATAACAAAGGTGACACTAATCTTAAAGGTTCTAATTTCGGTCTCAAATACCAAGAAGGAAAAGCGGCTCTTCAGGTAGTAGCCTTGTAACTCTTTATCAATCATTATACTGCCAAGCAGCTCTTTCAGCACAACAGAATCTGACTTGTTGCTCCATCCCTGCTGTCTGCAGCACAATCAGCCTCTATGCACCAGTAAAAAATGTAAAACACAGTTCAGTTCTTGTTATGCGCTCCATGAGTCTGATCTTCTGCCCAGAGATTAACTGCAAATTTCCTTTCTAACTCCATTGTATATTTATAACACTTAAAAGAGCTTCACCTTCATGTGTGATTAACACATTGACTGCTTGACTATTTATTACCAGGACACTGCAGCATTGATCTAGTTAATTATGATAAATAATGAACTCTATCAAACTTTGTAAAAAATGTAAAGAAATATATTAGAAAGCAATGATTTTATTATCAGTCAGAAATGTAAAGAAACTGTTAATGACATTATTTTTTCTACAAACATGACTTAAAGTCTGCCACTGAATGAGAGTCCTTGAAGGATGGCACCATGCAGAGGGCAGGTTTAGAAGCACATGTGCCGTAAATATAATGTGTTTTATTTTTGCACAGTCCTCACTTGTTGTACACATCACATTTGGTAGATGGTGACTATTTGAGGTTAGTGGCAGGCAGAATGTCCAAGTAGTGCTTTCCTGATAGTTGTGACAAGTCAGATACCTTGTGATGAAGAAACGCCATTGGGGCAGTTATCCGAATCAGTCCTGGATCCTACAGGTTCCACATCATCCAATTGATTGTCACTATGTTGACCACTGTCATTATCATCAAAATGTTTATCTTGCAACAAATCTAGTTGCTACAAAACATTAGCAGCTTTGTACCTTTTTCATTATGACATAACTAATGACTGTATTTATAGCATTATTTTCCCCAATGTGTTTGCATAAAAAAAAATCTATGGCTCTCCACTAGATGGCAGTAATATAGTAGATAACAGAGACATGGCAGCAGAGCTTGCCAGCAAGTTGGCAGTATAATGGCAGTAGGCTGAGATACTGAGCTATATCATAGATTGTGCCTTAACAGACTCAATAGGATACGATTTAACTCATACCTCGTGTTCAAAGTGTTAATTAATTCAAACAACTTTTAGTTGCACATAATTTCTGTACTTTACAACAATGCAGCCATTAGGTACTTTATATTGTAATTTAAAACACTGTTAGTTCAGTCTATGCTTATTGAGTGGCAATTACAAAATTTCATTCCTCTTCCATTCATTTCCAGATAGGAGACTTTATTTGTGTGTCAGGTTCTACTGTACAAGGGGGCTCCGCCCCCTGCTCGCTTCGCTCGCCTACCCCCGGCGTTGGGTATTCTGAAATACATTAGTCGAGCTCGTTCGTTTTGGAGCCATGCCCGCTTTGCCCGCGGCATTTTAGACGTGCGTTGTAGGCGCCTGCGTTCATTGATCTTATCCAGGTGGGCTCGTGTTTTTATCGTTGAGCTGTATTGTGTTTGAATTTGGTGTAAAGCGTTCAGCGGTTTGTACAATCCCAAGCAGCACATTATTCCTAACTTCACTCCGCAGTAGTGCCACTCACAATATGGTGGTGACGCCTGCGCCTTCACTCCATACCATCTTTGTGGACCTGTGGGGCCTCCGTAGCCTCTTCCGTTTGAATCTGGGCTGCAGCGCAGAATCCTCTTTTTTGTGTGGCTGTGTCGGTAGTCATTAGCTATGGGCATGTTGTTGCTTCATTTCTCATTCACGTCAGTTGAGCTCTTTCGTTTTTGGGCCATGACTCCTTCGTGCGCGGTGGATACGACTTCGCTCGCAGTTTATGAGATGTGCACTGTACGCGCCTGCGCAGTACGTCTCATGGTCCCATTGCCGTGTACCTGCGTCCATGCCATCCGGTTTACCATTCTCGGTTAGTAATATGGATGAGCGGTTTGGTCATGCTCCTCCCGTGGAGTTTTGACTAACTAGCAGTTGGGATCCGAGCAGCTGTCAGACGAGTAAAAGAGAAAAATATACAAAATGTACAAGCTGGTATAACTGCTTTCAAGGTAAAGCGTAAGCAATAAACTAATTTATAGTTGAAATTGCAGAGAATATTTCTCTGTTTTGAGACAGAAAAGTTTGCAAATTCTCCAAGAAAAACAATAATTCTTTACATTTATATACAGTAGCGCTTTTCTCACTACTCAAAGCCCTTTCAACACATGAAGAACAAACCCACAATCTCCTTACTGCAAAGCAGCAGCGCCTCCACTGTGCCACCTGCATGGATGCATTTCAAAAGCAGACTTTGAAATTTTAAAACTTAGTACAGCACAATCTGTTCACAATATCTCAATGAAAATTGAATCATGTCGACAAATTTCCAGGAAGAATAAATGTGCCATGTTTCAACAAAATTGGTCTGTTTCATGCAGATGGACAGACAGGCAGACAGATAGATATGGCTATCACAATAGGAGCTTTGCACATTATATGTGAACACACCTAAAAAAGAGGGGAAAATGTTCAAGGAAGGGGGATGAATCTTTAAATTTTGGACACTTGCTCGTCACTTAGTGGAATTACTCTCATTCAGGTCTGCCGGTTCAGCCATTACAATGTCAGGTGGAAGGAATTTTTTATTTTTTTATAAATAATGAGGCTTTTGCTTATATATACAAATGGCTTGATTCTTCATTCCTTCTGGTAGAGCCCAGAAAGTGCAGATCAGTAGCACCTCATTAGACCACAACTGGCAGCAAAATATCCATTTAAATTTTATTCTGTCTTCACAGCAAGACATTCTGCTTGATATTTGCAGAATAGCGGTGCACAAGCCAGGTTGGCATCACTGTAGGCCTGTGCAGCCGCCGCCAGCGATACAGCTGGGTACTGCCATGTGTGTCTGAGTCTGTAGACTGAAGTTCATATGGTGTCCTTAATTAAGCGGGAGGGGGGTGGGGCAAATGATGCAAATGAAGACGCTCTCCTCCATCTCGAGTGAGGGAACAAAAGGCATCAAAAAGACATTAAGAGGAGCTCTTCATTAATTCCAGGCTTTTGACAGAGAATTTAGAATTAATGTTTCAAAAGATTATGTAATAGTTCATGCACTTTGTCTTCCATTTTACTTCAAAACACACCATTTCAATAACATAATAATAAATATACTAATGATCGTAATAATAATAATAAAAGGAGCTTAACAGATTCCCAAAGCAAATGGTGGATAACATTTGCTCCTCTTTTTTTCTCCTTAAAAATTAATTATGGTGAGGCATTCCTTTGCCAGGATTATGAAAATTATGTTTAGGTTTTTGTTTTATTATATACAATGCGATTCACAAAGTATTCAGACCCCTTCACTTTTTTTCACATTTTATTTTGTTGCAGCCTTATGCTAAAATCATTTTCATTAAATTTTTCTCACATTAAGCAACACTCAATACCCAATACTCAACTGAAATTGATATTTCAATTTAAATTTTTAATAAGTATGGAAAAATTCATAAAACCCTGCTCTCTTTTTGTCATTCTAGTGAAACTGAATATTGCTTAATATGGGGAAAATTTTAATTTAAATGATTTTAGCACCAGGCTGCTACATAACAAAATGTGAAAAAGTGAAGAGGTCTCAATGCTTTCTGAATCCATTCTCTAAGGCAACGTGGCATCCTTAACATTTTGTGTATTTACTTCTCACTCTTTTGTGCTTTTGTTTCCTCATGGACATTTCCATTTTCGGTGTTTCGTTTTCTCATTGTTTTGTAGCCACCATGCTATGCACGATAATGGATATACATTCTAAACAATGTCTTTAGTTTTCTATAAAATAAAGCAAAAACCTTGCAAAAAAAAGTCAGATTTCTGAAAAATTCTAGTTTTACTCAGGAGTTGTGATTGAACTTGAATTTAGTATACTCCCTTGAACCTGACTTACCATTTGACTTCTACTCTGTAATGTCCCTTCAATCTCTGGCATTCAATTTTAATAAAAATTGTCAATCAGGAAAAGTCTCAGTGGTCACAACAGTCATGGTCTTGGTCATTTTCTACTGCTCCCTGACTAATGTTGTGTTTGTGCAAGTATCCAAACCACATGCTTATTTACTTTGAGCAGACGAGAGGCTTTTAAGGAGATTCAACGCAGCAGTCTGATAGGCTGAATCCATAAACATCAACTACACCAAAGCAACGGAAATCAAAAGGGCTAAGCAGAAATTGTTAAATCTTAAAGTAGGCAATAGTTCAAAACCAAAAGAAAACCTGAAATCCAATGAAATTGCTCAAGAAGCTAACCTTCTTGTGCCGATGAGCCATTTTCTTTGAAAAAATAAAGTGCAAACCGGAAATGATCCATGTCATGATGTTTTAAAGAAGACTGCCATCGTGTCATTTGCGCAGATGTGCATGCATGGTGTCACAATAACAGAAATACAAATTGGCACAAGTGGTGATGTCATCAACAGAATCCCTCAAACAAGTAAACAATTGCAATAACAAAACAGTACAATTACTTAATTTCTGACATTCTCTGACTGGAACAGTTTAATGTGACTATTAGTAGCACAGACCTTCCCAGAGTGCTTTGCAGGCTTTGCAAAGCTGGGCAGACACTAGATGAAGAAGAACGCACTACTCATTTTGGGAAGTCAGCCCTACAAGAGTGAACTCCCCATTCACAATTCAACTGGACAAGCAGATGGCAATTCATGTCCTAATCCAGTAGCATTGATTGCAATGGATTTACTCTAAATGTACATGACACAGTGTGAATACATTTGAAAATCCATGACCATCTTTGACAGTGTGATATGATCTGGACTTTGAGATATATTTTTCTCAGCCTCTTCCTTGACCTCTAAAAATATCATTTTGGTCATTTTAGAGGTCAATACATTTAATGGTCAGATCTTTTTGTTTTTGTATGATTTACCGTATATATTCGTGGATCAGTTTTCCCGCGGATAAATAGGGACTTGATTTTACAGTATAATTTCTGGTATTTTATAACGTCGCTCGTATAAGTCAAATGCGGAAAACTCACACTATTGGTCCAAGAGATTATGATATGCCAATGCCCACCTGAGAGAGTAACCACGGAGTACACTGTCTTTTCTTTCTATGTGGGTGTGGCAATGCGCGGTATTATCACGTGCTCCTAACCTCTCTCTGTCTCTATTGTGCCTTCATGACCACACAGTAATACCTGAACTATTCCGAAGCAATGTTTGTTCTGATTTGTGTTTTTTGTGTCTCACACCCTCATACACCTTTATCGTAACAGCATCCCTTATTTACAATGGAGCGTTCGCTCAGTAGAAAATGTGAAGCTGATTTTAAATTAAACGTCATTGGAGTAGCAAAAGAAATTGATAACTGCGCTGCTGCAACAAAATTCAATGCGTCTGAAAAACTGATGCAAAATTGGAGGAGGCAAGAAGATTTAAAAAATAAAATGAAGGGTCACATTTTTGAATGGGCGTACAAGTCGGGGTCTGAGTTTATGATCGATTTTTTGGGTTTCAAGACCCGACTTATAAGTGAGTATATATGGTAGAAATTTTTGAAGATGTTGGCTTTGAAATATGTTTTCTTTTTTTGCCGATTTGGTTTTATTATGGATGCTAGCATTGCTTGCCAGGTTGCTTCTAGGCAGGTTGACTTGGAGTGTGTAAGGTGAGATGTCATTATTGTGATGGTGTAAAGGCCAGCATCATATACTTTCTGACTGCCCAAGTATCTAGATAAAATAAAACCTAAGAGTTATTATATTTAAAGATATCTCTGATTAGGAATTCATTTCTGTTCTTTGACTTTGATTTACATGTTGCGTTTTGTCTTAAGATATGTGATATATTCTGGTTACTGACTCCCTTGCTACATTTCTCGCTCTTTGATTTTGTCTTGTGTCCTGGCTTTTGTTTATTTAATTCCTACCCTCTCAGTTATGACTTTTGCTAGTTGTTACAATCATGATCTATATTCCGATTCCATCTTCGTTAAACTGCTGCCACTCTGAGCAGTTAGTACATACTGCAGTTAGATTGCTTTATATAATTTATCTTCCTCAATTATTTTAAAAGCTATATGTGAAACAATGCAATATTTGAATTCTAGTCAACTGCTTATGCAAATGCTACAAATAGTCCAAAATGTTCAGTATTTGGGATCAAATCAAGCCCCAATATTCTATGAAAATGCATCAAAAAGTTAAACATTTGCATCTGTTAGTACATATCAATTTGAAACTGTAATATTGTGCCTTTCATAACACAGTTCAGTAAATCTGAATCTGACCCACCACTGCCTTTCACCTGAATGGCATCACACATGAATACCCAGTTGCCCCTCAAACAGCACGCCTACATGGCAGCTACAAGCTGAATGTGACTGGATTAAATGGGCCATCCAGCTGCACTTAGCATATTAACAATGATTTTACGCTGCTTTACCCATTTGCTTGACAGCTAATCTGTCAGGACTCACCTGCACTGAAATATCCAGCTATTAATTTGTAAAGCTGGCTTGATCCAGGTTTGTAAAAGCCAAAGTGCATTAAGCACAAGACAGAAACCCACCCAGGATACCAATGGGGATTTTAAAGAAAATTACATGTCACGTCAAAGGGTATGAGCTTAAGTACAGTATGTAAGCCTTATGGAGGAGCCCACACCATCTTGCTTTACTCACCTGAAACTATGTCATCAGAAGTGAGTGCCTGTCTACATCAGTTATATCCTAAAGAGCACAGAACACACATCATGGGACTGAAAGATAGAAATGAAAAATTCTTAAACAATGTGCAACATGTTGAAAAAAAGC
This sequence comes from Erpetoichthys calabaricus, assembly GCF_900747795.2. Lineage (NCBI taxonomy): Eukaryota > Metazoa > Chordata > Cladistia > Polypteriformes > Polypteridae > Erpetoichthys > Erpetoichthys calabaricus. The sequence goes on along the minus strand of NC_041406.2, from coordinate 114,132,341 downwards.
AAAGAGCACCAACAAGAAATAAAATAAAATAGCTATGATAAAAAAATATCAAAATAACATATTATGGTTTTTCAAACAAAAAATCAGAATATCTGAACATCTAACGGTGTCCCCAGCTGTTTTGTTAGATGAGAGTGTGCTGCTGTGGTGCCACAAACCTCCTCACTGTCTCTTGTATCCTCATTTGCAATTAGGTTTTACATAAGGTTGTTTCCCTGCCTCAAGGAGGTTTTTTGCTTATTTAATCTTTGTGTTGTTTTTCCTATATTCTTTTTCATGTCATATTATCAAGTTTATTTTTGGATTTGTTTTGTTGTTATTGTATTTATTTAATATTTTTTTCTATTAATTATTTAAATATGTGTAGTCAGGTATCTGTTCTATATCCTGTATGTAGAGCCTAAGTGGCAGGGGGCAACTAATTATGCAGCTAGGGCAGAAGCTCCTGCAGTATTTTCCCTGAAGCTGATGACAAATTAGCACTTTCAGCACTGCAGTTATTAGTCTGGATCCTGTTTTTGTGAAATGTCTGTTTCGCCTTTGGATTTTCTAGACTCAACCTCTGCTTTGCTTAAGGTACTGTTCACAGTTTGAGATCTTTTCTTTTTTGTTTCCTGCCTTGCCTTTTCCTTACCTGCCTCACCTTTTATTCTTCCTTTTTTAAACTTTATAATAAATAATTGAATTACTAAAGGCAACTTTGCAACAAGATATTTTTAAACTCTCTTTCCTCTACTCCTTTCTGGACATTTTAGATATTTAAAAGCCTGAACTCCATTTTTGGGCCTGTGCAGGCCATACGCCTACTATTTCAGTTTTGGACTAGTCTGCTTAGCCTGAGGCCTATCTAGTGCTGCTACACCTTTTACTACCAGTTGATCAAATCAATGCATTCAATGGGAACTGAATGTTTTTACAGGAGTATTAACTGTTTTTACAGAAGTAATGTATTAATGATTGCTTTGTGATAGTAAATAATACTGGTTGACAGTACCCTGTCTAGTCACTGCTTTTAGTTAAAAAATGATTGCAAATGACTTTGCCACTGTGGTTCCCAATTGCCAACACTCAATCTGTATTCTAAGCCCATTTCATTTAGCACAGATGTGAAGAGACCCAAAACAACTTTTAGCAATGGGCACAATTCAAGAGCCAGCTCAAGATGGGGTATTATTTGTCTCAGCACATATTAACATACATATTCAAACTTATAGTGAGACAATTCAGAGAGCTGCTAATTACTGAACTTGTTTCTTTTACACTGAGAGAATGCTAAAGTACAGCAAGACACTCATATAGTTTTTAACTTTTTTGAAACGTGGTTGATTAAAACTGGTACATAACAAACAAGGAAAATGTGCCATCACCACATACATTCAAAATAACTTTGCCAGGGTTGGGCTGTACCAGACTACAAGTACAGCCATACAAATGTGAGTATTCAGGATTCAGCTTACAGTATGTTTCTAAAAATGTATTCAAGTTTCCAGTCATTTAGCAGATTCTCAGTCTCTGTCGAAGCACTTGTTTCGGCATTGTTTGTCTTTTGTTCCCCTTGTTTGCTACTTGTGTTGTGTGTGTAGTTGGTAAATTGAATGTTCAGCCATTGAGAGATGGAGCTCTAAATGTTCTCTATTAAGAAGCCGAGCACTTGCTCACTCTCACTCTCTCTCAGCAGCAGCGTTGTGATGCAAATCCCCACCGACTCTGTCAGATTCTGTTTGCATTTTAGATGAGCTAAACTCTTTCATAAATCTTGTTCTCTTTAACCAGTTCTCTAAAAGTGTTTGTTGTTGATTTATATTAGTTTGTGCTTTAACGGGTAGCAGTTGAGTAATTATTTGATGTTTTAACCAGCAGCAAGAAAATATAAAATGGATTCAGCGGGTTGGAAAATGGATGGATGGATGGATTGCAACATACTGCTGATTCTGGTTATTCTATTTGCTTTTTAAACTATTGAGTCTAATTGCAGCTTGAAACAGGTAATAAAGTTAAAAGAGGATTTGAATGGTTTAAATTTTGGTTGACTTTATTTAACCAAATAACACATGACAATGGCATTTGGAGTTAACATGCATGTTTGTTTGCCTCTTATTACTGCAGATGCCAGGAATTGGGGGACGGTGTAAAAGAAGGGTGCATGTGTAGTCTTTGTTTCAGTGAAAAAATTGGCCCTGAAAAAACAATTAAGTGGTCAAAGTAAGTTAGTGGGTGCCATTACCCACTTGGTGCTTTTTATGAATGTAAAAGTGCCCGTGCTCCATATTCCATACACTCCTTAAAGTCCGAGGTATACACAGAAAGCACCATTTGTGCTACTGAAGGGGCGCACGCTTTAGACTTTCATTAATGTTTCTCCACTTTGCTGAAGCCAGGTTACGGGGGCAATAGTTTTAGCAGTGATGCCCAAATATCCTTTTCCCCAGCCACACTTGCCAACTCATACTGTGGGATCCGAAGGTGTTCCCAGGCCATCTGGGAGATATAATTCATGCAGAGGGTCAGCGACTCTACTCTGAGCCTCTCTTAGATGTCAACGCTTCTCACACTATCTCTAAGGGATAGCCCAGCCACTCTGTGGAGAAAGCTACTTTTGGCCGCTTGTACCCGCAACCTTATTCATTACCCAAAACGCATGACCATAGGTGAGGTGTGGACATAGATTGACTACTAAATTGACAGTTTCATCTTCTGACTAAGCTCCTTCTTCCCCACTACAGATCAGTATAGCACAGGAGTCTCCAACACGTCGCTTGCAAGCTACCAGTAGCTCGCAACCCCTTTCCAAGTAGCTTGCCAAAGGGTTCATGAATCCTACATAAATTTGAAACCTTGATTAGTCAAATTAGGGGTGGACGATCTTTCCAAAAAATCATGTCATGATTCTTTTAACACAAAATCACGATCCACAAACTGAATTGCAATCTATCTTTTCAGTGTGGCATACACTTAAGAGAATATCCAGACTCAAACTCATCAAGACCTAAGTAACACTTTATTTTAAATATCAAAGTTAATTCAATTATTCTCTCGTTCGCCAACTAAGCAGCGTTAAGGATCACACCTCGAAGCTGGCAAGTGAGTGAGGAAGGCCCATTCCTTCAGCCCGCTGCATGTTTCTCGGATTCGCACCAATAAATCGGTACCGCAAGTGAACTATGATACATAGCGAAATGAGAGAAGTCGCAAAATCAACCAGAATGTTCAAGCTAATTATAGAAAAAAACCCCAATCTAAATCCATTAAACAGTTCTCTCATGAAAAGCAGACAGACATACAGACGGACACACATTGGATTTTATATATTATATATTAGTAAACCATCAAAATAATGTGCAGTTAACGTCTCAACAGCATTTCTGGAGCTTAGCGGAGCCAGATAACTATAAGAATCTTCAGCAAACAGCTCTGAAAATATCTGCTATGTTTGGGTCTCCATACCTCTGTGAATGTCATGAAATCAAAGTTCAGAACAAGACTGACAGATGAACATTTAAATGACTCCATAAGAGTGAACCTAAGTGGCTACACTCCACCATACACCTCTCTTGTTGACTCCATGCAGTGCCAGTTATCTGACTAACTAAAAAACACATCACACATGCAACTGGACATGTGAATAAAGTGAAACAGTGACATGTAACAAAATGACAAATGAATAAGTAATATCTGTGTATTTGTAATTGCATTGTTTTGTTTTGACAGCATTCATATTTTAATTCAACAGTGTGAGATACACTAGAAAATGCAGACATACAAAATGCACTTGCAGGTGAATTAAATATTTATTGTGATGTTTTAATGCAAAATGTGAGTTATGGACACCAACATTTTGTAAATGTTCAGGCTAAACAAGCTTATTCAGTTTGTTTGAGTTGAAATAAGCTATGAGAATAAACATTAGAAAACATGAGTAGCTCTCAGCCATTTTCATTTTGTAAAAGTAGCTCTCAGGGGAAAAAAGGTTGGAGACCCCTGGTATAGCGATTGCACAACTGCACTTGCTGCCCCAATCTGTTGATCGCACCACTCCTTTACCCCTTACTCGCCAACAAGACCCCGAGGTATTTAAGCTCCTCCATTTCAGGTAGTAACTCACCTCCCACTCAGAGAGGACAATCCACCTTTTTCCTATGGAGGAGAATGACTTCAGATTTAGAGGTGCTGATCCTCATAACTGCCACTCCACACTTGGTTGCAAACCGTCTCAATCCCTGCTGGAGTTCGTATTCCAGTGAAGCCAACAGGACCACGTCATCTGCAAAAAGCAGTGATGCAATTCTAAGATCACTGAACTGAATCCCTCCCCTCCCTGACTGCACTGTTATATCCTGTCCATGAAAACCACTAATGGGAAAGGACACAAAGCACAGCCCTGGTGGAGTCCTACATCCACTGGAAACAATGCTGATGTTTTTCTGAGTATGCAGACACAGCTATCAGTGTGATTATACAGGGACTGAATAGCCCTTATTAGGGGCCCCAGATCCCCATGCTCTCTCAGCACCCCTCACAGTATCCGTCATAGTACATATGCCTTCTCTAAGTCCACAAAACACATGTAGACTGACTGGATGTACTCCAATGTCCCCTTCAGAATCCACATGAGGGTAAAAAGCTGGTCCACCATTCCACAGCCTGGATGGAATCCACATTGATCCTTCTGGATCTGAGGTTCCATGAATGGGAAAAGTGTCCTTTCTAGCACCCTGACATAAGCTTTCCCAGGAGGCTGAGAGGTATGATCCCCCGAAAGTTGGAGTACACCCTCCTGTCCCCCTTGTTAAAAATGGATACCCACCACTCCAGAAGCACAGCTCCCGATGACCATGCAACATTGAACAGACATGCGAGTCATTGGCAGTCCAACAATGTCCAGAGCCTTCAGCATTCATGGGCAGATCTCATCCAACCCTAGGGCCTTGCCACTGCAGAGTTGCTTAACAACATCAGTGACCTCCCTTAGGGAAATGGGCATTGATCCCCCATTAGCTTCTGACAGTCCATCAGGTTCAGGAGCTCCTCAAAGTGTTCCTTCCACCTCCAGGAAACATCCTCAGACCAGGTCAGCACTTCTCCACCCTTGTTGAAAACAGCATGGCTGAATCCCTGCCTTCCCTTTCTGAGTCGCCTGATTGTTTGCCAGAACCTCTTTGAGCCTGATCGATGGTCACTTTCCATGGTCTCACCAAATTACTCCCAAATCCAGGTTTTTCCTTCGCTGATCACCAAAGCCACAGTCCTTTTAGCCTGACATTATGCTCTTTTGGGAGTGTCTCATGCTAACCATATTACATGGAAGGCCTCTGTTTTCAGCCTGATGGCATCCCTCACCTCTAGTGTTCAACATTGGGTCCTTGGGTTGCCACCTCAAGAGGCACCTATGTCCTTCAGGCTGCAGCTCTTTGCAGCCAGTTCTACACTGGAGCTTTGAACAAAGACCATTCGGACTTTATGTTCCTAGCCTCCCCCAGGATACGGTGAAAGCTCTTTCGGATGTTGGAGTTCAAAGTCTTCTGGACAGGGGACAGTATTCAGAATAGGTTACACATTATAAGTATTCAATCAGAATGCAAATCTAAATACATTAAGGACTGTATATTCAGTATTGAGTTTGTAAATACTTTTTTAGAGTATTCTGCCCAACATTGACTGTAGCTTTGCTCAGTGCTTGTCTGCACCAACCCAAGGAATTTTCACTTATATCATCGCTCATTTAGGCAGCCCATTATCATTTGATGGACCACTTGCTTTAGCCATACAAGAATGGAGATTATGCGATTACTGTATATAAGCTAAAATGTTAACTCTTACTGCTGCTGACTCAGTATAGATGTCACCTCTAGACAATGCAACTTGTCAGCATCATTACAAAATAACAGAATAAAGTTTGAAGCATCAAAATAAGAGGTGAAATTTTTTTGATTGTTGCTCTACTTTTCCTTTGAATGTGGTCAAATTTTATGTGTCAGTAGAGCAAAGTATTCTCACTGATTCCTTCTAATTGTCTTGCTGTTGGGTGGTTATGATCTTTTATTTAATAAAATAATCTTATTATCCTGGATAACAGCATGCATTCTCTGTACAATAAAAGGATTTCATTCCTTAAACTACTTTCAGCCAAAAGGCTATCACCGTAAATTAATCATCTAACTCAAACTTAAGTCTCTTTAGCAAAATTGCATGAAGTGTCGTCTGTGTAAAAGATGGCACTAATTATTCAACAAGTTGTTATTCTTCACGGCAAGAACAGAGGTTTTACTGAACAATTGCAAGAGTTCAGACGAGGTAGGTCTTGTTTTGTTTACATGCTAGAAATCTACGAGGAAGCAACAAAAAGATATGATCAAAGTAGTTTATATGATATTATTTGTCTTGACTTTCAGGAAGCATTTGTAACATCCATTCCCTTCTAAGCACCTTGTTACTGATGCCTAAGGGTATCTGGGAAAGGGCCTTGGGTTTCTTCTCCTGCAATTGAGCCAATTGATAGTTTATCAAAATTGATCCTCTCCTGTTGCTGAATTTCTTAAGGAATAAATATGTACAAACTTTCACATTTGTCTACAGTTGCTTCATTTTGAACCACACAAACATATAATCATAAGCTACTAATAACAAGACAGAGAATACAAAGGATCTTAACTTATAAATAACATTTACTGAATACATAAAATAACTTTTAAATCAATAACAATAGCATAACAATAGCAATAATGATAATAAAAATAAAGGTGTGTGTTGATTTTATTCCTTCTTAATACTTGCAAAAATATTCAAAAATATTCAAACTAAATCCATGTGTTTACATTATAGCAAACCACTATTATGCAGTGCTATTATATAAGATGCCAAATAATTATATTTAACAATGATTGATCACGAACTTTTGTAAAGTTAACAATTTTAGTGGTATATCATATACATTAATCTGTACTCCAGTAATGTTAATAATTACAGTCCTGCATTAAATCAAGAATTAGCCAGTATACGGGTCCATACACCCATTGTAGGCCTATAAACCAAGCTTGTGTGCACTGTGGCCAGAAAACAGTCAAAAAGCCTCTTCACTCAACTAAGGTCAAATGAAAAAAAGGTGCACTATACCCATCTCATCTGCAATAGAGCATCTTAAGAGCATTGAGGCCAAACATTTTACAAATGGCATCTCTCCTACATAGTGTGAAGAATTCTGCACACCACACCAGTGAAGAGTTCTTCTGAGAACAGGTAAACTGTCTGTCCCAAACTGGACATTGTAGGATCTTGCAAACATACCAGGCTTTTCAAAAATGTAAATTACAACAAATTAAAATGTATATCTTAGCAAAGCAAACTTAAACTGAATTTAAAACTAACTGTCAACAACTTACTATATAATATATATATATATATAAAATCCAACATCTGTCTGTATGTATACCTGTCCACTTTTCATGAGAGAACTATTCAACGGATTTAGATGGGTTGATTTCTCTCATCGCACTCATAGGTCAAGTATCATAGTTCGCTATCAGTACTGATTTATTTGCACAAATCCAAGGGGGGGGGGGGGGAATACAGCCATTCTTACTCACGCCCCAGCCTCTGTTTGAGTTGGTGTACCTCTCGCCATGTGTTGGAGTATACCTTGCCTCTGCTGTTTGTTCAGCAGACATTATCATCTAGAGATTGTTAAATAGTAAAGTTTGATGTTTTTGACAGAGAGATCAGAACTACGTGTGTTTTAGAGGGTAGCTACGAATTGCCAGAGATATCACAGCCACATGCTTGTGTCTCCACACCAGGGACGCTCTCCTTTCAGAGCTGAACATGACAAGATACAGTGGCAATGATTGACGCTGGAGCGTACCTATGTTCCGCTTTGCCAGAATAACATTTTTTTTTTTTAAAGTTTGTCCTGTTTCACTACTATATGGGGGACTGGCCGATAGTCTAGGAAGTAAAAATGTGAGGTTTGAATGTACAATAGGAGTCTGATAATCGAAAGTATACCTTACGAAAAGGATTTGGAAGTCATAGTGGGCTTGTCACTATCAACTATCAGACAGTGTTCAAGCTTTATAACAGACTGGTGGAGCCTCATCTGGATTACTGCATGCAATTTTGGTCTCCAGGCTACAAAAAGTAGAAGTTTGACTAGGCTGATTCCAGGACTGCAAGGTATGAGTTATAAGGAAAGATTAAAAGAGCTTTCAATTTAAGCAAAATGAAATTAAGAAATCATATATTTGAAGTGTTTAAAATTATTAATGGAAATAGTACAATGGATTGATACTTTTTCTTTAAAATGAGTTCAAGAAGAACACGGGGATACAGTTGGAAACTTTTTAAGGGTACATTTTGCACCAACAGTAGGAGTTTCTCCTTCACACAGAGAACCATAGACACAAGGAATAAATTGCCAAGTACTGTGGTAGACAGTAGGACTTTACGGACCATCAAAACCTAACATGATGTTTTTTTGGAAGAATTAAGTGGATAGGACTGGCGAGCTTTGTTGGGCTGAATTGCCTGTTTTCGTCTAGATAGTTGTAATGTTCTAATGTTCTGATGTTGAATGTGATACTTCAATCACTTCTTGTACTTCTTTTTTTGCTCTGAAGGTGGACACTAATCAGTTATCCATGGAGCAGTTATGTCAGAAAATGAAATACATGAATTAAGGGTAGACTGATAACTGCAGTTAAACTGATGCTGAAGAAGATATTGCAACATAGACAGAGATGCTCAAAAATGAAAAAAGTCTAGAATTCTGGCAAGTCAAAAAAGTTTGGTACATTTCTACTGTATTCATTGGTAGAAATACTGTCCTCTATGAAATTAATTTCAGTGTTTTTGGCTTAATTTCTCTTCTGCTGAAATATTTTAGAATAATTACAAAGTATACAGTATTTCATAATATTTAAACATTTCTGTGTCATGCATTAAAATACCAAAAACGGGCAAATTTTAAAACAATTTAACATAGAACATAGAGATATTTAAATGACATAATTAAATGTTCTTGCAGCACAGTTCCAGAGACCAAAACAAAAAAAAGACACAGTTCTGAATGCATTTTACAACCCATGTTTATTAACAACTTTGCATAACTATAATTCCTGCCAATGTGTATATTATTGTTTTATTGCTTTCATCATGTCAAACAAATCTGTCTGGCCAGTGTATGCCTGTTGTTATGAGGCAAAGGTCCATCATAACAATGGATCAACACACAGTGGCTTGCTTAAATTATTCTAAGAACAAATAAATCAGAGAGCAGATGCCTGGAACCCGTAATCATTTTTGGGAAAAGTTTGGTGTACATCTGCCTCTAATAAATATGACACTAATCAGCCATCCAGTCAAGACACATGTTGTAAATAATGGGACTACACTCAAAAAATAATCTAAAAATGCAGAATAATTGATTAACCAAACATAAAGTCTCAAAGCACTGTTAAAATCAAGGTTCATTAATGATATTGTACTACAAATAATGGACTTATTTGTTTCTTATTAATTTAGTTTTTTCCAGCTCTTGTGTCCTTGTGAAAAACTCCTTTCCTAATTTTTCACATAGTAAAGATGTTTTTAATTTTTCAAGTTATATTCCTACCTCCTGCACGATGCCCTCCATCTGCTAAGATTTAAAGACTTTTGAGTGTGCAAAATCTAATTCTGCATGTTTTTTGGAATATTAAATTTAATAGTGCTATTCATTTTTATAGTTATTTTTGTGACTTACTTGCCACCATTTTATTTTTTATTTTGGATCACAGGGGCCACCATCTTCTGCTTTTTGAAACTGCTGTGGCCACATGGTTGACAACGATGGACCAATTGGACCAAACCTGTTTAGGATGGATCTGCACTGTAAGAAAACTAGTGTGATATCTAGCAGTTCCAATTAATTTAGTGTGGAATAGAGAGTTCCAAAAATAGTTGGGAATGCTATCATTTAGGATATGCATGTGTTAGGTAGACAGATCACATCACACACAGTTACACAATCTGAAAACAAAAGCCATGCCACATTGTACTTCTAACCAGCAGCAATTTTCATGGTGCATATGCATTTAGACACTGTGTGAACGACCACTGCAGCTGCACTTTGATTTATGCCCTCTAAATATGGATACCCTTTAAAGTGCATACTGATCAAAGAATTGTCCTGTCTGCCCCTGACACTCCTGCTGACTGTTAGTTATTCATGAGCGACAGGCTTTACACAGGTTCATCTCAATAACTGGCTTCTTAACTGAGTAAAAATAAATAGAAATTATTCAACTAAAAATTATATATTGAGCACATCTGTCTCGCTTAAAACTGTCCAAAATGTTTCCAGGGCAAGATTCAACCTGCGAACACTGCAACCAAGCTCCTGCCTCACTGGGTCACATGTTTTGGGCCTGCACCAAACTAACATCTTTTTGGACCAAAATTTTTAAGTGCCTTTCAGACAGCCTTGGTGTCACAATCCCTCCTAACCCATTAACAGCTGTGGTCGGTGTTCTTCCAGATGGACTTGAAGTGGAGAAGGACAAACAAACGGTGATTGCATTCACTACACTTTTGGCACGCAGACTTATTTTGTTAAATTGGAAGAATCCTAACTTTCCTCTGATAAGTCAGTGGGAAACCGATGTTTTATATTATTTGAAATTGGAAAAAATCAAATTCTCAGTTAGAGGATCTGTACAGATTTTTTTCAAAACCTGGCAGGATCTAATCAATATTATTTTAGAGTAAGAGAAATAACTATTACCGCATTTATTTTCCTTCTCCATTTTTTATTTACCTATATATATTTCTTCCTTTCTTTTGTTTATTGTTGCCTTATTAAAAAGCCCTAAGCAATTCTCCTTTGGCTAAGCTCTCCTTCTCAGGGGTGGGGTTTGATTTGTCTTCAATTTTTTTTTTTTTTTTTTTGTTATAAATTGATCTATTTGTATAGGAATGATTACAATAAAATTAATAAATAAAACTAAAAAAAAAAAAAACTAAAAAAAAAGTAAAAAAATAAAAATAAACAGAAACACCACACCCTCAAAGCCAAATGACACAGATGATTTAATTTTCTCGATTTTACCAGCCACTTGAAACAACAAATTCAAATTAAGAACAACGCACATCCAGACTCACATTGTTAATAATGTGAACACTATTCAGTAACCGTCATCATATTCTTCATGATCATTAACCTCCTTAGCGTTAGACCCAAACGTCACTTGGCCTGTGGAAAAAACACTATGCCATTTGAAAATTTTTTTTTACCTTGCTTGTACTCCTCTCTGTCTGCATTTTCAGTTTCATGCACCATAACGCCATTCTGTCTGCATTTTCAATATCATGTACCATAACGTGGAGTACAGGCAAGATCTGGCATAGCGTTTTCTAATAATGACTTGCATGCGCAAGAGAGGCAGAGACAAATTCAATCTCATTCAAGTGGTTACTGGAATATAAAATAAACACTTTTGCAAAGGTATAATGAAACAAGTGTGCTTCTATTCAAGAATAAAATGGAATAACAAGAAATTCAAGTGACAACAAGGTACTAAGAAGACATGATTTACCAACGTTTGTGTGTCTGGTTATACCCCTTCAGTGATATCTTTTACAGGATGCAAAATTTTACACCAGCTGTTACAGACTGAAATCAAAGGCTTCTTCTTTTTGGGTGCATACAATGTCAGCATGACACTGTCAGATCTAAACAACTAGCGTGATGAATTGCTTGTGTACTGAAGTGACTTTAGCTGCAGGTGGAAGTCCCATTTTACTTATGGTGCCAAGCAGAGTTGTGTTGCGTTACAGCAGTCTATTAGCTGACAAAAGCACTGTGAAAAGTTGTCTGTTTTTATGGTTCTGCCTTTGTCCAGTCTGATAGCGGTAACAGTACATAGTATCATTGATTGCCAGTACAACAAAAATAGTTCTGAGTAGGCATCAGCTCTTGTGAAAAGAATAAAGATAAATGCCATCAATTCGGAGAGGGAGAGGCTAGTTTGATGTACCACATGAACGTCATTGAAAGAATTAAACCTAATAATAAAAAAACAAGTCCTAACTTTTACAAGTAGCCAAAATTTACACCGGGTGTTACAGACTCAAATCAAATGTATGTTTTTAATATATTGTAGAAATAATAATAGAAGAATGAAAAAGAAGAAGAAGAAGGAGAAGAAAAGAGGGGAGACGTGTCCGGAGGCAGGAGGAGAGGAGGAAAGTAAAGAGAGTGGAACTGAGGGTAGGAACTTTGAATGTTGGCAGTATGACTGGTAAGGGGAGAGAGTTAGCAGATATGATGGAGAGAAGGAAGGTTGATATATTGTGCATGCAAGAGACTAAATGAAAGAAGAGTAAGGCCAAGTGGATTGGAGGTGGATTCGAATTGTTCTGTCATGGTGTGGATGGGAGGAGAAATTGGGTAGGAGTTATTCTGAAGGAACAGCATGTCAAGAGTGTTTTGGAGGTGAAAAAAGTGTCAGGCAGAGTAATGATTATGAAGCTGGAAATTGGAGGTGTGATGATGAATGTTGTTAGTGCATATGCACTGCAAGTTGGGTGTGAAATGGGTGAGAAAGAAGATTTTTGGAGTGAGTTCGATGAAGTGATGAACAGTGTACCCAAGGGACAGAAAGTGGCGATTGGAGCGGATTTCAATGGGCAGGTTGGCGAAGGGAACAGTGGAGATGAGGAAGGTGATGGGTAGGTATGGTGTCAAGGAGAGGAATGAAGAAGGTCAGAAGATAGTGGATTTTGTCAAAAGGATGGACATGGCTGTGGTGAATACATATTTTAAGAAGAGGGAGGAACATAGGGTTATGTACAAGAGTGGAGGAAGATGCACACAGGTAGATTACATCCTATGCAGAAGAGTTGATCTGAAGGAGATTGAAGACTGCAATGTGGTGGCAGGGGAAAGTGTAGTTAGGCAGCATAGGATGTTGGTCTGTAGGATGAGGTTGGAGATCAGGAAGAGCAAGAGAGTGAGGGCAGAGCCAAGGATCAAATGGTGGAAGTTGAAAAAGGAAAACTGCAAGGTTGAGTTTAGGGAGGAGGTGAGACAGGCACTGGATGGCAGTGAAGAGTTACCAGACAGCTGGGAAACTACAGCAGATGTAGTAAGGGTGACAGCAAGAAGGTTGCTTGGCGTGACATCTGGAAACAGGAAGGAGGAAAAGGAAACCTGGTGGTGGAATGAGGAAATACAGGAGAGTATATAGAGGAAGAGGATGGCAAAGAAGAACTGGGATAATCAGAGAGATGCAGAAAGTAGACAAGAGTACAAGGAGATAAGGTGCAAGGTGACGAGAGAGGTGGCAAAGGATAAAGAAAAGGCATATGATGAGTTGTATGAGAGGTTGGACACTAAGGAGGGAGAAAAGGACCTGTACTGATTGGCCAGACAGATGGACCAACCTGGGAAAGATGTGCAGCAGGTTAGGGTGATAAAGGATAAAGATGGAAACATACTCACAAGCAAGGAGAGTGTGTTGAGCAGATGGAAAGATTACTTTGAGAGGCTAATGAATGAAGAGAACAAGAGAGAGAAGAGGTTGAATGATATGGAGATAGTGAATCAGGAAGTGCAATGGATTAGCAAGGAGGAAGTAAGGACAGCTATGAAGAGGATGAAAAATGGAAAGGCCATTGGTCCAGATGACATACCTATGGAAGTATGGAGGTGTTTAGGAGAGATGACAGTGGAGTTTTTAACCAGATTGTTTAATGGAATCTTGGAAAGTGAGAGGATGCCTGAGGAGTGGAGAAAAAGTGTACTGGTGCCGATATTTAAGAATAAGGAGGATGTGCAGGACTGCAGTAACTACAAGGGAATAAAATTGATGAGCCGCAGCATGAAGTTATGGGAAAGAGTAGTGGAAGCTAGGTTAAGAAGTGAGGTGATGATTAGTGAACAGCAGTATGGTTTCTTGCCAAGAAAGAGCACCACAGATGCAATGTTTGCTCTGAGGATGTTGATGGAAAAGTATAGAGAAGGCCAGAAGGAGTTGCATTGAGTCTTTGTGGACCTGGAGAAAGCATATGACAGGGTGCCTCAAGAGGAGCTGTGGTATTGTATGAGGAAGTCGGGAGTGGCACAGAAGTACGTAAGAGTTGTATAGGATATGTACGAGTGAAGTGTGACAGTGGTGAGGTCTGCAGTAGGAGTGACGGATGCAGTCAAATTGGAAGTGGGATTACATTAGGGATCAGCTTTGAGCCCTTTCTTATTTGCAATGGTGATGGACAGGTTGACAGACGAGATTAGACAGGAGTCTCCGTGGACTATGATGTTTGCAGTTGACATTGTGATCTGTAGCGAGGGTAGGGAGCAGGTTGAGGAGACCCTGGAGAGGTGGAGATATGCTCTAGAGAGGAGATGAATGAAGGTCAGTAGGAACAAAACAGAATACATGTGTGTAAATGAGAGGGAGGTCAGTGGAATGGTGAGAATGCAAGGAGTAGAGTTGGCGAAGGTGGATGAGTTTAAATACTTGGGATCAACAGTACAGTGTAATGGGGATTTTGAAGAGAGGTGAAAAAGAGAGTGCAGGCAGGGTGGAATGGGTGGAGAAGAGTGTCAGGAGTAATTTGTTACAGACGGGTATCAGCAAGAGTGAAAGGGAAGGTCTACAGGACGGTAGTGAGACCAGCTATGTTATATGGGTTGGAGACGGTGGCACTGACCAGAAAGCAGGAGACAGAGCTGGAGGTAGCAGAGTTAAAGATAATAAGATTTGCACTGGGTGTGACGAGGATGGATAGGATTAGAAACGAGTACATTAGAGGGTCAGCTCAAGTTGGACAGTTGGGAGACAAAGTCAGAGAGGCGAGATTGCGTTGGTTTGGACATGTGCAGAGGAGAGAGGCTGGGTATATTGGGAGAAGGATGCTAAGGATAGAGCTGCCAGGGAAGAGGAAAAGAGGAAGGCCTAAGTGAGGTTTATGGATATGGTGAGAGAGGACATGCAGGTGATGGGTGTAACACAGCAAGATGCAGAGGACAGAAAGATATGGAAGAAGATGATCCGCTGTGGCCACCTCTAATGGGAGCAGCCGAAATAAGAAGAAGAAATAATAATAATAATAGCAGCTCACTACTCAAAATGCGGAAAGCCTGGTCTAAAACAGTTTTTACCTCTGCACCCTTCAAGAATACATGTAATCTCCCAGTTGATTGATATTTGAGCTTGATTTTAACTCATTGACAGCCACATGTAAATTGAATGCTTTTTTTTCTTTGTTTATATTCTTGAATAAAAGCGCATGTGTTTATTTGATATTTGGACTAAATTCTTCACACATCATACACGTCACGTCATTATTAGTATAACATGGAAAAAGTTTCTACTTTAGGTATGTGGTCAGCATTTCTTGCATTTCTCACATTTCCTTTCATCCTTCTCTTACCCAGATTTTTGTAGACATGGAACACACATGAAATGAATATATTCTAGATAACGATATACTGTATTATTTACCCTATACAACTCCAGGCACCTCACCTCACACACAGATAAGGAGCCTTGGCTTGAGCTGGGAGAACGTTTTGCCTGAGTTGGGACAGCAGGCTACTTGCTGCTTGTGCTGATTGACACATTTACAACACAAAGGACCCTGATGGTAGAGGTGTGACAGGATTTAAGGTGGGCTGGGATTACAAGTTTTTTTGTAGGCTTCAGGAATTCTAGTTTTAACAGTGATACGAGCAGTGATGTTGAGATGCTTCTCATCAGCAGTGATGACAAAGTGAATCTGTCTTCAGGCTGTGAAATCGAAATGGACAGTGAAACCGAAAGTGATTCTGGTGAATCTGAAAGTGATGCTCACGTTTGGGTTTCTGTTGACCCTGCTCCAACTAAACCAGCACCATCTTGTTTTGATTTTGTGGGGCAGCCAGGACTAAAAATTAACGTTTACAGCCAAGATCTACTTACTTGCTTGAATTTATTTCTTGATGATGACGTGATCAAAAGAATATTGCTGTTGAGACGAATCTTTGTGCTGAACAGTGTTGGGTAAATGACATTTTGACTGTATATACAGTATTAGCATTATCATTATTATTATTCATTCTGTATTATTGTTTTGTATAATTATTATACTTTTTACACTTCTGACTTTTGCACTTTTAGTGTTTTGCGTGTTTTACAGTAAAAAATAATAAAAATGGCAATTTCAAGCCACAAAATGCAATGTTTTTTACATGTTTTTTTGAGAAAAAATGAAACTCTTAAGGAGGTTAAGATGATGCCTCATGAATTCAAGTACTAACAACTATGTGGGACTCCAACTTCTTTTTCAGATTTTGATGATATTGAAGATGTGCACTTCTATCTTGCCCGCCCTTTGACTCATCCAGCTCATAAAGAGCTGTCTGCCTATTTCTACAATACTTTCTTGAAAACTGCATAATAGCCAGAGGGATTTGTAGTACTGTATACAATATGTTTAACATTTTCTATTTTTTTTTCTCAGGGACCTCCCACAATTTTGATTTTAAATCCTTTGGGGTCCACAGAGTTAACTAAGGGTTCCCCTTGGACACCTACGTGTTATATCTTGCTTAAGACCCCCATAGCTTTTTGACAAACAATTTTGGGCAAAATTTCCTTACCCATGTGATATTTTGCCTTTTCCGTTGCCTCTTTGTTTATTAGATACTAGGAGGCTCTGCCCACTGCTTGCTTCGCTCGCTAAACATGGGGGCGGGCGCTGGGCCCCCATCTATCCTGCAGCTGAGCCGCTCCATTAGAGAAAGCGATTGTATTTAAAGATATGGTACAAGCCCCCATGGCACCTTTGGAATCCAACTCCCATTTGGGGCCTAGTAGGCCACCCCTCAACTTTCTTGATATTTTAGTTTAGAATTTAAAAACGGAATATGAATCTGAAAATCTAACAACATCACATTAAAGTTCAATAAATTCTGAAAAGAATGATACCAAACATATACAGTATATGTAGGTTTTAAAATAAGCCAGATTTAATGCGTAACAAAAAAGTGACACAAAAATGTCATATATAATCGTTGCACAAAATCGTTGCACTTTTAGGCTTAGGATTTTATATATATAGAGTAGATTACATAAAGTTGGATCTAAAAATTACACACCTTCAGATAAATGTAGTGCATTCAAAACTAGAACAATTACAGAAAAAATATGCATTTGTATTGGAGGAAGTACAAGGGCATTCTGAATTTATTTTCCAAATATATGAGGAAATCATATGGTTAGTGCAAACAATGATGAAAACCTCTACTAAGTTTGAAAATGATAGAGGGAATGCCTTGAAGTTAATTAGAGGCATTAAACTACTGTATGTAAGAAGGAAAGAGACACATATTAGAGGGGCTGTGTTTGTATTGTGGAAGCCATAAATATTTTGGGATAAATGCTCAAAATGACCAAACACAGAGCAGTGTATCTTTGACTGGATTTGTGGTACTGATTATTGTGGGGATTATTCTAATTAAAAATAGTGCCTGTGAAATTAAATAATCAGGGTAAGATGTCAGCTTTGATTCTGGTTTAACAGAAAACTGTTTAAGCTCAGGCCTTTTACAAGTAATCAAATAAAATACCCACAAACATAAACATAGAATTAATGTAATTGATTATGGACCTATTGGCACACATTTTATTGAATGTGCCATGCCACTATTTATTTTGCATCATCATATCTGGTTAAAGAATCACAACTCTCATATTATGTGATGATCTAGGAATTTATTATCTTGTAAATCCTTATTTTTCAAATTTTTTTACAAAAGTTGAATCCACATCAGATACAGTCTTGTTCAGTTGAAGCTTTACCTGTGAAATATGAAAATTGTATTGATATCTTTAACCCTTTAACCGCCAACTCCCTAAATATTCCCCAAGCCAGGCGAAATCTGAACAATTTTTGTTTTTTTACTTTTTTACATTTTTTTTACATTTTTTACATTTATTCAAGCAGTATTGACCACTAAATGTTGTGCAAGTTGCCAGTGTATACACGAAATCTATAAATGTAACCTGAATTCTCAGCTAAGCAAAACATCTTGATACCAAACCGTGCCCTTTTCAATGGTAGATACTGTCGAAACTGTAAGCGGCCCTTCCACGACAATAAACTTTCATCAACTGCAACTGACAGTCCTGGCATGTAGGGCAACTGAAATGCTTCAAATAAATGATCAATCAAAGGACGTAGCTTGAACAATTGGTCGCGGTTTGGATCTTTCTTATCTGGCTCGTTTCTGTTGTCATTCAAATGAAAGAATTTCAGCAGCAAAGAGAATCGGTTACATGTCATGACAGCTGCAAAAATAGGTGTTGCATACATAGGATCTGTAGACCAGTACATCTCAATATCTGGTTTTCTGATTATTCCCATCAACATCAAAATCCCAATGAATTTTTTCATTTCGTTTTCATCAGTGTCAAACCAAGCACGAACACGGGAATGTGGAGGTAAATTGGGATTTTTCTCAATAAACTGTGCTGCATACAGATTTGTCTGATGAACAAAATGTCTAATCAAATCAGGTGACACAAACAGCTCATAAAACTGCTCAGCAGTGTAATTGTTTACATCAACAATAAAGCCACACGTTCCCTCAAACGAATGCAGAAAAGGTAGTTCACCACGGGCAGCAGCCCAGCTGAGATGCTGGGGATACACCCACTCAGCGCCGTCATCCGATGCGTCTTCATTCACAATATCATGCAGCGCACGTTGCTACTCATCACTGTCACTAAAATCTTCTTCAGAACTGCTACAATCATGATCAGAACTGTCCAAAATCGCCTGCAAAGCCTCACTTGAAGTCAGTTTACGTTTCGCCATATTCACAGCTGTTACATGCGAATCACGTCACATGACCGGCCAAAACAACCACAGACTTGTCGAAATACAACGTAGTAATAATACCCACGCCAAACCGTCAGTTATACTACTTGCCAGGCATTCATATAACCACAGGCAAATGTGCCGGATAATTCCGGCAGTATGGCGTTAGCATTAAAACAGCGGTGCCGGATATATCAGGCAGAGGGCAGTGAAGGGGTTAATAAACAGAAGTCCTTAGAACTCCCACCACACACAGAAAACAACTGGACTTATTACTTGAGGTTCTTTTGTCTAGGAGAAAGTGTTATGTTGTTTCCATACCATAGACTAAAGAAATTGAAGGTTATACGAAAACACTCTCCAAAAATGGGTTTTTTAGACCATCTTAAAGCCTTTTTGGAACTAGATATTTTACGTTTTTTTGTTCAGAAGCAAGATGGTTCACTTCAATACTGCACCAACAACTGTGATATAAGAAAATAACAATTAATAACAATTTACATTTACCATTAATTTCATTGTTACTTAATTAAGAGTGATGGGTGTCTAGGTCACATTTATAGGTACAGTAATCTAACCTAAACACAGTTCAAATATCCGACTGTGCCACCCATTTTATTCAAAGTCTGGGAACTCTTCAACTATAAAGACAACAGTGCACATGTGTCTTTAAATTGGGCGGTGAGTAAACACATAATGAAAGACACAGGAGCAGTTTCATGAAAAACAACAGTAACTTGTATCACGCCAGACAACATAAAATCCACCAAGAAGGTATTAGAATTTGAATCTAAAAATATCAGATTTAAATATTATATAATAAATTAAACATCATATAATTAAATCATACTTAAACATTAAATTATAATTAAACATTATATAATAAACATTAGAATCTAAAAATATCAGAAGAGAAAACCTTTTAAAAATGGAACACACACTCCACACTCTAAAAGTCTATTAAAATATAACGATGGAGGATACAACCTTTGGTGGTGTGAAGACCAAATTGCACGCTGTGTTAACGCAACGATTAGTCTTCTAACTGTCTCACTGAAACACTCTGTTCGCCAAATGTTTGTTTCCCATCAGAAATCTGGCTTCTTGTCCGCCAGTTTCACACGGTTTTCTTATGAGTCTTCCCTGTCTTGCTGGACCTGGCATCTCTCTGGCGAAACTGTCTCTTCCTTCCCTAGACACAGGTATCACTGTCCGTGTGCCTTGTGTCTTGCCAGCCATGTACCCTCATCTGCCTGTGAGTATCTGTGCTCAATGCAAGTGATTCTGACAGCGTTCTCGGCAAAACTTATCTCTCCTACACTGTCTGCCTCCTTACACCATCCTCTGGACTCACTCTGCTTGTTCTCTTTACACTGTCTGAACACCACCCATTGCCCAGAAGTATATAACTGCTTCAGTCTCTGATTAGATCACCCTGATGATCGATTAAACAATCAATTTTCTTTGCTTATTAATAGTGTAAACACATTTTCATCGATTAAAAAAGTATTGTTGTCAGCTATCAAGAAGTACAAATACTACTGTATGCTGATTAGAAACCAATGTCCCTAGAGCACGTTCTTTTTCTAAGGAAGCAGGCTTGGAAAACATATATGAAGATATTAGAACTTTTGCATATGAAATTTGTAGCGAGGAAAAATAAATCAGAACTTATACTATCGACTTATTGTAACTAATTGTACCCAATGCAGATCATGGGAAGAATTAACTATGGATATCCCTACTGATCTATTTCAATAAAGTTTGATGACTATTTTTGTGGTAATCAACTGGTGCTCTAATGCTACACATGACCAACCTCTAAGAAACAGCAGACATCTTTATCAAGGAGATTTTCCACTTAAACTGCCTCCCTAGGTTCGTAGACTGGGATCCTTAATTCATGTCTTGCATTTGGCAATATATCTGTTAGAAACAGGGGTGAGAGATAAATCTGACCTCCCAGATATCATCTGGTGAACAACAAGCAGTCATAGCAAGTGAACAGGGATTTCAAGAAATTTGTACAGTGTAGAATTAACTTATTTTAGACTAACTAGAAAGCAATGTTGCCTTGACTGAATTTGCTAATAATGTACCATATTATCATTTCAAATAAAATGTCCCAATTTCAGTGTTTTTATTTATGCACACCACATTTACAAAAGCTACCATATGGTTCTTCTTTCACAAATAACTGCATATTTTAATAGGCTATGTGATAATTTGAGATTAGTACAGGGAAACCTGTTGATGGCGGGAGCCTTTAACAAACAGTCTGTGGACCATAAACGTAAATCTGCTCCTGGGTTTTGATTGGAGCAAAAGGTGTTACTTTTCAAAAACTAGCTCTAAGAAATGCTATATTTGATTCTATATCATTTAAAATGTGTACATTCTATGTCATTTAAATTGCCCTTTCTATCACATTTTAAAATTTGCCCCTCTTTTCATATATTAACATCAAAACCAGTACTTGCAGTCCTTATTTTAGGAATACCCCACCTCTACCCCAATTGCAAAGATGTTGGTCTTACATAGAATAGGTTCATTAATATACTGCTCAAAAAATTAAAAGAACACTTTTTAATAAGAATATAGCATCAAATCAATGAAACTTCTGGGCTATTGATCTGGTCAGCTAAGTAGCAGACAGGGTTGTTAATCAGTTTCAGCTTCTTTGGAGTTAATGAAATTAACAACAGGTGCACTAGAGGGGCAACAATGAGACGACTCCCAAAACAGGAATGGTTTAACAGGTGGAACCCACTGACATTTTTTCCTCTTCATCTTTTCTGATTGTTTTTTCAGTAGTTTGCATTTGGCTATGGTCGGTGTCACTACTGGTAGCTTGAGGTGATACCTGAACCCTACAGACGTTGCACAGGTAGTCCAACTTCTCCAGGATGGCACATCAACATGTACCATTGCCAGAAGGTTTTCTGTGTCTCCCAGCACAGTCTCAAGGGCATGAAGGAGATTCCAGGAGACAGGCAGTTACTCTAGGAGAGCTGGACCGGGCCATAGAAGGTCCTTAACCCATCAGCAGGACCGGTATCTGCTCCTTTGCACAAGGAGGAACAGGATGAGCACTGCCAAAGCCTTACAAAATGATCTCCAGCAGGCAGGACACTGGTGTGAGTGAGGGTGGTTTGAGGCTTCATGAGGGTGGCCTGAGGGCCCGACGTACTCTAGTGGGCCCTGTGCTCACTGCCCGACACCATGGAGCTCTATTGGCATTTGCCATAGAATACCAGAATTGGCAGGTCCACCACTAGTGTCCTGTGCTTTTCACATATGAGAGCAGGTTCACCCTGAGCACATGTGACAAACATGAAAGGGTCTGGAGAAGCCGTGGAGAATGTTATGCTGCCTGTAACATCATTCAGCATGACTGGTTTGTGGTGGGTCAATGATGGTCTGGGGAAGCATATCCATGGAGGGACGCACAGACCTCTACAGGCTAGACAACAACACCTTGACTGCCATTAGGTATCAGGATGAAATCCTTGGTCCCATTGTCAGACTCTTTGCTGGTGCAGTGGGTTCGGGGTACTCCTGGTGCAAGACAATGCCTAGCCTCATGTGGGGAGAGTATGCAGGCAGTTCCTGGAAGGTGAAGGAATTAATACCATTGACTGGTCTCCACGCTCGCCTGACCTAAATCCATGTTTCGGTCCATCCAGGTTGCACCTCAGACTGTACAGGAGTTCAGTGATGCCCTGGTCCAGATCTGGGAGGAGATCCCCAGGATACCATCTGTCGTCTCAGTAAGAGCATTCCCCGAAGTTGTCAGGCATGGATACAAGCATGTGGGGGCCATACAAACTACTAAGTATGATTTTGGGTTGCTGCAATGAAATTTCAGCAAAATGGACTAGCTTGTTGCATCATTTTTTCACTTTGATAATTTTAATTTCCATCAAACGATGTGGCGTCCTTTCGTTCCTAACACATTACCCAGTCAATATCAGTATAGACATTCAGCATGATCTTTTTCCCATTGAGATCTGGTGTGTTTTCAAAGTATTTTTTTGAGCAGTTTATTTTATCCAGTTCAATGGTATGGCTATAGGCCAGAGGAGTGCTCATGGATACCTGCTGATGATATTTATGCCTAAATTACTGCACCCAAAATGCATATCCAGAGCTCACTTTTAGGAGTTATGATTTAAGGTTTTTGAAGGGTGTTGAATCTTGCTGTGCATGTCTTTTGCATTATTCAATTAATTTTAATAATATTATCCATTTTTAGTATTCATTTTGTGACATTCCTGCATTGCAATTTTGTTTCTCATTTTAGGTTGAAAATTTTGTATATTTGTGTATTATTGTTGGCAGTTTTGCCACATTGCCACAACATGATGGCCAGAAGTTCAGATGGGTTACGACATCAGGGGATCTTTATTTAAGATGGTACTGTACTGTTCTTAGCATTCAAGTGTTTGGATTTTGCAAGATAATTATAATCTATTACCTAGAATATAAAATCAGTTTAGAAATTTAGAATTTTTTCTGTTTTTTTTTTTTTTTTTTTATATCGAGTTTTGCTTAGCATGTTTGGTCTGGTTGTTTGATATTTTCTGTCCTACTGACATAAGAACTCTGGTTATGTTGTGACTTAAAGCTTTTGTGACCTTCATCCCCTGTTTCCAGTGATGTTTTGCTTTTTGTCTTGTCGTCTATCTTGTTTTCTGGCTCCATCGTTGTCTTTCCCAAACATATGTGCATTCTCTGATAAGCTGTCATCTCCCACAATTTGACCAAAGATTTTTGAACCAGTTTAGCTGAATGCAGCACACAATCACATTTGCAGTGATCTGAAACCATCTGTTGTGTTCATCTTGAAGTCCATGATGTAGGTAGTGATCTTTGTATGTTGTTTAAAGCCTGAAAAGTATGACATCAGGCACCAAGTGAGACGGTTCATTGAAATTAATTTTAATGCTCCAGTACAGGAAGTACGTGTATAAAATGAAATTTCACTTAATGTTTGACTTCCCTAGAAAACGCATCATTATATATTCCACAAGGCAATGCTGTTAACAAATTTGTTTCATTTTTAATTTAATTTGTGAGGAATTAATTCAAAGTCATGCTCTTATACAGTAATCCACAGAGATGTCCTAGAATGGCACTGCACCCTTTCATCTAGAAAACTTTGCCTAAGGAATGGAATTCTTTTGTAATGTTCTCTTAAACAGGCCTTCCTATCATCCTCCCCTCACATGACACTCACAGCTCAGTATCCCTGGCTTTCAGTTCAGAAATGGAAGCAAAATATAATGTGAAACAAAATCATCTACAGGGACAATAAAACAAAAGCAACACACAAAATAAGAATGGATTGGAATTGAGGATGTTCCAAAATCTTAGAAATTCCAGTCAAATTAAAAATGAGTGCAAAATTAAACATGCAAAAAAAATGTGCAAATTCCTAACTCTAAATAAACAAAAGGACAATATTGTCAGACACCTTTCCAGCATAGTGTACCCTGTGCTTTTATAAAAACAAATTTTGAAAAGTGCTTTGCTATTTGAGTGTTTCTAGACCTTGTTCTGAGTTTTAGATTTGTAATTCTGTGGTGTTCTTGCTTCTTTGATTGTCTGCCTGTTTAGGGCTACATTTTTGATTAACGGAGTTAACCACTTTATCCCTTTGCTATGCTTGTATTTCAACAAGCTCATTCAAACATCCACTCTTTAAATCACACTTTCTTTCCACCAAGTGTGACAAGACACAACCTTGCCTGCCATCCTCACATCCTTCCTCATCCGAGAAGCCGTAGCCAGAGGGTTACGATTCTGTGTCTCTCCCTAAGGATGTGCCACTCCAGGGGCCTCATGTATAAACGGTGCGTACGCACAGAAATGTTGCGTACAAACCTTTCCACGCTCAAATTGCGATGTATAAAACCTAAACTTGGCGTAAAGCCACGTACATTTCCACGGTAACTCATACCATGGCGTACGCAATTTCTCCGCTCGGTTTTGCAGACTGGCGGCACCCAGCGTCAAAGCAGTGCTACTGTTCCTGTGTGGTTACCCTTTCTTAGATCCACATCCACGGCGGCGGCTTTATCAAATACACTGAAATTAACCGCATATCGTTCATAAATTTAATGCATCTGATTGTAATTAACCTGTAACAATATAATGGTCCACAGAATGGTCAAACTACTGTTCCTGTGTGCTCATCCTTTCTTTCTTAGCTCCACATTCCTGACGCGGCTTTATAAATACACTGAAATTAACTGCATATTGTTTATTAGTGTAATGCATCTGATCGTAATTAACCTGCTGCAATATAATGGG
Source organism: Erpetoichthys calabaricus (assembly GCF_900747795.2). Lineage (NCBI taxonomy): Eukaryota > Metazoa > Chordata > Cladistia > Polypteriformes > Polypteridae > Erpetoichthys > Erpetoichthys calabaricus. The sequence continues at coordinate 114,107,192 of NC_041406.2, read as the reverse complement.
CCAGGGAATAGCCATAGTATTCCAAATACCATAACTGCTTTAGCGTTGTTACGCTCACTGCATCTTGTTCTTCTTTCTGCTGCTCCCGTTAAGGGTTGCCACTGCGGATCATCTTTTTCCATATTACTCTCACTGCACCACTCGGAGTATTTATATCACTGTATCTGAGTGTGAATCACAGCAGCAGATGATCGGAAAGAAAATTATCGGTATACAGTTTCAAGTACACACTACCTCAACCACGGCAAAAAGCGTCAAAGCCTTTCCTGTACGGACCTCGCGTTACAGAAACAGTTTCATCCCAAGAACTATAAACGCACTCAATCGGTCCATCAAGTGCTCCTTGTAGAACTGTTTGTACTTATAAGTACAATCACCTCACTGTAAACTTACACTACAGTTATAATATTGCACAACCTGCGCTACTTTATAAAGCGCGTATGATGACAATATCATTTTTAAGATGAAATGCAGCAAAATATGTTGCTTATAGTATACAGATAAAACTTTAACTTCATTTAAATAATCTGTATTGTTAATAATTAAACATGTGAGGACACGGTGCCGCAGCGTATAGCTAGTTCACGGATAGCTCCTGCCTTGCGCTGTATTCTTGCTGGTGCTGACGCAACACTGGAAGGATAGACGAATAGAATAATTAAACATGTACTACAAAGATATTTCAATGTTCCTTAAAAGTTTTGAAGAATCGGCGTTCTAAGCTTACAAATGGCTTAACGTCTATTACAGAGCTGATTGTGTGGCGATTGGAGAAAGAAAAGTATGGACAGGAATTGGAGGTTAGTACGTTTGAAAGAGACAGTACTTCTGTAATAAATTATTTCATCGAAGGTCGCACATGGTGCAGCAAGCCTCTTGCGTGAGATATGAACAATCACTGCGCCACCGTGTTCCCATGTTTAATAACATGCTTTCATTCCTGTCATCATGAAAATGATATCACGAATACATCTCAGTATTTTAATTATTCAGAGAGCTGTAATATCATGAATGTAATGGATTCTGTGTCCTGTCGGAGAAAGAGAAAGAACAGAAGCACGTAGTGATTCACACACATAGAGCACATAGAAGATCAAACACAGAACAAAGCATTTAACATGCTACTTGAGAAACTAGTAAAATAAACGATTTTAAGATGAAGTTTATGATGTTTTACTTTAATGGCAAAATAAACTACGTGATTAAAGTGGAAATTTCGAGATTAAAGTTGACATTTCGTGCTTTTTTCCCACTGTGTGCCTATGTTTTTTGTTTGTACCCTAATACGCTTTCATATGACACTCAGACGGTGGGCTACGACTTGCCTATTCACGGCGACTTTGATATGTGATTTCTTTTTTATTTCGGGCACTGTGCGACTTTGTGAATTTGATCTTTCGAGTTTTTCTGACACTCTGTCACTCGATCAACTTCCTTTTGTTGATTATACCACTGTTTAAACCAACAAATAGTACGTTTTTCCTTTGCCTCCACTTGGTATTCGCTGAAATTCTTATACTTTCCCCTGTGCTTTTCCCATTGTCTTTTCACAAAAGGCTATTTATATTGATTTGCATATTCAAAGAGGCGTAATTCTGGGAGGAGTTGGGGCGGGACAGAAGGCGCGTGCACGTGCGTTACTTTTCACGCTGATCGGGATTTATGTAGTGGAAGAACGTGAAAGTATGCGTGCGCACAGATTCCTGCATCTGGATTTTTCTGTGCGTACGCACAATCCCGCTTTTGTGCTTACGCCATGTTATAGTGTGAGTTCTACGCACGGCGTTATACATGAGGCCCCAGATCAGTAACAAAGGATTCCCCCATCCCTGACACTGGAAATTTATTTTCGGTTATGGGGGTCCTCCTTTTCCAGACTAGACTTGAGTTTGGCTCCACCCACTGTGTATTGACCCTATCCACATGCATATTTACTCCTTATTGCAAACCCCGAGTTTAATAAACTGACTGCAAGCTTCTGTGTCAGACACGACTGCTTAAGCCATAAGTGATTTCAATTGTCAGCACACCATCTCATTCCAGAGTTGCTGTGGTTTTGCACATAAAATTCTTGAGGCTTGCAAAGGAAAAGAAAGAGGAAGCAGCTACTGTTTGCGGGTAAATATTCAGGTAAAACCACATTTAGTTTCTAACTTTTTTCTTCTTTTAATGTCTCTCAGTCAGAATGCATGAAAAATTGCATTCCTCAGCTGAGGAGCTGGCTGTTCATTCACCTGAATTTCCCAGCTCAGCTGTAATCCTATTAGGACCTTGTGTTCACCGTGTGGGAAATGAGGTTGTGACAGTACGCAGGTCATGTCCACGCTTACAGACTCTCTCCTTATCACTGTCCCCACACCTGGGTGGCCGCTGGCCCTCATTTAGCAACTCTTGAAGAAGTGAGAGGGATTTCTTTGCAAGCCTTTTGTGGAAGTAGCTAGCGCTGCCACCCAGCTTAGGATATCGAGCTGCTGTTCACTAAGCCCCCTTCTAATTTAATGGAGGGAGGTGGTGCCTGCAGTTTTAGGTATGCTGAAGCTCTCTCATGTGACCTGATTTCAATTTATTCACGAGGACGTGTTTTCTGAGCTCATCTAGGAATGCTTACTATAGCCACAATTCAGGTTGAGCAAACCTTAGCATCAGCGATGTACCATATCTGAGCACCCAAGGCTAATGCAGTGTACAAAGGCAGCCAAGAAGATTGATGTGGTTTTCTTGACAGGATAGAATTGAAGTAAATTACACTTCCAAGTGTACTTTTTGATACTAAGGGTGATAAGGAGTATTAGAACTGGCTAAGAGTCAAATTAACTGGGGTTTAGATTTTTAGGTTGTCCTTGTCAAGCTGTATGCACCACAATGCTAAAAAAAACCTTACTGTGAAGAAGCTGATGCCCATGCCCTGTAGTGTTTACTACAGCATAAGGACTGAGGAGATGCCAGTGAAGATGGTGAAATAATACAGTAAAGAGGAGCGTAACTCAAAAATGTTCCTTGACCACAACACCCAGTCAAATCTCTGCAATGTGCTTGTGCCAATATGGATAATAAGATGGACAAGAAAAACCTGATTTAGTTTCAACTTCTCCTGGCAAATCCTTTATGTTCTCAGACCAGCTCTGAAAAATCCCCCAAGCATGTCCCTGGGGTTTTAACCTTAATAGCTCCAGCGAGAGTGCAGGTCCCCCTGACACTGAAGGCAAGCACAGCAACTCTGAATGATTGATGGATGAACGAGTCGGTCAACTGACCATACGAGAGCCATTTTACTGGGCTAGGTGGTTTGTTGTTGAACCATTGCTGGACAATTACCCATTTCATTCTGGCAAGTGTTCATTGCATAAGAATCTGGTTGTCTGGACGTTTAAAAGCTTCCCAATATAATATTTAATGTATAGCTGGCTATTTAATAGGATATAACAGATCAAGAAAACCTAAACTTAGCCTGTGTGATTATATGCAGCAAGAGTTTGTTTAAACTCAGGAACCCATTGGTATTTTAGAAATCTGTTATCATCTATTCATGGTTATTTATGGAGCCAGTTATGGATCTAAGTAAACAAACTATCTTTCTGGAACCTTCTAGTGGATGATTCTGTAGGCAACCAAAAATGGTTCCCCTATGGCAGGGGTGTCCAAACTTTTTTCACTGAGGGCCACACAGAGAAATATACAAAGGGCTGGGCCACCCACTAGAGGTGAGTTATATTGCCTCACCTCCTGTGTATTAAGCTAGCAAAATCAATCAAATATAGGTAAATTATGCTTCATAATTGAATATGCTTAAAGAAAAAACAGCGTCACAGCTCTCCATTAATGGGTTTTCATTTATTGCATTGCAAAGTGCTCTCATCACATGCAATCAAGTAAAAGTCAAAAGAACAAGCTTTATCTGACACTTGGTGTTTTAAGTTAGCTGACAAATCTTCAATTCGCAGCACAACTGTGTTTCTGGACAAGCGAATATTGTTGAATTCCTGCATTTCCTCCGAGCACATTATTCCTGTGCCTTTAGTGAGACACTGTTTTATGAAGTCACCATTTGAGAAAGGTTTCCCATGATGGGCAGTGAGTTCTGCTACTTCCTAACTGGCTAATGTGGTATTTTCTTGTTTTGTTAGCACTGAAAAAATACTGTTGTTGAGCTAGCAGACTAGCTGCCATTTGCTTAACTTTCTGTTCTCACTCTGTACCAGTGTGGGACGTGTAGGTCGGATGTTTGTTTTCGTAGTGTCGACACACATTATACTCTTTCATCACTGCAATAGTTTCATTGCAAATCAAATACACACACTTGCCCTGGACGTCTGGGAAGAAATATCCATTTTCCCACCCTGTCTGAAATTTTCTGCACTCACTCGCTATTGTGTGTTTCTTTGGTTCTGCCATTTTTGGTCACCTGCAGCAAAATTGTTCTTTGGTCGCACTTGTTTCTGAAGACACTGCCTTGATCAAGACAGTAGCCCCACCTTGCGTTAAACCTAAAAAGTACAATACAGTTAAAAACAAGTTTTGTGTGTGGGCCATATTTCATTATATTTTTAGAATTTGCTGTGGGCCAATTAAAAATGAAGAAGAACCACTCTGCCACCATTATTTTGAAGAGTGTAGAATGATACTTTGAGGGTGAAGTAATTTTAAAATTGACAGTGGTTTGCCTTGAATTTTAACCCAACATTTTTCTTCCAAAAGGCCTGGCCCAGTAGCATGTTTTAACTATTTCTGAGTAGAAGTTGCAGAACACTCACAATAGAAGATGACCAAATGGCAATGGCTTGAACATTATTGAAGGAAACTTAGAAATCCTTACTAATTGTTCATAACAAATCAAGCTAATTGACAGACTATCACATTAGGGTGATGTAGCATTACAACATGGATGACCTAGCAGGACGCTCCCCATTACATTTAATTGAATGATAAATAAACAAATGGTGACCTACACACCCTTCTAAAATAGCCATTAGCTTCCAAGAAATTTTAATTAAAATGCACTGAGATGCTCGTTTGCTGGCCTAAATGGCACTCAATCTTGTCAAGCACAGAGTGTCATTGATTTATCTCTTTACTTTAGTAATTATTCCTTATAATTATTTATGGGGTTGAACATCTTTCTTTTTTCCTTGCTTTCTGGGAGGCTGGCTTTGCATGCACAAGGAGACTTCACGGGCACATCCCTGGACAGAGATTCCCACATCAATTACTGTGTTTATCCCTGAGCTGTGTGATCTCACGGCTAAGGCACTAGACTTTAAACTATAGCTCTGTGTCACTTTGAGACCATGGCCCAGTCACTTTTCCAGGCTGTGGCACAGCTTTTAAATATACTGTAAATTGTAACCATTGTTCTGCACTCCTGATCTTTTAAAAAACTTTGAGGTAACTGTTCTTATAAAAAGGTGCTGTATAAAATAAAAGTTGGGTGTTTAATTCATTAAGCAGAATTACCTAACACACAAGTAGCCTTCAGAGGGCAACATTGAATTTCTGCCCAGGCCATAGATACTTCCGGGGTTATTGTCCCAGTGTTTTTCAAAGAAATCTGATATAGCACTGGGGACGTGTCAGGGTGTTAGGGTTCCCCTTGAGAATGTCACTGGTTTAGCCACATGGCCACTTCCATTATATTTGGGTGTTTATGGTTGTTGTTTTTTGTAGGTTAGTTGGTTTTAATGATTATTAGTGTTTTGCATAATGTTAATCTGGATAGCAAAGAAAACTGAAGTGTACCAATTAATAGCATTAATAATCAACAACAAGCACACCTTATTAAAATGACAACTATCTGTGTGTTCATTCAGTAGCTGTGCCTCTGTCATTCCAACAGATGGTACATCACAAACATTTGTAGTACTAAAATGCATTGCATTGTCATTCCAACAGATGGTGCATCACTTACATTAAGGAAAAGGTCTGGCTGCAGACCCTGTGGCTCTAATACTGCTTTTATGAATCTCACACCAAAAGTGTGTGGTATCTCTCCAGTCTAGACCCTCCACACTGGAGCTCCAAGTGGATGGAGCTAACTTGCATGCCAGTACTTGTCATTGTTTGCATCGGATAACCCTCCCTCAACCCTAATTTCAACCATAGTATAAACCTGGTGACGTTCTGGAGGTCTGCAGCTAGACTCGATGTCCATTGGAGTCAGCTCCACTTATGTGGACCACCCATTGAATTCAACTTCACTCATTTAGATCTCTGTGGTGTAGGTTCTGCACTGCAGACATATATACTTGTACCAAATGGCAGAAAACAGAGACATACTGTATGCATTGCATTTGTCATTCCAACAGGTGGTCCAGCCCAAACATTTATAGTATTGCATATTACTGCTACAAATGAGGGTGGCATGGTGGTAGTGAGTGGAGTTTGCATGTTCTCCACGTGTCTGCGTGGGTTTCCTCCGGGTGCTCCGGTTTCCTCCCACAGTCCAAAGACATGCAGGTTAGGTCGACTGGCGATTCTAAATTAGCCCTAGTGTGTGTGCTTGGTGTGTGGGTGTGAGTGTGTGTCCTGCGGTGGGTTGGTGCCCTGCCCGGGATTGGTTCCCTGCCTTGCACCCTGTGTTGGCTGGGATTGGCTCTAGCAGACCCCTGTGACCCTGTGTTCAAATTCAGCGGGTTAGAAAATGGAAGGATGGATGGATGGATGGATGCTACAAATGAATGTGATGTGCCATCTGTTGGAATGAGAAATTCAATGCATTTTATTACTACATGCAGTACAAAATACATTCCAATAAACTGTGCACTGCAAACATTAATGCTAAGGTCTACATTGATTACTTAGATTTATATCTGTCTTAGATGGTGTGACTACCAGGAAGTGCACCAGCACCCCAACCCTGACACAGATAGATGTGGACACAAGTTCAGCACAGACTTTTTTCAAATTTTTTCTGTGGGAAACGCCTTCCCAATTTCCCACCTACACAGCACAGTTCTCAACACAATAAACACAGCACACACCAAAGTCTTTTCTTCTCTCTTCTTCTCTTTCTCTATCTCTCTCTCTCTTTCTCTCAGTCCGCCTCCACTCCTCCTGGCACGCTTTCTCCTCCACCTCCCAACTCTGGCTCCCGGAATGAAGGCGGTTGGCTCCTTTTATGTTGCACCTGGGAGTATTCCATGTGGCTTGTTAGCGAGATCTGAAGTACTCCCAGGTGTGGTGGAAAATAGGGCCATGCAGCTCTGCCTGGCAACACCCATGGAACCCAACAGGGCTGTCCCGATGTCCAAGTCCCATGTTGCCTAGTGGGAATCCTAGGCACCACGGCTATGTGGGGGACTACCATCTAGTGGCCCGAGGGAGGTACTGTCGTGTGTTTGTTCTCTCCCCCATTAGGTCATCTGCTACAAAGGGTAGCACAGCTAATAAAAGTGAAAATAAATAAAAACAAAAATGAATTTTCAATTAAAAAATGTATTCCTGAATAAAGGTAACATTTGTAGCTATTCTGACCCACAAAAACTGAATAACAGAGGTAAATGCAGCTGCATTCATAAAATGCTTTTATTCTTTGAAGTGAGCAGGTTTGCAAACCCATTTTTTACTTTATAAGCTGTTATCTTAAAGAAACAAAACCTTGTGCTGCACATTGGAAAGCTGAGGTGAGGTAAGCTAGGCTGCTAGTTTCATAAAATGCTGTAAAAATAAGCAGAAGTCACACTGTCTTTTTTCCTTTCTCATTATGAACACGCATCATTCACAATAAATACATTCCCAACAATTTAATTTTTCAACTGCCTGTGTGAAACTTCATACCATGGAATGTTTCGTTTTTATCGCTATCTAAACATAAAGCTATTATGTAATTTAAATGGTGGCAAGAATTCAAAATAAAGTAGAAAATGTATTGACAGCCCTTACTGAAAATATATATTCAGTTGGATAGCAATCTGTTTTCGTTGTGTTTCTCTTTTACTGCTTGCACAGCCACAATCCTATAACGTATAGGACTTCTTTGGAAATACAAACAAATGTGTTGGGCATGAAGGTTGTTCGGGGACTCCAGTCCTTGATGTCCAAAAGACAAATGATATTTAGTTGAGCAAGCCACTTGATATGAGAGTCTGTGTAATAAAGAATAAAAAGCTTAACCAGTTCGTTAGTTCCGGAGGACTAGAACAAAATCTGGTTATCAGGTCGTTGGCCATGTAATCATACAGTGCACAAGACAATAGATGTAGATGATAGATATATTTAGAGTGTATAATATTAAATTATGTGGACCACTGAAACACTCAAAGTATGCAGTGAGTGTTACCTTTAAAATGCAACTACACAAAAGCTCTAACAAACGAATTCAATAAAAATAGCCTTAACTGTACATGCTAAAGAATTAAAAAGGTAAAACTACTGTGTGTGTGATACCTCACGATGCTGGGTTTGTCTTTCAATAATTTGTCATTTCAATGTTTGGTCATGATTCTGGGAAGAAATCAAAGCATGGGGTGGAGCACCAGCACAATTGTCTCTTGACTGCTTGTTTGTTGGTTATCACAATGGCCAACTGTATAGAAGAGCACAGTGGTACTATGCCAAGGAACCACAATGCACATGCACAATGTTCATAGTGTGAGGATTTTAAGCTCTTTTGGGACTCCCCACCAATGGGACGACACGCCAAAGAGTATCCTGAAGTGCAATCGCCATGTCTGTGGAAAACAGCATATTCATTGCTGGGGCAACCGCAGGCTCCCAGTGCTGCAGCAGCTCACTGCAAAAGCAAATCCGTGCTGATCGCGGTCACGCTATACGCACCTGACGTTGGTGGGTGATGCAAGCAATATTATAAATGCAGGGAACAGTATTAATTGTCCACTAACCTGACCACGACTCTGCCTGTTTTTCTGTGTCTGTGTATAAGAGAGTGGTTGATGCTGTGACAATAAATAACCATGCTGTTCCTGTTTCAAACAAAAATAAAGCTGGTTTTGCCAAAGTTTCACACGTCACAATAGCATCAATTTTGATTAGTATGTCCTTAGAGATGGTTGTGGATATTCATTATTTATGTAATTTTGTAGAGGTACAAAATGTCAGAAAGCTTTGGAAGACTCTGTGAAATTGCCATTGGAAAAAAAAGGGAAGATGAAAAGACAAAGGACAGGTTATTTTGAAAACTGTGTTCCTTGTCACAGTGTTGTGTCATTGAGCTCGCTGGTCCATCAAATAAAGAAGCCATCATGTAAGCAGTCAGGGAGAATATGGGTGTTTCTCGGGTGGGACATCCTCCATTCTTAGATCAGAAGTGGAAGAGCTGTTAGTGACTGTGTTACCCCTCTCTTCTTCCTTTCTTTCAACTGTGCACTCTTAAATCTGCTCCCGTATGACACTCATTCATCTTACTTATACACCATTCATATCACACTGATTTGTTTACATGTATTGTTTTGCAGATTTTAAATTATGGTCTTCTGGATCTCCTACATAAGAATTCTGTGTGGCCATCACTGAATTTATCAATGCAATGGAAGCTTGATGGGTGGCATACCGAGCTACACAGCATTCCTAAGTCAAGAAGTAATAGGGAAATAATAATTATAACAATAAAATTCCAGCCTTTAATTTAGGGGTAGATGCCTATGACCCTAAATTGAATTAAGCATATCTGAGAATATTATGTTATGGTAAATCAGGGGTAGTTACACTTTGGTTCTTCTGCAAAATTACAAAACATTAACCATTTTACTGTGGCAATTTCTCCAATTGCAGCACAGGAGTTACAGCGGCTACCTCACAGTTCTAAAGTCCTGGGTTATAACTTTGGCCAGATGACCGTTTCCATGAAGTTTATCCATTCTCCTTCTCTCTGCATTGATTTTTTTCTGGCTACTCCATATTTCAAATGCATGCATAGTAGGCCATTTGGTTGCTTACTATACTGTAGGTTAATACTTGGGACAGTGTTTACTGTAGAAAGGTTCTATATAATATTCTATATTCTATATATGTTTCCTAATATTCATGATCTTTTCTTATTATTAATGTTACTCTTACACCTGCAGCATTTTAGGAAAAAATTGCTTCTCTTCTCTTTATTGGTTTGTAAAATTCCACTGTGTGGAGAGATTGCATGTTACAATAGTTCAGCGTCTGTTTCTTTTCTATTGTTTGTTTTTGTTGTGTTTGCACTAGCCAGCAATACTGTATTGTAATAATGGATGTTAATCAGCTGTGGAAAGTTTTTTGCCTTTTTTGGACTTTCAAAACGCTTTATTCCACTGTGTAGATGGAGAATCAGCTGTTAGCAGGGTGGCAGCAAGAAACTGATATACAGTATAAACAGTACTGGTTGGGGACTATTATGGAAAATGCAAGATCACCGAAGAAGAACAAGGAGAAATGAAAGGTACTGGAGAGGTTGCGGGTAGAATGTTGTTAGTGTAGCTTTATGTGTTTCATGGAGATGTGGATGCACCAGCATTTTCTGGGTTTACATATTGCCCTGAATGAATTTCCCATTTTATGGGCTGACAGGATATATCAACAGTATGGTAAAAGTAAATGAGGGGGCCTTGCTTGTAAACAAGAAATTGTGTAATCCTGAACAAGTCACAGTTGGAGTGAGAATATGCAATCTGGACATTGAGCTGCTTGCTGTCTCCATGCACCCCTGCCATGTGAGTTTTCCCACCATTATTTTGCTCGCTGTTTATGTTCCACCCTCTGCTGTTCCATATGTAGTATGTGATTTCAGACATACAACTGTTGCTAATTTCAAGCTCAGCACCCCAGTGCATTCATGGTAGTCTCTGGAGACTTCAGCCAGGTGTCTCTCTCAGCAGCGTTATTAACTGATCAGTTTGTCAAGTGCAGTACACAAGATAACAGAACACTAAAACTCTTGTATGCAAATACCAGGGACACATACATCTCTAAAGCTCTTTGCCCTCTTGGAAGATCATACCATAATCTAGTTCACCTCATGTCTCAGTATAAGCCCACTGTCTTGCAGCAGCCGGTTATTGCCAGGTCAGTGAGGAAGTGAGGACACTTTTTAAAGGGCTTCTTTGAAGCTCCAGGCTGGGAGGGATTCTGTGAACACTATGGTAAGGATATTAATGCATTTACTGACTGCATTACCAGGTACATTAATATCTGTGTGTATACTATTATACCATCTAGGACTGTTTGCTGCTCCTCCATTGACAAACCCTGGATCACCATTGATCAAAATGATTTTCTTAATCAAAAAATAGAACCTTAAGGGCTGGAGGCAGATTGGAAATGAAGAGGATGCAGAGAGACCTCAAGTAATGGTTAAGGAGTATAAAGAGAACTACAGTAGGGAAGTGAAGGTCAAACTAGAATTAGAATAACACAAGAGAGGTGTGGAAAGGAATGACGAACATCACATGCTTTATGGAGTTCAGCTCCAGGTTATGAGATGTCAGCAGTAGGGATAGGGCTGTTGGTTGACTGTGGCTTTCCTGTTTACAGTTTATTCACCAAGGTGCTTAGGCAATCTGTAGGTTTGCAAACTCCAGTCCGCAGTATTCGTGAATGACCATGCACTACTGTCTTTGTACCATGTAATTGTGAATGGCCATGTACTACTGTCTCCCTCCCCCTTACTTTCCAATTACATTTCAAGATACCAGCCGCCAGTGCCTCTGTCCTCATGCACCAGCAACAAGCACTTACACCCACCATTCTACCATTGTCCCATTTACTCCACACTGACCTTCACAGTGGATGAGGTGAGTAAAGGAATAAGGAAACTCAAAACAGGGCAAAGCTGTTGGACCTGATGATGCTAACCCTAAGGTAGTGAAGGAGTGCACTAGACATCTGTGTTTAGTTTTCCATTGTATGTTCAAAATGAACCAGAGCCTTGAGAAGGGTCTAGATGTATGCAAAACATCTTGTTTGGTTTCCAGTGCTCAAGACCATTTAGCTGAAAGTCTTAAATGACTACCCAGTTAAGACCCTAGAGAGGCTAATATTGGCTCACCTGTGACCCCTGATCAGAACAGCATTGGGCACTCTGCATTTTGCCTTCTGGGATTACATTGAAGTGGATGAGGTTTTCATCTACCAACTGAACAGAGCCTACTCCAATCTGGAGAAATGGGGCAGCAGGGTGAGGATTTTGTTCTTCGATTTCACTATTGTATTCAACACCATACAACCCAAACTGCTGGATGAGAAGCTTCGCTCAATGCTGGTTGACACTCTCACTGTGTCCTACATAACACTGTGTGTCAGACAGATCATAGGAGATTCACATGGAACTTTATTGGCTCCCTTCCTGTTTACAACTTAAAATTTTGATATAATTCTTAATTAGGGTCATCTGTAGAAATTTTCTGAGGAAACAGTCCTAGTTGGTTGTGTTGGTCGTAGGCAGGGGAACAAATACAGGACCCTCGTGAAAGGTTTAAATGCTGCAAATGAAACCATCTGCAGGTCAACATCAATAAGACAAAAGAGATGATCATAGACTTCAGGAGGGTCAAGCTCACTTTGCCTTTGGTTCTTATCGGGACAAAGATGTGGAGGTAGTGGGCACATATAAGTACCTCAAGGTGCATTTGAATGACAGGTTTGAGTGGAGTACCAAAACAAAGGCTGTGTACAAGAAGGGTCTATTTACTGAGGAGGCTGGGGTCATTTGGTGCATGCAAGCCACTCTTACATGTTTTCTGCCAGTCTGTACTGTAGATGCCAGTGCTATGTTCTGTGCTGTAGTGTGCTGGGGCAATGACATTAGCATTAACATTAAAAAGGAGAATGTGGTAGAAAAAAGGTCACTCAGTAGGTGGCTTACTATTCTGAACAATGACTCTCACCACATGTATGCGGCCAGTCTAGCAGACATTGCTATATGGCTATGGTCAATAGACAGTATTGTGCCAGGGAATGAGATTCTGTATAATATTAGAACTGAGAAATTTTAAGTGTAAAGCTATGAACAATTCTAATTATGATACTATCCTTATATAGATATTAATCATTTTTGCTACATTCGTGTGTGTCTCCTATTATAACTCTACAATTTCAATTTGGATTATTACATCTATCTATCTATCTATCTATCTATCTATCTATCTATCTATCTATCTATCTATCTATCTATCTATCTATCTATCTATCTATCTATCTATCTATCTATCTATCTATTGCTGTCATCCTACAATCCAAGTCTTATATATGGCACCCTCACCTCTGCACTATTTTCATTTTTGCCATTTCCTGCACTTAATGCTCAGGGTTTAATTCCATCTGTCCACAAATTAAAGTAAAAATTGAAGAATACAATCAAGGCTTGTCCCCAAAGACAGATGAAAATAAATGAAAACATGCAGAAATACATAATTGGTGAAGACAACATCCCCCCGACAGGTGAACTTGGCCTTCAACTGTGATAACTGAATGTAAAAGAAGCTGCAGAACAATGCAAGCGCACAAAGCATATTTATTCACTTGCTTTTGCTTCTCTGCTTATTTGAAGTAACAATTTATGCACAATATGTCATTTAAAAGAAAAAGTAAAAGTGTGAGTCATAAGATTATCTGCAGTGTTTTTAACAAAAATCAATACAGTATCTTCAGGTTTGAAAGGTAATTTTTAAATACCTTTAGAAAACATGTTTTTGCCTGGGTAGCAAGACCTATATTCACCACTCCAACAACCTGTGGTTGCTGCCAAGATGACAACCTGCTTACACATCAGAGGGGTCTAAATCAACAATAATCTTATTTGAGTGAGTTTATGCCAAACTAATGAACGTTTTATTTCCAATAAAAGCCTTTGATACAGTCACACTCCAAAGATTCATTCTGAAACTAGAAGCTATAGACATCAGAGGTAACCTACAAAATTGGATGTCTAGATGGTTAACCAGCAGGAGACAAAGAATACAGAGAAGAGGAGAATGTTTCATGTGGAGCGAGGCCATCTGTGGAGTCCCTCAGGGATCTGTCCTTAGATCATTACTTTTTAAAATTTATATTAATGACATTGATTCTGGTATAGTTTCTAAATTTGTGAAATTCACAGATGACACTAAAATTTGAATCCAAAAAAACAGACAGCCCTCAGAACTTGGAGACAATGTCATGCAGAAAGCAACCTCTAGAAAGGATTTAGGGATTTACTAAACAATGTACACAAACAATTAAAAGGCAAATAAAATGTTAGTTTATATAATAAAAACTGTTGAATTTAAGTCAAGTGATGTTATGTTCAAACTATTTCATGCCCTGGTAAGTATTGTGTGCAGTTCTGGTCACCATGCATCAATAAAGACATAGCAGCACTTGAAGCTGTCCAGAGCAATCAATTGCATCCCAGGACTTAGAGTCTGACATACTCCGTGAATTAAACCTGTTTAGTCTCGAGCAGAGGGGGCTGCTTGAGAACCTAATCCAGGTATGTTCTCCTGGATTTCTCCTGTTTTTGTGGCTAACCAGTGGTTTGCATCTTGCAGTGTGGCCCCAGTATTTCTGTTCATGAATTCTTCTGTAGATAGTCGTCTCCTGGAGACTATGATCTGTCGGACAGGTGTTTGGGGATATGTCTTGACCGTAGTGAGGATTCTTCAGTCATCAGCAGGGGAGAGCTTCCTTGGCCTACCAGTCCCTTTGTGATTACTGAGCTCACCAGTGCGGTCTTTTTACCTAATGATATTCCAGACAGTTGATGTAGGTAATCGTAATATTTTACCAATGTCTCTGATGTTTATATTGTTGTTTTTCTGCCTCGTAAAGGCTTCTTTGACTTTCATTGATACAGTTCTTATCCTCATGTTAGGCTTCTACAGACTCCAAAGGTATACTGTAGGTAGAAGCAAGACTAGGTATCACATGCCTGCATTAATGAAGCAATGAAACACACCTGAGGAATCACAAACCCCTGTGATGCCAGTTGTCCCAACTGTTATGATGCCCTGAAATGGGGAGTCTATGTAGAAAAAGTATTGTAATTTCTACATGATGTGACTGAAATGTACACAAATACTCTTGCATGAAAGTCTGCAACATGCACTTTAATTTATTTGTAATTTTAAACTGTGGTGCAGAGGATAAATAAAGGAAAAATGTGCCTTTATTCCAATAATTATGAAGGGCACTGTATATAACCACATGCAAAACTGCAATGATATATACAAATGAATCATCAACTTTTGAAAAAACCTGCAACATGATACTGTATTTGAAAGGTTGAATAAATTGTGAAAACCTGCATAACTAAATAAAAGTTGTCTAGTTATCAAGAAATGCTACATCAGCACTTTATCCAGTTTTAATAAAGTATTTACTTTAAATACATTTTTGCAGGTTAGATTTAAAAAATGGGTAAACCATCTTATTCATGGCGGCAATGCATTTTTAAATTACATATTTTGTTTGTGCGTTTGTATTTTTAATAAAACATAATTGGTATTTTATGAACACTGTGCACTTTTGTTACACTGTGTTTTATTTTTTGGACTTCTAGCAGTTTGGGTTAGGTCGAATGATGTAATTGAATCCACTCTAGCTAAACTCCTGAAAGCAACGCTACCAATAAGAGAACTTCATCAGCATATATAATGCCGTGCATAGAATTCATACTAAAACATGCCGTTCAGACAAAAGTGAATATGTGCGTATGCACAACAGTGTGATAGTACAGAGTGTAAATGTAACTTTCTTGACATATTACCTTGAAAGTAAGTTGAATTATTGTACATTTTGTGAGACTTAGCAGGAATGTTTATTGGGTTCATCTACTCTCACCCTTGAAGACTGACATATACACACAGATATACACACATGCACATAGTAATCCTAGCCATACTAAGTCTCGAGGGGTGCCAATTGCCTGTCACTCTGCAATATTCTGTCTAAGATTCTCTTTATAGGGATTTACTATGACTAGTTCTAGCAAACAGGCAGGTGTTGCGGCACACATAAAAGTGCAACTCCTTTTTGTTATATGGTACTTAGTAACCAAACTTTGTCTTGCTTTTACCACTGTGGTTCTAATTATTGAGGTACAACGTCAGTAGCCTTAATAAACCCTGTGAATGAGAAAGTAGAGATTTAACTCATACTTGGTACCCTTTTATTATTTTAATCAGTCCAAATAAAAGAGTATAGAAAATGTTAAAGCAATGTGGTGTTTATTAATGTAGAACAATACCAAATAGAAGAACATATAATAGGAAATAAAATAGATAGCAAAGTCTAGATATAAATAATTTTAGAAAAGCTTATTTAAAATCAGAAGCATCAAGGGGTGATGTTGTTCTGGGTGGCTTTTAGTTTAGCGATCAGTGTTATTCATAAGTTACATTTTCTGATGCCCAAATCAGATGGTCTCACCTCTCTTGATCTCTGACGTCACTTCCTATGTTGCTCTTTTGTTGTTGTTTTTTAATTCCTCTTTTTGGTCCATGAGGTGAGCTATATTTATGCTAAAATGCCCATGTGGTGTTTTGGACATGTGACATTGCACACATTTGAATGGCTATCATGCCCTGGTGACAAAGTACTCTGATCAAAGTGTCTCATCTTTTAAGTGCCTCCTTACTTCTTGCTTTCTCAAGGTCTAAACTGGTTCTGTAATGCCTAGCCCTACAGTGTCCATCTGTTCCCAGGGCATAAATGAAATAAAACAGGTTTATTGGCTCTGTGGTGCAGTATGTACTTGCCTTGATTTCTCTCCACCATTAACTTGTAAACCAATTGACACAGACTAGTACAACACAGGAAAAATATACAAGAAAGATGTTTGCAATGCCTGTAATTAAAGTCCTATAAAATTCAGTTTTTCCTAGTTTGTTTGTGGCAAAATAATTATCATTTAATTTAAATAACCTGCAGTTCAAAAATCTAAGATTTTTCCACACCAACACATAAGTGTACCAGATTTTCACAGAACTGGTTCAGTGGGAGAAGATCAAGTGGACAGAAGGCATGAGGGCAACAGTAGGTGCTTTTCAAGTGTACCTAAAAATTATTCTTTGAATGTGGGAGTTTTTCTTTTGTTACATGGACACTTCCTTCAAGAGGAAGGAAATGAAATGGAATTGACACAAAGCTGTTTCCCTGTTTATGAACGAATGTATCTCCATCCATCCATCCATCCTCTTCCGCTTATCTCCCCGGCCACTTCTTCTAGCTCTTCCAGGAGAATGCTAAGGCGTTCCCAGGCCAGCCAAGAGACATAGTCCCTCCAGCATGTCCTGGGTCTTCCCCGGGGCCTCCTCTCGGTTAGACGTGCCCAGAACACCTCACCAGGGAGGCGTCCAGGAGGCATCCTAATCAGATGCCCAAGCCACCTCATCTGACTCCTCTCGATGTGGAGGAGCAGCGGCTCTACTCTGAGCCCCTCCCGGATGACTGAGCTTCTCACCCTGTCTTTAAGGGAAAGCCCAGACACCCTGCGGAGGAAACTCATTTCAGCCGCTTGTATTCGCGATCTCGTTCTTTCGGTCACTACCCATAGCTCATGACCATAGGTGAGGGTAGGAACATAGATCGACTGGTAAATTGAGAGCTTCGCCTTGCGGCTCAGCTCCTTTTTCACCACAACAGACCGATGCAGAGCCCGCATTACTGCGGATGCCGCACCGATCCGCCTGTCGATCTCACGCTCCATTCTTCCCTCACTCGTGAACAAGACCCCGAGATACTTGAACTCCTCCACTTGGGGCAGGATCTCGCTACCAACCCTGACAGGGCACTCCACCCTTTCCCGGCTGAGGACCATGGTCTCGGATTTGGAGGTGCTGATTCCCATCCCAGCCGCTTCACACTCGGCTGCAAACTGATCCAGTGAGAGCTGAAGATCACAGCCTGATGAAGAAAACAGGACAACATTATCTGCAAAAAGCAGTGACCCAATCCTGAGTCCACCAAACCGGACCCCCTCAACGCCCTGGCTGCGCCTAGAAATTCTGTCCATAAAAGTTATGAACAGAATCGGTGACAAAGGGCAGCCCTGGCGGAGTCCAACTCTCACTGGAAACGGGTTCGACTTACTGCCGGCAATGCGGACCAAGCTCTGGCACCGATCGTACAGGGACCGAACAGCCCTTATCAGGGGGGCCGGTACCCCATACTCTCGGAGTACCCCACACAGGATTCCCCGAGGGACACGGTCGAATGCCTTTTCCAAGTCCACAAAACACATGTAGACTGGTTGGGCAAACTCCCATGCACCCTCCAGGACCCTGCTAAGGGTATAGAGCTGGTCCACTGTTCCGCGACCAGGACGAAAACCACACTGTTCCTCCTGAATCCAAGGCTCGACTATCCGACGGACCCTCCTCTCCAGGACCCCTGAATAGACTTTTCCAGGGAGGCTGAGGAGTGTGATCCCTCTGTAGTTGGAACACACCCTCCGATCCCCCTTCTTAAAGAGGGGGACCACCACCCCGGTCTGCCAATCCAGAGGCACTGTCCCTGATGTCCATGCGATGTTGCAGAGGCGTGTCAACCAAGACAGTCCTACAACATCCAGAGCCTTGAGGAACTCCGGGTGTATCTCATCCACCCCCGGGGCCCTGCC
Organism: Erpetoichthys calabaricus; assembly: GCF_900747795.2. Classification (NCBI taxonomy): domain Eukaryota; kingdom Metazoa; phylum Chordata; class Cladistia; order Polypteriformes; family Polypteridae; genus Erpetoichthys; species Erpetoichthys calabaricus. The sequence goes on along the minus strand of NC_041406.2, from coordinate 114,088,678 downwards.
ACCAAGGAGTTTTTTGACCACCTCGGTGACCTCAGTCCCAGAGATGGGGGAGCCTACCTCTGAGTCCCCAGGCTCTGCTTCCTCATTGGAAGGCATGTTAATGGGATTGAGGAGGTCTTCGAAGTATTCCCCCCACCGACCCACGACGTCCCGAGTCGAGGTCAGCAGCGCACCATCCCCACCATATACAATGTTGACACTGCACTGCTTCCCCTTCCTGAGACACCGGATGGTGGACCAGAATCTCCTCGAAGCCGTCCGAAAGTCGTTCTCCATGGCCTCCCCAAACTCCTCCCATGCCCGAGTTTTTGCCTCAGCAACCACCAAAGCCGCATTCCGCTTGGCCTGCCGGTACCTATCAGCTGCCTCCGGGGTCCCACAGGACAAAAGGGTCCTGTAGGACTCCTTCTTCAGCTTGACGGCATCCTTCACCACCGGTATGCACCAACGGGTTCGGGGATTGCCGCCACGACAGGCACCGACCACCTTACGGCCACAGCTCCGGTCAGCTGCCTCAACAATAGAGGCAGAGAACATGGCCCATTCGGACTCAATGTCCCCCACCTCCCTCGGGATGTGGTTGAAGTTCTGCCGGAGGTGGGAGTTGAAGCTACTTCTGACAGGGGGCTCTGCCAGACGTTCCCAGCAGACCCTCACAACACGTTTGGGCCTACCACGCCTGACCGGCATCCTCCCCCACCATCGAAGCCAACTCACCACCAGGTGGTGATCAGTTTACAGCTCCGCCCCTCTCTTCACCCGAGTGTCCAAGACATGACCACAAAGTCGATCATCGAACTGAGGCCTAGGGTGTCCTGGTGCCAAGTGCACATATGAACACCCCTATGCTTGAACATGGTGTTTGTTATGGACAATCCGTGACAAGCACACAAGTCCGATAACAAAACACCACTCGGGTTCAGATCAGGGGGGCCATTCCTCCCAATCACGCCCTTCCAGGTCTCACTGTCATTGCCCACGTGAGCATTGAAATCTCCCAGCAGAACGAGGGAGTCCCCAGAAGGTATGCCCTCTAGCACCCCCTCCAGGGACTCCAAAAAGGGTGGGTACTCCGAACTGCTGTTCGGTGCATACGCACAAACAACAGTTAGGACCCATCCCCCCACCCGAAGGCGAAGGGAGGCTACCCTCTCGTCCACCGGGGTAAACCCCAATGTACAGGCTCCAAGTTGGGGGGCAATAAGTATACCCACACCTGCTCGGTGCCTCTCACCGGGGGCAACTCCAGAGTGGTACAGAGTCCAGCCCCTCTCAAGGAGATTGGTTCCAGAGTCCAAGCTGTGCGTCGAGGTGAGTCCGACTATATCTAGCCGGAACCTCTCAACTTCGCGCACTAGCTCAGGCTCCTTCCCCTTCAGAGAGGTGACATTCCACGCCCCAAGAGCCAGCTTCTGTAGCCGAGGATCGGACTGCCAAGGTCCCCGCCTTCAGCCACCACCCAGCTCACACTGCACCCGACCTCCTTGGCCTCTCCCATAAGTGGTGAGTCCATGGGAAGGACAAATGTATCTAAAGTTGACAATTTAACAATTTAGATACGAATGTATCTAAAGTTGACAATTTAATGCCCCAATTTAAGATTGACCCTAAACTGGGGTATAAATGTCCATTTGGCTACAATACAAAATGACTTTTGAGTATCAACCCCTTGTAATAATCTTACAAGTTCTTCTGATTTGCACATAAAGAGAGGTGTCTTAAGATCTGTACCCTTGCACTGGTTTTCTCAGATTGATCAAGTCACTGCCTCTCCCCTAGATTCTCCATACAAGCAGCAATGAGGCCAGGATTTAAATCCTGATCTTTGAAGATATGAGGCAGCAACACAATCCATTTTGCTGCCCCCTCCAAAACCAAAGCATATTTCAAAAACATTAAACAAAGTATACAGTGGTGTGAAAAACTATTTGCCCCCTTCCTGATTTCTTATTCTTTTGCATGTTTGTCACACAAAATGTTTCTGATCATCAAACACATTTAACCATTAGTCAAATATAACACAAGTAAACACAAAATGCAGTTTTTAAATGATGGTTTTTATTATTTAGGGAGAAAAAAAAATCCAAACCTACATGGCCCTGTGTGAAAAAGTAATTGCCCCCTTGTTAAAAAATAACCTAACTGTGGTGTGTCACACCTGAGTTCAATTTCCGTAGTCACCCCCAGGCCTGATTACTGCCACACCTGTTTCAATCAAGAAATCACTTAAATAGGAGCTGCCTGACACAGAGAAGTAGACCAAAAGCACCTCAAAAGCTAGACATCATGCCAAGATCCAAAGAAATTCAGGAACAAATGAGAACAGAAGTAATTGAGATCTATCAGTCTGGTAAAGGTTATAAAGCCATTTCTAAAGCTTTGGGACTCCAGCGAACCACCGTGAGAGCCATTATCCACAAATGGCAAAAACATGGAACAGTGGTGAACCTTCCCAGGAGTGGCCGGCCGACCAAAATTACCCCAAGAGCGCAGAGACGACTCATCCGAGAGGTCACAAAAGACCCCAGGACAACGTCTAAAGAACTGCAGGCCTCACTTTCCTCAATTAAGGTCAGTGTTCACGACTCCACCATAAGAAAGAGACTGGGCAAAAACGGCCTGCATGGCAGATTTCCAAGACGCAAACCACTGTTAAGCAAAAAGAACATTAGGGCTCGTCTCAATTTTGCTAAGAAACATCTCAATGATTGCCAAGACTTTTGGGAAAATACCTTGTGGACTGATGAGACAAAAGTTGAACTTTTTGGAAGGCAAATGTCCCGTTACATCTGGCGTAAAAGGAACACAGCATTTCAGAAAAAGAACATCATACCAACAGTAAAATATGGTGGTGGTAGTGTGATGGTCTGGGGTTGTTTTGCTGCTTCAGGACCTGGAAGGCTTGCTGTGATAGATGGAACCATGAATTCTACTGTCTACCAAAAAATCCTGAAGGAGAATGTCCGGCCATCTGTTCGTCAACTCAAGCTGAAGCGATCTTGGGTGCTGCAACAGGACAATGACCCAAAACACACCAGCAAATCCACCTCTGAATGGCTGAAGAAAAACAAAATGAAGACTTTGGAGTGGCCTAGTCAAAGTCCTGACCTGAATCCAATTGAGATGCTATGGCATGACCTTAAAAAGGCGGTTCATGCCAGAAAACCCTCAAATAAAGCTGAATTACAACAATTTTGCAAAGATGAGTGGGCCAAAATTCCTCCAGAGCGCTGTAATAGACTCATTGCAAGTTATCGCAAATGCTTGATTGCAGTTATTGCTGCTAAGGGTGGCCCAACCAGTTATTAGGTTCAGGGGGCAATTACTTTTTCACACAGGGCCATGTAGGTTTGGATTTTTTTTTCTCCCTAAATAATAAAAACCACCATTTACAAACTGCATTTTGTGTTTACTTGTGTTATATTTGACTAATGGTTAAATGTGTTTGATGATCAGAAACATTTTGTGTGACAAACATGCAAAAGAATAAGAAATCAGGAAGGGGGCAAAAAGTTTTTCACACCACTGTGTTATTCATTGATGACTAAAATTGACTTTTTTCACTTTCTTTGGTGTGGCATATTCACCACAGATTACAGTATGTGTCAGTTACTTTTGACAGCAGAAGTGCTGTTCTATTGATGTCTTAGTTTGTGGAAGTGAATAGAAAGCGTGAGGAAAGGGAGTCTGGCTTTCTTGAGACCTCTGAAGTGTGTCAGTCTGCTACTGGCCTGATAGTCTCACAGTGACTGCTGGTGCTGGGCACTGCTAAAGCAAATGCCGAGATCTTCATTTTTTAATGTGTTTGTGGGTATTGATATACTGTCAGGGCAGTTTTAACACATCTTTAAAACTAAATTTAAATCAGAAAGGATTTCTGAAGTTTAGGATGGGGGTTGCTGTTCTAGTCCTAATTAGATACAGCATTCTTGATGAATTTCAGTCTGGAGAGAAGTGCAACAGAAATACGAAAAATTGATAACAGCTCTACAGTATGCTTGTGACTTCTCAAGAGAGAAGACTTTAGAGGGGAGGGAATCTTTAGGGATTCACTCCAACCACTTCAACTTTAGGCTTTTTGAAATCAATAAACCTCATAAAGTGAAATTAATGATAGTGAGGTACTTAACAATAAGTAACTGTGCATTTAATACATATTTAATTAAAAATTGTGCAGAAAACACAAGGGAATGACAGGATATCCATGTTTCATGTTAATCTGGGGGCTTATCTCTGACTAGCGGACTAGATAAATGGCACTCCTTTGTAATAAATTTCACCTTAGCATGCTGGAAGCTGTGGAAATGTCTCTACAGTAAGATGTGCCAGTTATTTTATATTGTTATGAATATATTTGCTTTTGATTACACAAGGCTGTTCTTCTATTACACTTAAAATATTGAATACATTTTTAAAAAAATACATTTTATATTGCTCTTTTAATAGCACACGCCATACCAAACTACTTTAAAGCACATTTTCATGTGTGGGCAGTTTGAGCCCATTTAGCTACTTTCTTCTTTTTTTCAAGTAAATGATAACACAGTAAGACATTGATGGGGTGGGCAGCAGCAATGTTATATTTTACAGCACACCTGCTTATTCACACTGTAGTTTAATAGACAAGAATAATTGAAATTCACTAAAAAAATCATTATTTGTAAGAATCATCATTTTGATAAGGAATGAAGGTAAAATTGTGTTTACTCTGAATTCAAGTCAGAGTACAGATCCATTTTCTGGCCGCCTGGTGCAACCACCAGACGTCCTCACTCTTCTGCCACCTGCACTTCATTTTTATACCCACGCACCAGGATTGTGCACTGCTTCTAAGCTAACATGCCTATAGGCAAGAGGGAATGGGCCAGGGAAACACAGGACTCGGAGGACAAACGAGGAAAGTGTTCAACCAGCACCAAGCAAACCCTACAAAAGTATGAAAAGTATTGTATACAGGCAAAGGGATTTAGTTGTTTGCATGTTACATTGACATTTGAGTTTTTCATTCTTTTCAATTTAGAAAACGAATAGTAATTTCTTAAGATTCATGTTCATATTTATGATCATGTGTACATAGTAAAAAGAAACTCTTACTTGTATGTCTCCCACAGAGTAGCAACAGTAATACAATACCAAGAACAGACAGAAATAGGCAATAAATAAAACATCATACTCTATGTATTGACAGCAGCATTCACTGTATACAATATACATATCTACTATATAATAAAACACTAAACTATGTGTGTCCAGTCCCTCTGAGCAATCTGATTGGTCAGTTTGGCTTTGGTGTGATTGGTAAATGTGGCTTTGGTGATACAATTGAAAGAGGAAGTGCGAGTGTGAGATGCACAAGAATGTGTAAAGGGGTACGAGGCATGCTGACAGTGTCACCCTCAAAGTATAAAATGGGCCATGAGGGGATGAAGACACCTCAAAAAGCAGGCTTTACGAGAATATGCTTGAGAGAGGGAGTGCCAGTGATGAGAGGTCCACACACACGCAAAAAATGAGGAAAGGTGCTGAAGGTTCTTGTGAAACAAGAGAAAGCAAATATTTTTGAACTATTCCGTTACCTGTCTTTGACAGGTACCATGGCTAGTCTTCTTATATAATACGCTACCGTGCCTGTCCATTTGCCTGTCCAGGATTTTAAATCACCAGTAGCTCACAAACCGTTTGACCTACTGACCTGAAATGTGGTACACATATACTACGTAACCTCTACTATCCAATTTTGGGGTGATGATTGATCTCAAAGTTATTCCTCTTTTTATTTTTATTTTATTTTATTGTAGAATCAACTCGTGGCAGTGGCCAGCAGGGCAGCCATGTGGTGCATGCGTATGGGCGCCGTTCTCATCCCTACCACCTTCACCATCAATTCCCCTACCTCTTAAGGAAAACGTACTAAATAATTGCAACACAAACACTGACTTAATCAGTTTAAACACAAACAAATGCCGATGAAAAGAAGGGAAGAAGCGGGCCGCTAGAGTGGAGAAAACAAGAGCTGCTCAGGAAGCAGCAAGCGCATCAACCTCTGAGCAAACGAATGCTAAACGTACAGAGAAAGAGGATGAAACTAGGAATGCTCAAGTGAAGTGTATTCACTGCACGTTATTGTGCTCTGCGCCATTACTGGTAATATATAAATATACTGAGTTCCCAAATATGTAAAGCTCATTATTAGGTCATTTCTGAACATTCAAATGCTGACGTTATATATGCAGTCTTATTTAATATGTAGGCTACTGAAGTTCAACATGCAGTATCTTCTGAAAGTATTCAGAACCCTTCACTTTTTCACCTTTTGCTATGTTGCAGTCTTGAGCTAAAATTATTTCAATACAATTTTTTACCCACATCACGCACCACTAAATACTTCAGAATGACAAAAGCAAAAACAGGATTTTAGGGATTTTGGCACACTTTGTAAAAATAAAAAACTGAAATATATAAATGACACAAGTATTCTGAACCTTTGCTATGATACTTGAAATCTGGGTCAGGTGCATCACATTCTATTGATATTCATTGAGAAATTCTACACATTGTTTGGTATCCCCTGTGGTCATTTCAATTTATTGGACATGATTAGGTAAGGTACACACCTTTTATATAAGGTCCTACAGTGGACAATGTATATTGGAGCAAAAATGAGTCTTAAGTTTGACAGAATTACCTGAAAAGCCTAGAGTTTGGATTGTGTGGAACCACAGATCTGGGGAATGCAACAAAAACAATTCTGCAGAATTGAAGGTTCCAAACAGCACAATGGCCTCCATAATTCTTTATATAAGGAATACAGTAAGTTTAGAATAACCACCACTTTTCTTAGAGCTGGCCACCTGGCGAATGAGAGCAATCAGGGGAGAAAGGCCATGGTAAAATAAGTGACAAGGAACCTGATGGTCACTCTAGCTGAGCTCTAGAGAACTTATATGGAAATGGGAGAAACTTCCAGAAGGACTACCATCACTGCAACACTCCACCGATCTGTACTTTATGACTCTCTCCGACTGTGAGAAACAAGATTCTCTGGTCTGAGGAAATAAAGATTTGTGTCATGTCTGGAAGAAACCATGCACCACTCTTCACCTGTACAGTACCATTCCAATGGTGAAACATGGTAGTGGCAGCATCATTCTCCACAGTTATTTTTCAATGGCATGGACTGGGAAACTAGACATGGTTAAGGGAAACCTCAATTGAGCAAAGTACCAGATATATTTTTAGTGAAAACCTGCTCCAGAGTCCTCTGGACCTCAGACTGGGAGGAAGGTTCACCTTCCAACAGGACAATGACCATAAGCAAAGACAACACAGGAGTGGCTTAGGGACAACTCTGGAAACATCCTTGAGTGGCCCAACCTGAGCTGTGACTTGAACCCAATTGAAAATCTCTGAAGAAATCTGAAAATAACTGCCTACTGATGGTCTCCATCCAATCCGACAGAGACTGAGAAGACCTGCAAAGAAGAATTGCAGGAAAAATCCCAAATCAAGATGTTTTGTTAAATGTGTCATGTCAGACCCAAGAAGACCTCAGGCTGTAATCACTGTCAACGGTGCTTCAACTAAGTATTGAGTAAAGGATCTCAATACTTGTGTCAGTGTGATACTTCAGTTTGTGACGTGCCTCACTGCTTCATGGGCTCTGTCAAATGGGAAGCAGGGCTGGAGTATAGTCTAGGGCAGAGGTGTGAAACTCTGGTCCTGGATGCCCACAGTGGCTGTAGGTTTTCATTCTAACCATCTTCTTAATTAGTGCAAATTAACTTTTTTTGCCTTAATTTTAATTGACTTGACTCAGACCCCTGAATTGTTTTTTTCCTTAATTAGCAGCCAAACAGTAATGAGACACAAAAGGAGCCACCACATGACCAGCTCACCTGTGCCCATCACACAATATCTGAAAATAAAGAAAGGTGAAGATCTCAATAAAGTTGATCTCTTAGGTCTCCAAAACATTTTTGACAGTGTTCTTAGAAAAATCAACAGTTTTGGAAATGTCAGCTATGGAAGAATGAGTACAGCAACAAGCCCTGGAATTAAATAACGGGTTTAGTTAACAGCAAGAATTGGCTTCTCATTAAGAAACTGGTTGGAGTTTGAAGCCCCACTTTAGCTGGTCATCTGTTGGCTTGTCTCACATCTCATTTCTGTTTGGCTGTCATTTAATGAAGAAATGAATCAATTCAGAGGACTGAATCCTTAAAATCAGGGCAATTAAAATGAAGGGACAAGAAGTGAATTAGCAGGGACAACTGGTCACTGATTACGAAAAGAGTTAGAATGAAAACCTGCAGCCCATCAGGCCTGGAGTTCGACATCCCTGGTCTAGGGGAAAGTGTTTTTTATGAGTGCTCAGAGAACCTCCCTAGGGAAAGCTAAATAACAGAGCTTTTGCAACAAACAAAGAAGTGTGTGGTTGGCGATCAGGAATAATATGAGTTAGGCAATAACACAGCATCAAAGTGAGAACAAAGTGTAACATTAAAGAACAGGCAAGAGACAGGTAGGCTGAATGAGTACCTGCTTTTATTGTTTTGGAGGTTGTGGTGGAGAGCTGGGGCCCTTGCCTGGCTAGGACGCCGCCACGCTAGAAGGACCGAGGGAGGGAGCAAATCCAGAGCATTACCTCCCCGGAGCGCTAGAAGGCAGCCACTCCTGGGTTGTAGCAGTGCCTCAGACTTCTGCAGGGTTCCAAGGGACTTGGAGTGTGCTATAGCCCTGTTGGGTTCTGTGGCACCGCCAGGGGGTGCTGCAGCTGCTGCTGAGCCCTTATGGGCAGCTCTTCCACCACACTCGGAAGTTCTGCCAGAAGTGGAACAACGAGCACCTGGAGCACTTTTGGGTGCCTTATAAAAGGAGCCAGCAGACTCTACTCTAGGAGCCAGAGTCGGGTGGGAGAAGACAAAGCTTGCCAGGAGGAGTCGAGGAGGAAAGAAAGAAGAAGAGTGCTGTGTGCTTTTGTTGTGCTAAACTGTGTCTTTTTTGTGGGAAACGGGGGAAGGCATTTCCTACAAGGGAAAAAGAAAATAAAAAAACGTGTGTGCCTTGAACTTGTGTCCCACGCCTGTCTGTGTCAGGTATGGGCGGTGGTGCACCCCCTGGTGGTCCACAAGGTCTACCTGAGACCCAGACAATGCGCAGTGTTAGAGAGCCATTTGTATTGTGGCACTGCAAATTAAAAACCAGTCGGCACTTGTGGACTCACCTGGAAAAGTGGCTCCTGTGTGGTTCTTTATTTTACGGAAGATGCAAACTTTTCTAAAATGATGTTTTTGCTTTGTCATTTTAGAGTATTTAGTGTTGCTAGACATGAGAAAAAATTACTTTAAATGATTTTCACATGAGGCTGCAACATAGCGAAATGTGAAAACAGTGAAGGGGTCTAAATACTTTCTGAATCCTCTGTATTTACCTGTTAGCCCCATGGCTGTTGACTAGCCTTATGACCTGTGGATAAAAATCCATGCTTGAATCTAGTGATGTGAGTGTTTATGATCCTGAACCATTCACCAGAAGAGAAAGAGGCCCGAAATGTGTGCATGCAACTTTCCATGCAAAAATCAGGATGGATAAAAGAAAATTCTGCGGTGGGTTGGCACCCTGCCCGGGATTGGTTCCTGCCTTGTGCCCTGTGTTGGCTGGGATTGGCTCCAGCAGACCCCCGTGACCCTGTGTTCGGATTCAGCGGGTTGGAAAATGGATGGATGGATAAAAGAAAATTTAACGGGAAAACATGAGTATCCATATTACTAACCGAGAATGCTAAACCGGATGGACGCAGGGACATCCGGCCATGGGCCGTAGCCGCAAAAAGACGTACTGCGCAGGCGCCCCAAGAAATGAGGGTCCATATTACTAACCGAGAATGCTAAACCGGATGGACGCAGGGACATCCGGCCATGGGCCGTAGCCGCAAAAAGACGTACTGCGCAGGCGCCCCAAGAAATGAGGGGCCGCGAGAGGCGGACAAGACCACAGAAAAAAGGAGTGAGCACAGAAAAAAGGAGTCAAAAAAATGAGGCGATGCGAGCACAGAAAAAAGGAAAAGGCACAAAAAAAAGTAGTCAAACGCAGGCGCCGCACGAAACACATTGCACACGTAACTAGCACACAAAAAAAAAGAAGACGCTCGCGCACAACAGCAAGGCTCCCCCCCCCCCCCTACAGGCACCGGACGGGACACACACCAAGAGGGGGATTCAACAAGCCCCTGGAACACAAAAAAAAAGAACACAAAACCACCCAACACACCCTACAAGCAACGGACGGGACACACACAAAGAGGGGGATTCAACAAGCCCCTGGAACACAAAAAGAAAGAAGACGCTCGCGCAACAACAATCCTCACCCACCCCACCCCCCCCACACACACACATCAATAAGAAGTGACACCCAAAGCCACATATCTAAAGAAGACGTCCATATTAAACATACGTCATCTCAACACCTTCACACTAGGCAGCATAGGTGGATCTCCTTACAATAAAGCACTATTAACCGTTCAACTGCAGAAAAGGCTCCATATTAACAGTGAGTGCAATCCTCCTTATTACTTATCCATATTTCGCACGCTGAGGAACAAACAAGTCGTGAATACACGGTCACGGGTACAAAACGATTCGGATCGGATAACGGGACAAAACACACGAACACGAATGAAACAACAAAATACACGGCGGAGCATACAACGCGCTTCGGAAACTCCGGGAGAAAAAATGTCTCGGATCAAAAAAAGCAAAGCTCAAGTAACCCCGTTACAGAGACGTGCCCAAATGGACAGACACAATGAACGTAGACGCATACAGCGCGCGTCTCAAAGTGCTGCATCGAAACAAGCACGATTTCAAAAGAAAGAGCTCGCGTCTCAGACATACAAAAAAGGGAGCGAAGAGACAGAATAAATGAACGCAGACGTGTACAACGCGCATATGACCTGCCAGAAAAAAAGCAAGCAAGACTCCAAAAGCAGAAAGCTCAACTGACCGACATACAAAAACGGACAAGGCTCGATACAAACAATGCACGACGTAGACTGAAATGGACTTTTCGCAAAGCGGAGGCGAATCAATTAAAACTCAAAAATAGCGCGTCACAAATAATGGACATGCAACAACGCGGCACTCAAACGCCACAAGCAAAACATGCCCATCGCGGATATCAACGCCAGACACCTGCTAAACGCTTACGCCAGTTGGCTGACAACGCCTTCAATAATGAGTCCACTATTGAGGAAAATTCATTGGGATTAATGAATGTCATTTGCAATCATTGTCATTCACTTAACTTCCCAGAAGAAACAACTGGCAATACAAATAATGAATTTACACGTTGTTGTCAAAAGGGGCAGATTAGACTGCCTCCTTTACATTCATATCCTGAATATCTACAGAAGCTTCTAACTAACGATGTGCCTGAAAGTAAAAACTTTATGAACAGCATTAGATCCTACAATAGTTCATTTGCTTTTGCATCTACCGGAGTACATATCAGGCCACCAAAAGGCAATGGCCCATACTGCTTTCGCATATGTGGTTAACACAACGCACTATATTATGTCCAAAAAATATTAATGTTAATTACATTAATAACCAGGTCATTTCATTACTTCTTGGAGAGACACAGCTCTTTCTAAGCTCTGACAAAGTTGACTCTGATGACGACAATGAATATCTGAATTTCCCCATAAAATATTTGAACACTATTAACCCAGACGGATGACCACAACACAACCTTACCCTTAAAAACGGAACAATAATCATGCTATTAAGAAACCTTAACACTAAACAGGGTTTATGCAATGGCACACGGTTAGTCGTCAACACCATGACACACAATGTTATTCAAGCAACAGTTCTTTCAGATTCACATGCTAACAATACTGTTCTCATTCCTAGAATTGACCTTACGAGTTCTGACCTAGAATTACCTTTTACATTGAAACGCCGACAGTTCCCCATTAAACCTGCATTTGCCATGACCATCAACAAATCACAAGGACAAACCATGGACAAGGTTGGCATCTACCTCTCTGAGCCCGTTTTTGGACATGGACAACTTTATGTTGCCTTCTCACGTGTTCGACGTTCATCTGACGTTAAAGTTAAATTTATAAATGATCCATGCCAAGGAAGACTCATTCAAAGACAAGACACCATCTTTACTACTAATGTTGTATACAAAGAAATATTCCAATAAAACATTACTCTATGCCAAACACTCTATTTTTTATTTCTATAGGCATCATCCAAACCTGCACACTATTCTATATCTAATTCATACATCTCACTCTTTGTCATGCCCCAACGCCAGGGGTTGGCGAGCGAAGCGAGCAGGGGGCGGAGCCCCCTAGTATTTAGAGAAACTCTGAAGCCACTCGTGCACAGTGTGCAGAGGAACTGGCAACTGACAACACCCTTGATCAAGTAGGTAATGTGATGATGCGGGTCCTCACTCCATGCTCCCACTTCCTTTTTGGGAGCTCTTGAATTCAACACCGTCGGTAATATCACCGGATGAGCTCGACAATGAGGACACCAATGAAGCAAAGGGGATGGTGCAAAAAGGTGCAAAAGTGCTTTTATTTAAAAACAGCAAAACCAAAAACACCGTTCAACACAAAAAGTGCAGTGCTTCTAAAAGTCAATAAATAAACAATCCATTAAAAACCAGTGAAAAGGTGGAGGTTAAAATAATCCATTAAATCCATTAAAACGAGATTAAAATACTGGCTGGAAGCAATCCTTTCTTTACAAACAAACACGGTGCTTTCTTTAACTGGCGGCTCCCCTGCCTCTCCCATCCGGGCTCTGCACCCGGGGAGTCGCCCTACCTGCAGCTGACCTTCTCCTGTCTAGGCTATAGCCCTGCAGTTCCTGGCTCCATAGGACTCTCCAGACTATGACTTGGGTTCCACAATGACCAGGACGCTCATGCTGGGGCTGCCACCTCCCAAGCCTCCTGACACCTTTTGTGGCAAGCCAACCACCTTCCGGTCACTCCTGCTCCTCCATAGCGCTCAGCAGGAGTGACCACTTCTAGTTGCCCCTGAGTGTCAGCCTAACACTTCCAAGGGGCTCTCCTTCCAGCTGCTTTCACCCGATCGCTCACACATACACACACCGGCTTTCAGCTTCCTGCTGCCTTAACCTCCGTTCACTTTCCCCTTTCAGTTTCTTTTCTCCCCCTCTCCACTCGCGCTCCTACTATATATAATGGGGACGTGGCTCAGGTGTGGCGATTAGCAGCTCCCAGCTTCAATTACGGATGCGGATGATTCCACACCTATGCACATAAGCCAGGAAAGGTCCGCCTGACAAAGCGTCCGAGAACCGCTCTGGCCACACTACCACGCCCCCTCTATAAGCCACGAGTGCGGCAATTATCTATTTAAAAACTGGGCTTTTCTTCTGAGCTGTGGACCCGCTATACCTCAGGGAACTGCTGCCAAATCAGCTAAATGATGTCTCTTGTGTATAATAATTCAATTCACCAAGCTGTTATAATGTGTGTTGATGAGACAAACATATTACACCTCAAAAACTCCATTTTTTGTTCCTTTCTAAGAGGGTAAATTGTACATATTTACTTTTTTGTTTCTTTCTCAGTTTATATCGGCTAGCTGTTGTCACTGTCCAGGGAATTGGTTGACACATCAGGAGTATCTTAGCCATGTTTCACTCAATCATGCCCAAGGTGGTGAAAGCCATTAACTGTCCAATGAGACTCTACATTCCCTTTTCATTTTGTGTAGGTGTACATATATAAAATATAATATGTTTTGCCAACATAAAAAAGAGATTTTCAGCAGTGTTTGGTTTTCCTAACGTAATCCTCACTACACTCGAATTGCAGTTTGGGCATCTAGTGAGAATGAAGCTGGATTTGTTAACCATAAGCAGTTACATTACATTATCACACAAGTCATTTGTGATGTCAGAATGAGACTGGCAAACATCGTAGCTTAGTTGCTTGAGTCAACAAATGATTTGTTTTATTTTGAGGCAAAGTATTTTTATGTAGACGTGATGATGCTGTACGTGGTGGCTGGCATACTGGTATGGTAAATGGTTGAAACCCTCAGTGTTTCATATGGCCTGTACTATTCATTGTAACAGCAATCATGTCACTGTATGTGCCAGGTAATTGTGGCTACCAGCTCAGATGCTGGCACCTTACACCTTTCCCCAACCTCTTGAGTGTATAGGAGAGATGCTACAATGCCATCTATGCTCTTGGCACGCTCAGTTGTGAAGTATGGCAGGATGTATCAGGAAGGAGGCTGCTCTACAAGTCAATAAAGGTCTGCTGTGTCATGATTGCATAAGTATGATCAAAGTAAAGATTCAGAGCCAGGACTGTAAAGCTTTGTTGCTGAAGTTCTAACCACCGTGCCAATTCCAATAATGGGAGAATTGCACATCTTCATTAATTTTTGAAGAGTAAATGAAATGATCACATCGGGGAGTCAAGTAACAAAATAGAGAATGGCACCTGCAATACAAGGCTTATGACAGGCCACCAAATAAAGCTTTGCTGTCAGCACAGAGGCTCTGTTAATTGTTTAAGCCTTAATAGCAAAGGTACCAAAGTTTTTCCTTCTTCATAATTCAAGTTCTATGAACAAAATTCCAAAAAGAATTCCACTTGAGTGAACAGAACAGTTGCTGTTTACCCAGAAAGCCACAGACACATTAAAGTCTTCGATGATTTTCACCCAGTCTTTTTTGTACATAAAACAGTTCACCTGCTTCAGGGGTCAGTGACGATGTGCTTCTGTGACTGGCAAAGCATTCTATGATAATCCATAGCTGCCATTGCTACACCCACAATGGAAAACTTTCTAGGATGTAAAAATGGTGATAAAAAGGCCCTGAAGTGCTTATAGAGACTACTGAAGAAAATGCTGAGGGAAAGGAAGGAATCATACAGAGGAAAAATAGAAAACAAACTCATTCAGATTAGCACAGAAGATTTTTGGAAAGGATTGGGCATAATTACTGGACTCAAACAATCTGGGGCTCAGGTACTGGAAGGAATCACAGACAAAGTTAAATGTTTTAATAGATCTGACAATGTAACATCTGTCTGGGCCCACTCCCTCCCATTGCTGCCTTCTTCTAGTGATCAGCAAACACAATCTTTACTGCATCAACAACTCCTTTTCGTATTTTACTCCTACCACTTCAGCTTGTATAGGCAGTGATGAGTCCACCTCTGATTATCAGTATGGGCTGCCCATAACCGATGACCAAGAGAGGAGACAACTGAGGAGGACAGGATGATGTCTGACTACTTGCTCTGTCTTTGACATTGTTTATAGATTCTGTATTTGGACTTTGTTCACTGGGACTGTCCTGTGTTTCAGATAACATCTTCTTGCCATTTTGTGCTCCACAGAGGTTGCTTTTTATTCGGAGTATTCTTGTGAGAAATACATCTTTTAGCTTTATTAATATTTGACAATGTTACACCAGCAACCAGTTTTTAGTTGGTCAAAATCCACAACGGCCTGCTTCGCCAGGTCACAATAAGTCTGCTGAGACAGCCCCCTCAGGAACATTGCCAGTGTGTGAGCCCATTCTGCTCACTCTGAGTAGTGGTACGTGTAAATATAAGGAAATATATGTCAACATAATCATCAGGATGTAATGGCAACAATACTAGGGATGGTCTAATCATTCGTTACTGCTGGATGATCACGCATGCCTGGTTACACACCTCCACTTCAGCAAGCTGAGTCTGTTTGTCTCCCACCTGGATTCTGAGCACCTGTAACTCCGCTGCCATGGTCTGTATAGTTGTCGTGACATCTTGGAATTCATTAATCTTGCAAATCTTCTTAACTCCTACCAACTATGCCACTGTAAAAGAAGACAAAGACAGATAAAAGTTTAGGGCAAAACTGCGACCCTGTATATTGTAAATATAAAAAATAGTAAAGAGCTTTTCAGCAAAGAAATGTCTCTGTAGATAAAAGTCTGAAAATAAACTGCCCAAGATGGTGACACTTCTGATTAAATAAAAGCCAGGCTGAAAGAGGCAGGTCCAGGTGAACGGACTCCAGAAGTGACAGCCAAATGTGGTAAGGTTGTCAGTCATCCAGTCTGCAGAATGATAAAGAGAAGAGAAATTACTACCACCAGAGCCACAAAGCTGTCCCCAAAGCACATGTGTGACACCAGTTTGTGTCTGACATTGTCGTTTGACTTTTCATTATAACCGATGTGGTAGAAATTTAACATCTCTCTATTATAATAAAAAAATCCTGGGACAAGACAAGACTTTTTCAGAGAGACACTTTCATGTCCTGTGAGACGAGACTTTGTGCCAAGAGATTTAATCACGCCCGGGGCCAGAAATAAAAGACAAAGAGTAGATGACAAAGTAGAACATGGTAAAGAATTCAAAAACGTTGGCGTGATACACATGCAGAACAGGTTACAGATAATGAAAGTACTGAAATTCGAAAGTCACAAAAAATGATAGTAAAGATCGCATTAGCACAAACAAACGGAAATTATTACTTGGCGAAATAACAGAACAGCGAAAAGAGATTGGATATATTGTTCGGATTTAAACTTTAAGACAGAGACTTAGATCTCCGGACTTTTTAGATCGTCTAATTCGTTTTGCCATCAGGGAAAAGTAGTGTTTCTTTCCAATGAAGAGGCTTATCCGTGAGAATTAAAAGATTTGTTGTTTGGTGAAAGAGAAATCCACATGCACGAGCGGCAGAGATGTGAAGTGGCTGGCGTGTAGCGCAGGCCGGGGGGGTTGGTGAGCGAACCGAGCAAGGGGCAAAGCCCCCTAGTCTTATTAGAGAAAGAAATATCCTCTAATAGGACAAATCAGTAATCAGGCAGGAGAAAAGCTGTTCATTGAATCTTTTAGTTACTCCTCGGCAAAATGCCTTGGAGGGAGCATTCTTCAAAAGTAGTCCGTTACAGCCTGGTCAAAATGATCACAGAAACAAAGAATAGAGGTTCATTTTATAAACTATTGAATTTACATTCAGTGTCAATCAGTGCAAACATTTACTGTATTTGATTTATTGGTTTTCACCCAAATGACTTATATAAAATAACTAGCTGTTGTCACAAACTTGACCACAAGTCATAGCAAGGTTTGGGGCAGCCACCAGTATAACTGGTTCCCTGGCTGCAAAATTGCAAACAAAAGATAGCACTGGTGTGCACAAATCAGAGTCCAAAACAGAACTGAGGGAATAAGGAAAAGGTGGAGACTTTTAAAGAGGAAGACAGGAAGTGAAGTCAGAGGGGTCAGGCTCATAAGGGTCTTCAGCTATAGGCTCGAGCCTGGACATGACATCAACAGGGCCAGGTGGAATCTCCCGTGGATGGTCTGCAGGAAAGTGAGAAAAAGAGTCAGTGCACTCTGCCACATCCCCGTCTGACTCAGAATTGCCCTTACTCAAGCCCTTTAGCTGCCTCCCATGCGCACATGTGTGACACTGTGTAAGCCCGTTCCGTAAAAAGCCCGGGGTCCTAGAAACTATTGAAATCATTAGAAACAAAATTGAAATGTAGAGATTTCAGGTGATTGAAAAGAACTACTCTGGGCGTTTCTCTCCTAGGAGGATTCATTTTGCTGACGTGCTTGCATCGCTTGTGCATTAGTGGCGGGAGAAAAGGCATAAGGGAAACCTTTTTGCTGATGTTAGCTGCTAAGGTTTCATTTTGCTGACATGCTCGCATCACCTGTGTTATTATTAGCTAAGCGAGTTTTTTGTTTTCTCAGAGGTGGAGCCCTTACCCCGACTCCACCTCTCACTTCTGGGTCGGACAGACACACACACTTCCACGCGTAGACGTTTATATATAAAAAAGTCTATTATATTATATTCAGGTTCTTCTTATACCTTTGAGTTGAGACACCACCCTTGAAATTTCTGTGCATGTAACAACTGTCCATTCTGGTTATTTATAGGACATCTACTGATTTCTTAGTCATCACTTAGTCATCTTTCAGTACATTTTGTTGTTCACTTGACCTTTATCTGGTTTCCTGATATGCCTGCAATGGTTTCTGACATGTATTAACCGTTTATGCTATTTCTTTAAGATGAAAGCTATGTTACCCTAAAATTATTCTTCCACACAGACCATCAACCCCCGGAGGTTTATTTTCTCCAGAGATGTTGCTGACTGGAGTATCTGCTTTCATTTTCTCCATTGTCACCAGGCCATATCTCAACGATAATATCAATGGACATATATTGTTAGGATCCTTTCACAATATTCAGATTGAAATTGCTTTGCTTTACTGTGTGTGCAAGTTTGTAAAAACTTGTAATATATTTTACCTGTGACAGTGCTCTAAACTTGCAATCAATGAAAAGTGGTTTACAAAATTAAATTGAATTGAATTGAATGAAGCTACAATTCTATAAAAGAGGGTAACTACCCCACAATGGTCAATGCTGTCTTTTAATGTGATTTCTATATCATTGCAAACCTGAACTGGAGAAGCTGGTTAGATGAACTGGAAACATTGCTTAGAAAATGAGTTAATGATTTATTTTTTTCATTATATATACCCAAAGTACTATTTAGATGAACTGGAAACATTGGTTAGAAAATGAGTTAATGATTTGTTTTTTTCATTATATATACCCAAAGTACTATTTATACCACTCTGCTTTTTATATTCTTTA
This sequence comes from Erpetoichthys calabaricus, assembly GCF_900747795.2. Classification (NCBI taxonomy): domain Eukaryota; kingdom Metazoa; phylum Chordata; class Cladistia; order Polypteriformes; family Polypteridae; genus Erpetoichthys; species Erpetoichthys calabaricus. The sequence goes on along the minus strand of NC_041406.2, from coordinate 114,069,987 downwards.
TTTTCTTTTTATATTCTTTGCATTTTAGGAAATTGTCCAATTTCCTGAACTTCTGCGGCACAGACAGCAGAAAATGTGGTAAGAGTGACTGAGCTCAGGGGATTCTGGTTAGTAGAGTGCATCTTCCAGCTGGCACTTGACGAAATAAGCGTGTCTGTCCTGGTGAGTCACTTTGCGAAGGCTGCAGAATCCCTGGACTACGACACTCGGCTGCTATGGCGGCGCATCTTTAGAACCGTCAAATGTGTCATTATCATCTCATGTCTAAACTGTTACTTAGCAACCAGCTTTTGTTTGCTGGCTCATTGACATTTATTATTATTATTATTATTATTATTATTATTATTTATTTATTTATTTATTTATTTTTTTGCCCTTACTTGACACATTTGAGGTTTAACAAAAATCACAGTTTCAAGAAATAAGGGCACCAGAAAGTTTTTTATCCTGATGGCACCTGTTTCAGTTTCCTGACTAGTTCCTGTCCTGTATAGATGACCAGATTCTGTATGAATAATTTGCACATGGATGTTTTCACTTGTTTCTGCTAGACTCGGCTCTGCATGATTTATGCAGTTGTGTGCTGGAGCCACACCAGTCATCCATCATGGTGTTCACTTGTCTACCAACAACATCAATATTTTAATATGCTCATCAGTGGGACCTGTGATGGTCATAAGAACAGTGCTTCCAAGACAGGCTTCAGCTGAATTGGATTAAGGAGGTTTAAGAATGGTATGTTATATTCTCATTTAATTTTCTGAAAGTGCTTTTTTAAAGGAGAGGGTTGCAGTGGCAGCAAGCCATGCAGGTCAACTTAGACTTCCCTTAGCTCTTCCTGGGGAACTCCCAGATGATCCCAAGTCATCCAAGAGATATAATATCTCGAATGTGTTCTGTGTCTCTCTAGGGGGATCTGCCTGGTGGTGGCATCTTTATGACATGCCCAAATCACCTCAACAGGCTGCACTCAATCCAGTGGAGCAACGACTCTACTCTGTCAGCCCAACCACCCTGTGAAGAAACGTCTTATTCTTTTGGGTATTACCCACGGGTTGTGAGGACAGGAATGAAGATTGACCAGTAAACTGGATATGTTATGTTATGACTTTTAATACCATTACTTAAAAAATAATCAGAAAAGCCTCTGTGCCAGGAACACCTGGCATTATGCGCCCCTGGGATCTGTTGAGAGTCAGGTGTGAATGCAGGTCCTGATGTAACACACTCTTGGACTCAAGTTGTTATGCAGCTGTCTAGTAGCTGCCCCATTCTAAGACACATCCTATCTGCTGATATACACAGCTTTCTTTTGAAATAAACACATCTGGAAAATAAATTAATGAATATAATGCTTTGAGTATGCTCTATTGAAAGCTGTTATTTGTGTGGTTTCATTTTTGAAGTGTTTCAATTTATCACTTTGTGCAGTATGGTTCTGAAATTACTGAACAAATGCTGCATTATTATGTACTATTAGAGTGGTGGAGTGATTGGTATAATCTGAGTATTCATTTTTGTCCTTTTTGTATACCTACCATTTGGTTTGGCATTTTAAAAAAAAAAATTATAACACTTTTCTAGTGAATCTCTTTTGTTTTATGGATTGTCAGAATCATTTTGAGACAGTCTTTTCAAGGCTGTGGCCCCACTGTTTACAGTCACTACTCCCATTGCCATTCATGTGTGATGATGGTCTTATGACACATTTTGTCACCGTGACCCAGTTCAGTTGAGGTGGTTCGGGCATCTGGTTAGGATGCCCCCTGGACGCCTCCCTGGGGGGGGTGTTCCGGGCATGCCCCACAGGGAGCACTCTTTCGTTCTGGTGCTGAGAGGAAGCTGAAAGGCACTTCCAAGAAGATTTAATGTTAGGAGCTGTGGAAGAATAATTTTAATAATAATAATAATAATTCATTACATTTATATAGCGCTTTTCTCAGTACTCAAAGCGCTTATCCACACAGGGAGGAACTGGGAAGCAAACCCACAATCTTCCACAGTCTCCTTACTGCAAAGCAGCAGCACTACCACTGCGCCACCTGTGAGGACATTTTTTAGGGTACATTTTAGGGTAACATAGCACTCATCTTAAAGAAATAGCATAAAGGGTTAATAAATGTGGGCACCAAATAAAGGTCAAGTGAACAACAAAATGTACACTGCAATATAAGATTTGGTTTAGGAAAAATACTGAGATGGTCAAGTAAATAAAGAATGTACCAGAAGAAAGGTTGATGAAATGTACAAAATGTACTGAAGGATGACTACAAGATGACTAAGAAATCAGCAGATGTCCTATAAACAAGAATGGACGGTTGTAATATGCACAGAAATTTCAAAGGGGGTGTCTTATCTCAAAAGGTATAAAAAGAACCAGAATATAATATAATAGACTTTTATTCTATATACATATTTGGGTGTAAACCAATGAACCAACCAGAGTAAAATGTATGCATTGATTGACACTGTATGTAAATTCAACAGTTTATAAAATAAACCTCTCTCCTTTGTTTCTCGGACCATTCTGATCATTCTGACCATGCTGTAATGAACTGCTTTTGAAGAATGCTCCCTATAAGGCATTTTGCCATGGAATAATTAAACAAAGCTTCAACCACGTCCCGAGGGAGGTGGGGGACATTGAGTCCGAATGGGCCATGTACCGTGCCTCTAAAGTTGAGGCGGCTGACCGGAGCTGTGGCCATAAGGTGGTCGGTGCCTATCGTGGTGGCAATCCCCGAACCCGTTGGTGGACACCGGCAGTGAGGGATGCCGTCAAGCTGAAGAAGGAGACCCTTTTGTCCTGTGGGACTCCGGAGGCAGCTAATAGGTACCGGCAGACCAAGCGGAAGCAGTGCAGTGTCAACACTGTTTATGGTAGGGATGGTGCACTGCCGACCTCGACTCAGCCAGGGCGTTGAGGGGGTCTGGTTTGGTGGACTCAAGATTGGGTCACTGCTTTTTCAGATGATGTTGTCCTGTTTGCTTCATCAGGCTGTGATCTTCATCTTTCTCTGGATCAGCTCGCAGCTGAGACAGACCGATGCAGAGCCCTCATCACTGTGGCTGGGATGGGAATCAGCACCTCCAAATACGAGACCATGGTCCTCAGCCGGAAAAGGGTGGAGTGCCCTCTCAGGGTTGGGGGCGAGATCCTGCCCCAAGTGGAGGAGTTCAAGTATCTTGGGGTCTTGTTCACGAGTGAGGGAAGAATGGAGCGGGAGATCGACAGGCGGATCGGTGCAGCATCCACAGTGATGCGGGCTCTGCATCGGTCTGTCGTGGTGAAAAAGGAGCTGAGCCGCAAGGCGAAGCTCTCAATTTACCAGTCGATCTACGCTCCTACCCTCACCTATGGTCATGAGCTATGGGTAATGACCGAAAGAACGAGGTCGCGAATACAAGCAGCTGAAATGAGTTTCCTCTGCAGGGTGTCTGGGCTTTCCCTTAAAGATAGGGTGAGAAGCTCAGTCATCTGGGAGGGGCTCAGAGTAGAGTCGCTGCTCCTCCGCATCGAGAGGAGTCAGATGAGGTGGCTCGGGCACCTGATCAGGATGCCTCCTGGACGCCTCCATGGTGAGGTGTTCCGGGTACGTCTAACCGGGAGGAGGCCCCGGGGAAGACCCAGGACACCCTGGAGGGACTATGTCTCTCGGCTGGCCTGGGAACGCCTCGGGATTCCCCCGGAAGAGCTAGAAGAAGTGGCCGGGGAGAGGGAAGTCTGGGTATCTCTGCTCAAGCTGCTGCCCCCGCGACCCGATCTCAGATAAGCGGAAGAGAATGGATGGATGGATAATTAAAAGATACAATAAACAGCTTTTCTCCTGCCTGATTACTGAATTGTCCTATTAGAGGATGTTTCTTTCTTTAATAAGATGTTAAATTTTGACCACAGGGCTTAGCCTTATTTCTTTGACCTTGATTTTAATTTGCATATTGGATTTCTCATTTGGTATTCTCTGCTTTCTCCCTCCTTGTATTATGAACCCTTGCATGTCCCTGATTTGCTTGCCTACTACTTTACATCTTCCTGGTCGCACTCCTGCACTCTTTCTTTTTAGCAGTATGTGTAACAGTGGTTAGCGCTGCTGCCATGTCATAAATATTGAGTTTGAATCCCTCATGAGGCTGTTGCTTGTATAGACTTTACTTAAACTCTTGTATCTGAATGTGTTTTCCCCCACTTGTTATGATTGTTGTTTAATTTTATTTAGTTTTTGGTCATTAATTTCAATATTTTAATTTTCCCCGTTTAATATTTTGCCATGGAAAACTCATTTTTACCCCACGTTCTACTTAATGACATTAATTATTTATCACATTTGTGTTTATGCGATGCACTGAGGACTCACATGACCATCCAGTTGCACTGAAAGCATACCATCCGCTATATATAAAGTCAGTGGCAGTTACACACGGAGTTAACTCTTGGTGGATAAGAAAGAATCTTGTGGTTGGCACAATAGTTTAGTTTCACAACTTCAAGGTGTGAGGTTCAGTTTGGTTTCTTGGCTTTTGTTTTGTTTACAAGAGTTGCACTTCTGGTTCTCCCTTAAAGCTTTGGTGCGCTGGTTATTTCAGTAGTCACAGAGATGATCCTTGCCTGTCTGACTGCATGTGACGTATTGTAGTTTTACTTTGTCCAGTCTCCATGTTTTGTTTTTTTTTGTTCTTTATTTCGCCTTATACAATTTCTTGTATTAGGAATTTGTTAGTTTTCGCATACTCCTTGGAGTCAGATCACTGGGTCAGCCATTGTACAGCGCCCCTGGAGCAATTACAGGTTAAGGGTTTTGCTCAAGGGCCCAGCAGAGTAGGATCTCTTTTGGCAGTGATGGGGATTCGAACCAGCAACCTTCTGGATACCAGCACAGATCCTTAGCCTCAGAGCCACCACTCCGCCCACCTCAACAGCACCCTCTAGCTGTACCTAAGGACTTTGACAGGGCTGCACATTCTGACTCCAATTCCCATGCAACCCTGAGGGTGCCCTGATTGAGATCAACCTCAAGGAACGCTGCCACCTTCATCTCAGCCGTGATGAAGATTTTAGGGTGTTCTGGCCAGGCTGTGTCCCTATTCCAGCGGTCCTTCCAATAAGGCATCCAGTCTGGGCAAGAGAATATCCTCCATCCTGGACAGGATGCCTGTCCTTCATCATGGACAGTCACAACACTCAATTAGCAAATTATCAGGAATCAGCCAATCATGTGGCAACAAACACAATACATGACATTATTCAGATATAGGTCAGGAGCTTCAGTTAATGCTCACATCAAACTAAAAAATGTGATCACAGTGATTTTGACTGACCTGACCGTTGATGTCATTTGGGCTGGTTTGGGTATTTCTGTAATAGCTTATCTCCTGGTGCTTCCCTACACAGCAGTCTCTAGAAATTACTTAGTGTGGTGTAAATACATCCAGTGAGCAGCAGCAGTTCTGTGGACAGAAGTTGCTTATGATTAGAGAGGGGTTAGAGGGGAATGGCCAAACTGGTTCAAATTGTCAGAAAGTCTACAGTAATTTAGATAACCACTCTGATCAAACGTGGTAAGCAGAAAAGCGTCTCGGAATGCACAAAACATCGAACCTTGAGGCGGACAGGCTACAACAGCAAAAGACCAGTTCAGGCTTCACTCCTGTCAGCCAAGAACAGAAAGTTGAGGCTTCAGTGGGCACAGACTCACCAAAACTAGACATTTGAAGAACGTGGACTGGTCTGATGAATCTCAATTTCTGCTAAGGTACACAGATCGTGGGGTCAGAATTTGATACCAACAGCATGAATCTGTTTAGGTGTGTAATAATTTATGTTGTTGTTAAAATAGTTCCATGCAAACCTGAATTAGAGTGAATGGGTTTAGAAACGGATGGATGGATGGATGGACGGACGGATGGATGGATGGATGGATGGATGGATGGATGGATGGATGGATGGATGGATGGATGGATGGTGTGACACTAGAGGGCACTGTTGCTCCTCTAACCCAACACACAGACACTGACAACACGTGTTAAAAGCACTAAGAAGTTGTTTTAATTTCTTCTTTCTGTACAGCGCTCCTCGAGCACCACCGCCACCAATAAACAGGCAAATAAATACAATATTAATCACAATTAAATCACAATTCTCTCCTCTACACCTCCCAGCAAGCTCTGTCCTCTACCTCCCAACTCCAGTTCGCTTGCTGGGTCTCCAGCAGTCCTTTATATAGTTCCTGACCCGGAAGTGCTTCTGTTCTTCCTCCCACATGACTTGCCAGCACTTCCAAGTCAGCTGGAGAATTCAAGTTCTTTAGTCAGCCCGGAAGTACTTCAGGGCTTCCATCCTCCTGACTACCGAGTACTTCCGGGCTATAATGGAAACATGAGTCCACAGGACATTTGACAACTCCCCCTTGCGGCACCCACAGCACCCATCAGGGCTGATAATCCGACTCCAAGTCCCAGGATGCCCTGCGGGAATCTGGAGCACCGCTATACTACAGGGAAGCTGCCATCTAGCATTTTGGGGGAGGCAGTGTAGCTGCCTTCCCCCATCCTTCCATTCCAGGGGCATCTCAGCCAGGTTGAACTGCCGGCCGTCTTCCACAATGGATGTGTAGTTTTAACTTTGCAGTAATAGCTGATCACTTCATTAGGATTTAATTTTGGAGTTTTCACAATTCTTTTATTTAGTAAAGAAATATCTTACAAAATCCTGTAGCCCTTCTGTTTCTCTAGTGTTTTGTTGCCTGTTGCTCTTGTACAGTGTTCTTGCTAACACCCTTCATTCTCTTGATGAATTTCTATACTGGAATTGATTGAGCTTCAGACAACTCATTCTTGATCACACTTTATGCCTCTTCCATGTGGATCCCAGGGTTTCTTCACTAAGGCTTCTTTTGGTCCGTTCATCTTCTTGAATCGCTGTGTGTAAGTCTGTAGGGGTCCCTGGAGATGCTGCAGTTGCAGCCCTGCTCTGTTGCCACACCACTATGAGCTAATTACATGAAAAATCAATTGCGTTAATCTGATAAACAGCAGGGGAGGCTCTTTGCTGATTACATTTCACTTCCCACTCAGGGTACGCTTTGCCTTTTACACCAAAGTTGCTTGTTGATGTATTCCATAGGTGAGCTGATTGCATTGAAGTTCAGCACCAGTAGCAATCATGCCTTTGCTTTCTAAAGTGTCTTTCATTATATACAGTAAACCTTCGCAAACTGCTTTCCTTGAACAGAAACAACACAAAAGGACAGATGAGCTAGGGCACTCACTGGGGGCTGACTTCTGCTGGCACACACTGATGGCACGAGGCATCAGATCTCCAGTTCTTACTACGATACTGGTTGACACCTCATTTTGCAGGCTGCCCCTAAAAGCAGATGACTCAGTGCAGGGGCCTGGTGTCTCCATCTCATTACAGGCAGTACAAGTCTGACAATCCGTGCAACTGAAATCATCATGACTGCCGAAAAAGAGAGAGAAGGAGACAGCTGTGAGCGTAAGGACACATCATGACAAGTAAGTTGTGAATTCCTCTTGGAGGCTGGCAGCCTGAGGCCCCATGGCAATCACCTCTGTGAGCTGAGTCTCTCATTTGCTGCCACACTCGGCTAGCTACAGATCTTTATCCTCTATCAGTAATAGCTCTCTGCACACTCAGTCCCAGTGGGGGTGGCTAACCAGGACTCAGAGAAAGAAAAAGAGAGAGAGAGAGACAGAGTAGCTCAAGTCACCAATAACTCCCCCCACAAGACCACACTTAAATGAGGAGGGAAAACACAGAGATGTGCCAAGAGGCCGGAGAGGCTGAGACAAATGTGCAGCGCTGTCACACATCAGGGAAGAATCCAGAGCAGAAGTGTTTTTGTGATCAGTGTTCTGGAGACAGTGACAGACAGCAGGGCACTGACACAAGGAAGGGCATTCTGCCAGCAGATGTGCTCCTGATGTTGACATGACACCCGAGTCTAGGAGATGATGACATTCTTGGCTTGACCAAAGCCTTCCTCAGCCTGTCCTACTCATGCCAATTTTCACTTTTGCTTCCTTATACCCGCCATTTTCTTTTTAATTCTTGAATATTTTTCCACTGTTTTCCAAGAATTTTTCCATTCACCTTCTGCATTCCAGTATTTGCTTATACCAATGTCAGGTCATAGGCAGAACAGCCTTTACACAGACTTGCAACAAGTGTCTTCAAGAAAGCTGGACAAATAAATGGTAGGATTATGGTTTAAATTGTTTTGTTCTCTTTTTGAGGCTGCTTTCTAAATTTCATGGTTAGAGAGACTGGAGGATACTGGGTTTAAGACCAAAATGGGATACGCATCTATCACAAGGCATATTCAGTTATTCATGTTCATTTAACTTAACACTTTAAACATGAGGTACGAGTTAAGTCCTATCTCACTGAGCCTGTATAGGCGCGACATATGATACAACTCATATCTCAGTATACCATCACAATAGATGCAGTAGCTTCCCCAAAGGCATTTCTTCATTACAAGGCATCCAACTCATTACGAATCTCAGCACAGCATGACACGGACATTCTGACACCCACTGAGCGCGGTAATGGATAGCACACATGGACTGGTGTCCTGGCCATCCTGGTTCAAGATTCTTTAGCCCACCAATTAGGCTGGGTTGTCTCTGCTGCAGCCAAGAGATGAGCAGGAATGAATATGGTGGAACTCCCGGAAGGACTTGATAAAAGATCCTTAAAAATCCAGGATGTCAGTACAATGGAAGGACAGGGAATGCAACTTACTCAGGTTATTGACTCCCACAAAATGCTAGGTGACAGCATCTCTGGGTTACGGTACCTCTATGGATACCCACAGGGCATGTTGGAAACTGTATTCCCATAGGGCAGCCTTATTGGGTTTCGCGGCTGCAGCCAGGGGATGCTGAAGGGATTCATGGTCCCTATTTTATCAGACTTCTGCTGATAAGAGGTCGGATTGTGTCTATGTTTCTGATTTTGAATGACCTGTGAAGGGAGTTTGCACAATAAATCATTTGTTTGCACCTGGGACTTGTATTTGTGAGAATTGTGTTTGGGGTTTGGAGTGCTGCAATGTCCCTTACTGGTCACAGCACAGCTATCAACTACCAAATCTATTGCGTGTAATGAGCGTGGACAGTGCAGAGAAACACCTCATATTTGTGACACATGTTCTAAGCCTGCAATTTGTGAGGTTTCATGCCTCTAGGACTCTTGGTCAATTGCAGACTTTTGTCACGTTTCTGGTTAAAATAAAATAATTAACAGTTTCTTTACTAATTTTGACAGAGTTGCTGTTGATGATAAAACCATTGCTTTCTAATATGTTTCTTTAAATTTTTTACAAGTTTTGATAGGGTTTATTATTTATAATATATGCAAAGACCTAGGCGGCAACGTCCTGGTAATAAATAGTCCAACAGTCCATGTGTTAACATGCAAGTCTTTAGCATGTGAAAGTAAATCTTATCTGTGTTGATAAAGAAGGGAAATGCAAACTTCACAAGATGGAAGAATGAAAGTGGACTTTGGTTGCATCGAATCGAAGACGAAATAAACTCTAAGACAATAAATAACTACTTAAGCAGAATGCCCAGTGAGGTCTGGGTGGTCTTTTGGCCTGGAACTCCTACTAATTTTGTTTGTCCACTCTGCTCCTGTGACCGTATCACTGGACTGTCATTTAAAAACTTAAAACAAACTCTGTTTCTCTTGATTCTTGTATATACTCACATATAAGTCGGGTCTTGAAACCCGAAAAATCGATCATAAAATCAGACTCCGACTTATATGGCTGTTAAAAAATGTGACACTTAATTTGTTTTGTTTTTTTCTTTACATCTTCTTGTTTCTTCCAATCTCGCTCCAGTTTCTCAGACACATCGAATTTTGTTGCAGCAGCGCAGTTAACAATTTCTTTCACCACTTCAACAACTTTTAATTAAAACCAGCTTCATATTTTCTTCTGATCGAAAGCTCCATTGTAGATAAGGGATGCTCTTACGATAAAGGTGTATGAGGGTGTGAAATACAAAAAACACAAATCAGAGCAAATGTTGCTTCGTAATAGTTCAGGTATTACCGTGTGGTCACGTAGGCACAATACATAGAAAAAAAAAGTCAGTGTGCTCCATGGTTACTCTCTCAGGTCGACAGTAGCATATCATAATCTCTTGGACCAATAGTGTGAGTTTTCCGCATTCAACTTATATGACTGACATCATAAAATACTGTAAATTATACGGTAATATCAACTCCCGACTTATCCGCTGTGACAGATAGAGGCTTTGTCCACCTCTTGAACCCTCAGGTACCACTCTGAACACCAGGTAAAAGTATAAATATTCTTTATTTTATAAGAATACCGTGCACAAAGCACTCTCCACACCACACTCATAAACACAATAATTCTCTCACTAACCAATCCTCCTCGCCCAGACACTTTGCCACCCTACCTCCCAGCTCAGCTCAGTGTACTGGGCTTCCCAGAGTCCTTTTATACACCCTGACCCGGAGGTGTTCCCATTCAACAGTCCACAGTTCCTTTTCCCTTCCAGGTCAGGGTAAACAGTCCTTTTCTTCAACCCGGGAGCACGTCGTTTCTTCCTGTCATGTGACCGTGACGTACTCCCAGGTTATAGGGCACATGTGAGCCTACGAGCCCCCCTACAACGGCGACTGGTGGCCCCCAAGGTATCCAGCAGGGCTGTGTATAAAAACTACATAGTCCATGAGGCCCTGCTGGAACTCGGGGCATGTCCACGTTGCTGGGAGAGCTCCTCCTGGCGGCCTGGGGGTGAGTGCCGGAGAAAGAAGCCGACAATCCACCACACCGCGGGAGAACTTATCCGCGAGTATATAAGGTACATATCTTTCTTACATAAGTGTTCGTTATTTATTTATCTTTTGTATATTTATTAATTATCATTCTTATCTAAATTAATCTGTTTTTCTTTGCATGTAACTGCTTCTTTGACATGTTGTAAAGCACTTTCAGCTACAATCTTTGTGTGAAACTGTGCTATAGAAATAAATGTTATTGTTGTTGGATGCTCTGGTTTCCCTGTTCTAGTTACCATTTTGAGAATCCATGAGACTGTATTTTTTGTAATTTTTTTGAAACGATTCCTGTGCAATACCCACATGGGTATTGGGACAACCACCTGTATATTATCCCTGGCTGCAAATGGATAATTAGGGTATAGATTTGTAAAAATTGGAGTCCAGAACTGAACTGATTTGCTGGTACAAACATGGTGGCTTTAAAGGAGAGCGGAGGAAGTGATGTCATCATTGGGGCTGGAACCGGAAGTGGTGTTGTTTTATCTTGGTAGAGTAATATATTGCTCTACTTTCCCCTATTGTATTATTAAGATGTAGCCTCTGTCAGAACGCCTCAAATCCCATAGACTTACCACTGTTTATAAGGTATTATATAGTATATAACTTCTCCCCAACCTTCCCTTATATATCTATAACCTCAGGCAATTAGGTATAGTAAAAGACAAGAAAGAGTTAAGTTACAATTTAAACAATGTATTATTGGTTATATTCATAAATATTAACAATATGCAAAGTACATTTGAATATTGGCAACCATACAACCTGATTAAATGGTGATGTGTAGTTTCAGGCGGCACACAGACTTGCTAGTTACTTAAAAATGTCTCTAGTTAAAGCATCATTCAGCTTTCTTCAGAACAGGCTGCATTGCCTGCCTCAATATAGGTGCCGAGTTGTGCTCTCCATTGTGTTGTCTTCTTCAGTTCATGGTGTGATGGTCTTCATCAGTTTTGTAAGAGAGAGAGAATGTGGTTGAGCAAGCAGATTTATAGATTCTCTGTCCAACCCCTAGAGCCAATAGGACATCATAGCACTTAAAGGCCTCTGAGACAAGCCAATTCCAAAAAGCCATACCTCAGACCAATGAGGAAATAGAACATCTTAACACCTGCACCCAAACCATATGTTAAAGTACAGCTTAGCAGTTAGACAACCTGGCTTTCTTGCGGGGGTTGAAAGACTCTAACAGAGAAACATTTGTGTCAAGCACTTCCCCCAACTCTGTTGTAAAATTCCAAGAGACTCAGTTGTAAAAGGGGGGTAAACATGAATGCTTCTCACTAATGTAACACTAAATTACATTGCTTTGCCTAAATTACAAATAAAGACATACAAAATATTTATCAACTTATATGCAAAATCTTACATCACAACAGGTGTCATTGGAGCTGTGACCGGAAGTGACGACATCAGTAGGCCCAGAACTGGAAGTGATGGCATTGGGTCCAGACCGGAAATCCCATCAACAGTAGGGCCAGAAGTGACATCATTGAGGCCGGAACTGGACGTGACATAATCAGGGCCAGGCAGAATTTCCCGTAACTGGTCTGCAAAGAAATGAGAAAAAGAGTTAGTGCATTCCACCATCCCAAGGTCTGGCATGGAATTACTCTCATTCAGCCCTTTAGCTGCCTCCTATGCGCACGTGTGTGACATAGCCTAGAAAAACATTGAACCATGGAATGAATGAATGAAAGTACTGGTGTAGACAACAGAGATAGAAACTCACACCTAAATGTCATTACAGATTGTATGTGAAGCTCTGGCTTAGGCTACAGCAGGGAAACTGTACTTGGGAAACTGTAATGTAGTCTATAGTGTACCAAAATGGAAAACCTAGTTTAGATCTCTCCAGACTGAGAAGGAAAGCTCAGGCCTAGACTAAAGTGGAGTGTGATTGGATGCTGTAACCCATGCTAGTGAAGATGTTTTATTTGTAAGTCATAATTAACACCTTTGTGGGCCAAACATTAAAAACTATGGACTCCCAAGCCTACACTATAGGAGAGTAGAATTGGGAAGCTGAGACCTAAAGCACACTAGATGTGTGACCTGGCAGTCCTAAAATAGACTAAAATAGACTCTGAAGTGGATATCATAGAACTAATGAAGCCCCAGCTTAGAAAACAGAGGACTAGAATCAGAGAGGTGTAGCCTATAACACAATAGACTCTAGTTTGGAAGTCTCAATGTAGTTTATAGTACACCAAACACAGAATGCAGGCCAAGATCTTATTGGATTGAGGATAAAAGCCCTGTCCTAGAACACAGTGAAGTGGAGTTGTGAAACCTCTTGTTTGGAAGTCCTTATGTAGACTCTAGAGGACAAAATACTGGTCTTTGTCCTAAATGTCATTGGATGTTGGATGGGAACACTGGTTTAGATTTTACTTGGCTAGGGATTATAGCTCAAATCTGTAATGCAGTGGAGTAGGATTGGGACCCCTTTAGTCTTTAATTTGAAAGAACTGCTGTATTCTACAGTAGCCACAACCTGTTGAAGTGTGGGTCTGTTGTACACTTGAAATGTGAACAATCTATTGATATTATAGGCCAGACATTTCAGTGGAGACTCATTTCTGAAAGATCAGTATCCATGTGAATGAGGTTCTACCTTCTGTGCCACAATATGTGATTGGATATCCTGTTGTGTCATTCTGTGATGTCCATTTGCTAAGATGGATAGAGTGTATCTCTCATGAATCAAACATGAGATATTCCAACAGATGGTGTAGCACTGCAGCCAAGTGACCTTCAAGAGCAGAGTTAAACATGTAACCCAGTGACAGGGTTGTCTCCTCTAACTAAAGAGTGACACACTTTATTTTAGGCCTTTTCTTTGCAGTTAATTAGCAAAATGTGATTTTGTACTGGAATGAAGCTGATGAAGCTAACATGGCACATTTTAAAAAATCAACAGCAGAAATGAAAAGCTGCCACCTGCTTCTGTTTAAGCTTATTAAACAATGTCTAAAGCTCTTTAATTCAGCAGTTATCATTCCTGCATGCTAAAGATAGCATCAAACCTGGCATTAAAGGATTTCTTTAGGCTGTTTTTGTATTGGCTTCATTTCTTTCATCTGACTTGACTTGAAACCAGTCATCTAGAACTTTAATTTTCGAAGCAAGGAAACGTAGAATTGAAACATACATTGAATGCATGGCCTGCACGTGTACATTTTTTTTTTTTGCTGACTTATCTCCATGGAACATTCCAGAACTGGTGTGGCTGAGGCAATGAAGACATGCAGAGCTGTCTTATCAATACCCTCTGGAGAATGAAAGAACTGCCTGTGACACTGCAGAGATTCTGGAGTAAAAGGCATCCCCTCAGATTCAATTTCAGGACTCTTCATAGTTGCATTTTTAAAATGAGTCGTATGAAATTAGAAAAGGCAGGCAATATAGCCCCCTAGTCGCCAAAGGGCTGAATCCACTCTGAAAAGCTGGAAGAATTTTTTTTCTCACTCAGCGATACAATGGAGACGCGTCTCTGAAGACGGACTTTTTTGGTTTCTCTGGAGCAATTGACTCTTTGGGACCATTAGGACAGAACTTTAATGTTATCGGTTCGGCTGTCGGCGTACTCCATGAGGCTTCCACTTTACATCTTGCTCAGAAACTGTAAGGACAGTAAACCAATTTGGGGAAACCAGTTTATCTTAGGCGAGAACATCTAGTCCCCTAATCTGTGAAAGGTTGTTTTTGATTCTTGTTAGGTACTTGTTTGTTTTTTCTGTCTATATGTAAATATATACGTATTTATTTTTTTCTCTTCTTCATCATGGTAATGCTTATTGTCTGATGCTGATCTGGGGCATATGGTGAGGGATCTAATATAAGGCTTAGCGTTGGTCACGGTACCCCGAAAGATTTTTAATGACAAACTGCTTTTCCCTAGCAGTTTTCTGATCGTGCAGCAACCCGGGGGTTTAGTTGTTCTCCCAGGGTGGCAGTACAAGTCTATCACAGGGCACACTAACACACCCACATCTAATTTAGATTTATTTAAAGCCTCCAGTTTGACAGATCACCAGAAAGCATTACTGGTTGTGCAGTCACTATTCACAGTAACAGACATTTTAAGCAAGGGTGTCCAAACTTTCGCATGCCACTCTATGTACAGTGTCAAGGTTGTGTCCACCATAACCACTCATTAGGAAGATATTCAACAGAGAAAGGGCTAGGATGTTCACCAAAAATTTAACATTTCTTTCTGTTTCTCCCATCAAAAAATGAGAGGTGATACCCCAATGGTAAACTTTGAACTTTAATGACAGGCAACATAGTTGATAGGAATTTCTCTTGGTGTAACATTCATGAAATGAATAAGGTACATACAATTAAACAACTGATAATTATACAATGTATGGTATCACCTTAACATTATATACAGTAGTAGTTAAGTGACAACTATGCCCCCGTCTTCTTAGTGCCCACCATTCCATATACAAAATTCTTCTGCAAACTTTTGACAACAGTTTGATGATCCCGGAAGGAAGATGAAGATGTTAAAAACCTCACAGAGAAAGTAGGGAGGGTGAAATTCACCTCATCAAAGAGATAAGATAACTTAACATCTTCAAACCTGCTTAACCCAAATCAGAGTCATGGGACTGGAGCCTTTCTCTGCTATATTGGGCACAAGACTATTGCAGGTCCATAATAGAAATGGAGAGCTATTTTTAATCAGAGCAGTTTATTCCTATTTATATTGACATCTCCAGATAAAGGAGACTTGATTTGTTACCTGACTCTTGTGGTGTGGTCAAGCGTGGCCAAAACAGAGCCTTGACAAGCCAAGAATAGTTGGGACACCAGCCTGGCTGTCCCTTTTAATTTCTGTATTCTCTTCTTTAAACTTAAATGAGTGCTTTCTAGAAACAATTGGCATAGGCCCGTAGGGCAAAACACAAAAGAATATTTAGGCTCCGGTTAGTCTCTTTATCAAAATAGCAGGTCCCATAGCAGGTATTGGTCACAAAAGACAGCTCAGTGCAGGTGGAGGCAGTCAGGCTTCTTATAACGGGAGGATTGGAAAGGGAGAAGCTAATTTTCCTCAATGGACAACTTCTCTAAGCTGAGGGGAGAAGAGGAGATGCCACAGTTAGTGATACAGCCCCCCTCTCACCCCAAGGGGTTACCACTTACCTTGAGTGAGCCAGCAAGGAGGTCCTCTGACGCGAATGCATGACACTTCATTTTGCATTTTCAGAGGTCGTAAAACGGGATATTTCATTACTCTGCAATGGACTAGTCTATCAAGAGAAGCTATTCTCTGGAAGCCTGCAACTCTCCTAGAAGAAGAACTTTAGAAAACAAAATGATGGATGTGTAGCAATTGTAAAATCTTGTGCAGTAATTGTATTGATTTATCCAATCATTTCACAACCTAATTGGCTCAGGTAATGTTGTTGGTAGGCAAAAAAGACAACGACAGTTCATGGCATGCATTTTTGTTTCTTTTGTAGCTTATTATGTTTATTTAAGATTGAATGAGCTTACATTTGCTCCATCTGGCTGACACCTTTGCCCAGGGTCACTTACAGAATTTGAGATACAATTAGTTACATTTCCATTGTTCCTTTGTTTTGTCCAACTGGAGCACAGGCAGGTGAAGTGACTTGCTCATGGTTACAGTGTCAGTAGTGGAATATGACTTCACAGCCTCAGGGTTTAAACTCCAAAGTTTTAAGCACTATGTCACAATTCCAGCCTTACTGAAGCTGTGCATCATAACTCCTGCATTCTGTGCTTTATCGTATATACAGTTAAGGCTAATGCTCTATAAATCTGACATAAACTGGGATGGTGTATCAGTGGAGTGGTTAGTGCAGCTGCCTTGAAGCCCCAGAGCACCGAGTATAAACCGAAGGGCACTATCTGTGTAGAGTTTTCGTGATTTCCCTGTGTCCTCATGGGCTTCATCCTGGGTGCTTCAGCTTACCTCTCTTATTTCACAAAAGCACTGTAATTGTTATGAAAATGGCTGAAACTAAGTTAGTTTGTTTTTTGGGTTTGTGTGTGAATACAAGTGTAAACGTATCCTATGATGAGTAGCCACCATGTTCACAGTTCTTTTCTTGAATTGTGCCCCCTATTTCCAGGATATGCGCCAGCCGCCTGATACTTAACGAGATTAGGCACATTTCATAAAGAATGGGTAAATACCATTGTACTGTAGCACTGCCACATAATGTATTTTCTGGTTTGTCTTCTGTCTCTCTGTGTCATCTTCAGTGTAAACCCTGTTTCCACCCCAAGCACATCTATAACAAAGCGGAAGGAATAAAACAGGCAGATCGGGCAGACAGCAATAGAGAGGTCCTTTCTGAGGTACAGACAGCAGCAATGATTCCCATAAGGCCGCCATGGTAGTGGTTGCTAATCTACAGATAAAAAAGGCAGGAAAAGAAGAATAGTACAGAACACAAGCTTTATGGTCAAGGATACAGGTGTTGACTATCCAAGGCCAAACAGGAGATTGTCTTACTTAGAGAGACAATGCATCTGGAGATTCGACAAACAAAAAAACAAAAAAGAATTAAAAACTAGAATTTCATTTAAGAAAAGACACAACTATGTGAGCATTGTGTGTTGTCTGTGCTCAAAGGTTTTTTTCCTTATGTGTTATTTGTATACTATACATGCTGAGGTAGAGGGGTGTGCAGTTACGAATCCGATTTTTGCCAATTATTTTTTTGTGATTTGGATATCGCTTTGTCTATTCCACTGGGTCATTTTCTTTACATTAATTTAATCATCTTATTTAATCTGTCATTTGGGATTTAGGGTTGACATGCACTCTGAATAAAATGCAAAAAGGATGGAGACTTACATTTATTTAAGCTAAGGTAACTTACAACATTTGGTTACATTTCTTTTGAGTTTCCAATTAGAGCACAGGCAGGTGAAGTGACTTGCTCAGGGTCACACAGTGTCAGTAGCATGATTTGAACCTGTAACCTCAGGGCTTGAGGTTCAAAGCTTTAACCAATGCACTGCACTTCCTGCCTGTGAAGTGGGAACTATAGTGGTATCATCTGGGATAGGGTGAAGCGTTATAATACAGTATCTTTAAATGTTACAGGATTTCTGCATATTATTGTTCACAGCAAATTTCACTGGGTGGCAGGTTCTGTCCCGTCAAGAGTGGCAACAACAGGAAGCATCTCCAGATTGTGACATCAATAACGTTTTTGTTATTTTCAGCTTGGTGAATGTTTCATTTTCTATGGTTGGCCCAGGTTCCAAAATTGGAGTAACTGGGTTCACAAAATGGAAGAAAGGATGTTGCAATCCATTCTTCAAATTAAGCCATTGTGGCCAAGAAAGGATGCTTTACTAAAAATCTAAGTCAATGTTAGTAAATCAGTTATAGGCTAACCATGACTATGGGCTGGTTGTCACAGCTCCGTGTTTGTGTGAACTTTCTCTGGACCCTGATGTCTAACTCTTAGACTGCTCACCAATGGTGGAATCCTCAAAGTATATGTAGGGGTGTAATGTGTGTGTGACCTAGACAGGGGGTGTATGAAGAACAGAAGGGTGCACACTGTGTCTGGAGCAAGTGAAAGCATTTGAAATTGAAGTGGTTGTTCTCCAGCTAATCAGCTGACCTTTAATATTTTTATAGTTTGTACTCAGGTGTGTATACAGTGTGATATACAAGTTCATTGTTACACATATGGAGTACAATGAAATTTGTACTTGCTTGTAACATGTTCTGACTCTCTGGCTCCATGATCACCAAGTAATACTTGTCAAAATTGAACCCTACCTGGAAACATCAGGATGTTTTTACCCCTCTCGCCATTCAGTATTCGGCCAAGTATTTTCCAAATTCACGTTCCATTTGGCATCAGCTGAACCACAACTAGCTGCTGCAGTGAATGACCTCCAGTCACTCTGAAGTGGACCACGGCCTGCCACAGGACCCACCTGACAGAGCCATTGAGGAATGTTACTCTGACATTCTGGAAACTAAATTAAAGCCGAAGGCGCTGAAGTGAGTGAATATTGAAATAAGACAAGACTCATATGCTTCTGTCCTACCAGGAAGTGTAATAGTGCATGGTGATAGTGCAATTGGAAACTAGGAGCCAAGTAACAGGAACACAAAACCGCTTTCAATGAAAAAACATTTCGATTTTCTTCTGAAAATTGCCATTTCAATCTGAAATTCTGTATGCCTTATTTTTACAATAAATGTATTCTGCTGGTTAGCTTGTCTAATAAAGAATTTTCTAAACAAGCATGAGTTACTGTATATACTCGTGAATAAGTCGGGACTTGATTTTTCAATATAATTCCTGGTATTTTATAATGTCGGTCATATAAGTTGAATGCGGAAAACTTACGCTATTGATACAAGGGATTATGATATGCTAAAGTCCACCTGAGAGAGTAACCACGGAGCACACTGCCTTTTTTTTTCTATGTGGGTGCGGCAATATGCTGTATCAGTACCTACTCCTAACCTCTCTCTCCCTATTGTGCCTACGTGACCACACGGCAATACCCAAACTTTTCCGAAGCAACGATTGCACTGATTTGTATTTTTTGTATCTCACACCCTCATACACCTTTATCGCAAGAGCATCCCTTATCTTTGATGGAGCGTTCGATCAGAAGGAAATATGAAGCTGGTTTTAAATTAAACATCATTGAAATAGTGAAAGGAATTGCTAACTGTGCTGCTGCAAGAAAATTTGATGCATCTGAGAAACTGGGGTGGCAAGAAGATGTAAAAAAAAAAAAAAATAAGTTTCGCATTTTTGAACGGACGTATAAGCCAGGATCTGATTTTATGATCGATTTTTCGGGTTTCAAGACCTGACTTATACGAGAATATATACGGTAGTCATAAGCCCACGTTATGATCAATAGTGGACCTCTGAGGGACTTACCATAAAGTGAGAAGGGAGAATTAATGCCACCCTGGCTTTCATTCTTCATTTCCCAGAAATCTGCTTGCAACTCTTGAGAAGTACAGTGGTGGTGTTGGGAAGAATGGACAGCATGTCCCTGATGGGCTTTGGTCATTTGTGGTTACTATGTTTCCAACACTACTTCAGACTGCGGCAGACTCTATTTTGGAGTTTAATTAAAACAACTGTATATGCAGTTCTTTATATTTGTATCTGTGCTCATGCTGTCCTTTTGTGCTTTCCCTTCCTTTTATGTGGGAGTTGGAGAGACTCACACATATAATTAAAACAATGAATTGCTTTTATTCCCTTCCTTGTTTTGAGCAGGTGAACAGAATCTGCTGAAGGGAATTCTGCTATAAATAATAATAATAATAATAATAATACAAGCATGTGGAGGAGCAGGTTGCTGTTTTTGGGGAAAAATATTTAGACTTGAAATGTGCAAGTCCAAGTAAAAAAACATTGACAAGAAGTCTGGTGACATCACATGTTTTCTGTAAAGCACCTTGACATCCTATGCTCAAGTCCCACTCTTGTGAAAAAACATTAGGTGCAGCCATAACTGTAATAATATTCATATTTATAATAATTAGGTAAAGTTAAGGGGATAATGGCAGCACTGTGCTTAATGATGTTGCCTCATGAGTGTAGTGAACTGGGTTCAAACTCTTATACCAATTGTCTATGCACATGCATTTTGAGAAGGTTTATACCCGTGAGCCATGGGGTATCTCAGTGTTCAGCAGTTACTGAATTTGATTTTTGGATTTGCGGAGAGAGAACATCTGTAAATGTTTTTGACATTGAGCCAAATTCAATTCTCAAATGAGGAATAATTCACTATAAAAATTGTTATGAATAGCAGCAAAATCATCTGCTGAAAAGGCTACATTCACAGGGTTTTGCTCCAGTCCATGCATTTTAAATGTTTGAGGTTGCAGAACCCCTAACCCTATGTAAAATTACCATTTGAAAGACAGAGAGATTGGCAAAAGAAACTGAAGAAAGGACTTGACACGAGAGAAATTAGAAAGGTATAATTGTTATAATCAGTTCAAAAGCTCAGTACACAAAGCTTATTGACTAATTTATATATCTAAATGAAGTGGAGTATATACTTTATATATTGTAAACCATAAAGCCCCAACCCCAGACACAACCTCACAGATGCATGTCTCTGTTTAAATAAATGCTTTTATTTTAACAGATACCTTAAAAGATGCTCATTTCTTGTTTCCAACACGAATAAACTCTTTCTCATCTCTCTCCTCCTCCAGTCCTCTCAGGTGAGTGTTGTCCTTTCTCCATTTCATTTAGGTGAGGCCAAGTGGCTCCTTTTATACAAGGCCTGAGAGTACTTCGAATGCTAGGACATTGTATGTAAGAAGCACTTCCGGGTCAGACAGAAGCTCTACAAAACAGGGACTGTTAATCCCTGCAGCCTCCTCTGGCAGCACCCACAGAACCCAGCAGGGCTGCCCTAATGGACTACAGCTCCTAGCATGCTCTGCATTTGTGTGAATGGGTACCCAGGCCCAGTGATGCTGTCATCTAGAATGTTGTGGGTGCCAAGTGTCCTGGAAGGCTCCCTTCCCATGCAAACCCAACATTTGGAGTTGGCCATGGGTTCCAGACTTCAGGCATTCATTGACATTGTAAAGGATTTTCAACCAAATATTAAAAATAATCATTATATTCATGATTATGTTAGTATGTCCAAATACTTTTGAGCCCCATGTCACCATGTATACAAATGTCCATCTTTTCTAAACAGCTCATACAATATTTTTGTTAAACCCCTTGAATTAAAGCTGAAAGTAAACTTCAATCACATCTTGATTGCTTTGTCTCAAATCCATTGTGGTGGACTGCAGAGCCAAAATTATGAAAATTGTGTCACCTGTTCAAATACTTATGGACTTGACTGTAAGAGTGACCAACATCACTTACAGCTGGCAGCATGGCATCATTCATTTTTATCACAAGCCCAAGGAAGTATTTGAATGGCTTTAGAGAAAAGTTTTGCTTTTTCAGCAGGTTATGTTTATTTTTAACACCTTCTCCCCAAACATGAAATACATTAGGAGAGTTTAAACCCAACATGACCACAGGCCTGCTATCTATTGAACCAGGTTTAACAAGCACACCACTATTCTTTACAGGTTAAATTACTGCTTCTACTCTGAGCTCTGCCTTCATAAGGCTTTGGACAGGGTTAGAAATTTCAAACTGAGTGAATCGTGTAATTGTCCCCACCCACGTTCAGGCACAATTCACTCACCTTTGTCTCCAGACATATGTATTATACATCTGGCTATGCAAGACTAGCATTAACTAAACTCCCTTGTACCTCACTTGTATCTAGAGAAGAACTGGTATGTGACCATCTCTTCCATAGTCAGGACAGAATGCACACTACTCTTTCCGAATCTGATGTTTGACTGGAGTCACCCTTGTAACAGTCTGTCTTTAACAGTCATGATGGTCACAATTCACTATCCACTAGGGAGGTGGATGACATTCACAAACAACAGATAATGTCAAAATATACTGATCCTCAGCCCCATTTCACTTAAACCAAATAAACACTGTTCAAGTAGTTGCATTTACATAAGTGAAAGATATATTATTACTGGCAGCACTAACACAAATGGCATTAATGGTCCAATGTCAGTTGACTCCACACAGGAGAAGATGGCAGCTGGAGCCAGATTCACAAAAAAATAAATAAAAATAAGTTTGACTCTCCAACAAAGGGGTAACCCAAAAACAGACTTAAAATAACTCATGGATCAGGTCTCCTGCCCATCCATTCAAGGATCCTTTTTAAAGTGGCCACCTTCATAAGCATCCTTTTGGAAAATATAGCAATGTTTTCAGTATGGCACAGGTTTTACAGTTCCTCATGGACTTCTTCAGTTCTTTTTCTTTTTAGTGTCAAGTCATTCAAATAAATGTACTTCTCAAAATCTGCCATTCTCCTTCCTCACCTGTTGTTATGGAAATTCTTAAAACAACATTCTTCCGATGGAAGTCAGTAACGTGCAGGGTCCTCCACACTTAGCTGCCACCTAAGGTTTCAGCATGACTTCCCCTTGACGTTTTAATGCTACAGTGATCCTTACACAACGCTGAGGCAGCTGCTAGAAAGAATAAATACAGCTTGCATACTATGTAGTCTTGCTACATCCTCAAGGAGGCTAAAGGCCATCACTCAGTAACTGGACATACCCTGTGGTCTCGTTTTCTCTTTCTTCATGCTCCCAATTAAGTGATTGCAGAGATTTTCAACCAGACAAAGTCTCATTCCCAGTAGATGACCCTTCAGGGCTGCATGTATATGTGGGTTGATGAGTTCCCTTCCTCTTCTCAACCATATGACAAGTACAGATCAAAGTTTATCTTGGCCTACTGGACCTTAAGGTCAGGTTCAAATACCCTTTTGCTAACCCTACATTAAAGGCTTCTTTTGCAGAAAATACTCATTAAATGAAGAACAGACTTCAGCCATTGTTTAAATGTACTCTAAACATGGATGTGGAGCCCCCTACATAGTCGTTTGAATGCAATGTGGCAGATTTAAGAAATCTAACAGAGAGCTTCCTTTAGTCAGCGAGGTTCAATCACATATAACAATTATGAAGTATTTTAAAACACACAATCAGCAAACAGATAAATAGTATAGACCAGGAACACACCTCTGCTATGAAGTAATAAGTAAAGTCATCGGTGCATACCTGATTAAAAGAAACGGCTTTGCTTTATATATATAAACTGTTATCAGAGGACAAAATATAAAGTTAAATGTCACGTATGATCTCATTTTGTAATTTAAATGTACTGTTACAAATGTCAGGATGTCCTAGTTAAACGGGCAGGCAGCTTCAGGTACAGTTTTCATTTACACCTTCCTTTAACACTGATGACCACAACTTCGTTCAGCCATCTCCACTAGCAAGATCTTAAACAGCTATTAATCTGTTTATTTAGAACAAATAAAATAGTACGGCTAAAAAGTCACCCATGCATCAGATTCAGATCAAGCCTTTCAATGAGGTTTCCTATCTAGAATGTGAAGAAAATATAGTGATCTTTCAAGCTTTTATTTTAGCTTTTTTATAGTGATGAACAAAACCGGTAAGTTTTAAATCACGACCAGTTTGGTGAAATAGACGCAAAAATATATTTGCAGGTGATTCTGCATTTGCAAAATGCGAAACTCACTTAAAAGAGTTTTGTGGGCGCTTTAATTTTTTTTTTTTTGGGTGAATAATAGGATTATTGTTTCTTCAAGCCTTGTTTAGACTTCTGGGTTTACCTGTGTTCTCGACAGCAACTGCAATTGCCAAGATTGTTATCGTCATTGGCAAAGTGGGTATCATACTACCAGAACATGACTGGTTGCTCTACAAAATGTCTATCGAAGACAGGAAATGAGTCAGGTGATTTTTTTTTTTCCATTGGGGACTTTTATTTAAATACTACCATGACAGGCAGATGTCATGTGGAATTAAAGCAACAAAATGCTTCCAGACAGGACTAAACATCTGTCTTCTACTGCCACCAAGCTTTCACTGCAAAATCAATTTCATGCAAATCCTTTTGCTCGTCACTATTTATTTAAGTAAATGTAATATAAGCCAAGCAAAAGGAAGATATGTTCAGCTGACAACAAGGAAGAATACAATGCATTTCCTGTAGATAACAAACTTCAAGGGTTTTGATGACCTAGGTCAGCTGGCTATCCTCCTCTACACAGACATCCTAAAATACCATATGGGCCATAACTTTAGTACAATATTAGGATGGTCAGTTGGTGACAAAAGCTCTCAACCATTCTGACACTGGTGATATTCTTACTAGCAGCATTAGGATGGTCAAGTGCCACCAAGTGGCACAATTGAATATTGTCCATCAAACCATCCACTTTAAAACTTGATTAATTAAATTGTAGGCTTGCATAGAGCTGGAACATATTGTGCCAGCATTGGACACAGAAATAAACCCTGGAGAGGATCAGGATCAACAGGATATTGAGAGGAAAACAGAATGGGAAAGGGTTAATAACAGCTTATCATTGTAGCTGTCACGCTTTTATATACAAAAATGTCCCAGTACATATCAAGTGTGTGTATATCAAGCAGCCATACCATGTGCACTTCAAAAGAGGCCATCCACCTGAAGCTCAGCATGTTTTGGGTTGCTGCTTGAAGAGGTGTTGGTGAGGCCAGCAGGAATAATGTGGATTACAATGCCTCAGTGCAGTGATGGGGACACTGTGCTGTAGAAATGGTGCAGTCGCTCAGACGAGATATAAAACTAAGGTACTGACTCTCTGTTGACATAAAAAATACCTGTGCATCCTTTGTAAAGAGTAGGATGTATCCTGATGTCCAAGCTAAATTGCCCTCCATAGTCTAATCATTCTGGCCCCTAATAATCCCATCTCTAACTGGCTATCTCTCTCTCACCACTTCACCAACTAACAGCTAATATGTGTTGGGTGCAAAAATGGCTGCCGTCGCATCATCCAGATGGATGCTGCACATTAGTGGTGGTTGAACTATATACATTATTATTATTATTATTACTATTATTATTATTATTATAAAGCTGTGGTTGTGAACTAACTGACAGCCTCCAGTGAAAAAAACCATCCTATGTAACTCACAGACTTCCATCCATTGAGCCTGCTAGTAGAATTTTTGCTTTTTTCAACATCTGTTTTTACCTCATTTACACCTTTCCTGTGAGGCACAATGTGGTGGAAATAAAGGTCATTCCAAAAAATGTAATAGCTGGCATTTGACATCTTATGCTAAAATAGAAATAATATATACAAAATATCCAGTTGTCCTTCTTTTCTTATAATTTCAGAATATTTTTTCATGTATGCTATTTCTGTCAGTGTTTCATTTAGGTACCTACTGTTACGATGAGAAACTAAAGGGAAGAGGTCTCCTCTCTTTTAAAGGGGGGCTGCTGACCTTTTCACATTGGCGACATCTCAGATGACTGATGATGATAATGTTTTTAACTGCATGACCACAGCCACCCATGATGGGCCCTGCTGAGAGATTCGTTCGTTTTATCACAGAAGCTGACCAATCGCCTAATCAATACTCCTGCGGCAGTGCCAGGCTCATTTTTTTTTCTAATCATTATCTATGAAATAACTTGGATGACTTCCTCTTTTGGAATGCGTTTATTTGTCTCCAGCCTCTGTGCTGACATGCCAGCGCACTTTCCAAACTACAGCCATAAATCTTTCTTTGAAAAAGTAAATGACAGCTGAGTCTATTTGCCTAACGTGACATCCAGCAGAAGATTAAGTGGGGATTATCGCATTTCAAAGACGTTATTTATAACACCACCACACTGTGCCACTCACCTGTCTGGTTGCACAGACTTGGCAGGCATCTTTTTTTTTTTAGGATTTGCTGTTCCCTCAAGAACGTTTAATGCAATTCTTATTGGTCGACGAGACAGAAAGTTGATTGTTATAAAACATTGATAAGGCTTTCTACATAGACACGGCTGCCTTTTATTTCCCTGATTGCTTTTCCTATCGATCCCCAGGTTTCAATTTCACAGTAATCCACTTTCATTGAAAAATTAAGCTGCCTCTCTGAGCCTTGATTGCACCTTTAGGCTTATTCCTTTTGATTGAAATAAAACTTCCCCTAATAGGAACTGGTCACATTTCAAGGCCTGAGAGGTGTGTGTATGCATACGGCTGGGTGGGAGTTGACATGAAGTGACCTTATTTCTTCCATGACAAATATTGCAGTATATCGGATGCTACTCATTCCCAATTAAAGCGTACTAAAAGTATGGAAGAGCCTTTCTTGAGTTATGGGGGCCTTTTAGGTGAAGGCGAGAAAACAGAAATAGAAATCAGGTTCCTGGGGCTTTAGTCTGAAGGACACAAGCAGTTGAGCTTTGGAGACCTAAAGTAAAGGCTGCTGTGCTGCAAATTCAAATTCAAACCTTTCCGCTACAGTGATAATAGCAGTCTTTTTTTTTAAATCACACTAAATGTGTTGCAAAATCATGGGATATATCAATAGAGGAAACTGACTGAAATAACTCAAACAATGCATAAACATGTTAAACACAAATCTCCCTAAATAAATCACATGATTCTACCAGTGACATTTTGCAGGCAAACATTTTAGTATGTGGCATAAAATGGAAGAATCGATCATAATACCCTATATATGTTATAGCTAAATATACATGGTTAGGTGTGTATAGCAAAATGTACTGGAGCTATTTTCCTTATAGTTCATGGGCTTCTATCATTTTGCAGTCAAGGTTCTGGGTGGATTGATTTGTTTTTGAGTTTTTGTGTTCATGAACTAACAACCAGACCTGGGGGTATTTTTCATACGTGGATTAGTCGTTTAGCCGGATGTAATTGTTGACGATTTGGCCTGATCCTGGATCTGTCGGTTTTTCGAAACTCTTGCTGGAAGTGTTGTCATAGCAACACATCCTAATCCTCAAACCTGCTCGGAGCAGGTTTGTTCTACGTAAACAAGGATTAGCTCACTCACGTAATCGGTGACGGTGCGTGGAAGTCATCCAGTCATGGCTTCGCCGTTCATGAATGAGCGACCAATTGATATCGGTGCGCAAATTATACGAAGAGAATTTCATATAGAGAGGGTTTTACGCGATCGGCAAGATCCTTTATTGCTCCTGGAGGAAATTCTTTTCGTAAGATACCGCTTTAGCCGAGGGGGAATATTGTACCTCAAAGATTTATTAGCACCTTATATTCGAAGTCAAACTAGGTGAGGTCGGGCTCTCACAACCACACAGACAGTATGCATTGCTTTGAGTTTTTTTACAAGCGGCACTTTTTTATATACTGTAGGGGATGCAGAAAATCTAACTAAAAGTGCAGTTTGCCAGGCAATTCGTAAAGTCTGTTTGGCTCTGAAATATTTCCTTCGAGTTTTCATAGTGTTTCCTGGACACCTGTGTGTGCATACAATAAAAGAGGCGTTTCATGCCATTGCAGGTAGGTAATACACAGGCAAAAACACCCACAGTTCCATGAAGAATCTCAATCAGCCTAACATTCTCATTACCAGGATTTCCAAATGTGATTGGGGCACATGGGACTGATCAGAGTGGCGTTTGATCAAACATTATTTGGAAAATGTGCCTCTCCTCCTGATGAATAATCAGACATAGTGTCTTAAATTGACCTTCGTCAATATCTCGTTGGTCAGACACAGGTTCAAGGGATATGACATTCCCTGCAACTGACCCAAAAAAAAAGAGGGCTATATGGAACATACCTATAGCACACATGGAGGACAAATATATGCAACAACCATCCTTTACCTGAAATGAAGTGACCACTGCATCCTGCCACTGGTTCTGAGGAGGAGCTTCCCCCTGGAATGCCCTCAGAAACAGGGTGATGGGCATTTTGCTGGAGAGCCAACTCTAATGCTGGGGTTAGGTCTGGACCGCATGGACCTCCACCTGCTTTTTGCTTGTCTGCCTTTTTATTAGCTTTAAAATTAATGTTTTTTATATTATATATGATTATTTATGTCAACAATTCTTTAAATAGTTATATACCAATATTTACCAGTTTAAAGTATATTCTTGTACTTCACTTTAACCTGTTCCCATGTTCTCCTTGTGCTCACGTTTGATCTGGAATTATGACATATTAAATAATAATTAATCTGACACATAGGAAATGAAACACTGCATTCAGTAAGTACAATGCACACTACTTAGCGTTTAATTTGTTGGCCACTTTTTGCCAGCCGTCTTTTCTGGTCTGGACTGTTTTTGCAGTGTTACCCCTTGTGCATATTAAATCTTGAAATTCTTCATGTCCTTCGAATAAAAGGTCTTGCGCTGCGTGTGTGAAAAAAAAAAATGCGCCCGTTCTTTTGTCATTTTGTTACAGCCTATCAAAGATTTGCTGATCATGTTTTCTAGACTCAATATATATGGGCTTTTCACTCAGCGCAGGCGCGCGCATTCATCTCGGATGATTAGATCCAGCTCGACTAATCTAGTACACGGCTGCGTTTGAAAAACCGACTTATCCCGGATGAGTGTCACTGGCATTAACTTATCCAAGATGAGGCACCTGATCTCGGATGATTTAAGCGACGTACGAAAAATACCCCCCTGGAGATACACAAACACAGACCTAATTCCAAAAGTGGTACAAGTGTAATCAGAGCCCCCTGCAACATTTCAATCCATTAAGATCTTAACATCAACATTTTCAGTCCACCTCAATATTTTCTATATTTAAAAGTGAATCCTTAACATACCCTGACTCTAACCTCGCTAAGGAAAATCTAACAGACATACAACAGTTGGAACTGTTGTCCTGTGTAGGTAGGTAGGTAGGTAGGTAGGTAGATAGATAGATAGATAGATAGATAGATAGATAGATAGATAGATAGATAGATAGATAGATAGATAGATAGATAGATAGATAGATAGATAGATAGATAGATAGATAGATAGATAGATAGATAGATAGATAGATAGATAGATAGATAGATAGATAGATAGATAGATAGATAGATAGATAACCTAGAAGAAATCAAGGCCTTTACCTGTTGTATATTATGATGTGCTTACTATTTTATACTCCCCCTGCTTTCCTATTGTGTTGTGATTAACATTTTCTGTCTCATATTAGGTTTTGGATTTCTTATTTAAAGCTTATTTAAACAAGTTGAATTATTTCAGCAGCATTTTCATCACTATTTTGTTTATTGAGGGAAACACCATTTTGTGGATCAATTGTTTTCCACAAGTCATCAATATCATCACCATCCACCATAATAAAATGATAGGTGTCTGTGTGTCTGTCTGGTTGCTATGCCTCTGATTTCCAAAAGATGTTTAGTTACAAGCATTTTTAGTAATAAAATGCATTGCATTTTTCATTCCAATAAATGCTGCATTAACATTAACACTACATTTATGAATCCCATAGTAAATGGTATATAACAGAGACATTTGCAGTGTAGGTACAGCGGCCATAACGTCCACGTCCTATTTATTTGAATTTATGGAAAAAGACTAATGGAATAGTGTGTTTATTCAGATAGATAGATAGATAGATAGATAGATAGATAGATAGATAGATAGATAGATAGATAGATAGATAGATAGATAGATAGATAGATAGATAGATAGATAGATAGATAGATAGATAGATAGATAGATAGATAGATAGATAATGAAAGGCACTATATCATATATAAAGATTTAAGGTTTAAAAAACTTATTTGTTTCAAGAGGGACAGTTGGCTTTTTACAGAAGCTCTTCAAATAAATAAATTCATAAACATCAAAAAATATAGTCTGAACACATACTAGAATGACTAAAAAGTAAGAAAATTGAAAAAGAAAGGAAAATTCTCACTTGGCAGTCCCAGTACCAGTGAGGCATAATGCAGGTGTGTTGCTGTTGGTATAAAGGAGCCCCAGTTGTGTTTCTTGACACACTTCTTCTGAGTAATTTGTTGGCTGAAAGTTCTCAGTGTTAATGTATCAGAGAAATGACAAGGGGGCTTCGCCCCCTGCTCGCTTCGCTCGCCTACCCCCGGCGTTTTGAACCCATGCTCGCTGGGCAGCCGTAGTTTCAGACGTGCGTTGTAGGAGCTTGCGTTGTTTTGAATTCGTGCTTACCCTGCTTCTGCGGTTTGAGACGCGCGTTGTAGGCGTATATCCGTCAGTTAAGCTCGCTCGGTTTGAACCTGTGCCTGCTTTGCCTCCGCAGTTTCAGACGGTGGGTCGCGTTCGGCGTTTTGTACGATCCCAAGCAGCACATTATTCCTAACTTCACTCCGCAGTAGTGCCACGCACAATTTGGCTGTGACGCCCGCGCCTTCACTATGCAGTAGTGCCACTCACAATATGGCGGCAATGCCTGCTCCTTCCGTATTATGTCGGGTTTTACCATGCTGTGTAGGCGCCTTTGCCTTTCGTACTTTCCCGCGCCTTCCGACGCGCGATGTAGGTGCCTGCACCTTCCGGGTCTGCCTGCGCTGTGTGGTGTGGATGTTTAACTGTCGTTTGTTCTGCTTTTATATTCTGTATCTCGCTGTGCATGTGTTTCGTGCCTAGGTTTTTTTTGAAGCTGTTGCATTCCAGTTTTCATCATCTGTAACCTGCTCTCCATGGGTTTGGCCCAATTCTTTAACCTCTTTATGACGTTTTACTTTGTTTCCTACTCTGTCTTTTATTTCTGACCTCGCTTTATCCTGCTTGCGGCATGTCAGACGGTTCGTAATCTCTCCCGTTTCACTCTGGGGAGGGGGGCTTTGTGTGGCGCCTGCGCACTATGTCTCCTGCGTCCACGGGCAGGTCCCTGCGTCCATATCCGGTTTACCATTCTCAGTTAGTAATATGGATGTGCAGCATTGTTCATAATGGAACTCTCTCCTTCATTTCTACCTCCAGTAGGTCCAGAGTGCATCCCATAACTGAGCCTACCCTTTTCATTATAGCGTGTTGATTTGGTGGGCCTCTCTTGAAATGAATGTTGCCAGCCCAACACACCCTGCCTTAGAAAATTCATACTGGCCATCACAGAGTTGTAGAAGATGTGAATGATGTCACAGCTCACACTAAAGAAATGCACTTTGCTAAGGAAAGAAAACCCGCTCAGACCTTTCTAATATAGTGTTACAAAAACAGGTCCAACCTGTCATTAATGTTGACCCCCAAATAAATGAAGCATAAAAGCTGTTTGATGTGGTGAAGGTCAATAACCAGTTTGTTGGCTTTGCTGATGTTAAGATGCAGACAATTCTCTTTGCACCAAGAAACAAACTTCTTCATCTATTCTCTGTCTATTCTCTATTCTCTGTCTCAGCCCCTCTATCAATGCACCCCCTAAGTACATAATCATCTGAGTATTTCTGCAAGTGCCATGACTTGGTGTTGTATTTTATAGTTGGAGATGTACAGAGTGTAGAAAAATGGAGACAGGCCCGTTCCTTGTGGTGCTCCAGTGTTGCTCACATCCGAATCAGAAACACAGCCCTTGAGTCCCATAAACTGGGGTCTGCCAACAGTCCAATATCCAGGACACCATAGGCTCATCCACTTGCATATCTCTGAGTTTACCTCTTAACAGGGATGGCTGGATGGTATTTATGGAACTGGTGAAATCAAAAAGCACATTCCTGAAAAGTGCTACTAGTTTTGTCCAGATGAGAATAAGTTAATAAGATAATATTTATCTTTCATGCGACTCTTTGTCTGATAGGCAAACTGCAGTGATTCCAGTCAATCTACCACAAGAGGTCTCACATAGTCCAGGATCAGCCTCTCAAAGGTCTTCATAGTGTGAGACATACAGTATGTACCTCTGGTCTGTAGTTATTAGGTGAAGAGGCACCTGCCTTCTTTGAAATAGGAACAATGCAGGATGTTTTGCACAGCAGTGGCAAAGAGAATCTGTTAGGTTAAAGAAGCCTATGGACTCCACTGAAAGAACCACCTGTCTCAGAGAGCCAGTGAGAACTAAAAATGTGAGGGTCTGTCAAAGAATGAAAAGGTTAAGGAGCAGCAGAAAATAAGGAAAAAAAAGAAGAGGTGAACTGGGACAAAGAAAATGTGGGATGAGTCCTCTTGTATTCCAAAGACACTACCCCTCCTGTAGGATGCCATCAAGTTAATTTACTGTAAAAGACAAAATGAAAGAAGTGACCCCAAACAGTTAGTGGGTTCTTTTTATTTGGATGGTAAATTTTAGAGAGGGCTTGGTTGGCTTGATGAAGACACATTAGGTGATTTTTTTTCTCATGAATTTTGAGTGTTTGGTTCACCAACACTTTTGATCAAAGAACATGGAAATAAACTGTAAATACACTTTACTTTTGGTGGGCTTTTAATAGATTTTTTACTTTAAACTGATTGTATAATTATTGTTAGTTTCTTGATGGCTTATTGCAAATTGCCTTTTATGTGGGGTGCTGCCCTGATGCGTGGAATTTTGTGTTTTTTGAAATTTATAATAATAACTTCGTAACCGTTCTTCCATTTAATTCTGTTGGTGTGTTGTGTATTTATAACTGTGGCTAGTAAGACGGTAGTGCTGGTCACACGCATTCCAAACATTTGTCTTTCATCTTTTGCTGCCAGTCTGGGGATTGATAGCATAAAGTATAATAATACCGCTTCACAGTGTGAAAAGAGATGTCTTCGCTGATCCAAGAGATGGCCCTAACCTGACTTGTCCAAACAACAGATAAACAACACGTACAAAATAAATAAATACACAAAAATGGGAGGAGGAGAGAAAAAAAAACACAATAAGCCAAAAAATAAGCAGCATCATGAGCAGTGAAGATCAATGAAAAATATAAATGTGAGTAAATAGAACCTACAAGTAGTGGTTAACAAAAAGAAATGGATTGAACAATAAAGAATTTGAACCAAAAAAAGGGAATATGGAAAACAAAACCAAGAATGTGAAGCAAGAATCTGTGTCAAAAGATACAAGCAAAACTTCCTGGTTACTTTTAAATATGTTCCTTAAACTTAATTAGTTGTTTTAGAAAAATCCACATACTTGAACATTGCACTTTATTTTGTCATTATATTAATTACCAGTGACATGCTGACATCACATGTAGCAAAAATAGTCTATTGCAAAAGAAGACAATGACTTCAGCATAACAATAATTAAATCATAATTTTAAAAAACTATCTGTATAAACAGAACAATAATCAAAATTATTTAAAATTTGTAAAAATGTACACTGGGTCTGCACCTAAATCCTCCCATGCCAAAAAAAAATCAGTGTACTTTATAGATTTAGATATGCTAAACCCATTTCTGAAATTGGAATTTCTTTACCACAAACTGTTTCCGTGCAATATTGACTTCAGTAAAAAATTATGTTTTGAAAAAAAAAGTTTGCATTTTTTTGAAAAAAATAGGTAATATTTCTGCGGTGGGTTGGCACCCTGCCCAGGATTGGTTCCCTGCCTTGTGCCCTGTGTTGGCTGGGATTGGCTCCAGCAGACCCCCGTGACCCTGTGTTCGGATTCAGCGGGTTGGAAAATGGATGGATGGATGGATAGGTAATATTTGCTTTATGGCGTCATTGTTTTTCATGCTCAAAATATTATCTGAAGTGGATTTTGAGCTGAAAAATGTCAAGTCTTTAGCTCAGGGGGAAATAACCCAAAATCAAGTATTTGTTTCTTATTTTTTGCTCTCAATCAATATGTTTTTCTTCTCTTCTTATTCCTTCAAAATAGCCAGGAGTACAGTGTATATATATATATATATATATATATATATATATATATATATATATATATATATATATATATATATATATATATATATATATATATAGTAGGCTAGAAAGATACCCTTTCATTGTCCAGAAGAGAGAAGGTTATTGTTTAAATAGATTTTACAGAAATCCAATCCATTCACTTCTTGACCAGATAACAGTTAAGGAAATGGTTGGAATACACACCCTTCCTTCATTGAACAAAAAACAAAGCGTGTGCCACAATTTTTTTGGGAATACAAAGGTTAACAAAGGTGAAAAAATATGAAAAACTAGTTGATGAGCTTCTCTTTTCCTACATAGCATCAGTGCAAAATGTCTTTAAAAATCCATTTTCTACACTGTTTTTGGATTTTTTTCCAGATAGATAAATAGAAAAATAGTGTGGCTTACAGGGGGCACACCAGCTTCCCAAACCCAACACAGACAGACGCAGACACAAGTTCTTTCACACAAATGGGCTTTTATTTAGTTGTGGGAAACACTTCTCAATAGTTTCCCACCTGCACAGTACAAATAAAGCACACCACACTTTCGTTTCTTTTTCTTCTTTTTTTCTTTTTCTCTCTTTCTCTGTCCTTCCAACTCCACTCCTCCTCCAGCAAGCTTTGTCCCTCTTCCTCCAGACTCTGGCTCCTTGAGCAGTGGCAGTGGGCTTCTTTAATCCAGCACCAGGAAGTGCTTCCGGTGACTTGTTAACATGGTCCAGTACCAAAGTAGAGATCCGTAATCCCTGCAGCACCCCCTGTTGGTGCCCATGGAACCCAACAGGGCTGTGTCAAACTCTAACTCCCATGGGGCCCTGTGGGAATGCCATCTAGCGCATTCCTAGTCCTTCCTTTATGAAGGTGTCCTGGCCACATAAGGGTCCTGACCATATGCCACAACAGACTGATAGTTACATTCCTTTATTGTCATTGCACAAAGTATAATGAAATGAATTGCCATTCTTTGTGGTACATTCACACATTAAAAGAACAATTAACAATATATTTGTATTTATACATACTGTACAGTACATATACACACACATAGATGCATCTCTACCTGCATACATACACATATACACATACATGCATGTACACTCATTTAAAAATAGCTAATAAGGTATTGCACTACCGGTTATTGCACAGATAAATGAATAAATAAAATTACCAATGAAATTTAAACATGCGCTTGATGTTATATTAGTATTATAGTGCTTTAGTGATTAAAAATCACTTTTGATCGAAACAGATTATTGTTGGTTCTGTTTCTGTTGTTCAGTTCATGTATAGCTCTGGGATAAAAACTGCTCTTAAATCTGTTAGCCCTTGCTAATAGCCCTAGATAATAGACCTATGGCATCTGCCCGAGGGCAGCAGGTCAAACTGATAATGTCATGGGTGGGATACATCTTTTAGTTTATTGGTTGCTTGGTTGAGACAGTGACTGCTGAATAGATCCTCCAGTGAGGGTAGAGAGCAGCCAATAATTCTTTGGACAGTATTAATGACCCTTTGAAGGGCCCTCCTGTCTGCTGCTGTGCAACTGGCAAACCATTCAGAAACGCCATATGTCATCACACTTTCAAAAGAGCAGCAATAGAAGGATATCAGTATTTTCTCCTGCAGGTTGTTTTTTCTGAGAGCCCTCAGAAAATAACATCTCTGCTGTGCCTTTTTCACTATGGTGATGGTATTAGTAGTCCAGTAAAGCCGAAACCCTTTCTATACACTCCCCATTAAACTCTGCATTGTTCTTCCTGAAATCTATTGTGAGTTCCTTTGTTTTCACAGAATTCAGAACTAGACTGTTCTCCAAACACCACTTTGTCAGTCTCTGGACTTCATTCCTGTAGGCAGTCTCATCTCCTCTTGAGATGAGTCCAACCACAGTCATGTGGTCAGCAATCTTGATGATGGCATTGGTAGAGAAGATCACAATCATGGGTGTAGAAGACATAAAGGAGTAGACTTAGTACACAGCCATGGGGGGCACCGGTGCAGAGTGTGATAGTATTGGAGACGTGTGGGCATAATCTAACAGTCTGGGGGTGGTTTGTCAAAAAGTCCTTAATCCAGTGGCAGATGGTTTGGGAAAATTTATAGCCAGAGAGTTTGGTAATCAGTCTACCTGGGACAATAGTGTTAAAGAGAGAGCTAAAGTCTAAGAAAAGCATCCTCACATAGACCCCCTGATGTTTGAGATGGGATAGTACTGTGTGAAGGGCAGTGATGACGGCACCTTCTTTACGCTTATTTGATCTACAGGCGAACTGGTAAAGATCAAAGGTTATGGGAGATTGGATTTGATGTATAGGAGTACCAGCTTCTAAAAGCACTTTATTATAATAGTTGTGAGTGTGGGCAAAGAAATGATTCAACTCCTCTGCCAGTGTGGCATCACCAATAACATTTGTGTGTTTATTGGTTTTATGATTAGTGATATGCTGGATGGCCTGCCTGGGTAGTTATTATTGAAGTGTTCTTCTATCTTCCTCTTGTAAGCTGTTTTTGCAGCTCTAATTCCCCTATTCGGGTTAGATCTGGTAGTGCTGCACCTGACCTGACGTGACTATTTCTATTCAATGAGGTATATGCCCTGTTGTTCTTTCAGAATCTCTGTGAAGCGCTTTAAGCATGAGAAAAACTAGTAAAAGTATTATTGTTATCATCATTATATGGATGACCACACATCGACAGGGGTAACATTGTATTCAGGAGCCTGACTGCCTGTGGCAAGTAGCTGTTATTCAGTATGGCAATGCTGGTCCTCAGGCTCTGATAGTTTCTGATGGAAGGAAGCTGGGAAAAGAGATTCTGAGAGGGATCTCCAATGCTGGAGGCCTTGCAGATTGCAGCGCTTTGTGAACATGTCCATGATGAGAGGAAATAATTATTTGGAACTGTCACATATTGATATCAGTTGCATAAATAATACTTGCAAGAAATATAGAATATGGCAAAGTACTGCCACCGTCCCTGTATCTAACTTCTAGATATGAGGGAGGCAAGAGAAAATGCAAAGTTATTACAAGCCCTCCTACAAATGCTGCCTACAGGCAAGGAAGGATCCTGTAATATTTTAGCACTATTGTTGGCTGGAGATACTCTATATGGCTACCACAGCACTTTAAAAGTAAGTTTCTTCATTAGTTGGGATTACATCAGCCCCTTATGCTGACTATTGTAACAGATGGATACATAATCCCCAAAAGCAATCAAAGAAAATAAACCTTCAAAATATATAAGTTGTCATTAATATGCAGAAAAGAATCCTCCAAAATAGTGGAAATAATTATTACTGAAAGTTTAGTTCAGCTTCTTGTAGCTTCTCCTTGCAGCTCAGTCATCTGCTTTTTGTGTCCAGCTAGTTGAAGACATGATGGAAGTTGTCAATCATTACCTCATTGTTCTTGCCTGCAAAACAGCAACTACTATTGAATAGGCCTTACTGGACTTGGTGAGGGTGATTGGAGAAAGAGATGAAAGACCCTGAAACGAAATAAGAGTTGGGACAACCCATCAGTGCCCATCTATTGTATCTAATGAGGAATGGAACATCCCTGATATAAGGAAGCCATACTCTGTAGCTGGACATAAGTGGTATTTTGGACTGTAAGGATTTAGTGAGATTTTCAGTCCAATTCTATAAATTCAATGAAGCAAACAAAAAATGATGTCAGAAGAAATTCTACAATTGAAACCACTCAACTGCTTAATCTCTAAGAGATTGCTCATACCATTGAACATGAAGTCATTTTAGTATTTAGTAAGCTGTTTATAGACTATGTGCTGGGTTTAAACAGTTATTCTAACTTACCTGGCTGGTTTGAAGCATTGCCTGATAGAACGCACATAAGAGATGGAGGGGTGTTTGCACAGGGTTGTTCTACAAGTGACAAGTGCACATGCAGAAGTCTGAATGGTCTTTGCATGTACATGAAAGCAGTGGAAGTGGTCATTGAGGAACTACCATGGAGCTGTACAGGAATGAGCATAGATGCAGGGAAGAAAAGAGAAAGAGAGAAAGAGAGATGGAATGTGTGAGCTGTGGGCACAGAGAATGTGAGCAAGAATGAAAGGTTACCTGTATGAGATTCAGGAGAGTGCCTGGACAAGAAGACTGTGTGGGCTTGTGGCCATACAGCATGGATGAATAGCCGAATCTCAGCATTGTGAGCATGACAACTTGCACTCTGGTGCCAGGGTTTGACAGGAAGTCTACTGGTACTCTAGGCAGAAAGTCCGCTGGTGTTTAAAAGACGGTAACAGATGCTAGGTGGGGATCTTCCTGATTATCTTCTGAACATGCATTGCCATTTGCCCCTTTGAACAGCTTA
Source organism: Erpetoichthys calabaricus (assembly GCF_900747795.2). NCBI lineage: Eukaryota > Metazoa > Chordata > Cladistia > Polypteriformes > Polypteridae > Erpetoichthys > Erpetoichthys calabaricus. The sequence continues at coordinate 114,031,566 of NC_041406.2, read as the reverse complement.
ATTGAGAGGGGTGTTATGAAGTTGCGTGGGGATTCTTTAGACTGCATCTAACAGCCTTTTGACCAACCCAGATTAGAGAAGGTGGTGCGGTGCTGGGAGTCAAGGAGGGGAGGTGTGAAGTGGAACAGGTAAAGTGAGTTAAAGAGCAGAAACAGCTTTCTGTTTATCCTGAAAGAGAGGAGGTGCTGCTAGGTAGAAAGAGAGACCTCCAATTTACCATAAAAGTGAAGGTGGTGCTTGTGGATCAAGTGTGGTGAGCTGATGGATTATATTTAAGTTTGAGTTTTTGTCCAGAAGATTTCTTTTCCTAGGAAGCCTTCAGGAAAGAAAGGTGGGAAAAGGGTTCAGAGGCAGTCAGTTTCTTTTTTTATTTATGTTTGTGATTCTTTTTGAAAAACCGTTACACTTGAACTGAAAGACCTAATGTGCCTGCATTGACACAAAACTGATTTTAGCATTGTTTCTTTTTTAAATAATAGTTTGGTATTTTTTTTAGCATCTGACATCTGTGTTCTTTTCTACCACCCTGGTGTTAAGACTACAAGAGGTTCAAATTCTATCTGTGCTGCAATCCCATGTATACATGGACATATAAAGGAATACTCCAGTTAAATTTACCTGGTCTAAGTATTAAATCTGTCCTCTTCCTGTAATTTGCTTACTGGCACATTCACTGATCTTGGGCTTGATGGGCTAAAAGCAGAACAAAACAAGACATTTTTACTTAAACAAACCTTGTGTTTGATCAGTCTTTATTTTACAACATGCCATTAACAGTCGGTACCATCACAGGCTAAAGCAAACAAGATTACAAAACTAGTGTCAAATGTACAAAGTGAGCAGCAGAATAAAAAATAGCACAGCCAAAGCTTAAAAATCCCTTGAGATACTCAGAAGGATGCCTAACACATGTTAACAGCAAACATCAAAAGGAACCATACCAGTCAATCATGACCATAGTGTAAAACTGAAAAGAAAGCTATAATTACAATAGTGATAGACAAAGTTGAACAACAGAACGGGATTAATGCATAATGCAGAAGAGCCCCCTTAAGGAATGGGATAGAAGGTTGAAGGGGCACTACAGCAGTGTTTCTTAAGCTTTTTGGGACTTACAAAATAATCAGTTATGTGAAAAACATTTTAATATACAAATTATGTATAAATATATGCACATACAGTATATACTGTATGCATGATGGTTTTAATGTAGGTGTCATACACTGAACAGCCACTTTATTAGGTACACTTGTTCAACTGCTTGTTAACGCAAATATCTAATCAGCCAATCACATGGCAGCAACTCAATGCATTTCAGCATATAGACATTGTTAGGACAACCTTCTGAAGTTCAAACCAAACATCAGAATGGGGAATAAAGGTGATTTAAGTGACTTTGAACGTGACGTAGTTGTTGGTGCCAAATGGGCTGGTCTGAGTATTTCAGAAACTGCTGATCTACTGGGCTTTTCACGCACAGCCATCTATACGGCTTACAGAGAAAGGTCCGAAAAAGGGAAAATATTCAATGAGCAGCTGGGCAGAAATGCCTTGTTGATGCCAGAGGTTAGAGGAGAATGGCCAAACTGGTTCAAGCTGATAGAAAGGCAACATTAACTCAAATAACCACATGGTACAAATGAGGTATGCAGAGGAGCATCTCTGAACACACAACACGTCGAACCTTGAAGCAGATAGGCTACAGCAGCAAGAGACCACATTGAGTGCCAATCAGGTCAGCTAAGAACAGGCAACTGAGGCTACAATTCGCACGGGCTCACCAAAATTGGATAATAGAAGATTGGAAAAATGTTGCCTGGTCTGATGATTCTGCGACATTTGGATGATAAGGTCAGAACTTGGTGTCAACAACATGAAAGCATGGATCCATCCTGCCTTGTATTGTGGACGAAGACACCAGACAAGACAGCAGGTGTGGTCATATAGCAGCTTTATTTTCCATCGCCACAGTGAGCAGGTTTCAGAAAAACAGGCAATCAATATTACTTGACAGCGTCAGGGCTCTTCTGAACAACTGTTTGTTGGGTGGGGCAAAGTTTTTATACCCCTAGAATGCGTGATTTAATATTCATTATGAAAATGCAACAGTCAACACTTTATTATACACAATCCTTGAGCCCCTTCAACGGCCCTTTTGCAACTTGATTTTCTTGGCCCCTTTGTTATGGCGTTCAGATGTAAACTAAGGGAAAACATGATAAGGCAGTCTCAGTGTGGAATGCTTAGACCTTGAGTCCTTTTGACAAATATTTTTCTGTTTGCTCAGCAAAGCATGTTTTTAAAGCTTACTTCTGCTTAACTCCTTAGACAAGGATTAGTACAAGGGAAGGAAGAGAACATTCATCTTCCACAGTATCAACTGTTCAGGCTAGTAATGGTGGTGTAATGGTGTGGGGGTATTTTTCTGGCACACTTTGGGCCCCTTATTACCAATTGAGCATCATTTAAATGCCACAGTCTACCTGAGTTTTGCTGCTGACCATACCCATCCAGTGTACCCATCTTCTGCTATGTTACAAAGCTCAAATCATCTCAAACTAGTTTCTTGAACATGACAATGAGTTCGCTGTACTCAGTTGGCCCCTACAGTCACTGGATTTCAATCAAACAGAGCACCTTTGAGATGTGGTGGAACAGTAGATTCGTATCATGGACGTGCAGCCGACAAATCTGAGACAACTGCATGACTCTATAATGTCAATATGGACTAACTTCCCTGAGGAATGCTTAGAGCACCTTGCTGAATCTATGACACAAAGAATTACAACAGTTATGAAGGCAAAAGGGGGGTCTAACTTGGTACCACTTTAATGCAATAAAAGTTCTAAATAATTCAACTAACATAAATCCATCATCCATTTATATCCTTCCCTGTCTTCCCACTCCATCCAGCTCGTTTTCTAAATTTTCACCAGTCACATCGGCATTTGTTAATGACCTGCTTTGTAAGATGAGGCTAACTACTTGTGTACTGGACCCCATCTCCACCACACTTCTTAGATCCTGCCTTCATGCCATAATCCCAACTGTTACGACAATAATCAATACATCCCTTGACACTGGGTTTGTGCCAGCCACTTTTAAAATCACGTCTGTAACCCCCAGGTTAAAAAAGTCTGGTCTTGATGGTGACGATCTTAACAATTTTCTGCCTATTTCCCACTTACCTTTTCCATCAAAAGTTCTTGAGCGTGTTGTAGCCTCTCAGCTCACCAATTACTTAACTTCTAATAATTTGATGGAGCCCTTTCAGTCTGGTTTCAGGGTGCAGCACAGCTGTGAAACTGCTCTGCTACAGGTAACCAATGATTTGCTTATGGCAGCAGAATCTGGACAAACCACCATATTAATTCTGTTAGACCTCAGTACAACATTTGACACTGTCAGACATGACATTCTACTGTCCAGAATGGAGAACATGCTGCGTATCTCTTGCACTGCCCTCCAGTGGTTCAATTCCTATCTGATCAGATAGGCAAGAGTTTGTTATTCTTGGCAACAGCAGATCCAGCTCAGCGCCAGTCACACAAGGAGTTCCCCAGGGCTCTGTCCTTGGCCCTCTTCTCCTCTGTATATATATGCTTCCCCTTGGCTATATTATTCATAGCTATGGATTGGGTTATCATTTTTATGCAGATGACACTTAACTCTATTTCAATGTCAAAAGTGCAACGTCATCAGAGTTTTCTCAGCTCACAACTTGCCTCAGTGAAATTAAAACCTGGATGGTGCAGAACTCTTTAAAATTAAATTGCAAATAAATTGAACTCCTGCAAATCGGCACTAAAGCGCTACTTAATAAAATGAGCTCCTTTTCAGTCAATCTTCTGATGCAAGGAATCTTGGTGTCATTTTTGATTCCTCCCTTTCTCATTCCGCCCACATAAACCACATTAAGAAACTTTCTTACTTTCACCTCTGTAACATATCCCATGTTCGCTCAGTCCTCTCCTTTTCTAATGCTGAGAAACTTATCCATGCTTTTATCACATCCCACATCGATTATTGTAACTCGCTGCTGGCAGGTGCCCCTTCTAATCTTATATCACAGCTCCAGCTTATTCAAAACTCTGCTTCAAGAGTCCCTACACGAATCAGCAACAGTGAGCACATCACACCCATCCTGCTTCGCCTTCACTGGCTCCCTGTGTCTTACAGGATTGACTATAAAATTCTATTAATAACTTACATTGTGGTCAGCAACACAGGAGCGCCACAAGGGACTGTACTTTCTCCAGTCCTGTTCAGCCTATATACATCGGACTTCCAATACAACTCGGAGTCCTGCCATGTGCAAAAATTCGCTGATGACACTGCTATCGTGGGCTGCATCAGGAATGGGCTGGAGGATGAGTATAGGGACCTAATCAATGACTTTGTTAAATGGTGCGACTCAAACCACCTACAACTGAACACCAGCAAAACCAAAGAGTTGGTGGTGGATTTTAGGAGGCCCAGGCCCCTCATAGACCCCGTGATCATCAAAGGTGACTGTGTGCAGATGGTGCAGACCTATAAATATCTGGGAGTGCAGCTGGATGATAAATTAGACTGGACTGCCAATACTGATGCTCTGTGCAAGAAAGGACAGAGCCGACTATTCTTCCTTAGAAGGCTGGCGTCCTTCAACATCTGCAATAAGATGCTGCAGATGTTCTATCAGACAGTTGTGGCGAGCGCCCTCTTCTATGCGGTGGTGTGCTGGGGAGGCAGCATTAAGAGGAAAGACGCCTCATGCCTGGACAAACTGGTGAGGAAGGCAGGCTCTATTGTTGGCATGGAGCTGGACAGTTTAGCATCTGTGGCAGAGCGAAGGGCGCTCCGCAGGCTCCTATCAATTATGGAGAATCCACTGCATCCACTAAATAGTATCATCTCCAGACAGAAGAGCAGCTTCAGTGACAGACTGCTGTCACTGTCCTGCTCCACTGACAGATTGAGGAGATCGTTCCTCCCCCAAACTATGCGACTCTTCAATTCCACCCGGGGGTGTAAACGTTAACATTTAACATTATACAAAGTTATTGTCTGTTTTTCACCTGCATTGTTATCATTCTTTAATTTAATATTGTTTATTGTATCAGTATGCTGCTGCTGGAGAATGTGAATTTCCCATTGAGATTAATAAAGTATCTATCTATCTATCTATCTATCTATCTATCTATCTATCTATCTATCTATCTATCTATCTATCTATCTATCTATCTATCTATCTATCTATCTATCTATCTATCTATCTATCTATCTATCTATCTATCTATCTATCTATCAAAGCTTTAAATGGCCTTGCACCGGACTACATCAGTGACCTTCTAAATCACTAGGCTCCTGTTCGCCTACTAAGGTCCTCTGATTCTGGTAATCTTCTTGCGCCTCACAGTAAACTGCACTCTATGGGTGACAGGGCCTTCAGCTCCATAGCACCCAGACTTTGGAATGACATCCCGAAATTAATTAGATCAGCTGACTCCATTCATTCTTTTAAAAAACAACTGAAAACTCATCTATTTAGGAAGGCTTTTAACTTAACTTGACATTCTGCCCTTTCTTTCAGTTTACCTCTGTTCAGGTGCACAAGGTTAATGTGTGTGTCTGTTATATCACAAATTAGGTTATTTGTTATGTTTTTCTTTTAGTATTGTATTTAGTATTTTACTCTGGTTTATTGTCCTTTATTCTATTTAATGCTTTGTTATCAGTTTCATTGTTCTATTCAAGAAAACATTTGTATCCAAAGTTACATATACCCTGCTGTTTTTTTCTAAGACTCTGTGAAGTGCCTCGAGCATGGGAAAGGTGCTATATAAATAAAATGTATTATTATTATTTATTATTACTTAGCAAGGTGTACCTAATAAAGTGCCTGTTAGGTATAATTTGCCTATTTTGACATTTTGCTTTTGAGTGCAGTGACAGTCAACACTTTCACATAAGCATCTAGAAGCAAACTGGAATAGAATATTAAATGCATCCTCACTTAACAATCCACATTTACTATGATTTTTTATTAAAAATGAAGAAGCTAACTAATCTACAATTGTTCTAATATAACATTTGAGGAAAGATTAGTCAACATATCTTCTTCATTCATAGACAAATAAGTCTTTACTTGTTCTTTGAGATTGTGACATGTGAGTCACTGTCTTGCACCTGAAAGACAAGACTGAGTCTCAGGGCTTTTCAGGAAAAACAGCTTTATTCCACTCAAAACAGGAACAGCAAGCCTATTTATTGAGGTGGGAGCTACCACTCCACTACACACAGACACAGCAAAGAAGCAGTGACTTTATTAGTTTTCTTATCGGCTCCCATCTTCAGTTCAAGCACAGATGGTCCTCATCGTTAGATCAGTCAAACGGCTGCAGATCAGTGGCTAGGATTGGATCATCCTGGAGGACAGAAAGAAAATCGGGCCAGGACATTAGCCGAATTAAAATACTCCCTTGATCAACCCTTGGCCAACGGATGTGTTGTGCGGTGGGGCTGTGAACTCATCAGTGCCTTGGTGCTGCAGAGAACCTGCCACTGCTTTGTGACTGGCTGAACAACCCTCAGTTGAAGCGTCAGACGCATTTTGGCATTTGGGGGGTGGGGGGGGGGGGGTCTTTAGTCTAGCCCCACAAGATTAAATGGATCTAAAAAACTAAAAAAACTTCTCTTGAGTCATAACTTTCTTGAAAATAGTCTTTAAATTAAACTAATGATATTTTGTTGATGAATACTTGCAACAAATTTTGGTTGTTTGATATTGTTATTTTTATTTCACTACTGTGCCTCATTCATTTGGTCAGCTAGTTTTTCAAGATATCAAAGAACAACAACAACAATTTTTATTTATATAGCACATTTTCATACAAATGTTGTAGCTCAAAGTGCTTTAGAGGATGAAGAAAGAGAAAAAAGACAAAATATAAAAAATGAAATTAGGCAATACTAATTAACATAGAATAAAAGTAAGGTCCGATGGCCAGGGAAGACAGAAAAAACAACAAAAATAAAACCCCAGACGGCTGGAGAGAAAAAAAAAAACAAAATCTGCAGGGGTTCCAAGTCCACGAGACCACCCAGCCCCCTCTAGGCATTCTACCTAACATAAATGATCTCAATCAGTCCTCATGGTTTTCAGGCTTCACATGGAAGAACTTGATGATGATGGTCATGTGGACCTCTGCCTGTTTTCAATCCATTTTAATTGTCAAATTTTTGTGTTTTCTGTTGTTAAAGCTAATTCTGTCAGCAAGGTAACATGATTTCAAGTTCCAATCTGTATCTTTGAAGAAAGAAAATATAATTATGTATTTATTTTTGATATACAGTTGTGATGGATGGCCGGGATGCTAGATGGGGTCTTCCCTGCAGCCTAGAGGTGCCCCGGATTCCCGCAGGGCATCATGGAAGATGGAGTTTGGCTTCACAACCCTGCTGGGTACCCTGGGGGTCACCGTGTGATCCTGTAGGGAGATGAGGGGATTTTTGTTTCCCGTATAGCCCGGAAGTACTCCCAAGTCACGGGGATGGAGGAACAGAAGTACTTCCGGGCTGAAGAAAAATGTAATTGTCCATCTCACCTGGAAGTGCTGACAAGTCACGTGAACAGAAGAAAAGAAGCACTTCCGGGTCAAGGACTATATAAAGGACTATAGGAGACCCAGCAAGCGAGCTGGAGTTGGGAGGGAGTGTGACAGAGCTGCTGGGAGGAGAGGAGAATTATTGTGTTTGATAGTGTGCATTTATTATTAGTGATTACTTGTTTATGGTGGTGGAGGTGCTTTGGGGCACTTTGAAGAAGAAAATAAAAATACTTCTGGGTGCTTTTAAACCAGTGTCTGCATCTGTCTGTTGGGTTTCACAGGGCAACAGCGCCCTCAAGCGTCCACTTATTGACACAGTGCAACATGAGATGCAACCAGTGTTGTGTCTAATTCAGCCTATTCATTGATAGCCGTCCCTTTTTCCAGCAGCTACAGCTAATACAAGGCATTATGGCTCATGTAACTTCTATAAGTTTCACAGAACCCTGAGGATCCCCAGAACACAGTGCAAGAAACACTGTTTACCAGAAAACCATCAGTGACAAGAAACAAATATTTCAATACACGTCTCCTACACTTCTACCAGGCTACAAGTGAGTATTTGTGGACATGTGGAGGACAGGCTATACTTAGGAGCTACCTACACTTTTAAGTGAGAACGGGGAGTCAGGAATTGAGAGACATCTTTGGTAGGTAGAAAGAAAGAGAGAGGGAGAGAGAGAGAAATAGAATAAGAATGAGAGATAGAGCCAGAAGGATGGTTCCAGGAGTTCAATTGTAGAGATCATAGCAAGGTCTTCAGATTTCCATTGTTCCACTGAGATAGGAATTGGGAGGCTAGTAAAGACAATGGACATATTTGTGTTGAGTGTTTACCCATCTCTCCTCCTTTAACCGCCACCTTATCGTGGTGGAGGGGTTTGCGTGTCCCAATGATCCTGGGAGCTCTGTTGTCCGGAGCTTTATGCCCCTGGTAGGGCCACCCAAGGCAAACTGGTCCTAGGTGAGGGATGAGACAAAGAGTGGTTAAACAAACCTCCTGTGATGGAAAACAATTTTGGACGGCGTTTTCCCTTGCCCGGACGCGGGTCACCGGGGCCCCACTCTGGAGCCAGGCCTGGAGGTGGGGCTCGATGGCGAGCGCCTGGTGACTGGGCCTGCACCCATGGGGCTCGGCCGGGCACAGCCCGAAGAGGCAACGTGGGTCCCCCTTCCCATGGGCTCACCACCTATGGGAGGGGCCAAGGAGGTCGGGTGCAGTGTGAGTTGGGTGGTGGCCGAAGGCGGGGACCTTGGCGGTCCGATCCTCGGCTACAGAAGCTGGCTCTTGGGGCGTGGAATGTCACCTCTCTGAAGGGGAAGGAGCCTGAGCTTGTGCGCGAAGTTGAGAGGTTCCGGCTAGATATAGTCAGACTCACCTCGATGCACAGCTTGGACTCTGGAACCAATCTCCTTGAGAGGGGCTGGACTCTGTACCACTCTGGAGTTGCCCCCGGTGAGAGGCGCCGAGTGGGTGTGGGTATACTTATTGCCCCCAACTTGGAGCCTGTACATTGGGGTTTACCCCAGTGGTCGAGAGGGTAGCCTCCCTTCGCCTTCGGGTGGGGGGACGGGTCCTAACTGTTGTTTGTGCATATGCACCGAACAGCAGTTCGGAGTACCCACCCTTTTTGGAGTCCCTGGAAGGGGTGCTAGAGGGCATACCTTCTGGGGACTCCCTCGTTCTGCTGGGAGACTTCAATGCTCACGTGGGCAATGACAGTGAGACCTGGAAGGGCTTGATTGGGAGGAATGGCCCCCCGATCTGAACCCGAGCGGTGTTTTGTTATTGGACTTCTGTGCTCGTCACGGATTGTCCATAACGAACACCATGTTCAAGCATAGGGGTGTTCATATGTGCACTTGGCACCAGGACACCCTAGGCCTCAGTTCGATGATCGACTTTGTGGTCGTGTCGTCGGACTTGCGGCCACATGTCTTGGACACTCGGGTGAAGAGAGGGGCGGAGCTGTCAACTGATCACCACCTGGTGGTGAGTTGGCTTCGATGGTGGGGGAGGATGCCGGTCAGGCGTGGCAGGCCCAAACGTGTTGTGAGGGTCTGCTGGGAACGTCTGGCAGAGCCCCCTGTCAGAAGTAGCTTCAACTCCCACCTCCGGCAGAACTTTGACCATATCCCAAGGGAGGTGGGGGACATTGAGTCCGAATGGGCCATGTTCCATGCCTCTATTGTTGAGGCAGCTGACCGGAGCTGTGGCCGTAAGGTGGTCGGTGCCTGTCGTGGCGGCAATCCCCGAACCCGTTGGTGGACACTGGCGGTGAAGGATGCCGTCAAGCTGAAGAAGGAGTCCTACCGGTCCCTTTTGTCCTGTGGGACCCTGGAGGCAGCTGATAGGTACCGGCAGGTGAAGCGGAATGCGGCTTTGGTGGTTGCTGAGGCAAAAACTTGGGCGTGGGAGGAGTTTGGGGAGGCCATGGAGAACGACTTTCGGACAGCTTCGAGAAGATTCTGGTCCACCATCCGGCGTCTCAGGAAGGGGAAGCAGTGCAGTGTCAATACTGTATATGGTGGGGATGGTGCGCTGCTGACCTCGACTCGGGACGTCGTGGGTCGGTGGGGGGAGTACTTCGAAGACCTACTCAATCCCATTAACATGCCTTCCAATGAGGAAGCAGAGCCTGGGGACTCAGAGGTGGGCTCCCCCATCTCTGGGACTGAGGTCACCGAGGTGGTCAAAAAACTCCTTGGTGGCAGGGCCCTGGGGGTGGATGAGATACGCCCGGAGTTCCTCAAGGCTCTGGATGTTGTAGGACTGTCTTGGTTGACACGCCTCTGCAACATCGCATGGACATCAGGGACAGTGCCTCTGGATTGGCAGACCGGGGTGGTAGTCCCCCTCTTTAAGAAGGGGGATCGGAGGGTGTGTTCCAACTACAGAGGGATCAGACTCCTCAGCCTCCCTGGAAAAGTCTATTCAGGGGTCCTGGAGAGGAGGGTCCGTCGGATAGTCGAGCCTCGGATTCAGGAGGAACAGTGTGGTTTTCGTCCTGGTCGCGGAACAGTGGACCAGCTCTATACCCTTAGGGTCCTGGAGGGTGCATGGGAGTTTGCCCAACCAGTCTACATGTGTTTTGTGGACTTGGAAAAGGCATTCGACCGTGTCCCTCGGGGAATCCTGTGGGGGGTACTCCGAGAGTATGGGGTACCGGCCCCCTTGATAAGAGCTGTTCGGTCCCTGTACGATCGTTGCCAGAGCCTGGTCCGCATTGCCGGCAGTAAGTCGAACCCGTTTCCAGTGAGAGTTGGACTCCGCCAGGGCTGCCCTTTGTCACCGATTCTGTTCATAACTTTTATGGACAGAATTTCTAGGCGCAGCCATGTCGTTGAGGGGGTCCGGTTTGGTGGGCTCAGGATTGGGTCACTGCTTTTTGCAGATGATGTTGTCCTGTTTGCTTCATCAGGCCGTGATCTTCAGCTCTCTCTGGATCGGTTCGCAGCCGAGTGTGAAGCGGCTGGGATGAGAATCAGCACCGGAAAAGGGTGGAGTGCCCTCTCAGGGTTGGTAGCGAGATCCTGCCCCAAGTGGAGGAGTTCAAGTATCTCGGGGTCTTGTTCACGAGTGAGGGAAGAATGGAGCGTGAGATTGACAGGCGGATCGGTGCGGCATCCGCAGTAATGCGGGCTCTGCATCGGTCTGTCGTGGTGAAAAAGGAGCTGAGCCGCAAGGCGAAGCTCTCAATTTACCAGTCGATCTATGTTCCTACCCTCACCTATGGTCATGAGCTATGGGTAGTGACCGAAGGAACGAGATAACGAATACAAGCAGCTGAAATGAGTTTCCTCCGCAGGGTGTCTGGGCTCTCCCTTAACCCTTTGCAGTCGTATTTAATTTTCAACGTCACGCTACATTAGTCGTAATTAATTATTGAAAAAATGCCAATAATTACAGCAGTTATTTTTTTCAAGCACGTAGGAATAACACAGGCCACTTTTCTCGACCAGGCGACTGTGCAAATCGGTCAGAAATTTGCAGGGCCACCAGCGGTGGCCTGACAACCTATAGCGCACTTTTTACTAAGGCCAGTTTTCTGGCTTAACGACCGCAAAGGGTTAAAGATAGGGTGAGAAGCTCAGTCATCCGGGAGGGGCTCAGAGTAGAGCGGCTGCTCCTCTGCATCGAGAGGAGTCAGATGAGGTGGCTCGGGCATCTGATCAGGATGCCTCCTGGACGCCTCCCTGGTGAGGTGTTCCGGGCACGTCTAACCGGGAGGAAGCCCCGGGGAAGACCCAGGACACGTTGGAGGGACTATGTCTCTCGACTGGCCTGGGAACGCCTTGGGATTCTCCCGGAAGAGCTAGAAGAAGTGGCCGGGGAGAGGGAAGTCTGGGCATCTCTGCTCAAGCTGCTGCCCCCGCGACCTGACCTACGGATAAGCGGGAGACAATGGATGGATGGATGTTTACCCATCTCTGTTACTACTTTTTATTTTTTATATGTTTGGTCTAATGGTATTATTTCAGGTTTAGGAAGAGCTCAAAATCACTCATATTAACCCTTTTTAAGACTAACTTTAAAATCACTTCCACCTCCTCAGCTGGACTGGTTTGGGATTGGGAAAGGAGAAGTAGCAAGGACTGACACTGGTGGAAAAGGAGGAGACCTTTGTGTTAAGGAAGAGTAAGACTACAAGGTAGGAAGGAGCATTATCGAGACTATACTGGTGTCATTCTGTATCCAGGGTCCATTCTAGAGCACCCTGCTTTGTCAAACAGGGCAAGTCCCCATTCATATGCAATAATCAAGAAATGAGCTGTACAAATCTATCATGTGTGATATATGGCCAGCAGTTTATCCCGGCCAATACCTCCAGGCCGCTAGATGGAGTCCTCCCTGCAACATGGAGGTTCCCCAAATTCCAGCAGTGCATCATGGACAATGGAGTTTTACTGCACAGCCCTGCTGGATACCGTGGGAGCTGCCAGGGGATGCTGCAGGGAGGCACAGTGATTTCTATTATAGCCCGGAAGTACTCCCTAGTCAGTGGGAAGAAAAAGGAGAGTTTTCCATCTGAAGTGCTATGAAATCATATGGACTGAGGATCAGAAACACTTCCAGGTCAAGGAATATAAAAGGACTGTGGGGAACCCCAGCAGACTGAGCCGGAGTTGGGAGGGAGTGTGACAGAACTGCTAGGTGGAGAGGAGGATTGATTAGTGTTTATTTGTGATTATTGATTTATTATTGTGTATAGTGGAGGTGGAGGTGCTTTGTGCACATTATTGTAACAATAAATTAATTATTGGGACTTTTTATCTGGTGTTTTGGCATATTGTCTGCGGGTTTGGAGGTGCGACAGCGCCCCCTACTGTCACACATGTCAGAACCTCTTGAAGCTGACCCAAGGTTGGACCAGTCTTCTATATTCTAATTCAATGACAGAAAAGATGAAAGTTTTGCCATGGTGGAGCTAAGCTGACAAAGGAAAAATGTATTGCAATCACATAACATTTGATTGGTCAGATCTTGCCTGTTTTCAATAAAAATTATAGAAGTGGTCATTAAATGCAGAGGATCAATGTATAAATGCAGGAATGAGGAGGCTACACAATGCATTATCTACTTAAGCTTCTGCACTCAGAAATACTGTAAGTCATGTCTAAAAGTGTAAGGCATTATATGAGGCAACAGCTGTTTTGACCTGCTGTATGTGTGTGAGATTAATGTGTTCAAATAGGCTGACAGTTTTGTTAGTACATTACAAAAATAGGACAAAAAAGATTTTTTAAGAAATGCATTAAGGAACCTACTGCATGATGGAGCTTTGTGGAGCTGATGGAGTTTATTTACACTTCAGGTTTGTGTCTCATTCTGTAGCTCAAAGATATGCTGAACATATTTCATGCCCAAGTTCCTGAAGTGGTGCACTTTTGGAAGATGGTCAGACTTTACAAATGCAACTTTGCTTTTACCTTTGTAGAAATATACCTTTTTTGCCAATTTTCTTTAAACTGTGTTTTTCAGTTTTTCTCAGGCTCTTTTCTTGCTACTCCACTTTCTGCATTTACAGTGCCTATATTAAATTATTCAACCCTTTAGAAGTTTTCACATTTTATTATTACATAAAATTGAATCAAACTTGATTTATTTTATAATTTTGTTTTGGACGATGATCAGCTGAAAATGACTCTAATGTCAACATGAAAACAAATCTCTGCAAAGTGGTGAAAATTAATTACGAATATAAAACACATAATAATGGATTATAAGTATTCACCCCTGTTAAGTCAGTATTTAGTAGATGCCCCTTTGGCAGCCATGAGAGCCTTGAGTCTGTGTGCACAGGTCTCTGGCAGTTCTGCACTGCAATTTTAAGCCATTCTTCTATGGAAATTTGCTTAAACTCTGTCAGGTTGCTTGTTGATCGTGTAGGAATATTCTTTCTTAAAGTCCAGCTACAAATTCTCAATTGGATTGAAATTTTTACTCTAATTTGGCCACCCAAGACATTGATATTGTTTTTTTACGCCATTGCTGTGAGCTTTGGATTTATGCTTGGGGTTTTTGTCTTGCTGGTAAACAAATCTTCTCCCAAGTTGTAGGTTTTTCTTGTTGACCGCATTAATGTTTTCCTCCAGGACTTCTCTGCATTTTGCTGCATTCATTTTACTGTTACAAGCCTTCCAGGGCGTCCTGCAGAGAACCATCCCCATAGTATGATGCTGCCACCACCATGCTTTACAGTGTTTTTCAAAATGTTCAAACATAATGTTTAGTCTGATGGCCAAAAAGCTACATTTTGTTTTCATCAGACCATGAACCTTCTTCCATCTTCCATGTGCCTTCTAACAAACTCTAGTTGAGATATCCTATGTATTGTTTTTAACAGAAGCTTTCTCTTTGCCACACTCTCATGAAGATGTGACTGGTGTTGCACCTGGGCAACAGTTACTGTCTACTCAGTCCCTCCAATCTGAAGCACTGTAGCTTGTCATTCCTTCAGAGTTCTCATATGTCTCTCATCTGCCTTCCTCTTGCATGGTCATTTAGTTCTTGTGGACAGCTTACTCTAGGCAGTTTTATGGCTGTGCCATAATCTTTCTATTTCTTTGCGCTTGATATAACTGGGCTGCAAAGGATATTCAGTGACTCCATCCTCTGACTTGTGCTTTTCAATCACCTTTTCATGGAGTTGATTGGTGTTCTCTTTTGTCTTCATTGTGTGGATTAGGACACTGTACTAAGTCACCACAAGGAGGACCTTCCAGATAAGGTGCATTTATACTACAATCATCTGAAACCCCCGACTACAAACAGGTGACTTCACTGAACTAATTATGTGACTTCTAAAACCAACTGACATTTTAAAGGAGGTAAATACTTATGTGATCTATTATTTTGTGCTTTATATTTATAACTAGGGGGCTTACTCCCTGATCACTTCGCTCGGCAACCCCTCCGGCCTGCACTACGTGCCAGCCACTTTGTGTGAAGAGGGGGGGGGGTGAACACACCCCAAGGATATGCGGTCACTCCTCCGAAACCCCCTCTTAAATGGTGATACAATGGGAAGCAAATGCAATTTTTTTTACCTCCTCTTTGCTCAATTAGCTGCTGGTTTGCTGCTGCTGCCATGCCACGTGATCTGCATCTTGCGCAGTGTTTCAAACATTTAAAAGCCTAAACAGCAGCTGTCTTCATCATCAATTTTTTGTCTTTATATTTCCAACCCCAGGCATGGTTTAATCTCTTGAAACAAAGTGTTGTCTCGCGAGATGTGAGTTCTTGATTTTTTCTACTTAATAATTTAAAAACTGAATTAGAATCTGAAAATCTAACAACATCACATTAAATTCGATAAATTCTGAATAGAATGATACCAAACGTATATATGTAGGTTTGAAAATAGGCCCGATTTAAAGTGTGACAAAAAACGTAACATCAAAACGTCACATAAAATTGTTGCACTTTTAGGCTTAGGACTTTATACATATAGAGTAGATTAATCTAGACCACTTTGAAGAAATTTGTTTTCACTTTGACATTAAATAATCTGTTTTTGTTGATCAGTGTCGAAAAAGTCAAATTAAGCCCACTGTTGTATTATTATTAAATGTGACAATGTACAAAGGGGTGAAACTTTTCATAAGCACTTGTCATGCATGTGTGCTCTGGTGAGGTTAATTCTCTGCCGCCCCAGGGGTTGGCACAGTGTGATAACATCTTCTCTTTCCTCCTTTTTCAGACTGGAAGATTGACAGGTTCTCCACCACTGATGCCACTTTCATTGTTCGTCTGCCTGGACCCACCTCTTCCTGCCAGAAGTCCACATAACTAGAAGCTCCACCATCTTTGAGTCATTAAGAACCACACTCCTATCTGAAAAGGCACTTCTTCAAAGCACTTAATCTCGTTTTTGTTTTCTTTTCAATTCAATTCAATTTCACAGTATTTGCTCAAGGGTGCCCCAAAAATTGTCCTTTTTGTTCATACATAATGTATGATCCATGTCTGGTACACCACTTTATGATTACTTGAAGAATCATATCATGACCCATAGTGTACTTAAGGGCATTGAAAATAATGGTTTACTTTCCAAGACTGTGCTATTTCTAGCTGATAATTTGCACCGTAACAGGGAAATCACAATTTAGGCAGCCATACTTTATATAGAGTTCTGTATATGGGGTTAAGCTGCTTGTCTGTTGTTTGTATTAGACTACTAGTATATAATAATAATAATAATAATAATAATAATAATAATAATAATAATAATAATAATAATAATACATTTTATATGACCTCCCTAATTTGTTAATTATAATATACACTATTGGTCATCAGGACATTGGACACTTAGTCCAGGGCAAAAACAAAAACCTGACCCAAGGGGCCTGATCCTAACATTATCATAAAATGGCAAAATTTGCTTCAATTTAATTTCATATATGATACTTATAAAAATGTAAGTCTTATCTTTAGAAGCTACATTTGCATCCATTCGACGATTAAGGGTTCATTTAATCAATTTACAATATTTCAAAGTTATAGAAAGGAAAGGATACTATAATGGTGTGCTTTGTAAGATTAGAAAAAATAGGCTAGTCATCAAAAGTAGGGTTCGATTTCTGGCAGACTCAGTGGAGCATGAAATATGGTTGGCTAATTTTAATGTTTTCTGACTTAGAAAAGAATCTTTCCAAAATTATATATGACAGGTTTTCATCTCCATGGGATGTCAAGAAAGCCCATCCACAGAAGATGATTTATTGGGCTGAAGGAGAAATTGACTGAATGGGGATTTTCTTTTGTGCCTTCAAAACCTTTGCTGTCTTTGGGTTTATTTAGCAGGTCTTGATGAGAATCCTCCCTTTTTCAAAGAGAAAAAGAAATATTAGTTACCTCAACAAAATCGTTGACAAGAGTGGTCTGAAGAAATAACACTTGTTATGGATAGGCTTGAATTGATTTAGTTTTTTTGCCATCACACAGATCCAGAGTCCTGGGTTCAGATCCTAGGGCTAGACTTTGTCTCTGTGGAGCTTGCATATTCTCTCCCTGTGTGTGCTGGTACTCCACATCTGCTCCCACTTCTTCAAAAGCATTCTGGCTATGCTAACAGGCAGTTATAAATAACCTCTAAATGAGTGTGGGTGTGGGCTCTGTGGTGGACTTTAGTCCTGTCCAGTGCTGTTTCCTGCCTTGTACCCAGTGCTGCCAACATTAGCTCCAACTCTCTATAACCTTGAAATGGATTAAGCAGGCATCAGAATGTTATGTCACTTTTTTTTTCATCTTTTGTGTTAAAACGGTGTGGATCATGCTCCTCTCATTTCTTTACAACAGTTTGTGATTTGGGTCATTCTCCTTTAGAGAAGTGGGCACAAAAGCCAACGCAATTTCCAGGCCATCACTCTGAGTGTGCTCCCATGTGGCGCATTTCAAAGACAGGTTCGGTAACCTCCAGCTGTGAGTGCATGCCAAGCAGCTGCCACTAATGCAGGTAGCTGAAACTGAAGGCCAGAAATAACAAGTAAGCTTTAAAAGTGAAATTTATAAGCTTCGGCCCAGTGCCTTGTAGGAGAGCTGATGTGGTCCTCATCTGAAATAAACAGCTGGTAATACTTGCCTGGCCACTCATCTGCTGAACAATCAAGTACTGGAGGTCCCCAATCAACGTGCAAAACTAAAATCGGCTCTTTCAGGTTTAGCTATGCTCATAGAATTTTTTGCTGGCTTCCATGGATACAGCAGGTCCAATGAAAGATATTGGGTCAGTCTATTGCTGTGCCAAACTGGGACACCTATAGCCTGGTGCTAACCTTACAATTGATGGTCAAGATCTAGAGAAACTCACAGGAAACTACTGCAGTCTGGGTTTGCAAGAAAGCCTGAAAGACACATCCAGAAGAGAAGAAGCAGATGCTTAGATGTAACACAATTTCCCTTTTGTACTGCAGGCTGTCAGCACAAGCTTTACATCCAAATTCTAGTTTGCACTTAACAAGGAAAATATAAATAAATAAGTAAAACTTGGCATGACTGAATAGATAGTCCTTCTTAAAAACAGTAACACTGGCTACTGCTATATTCTCCGGATGTGACAATGTGATCAGAAAAAAATGAAAAAAATAAATGACAATTTTTTTTTGTTTCACCTTGAAGGGTTAGAAAGGTAAGGCTCGGAAAGGGGGTTAAAGGTTGTGAAAACACGTTACCTGTTAATTATAATACTTCTTAGACAGGGGCGATGATAGTGACTCTAAGAACCCTCTAACTCACTCATCCCCTGAGTCCTGACATGGTAAAATTTAATGCCAGGGAGAATTTAAAAAACACAAATCTTTTATTTTTATTTTGTAAAAAAGATTTTACGAATAAAACAACATCTCTCTATTATAATAAACAAATCCTGGAACGAGACAAGGCTTTTTAGCCTGGGACAAGATGTGACTTTTCAGGGAGATTCTTTCACGTCCTGCAAGACGAAACTTTGTGCCAAGAGATTTAACCACGCCCGGGGCCAGAAATAAAAGACAAAGAGTAGATGACAAAGTAGAACGTCGTAAAGAATTCAAAAACGTTGGCATGATACACATGCAGAGCAGGTTAGAGATAATGAAAGTACTAAAATTCGAAAGTCTCAAATCAATGATAGTAAAGATCACATTATTGCAAACAAAGGAAAGTATTACTTGGTGAAATAACAGAACAGCGAAAAGAGATCGAATATATTGTTCGGATTTAAACTTTAATTCAGAGACTTGTAGATCATCTAATTCATGTTGCCATCCAGGAAAAGTAGTGTTTCTTCCCAATGAAAAGGCATATCCGCGAGAATTAAGATTTGTTGTTTGGTGAAAGTGAAATCCACATACGTGAGCAGGGGTGGTGAGCGAAGCGAGCAGGGGGTAAAGCGCCCTAGTTTGTCTAAAAAAATAGAAAAGCAATAATAATAGAACAAAGTACAGGTCGTAACGCTTTATTTATTATGAACATGTTCTACTTAAGTTTGCATATGCTGGGTTTATGTCCAAATGTCTGTTGATGGCGTTTTTGTCTTATAGCCAAGATTCAGCCAGTTCTCTGGCACTTTTAGTACTGGCCTTAAATCTTACTTGTACATTGTCCCAGTTAAACATATGTCCTGTTGATTTTGTATGTGTATAGATCTGTGATCGTGAGTCCTTCCTTCTAACGGCATTGCGATGTTCCTGTATGCAAGTTGCAATTCTTTTTGATGTGTGTCCTATGTATACCGCTGGGCAAGAACTGCATGGAATGCTATAAACTGCATTTCATGTTTCTGCTGTCAATTTCTTGTTTTTAGTGTTGAAAAGGACAGTGCGCAGATTTTTCGCCGGTTTGTGTGCAATTCTGATGCCTGATTTGGACAGGATGCGTGCTGCACCTTCAGACACATCGTGTTGATAAGGGAGTGTGTACCAAGTGGGATGGGGGGGGTCTGGTTCGAGTCAATTGTTTGTTGAGTTTTTTGGCGTCTTCTGTGTAGGCATTGTTTAATGAATGTCTTTGAGTATCCGTTTGAAATGAAAAGTTGGAAAAAAAAAACACTTTATGATACGTGATTCATTTTTTCTCCCTTTGTGGATCTCCAGCTGCTTATATATATATACTAGCAAAATACCCGCGCTTCGCAGCGGAGAAGTAGTATGTTAAAGAGGTTATGTAAACATATATATACATATACATATATACATATATATATACATATCTACATATACACATATCTTTGGTTTCCTCCCACAGTCCAAAGACATGCAGGTTAGGTGCATTGGCGATTCTAAATTGTCTCTGGTGTGTGGGTGTGTGTGGGTGTGTGCGCCCTGTGGTGGGCTGGCACCTTGCCCGGGGTTTGTTTCCTGCCTTGTGCCCTGTGTTGGCAGGGATTGGCTCATGTATTTAGGATATAGCGGGTTGGATAATGGATGGATGGACATTTGTATGCATAGCCCCATTTGCCCGTTTTCATTTTTTTTCATTCTTCAGTAATATTTAAGCAAACCCGGAGCTTGTCAGTTCGAATCCTGGTACTGACACCACTGTGTGACCCTGAGGAAGTCACTTCACCTGCCTGTGCTGCAAAAAACCAAAGTAATGTAACAAATTGTACCTCAGATGTTGCAAGTTGCTGGAATAAAGGCATAAGTCAAATAGATAAATATGTATTATACACATAGGAACTATTCATTTATTTTCAGTTAAGTCATCTGCAGCAAACCTTTATAAATGAGGGTTTCTCGTTTTTAGATAGTGCAAACTGTTTCTTCTTCATTGAGGTTTTCTCTTGGAGAGCTTTTTTCATTTCATTGAAAATTAAAGCAGCAGCTGCCAAAATATGTAGCTTTCTTATTAATTTTTCAACATTGTGTAAAATAACTTTATAAAGTAACATAAAAGGTTTAAATACTCGTTATCCTTTTACACTAAAATATTACTAAAGAGATACAAAAAAAGTAAAATGCATATGTTGTTTTTCTTTAAGGAGATTAAATATTACTGAAGAAAAAAAAAACTAAAACAGCCAAATGGGGCTATGCATACGAACTTAAAAGGTTTAAATAAAACAGAAATATATATTTTATTTTTACTTCCTTAACTTGTGGAGGGTGTATCTTGTAGCAAAGCCCTAAGTTTTTTCATGAAAGCCCGTTTCAGTCAATAAGTCTTAAAAAGAGGTGTAAAGATATTGACAATAAGCTATGCAAACCCACCAAGACATGCAATCGTTTAAATCAAGGTGCGAGTCGAAAAACACCATCCGATACTATTAGTTAACGATTAACACATTTCTATATGTATTGTAAGCATACAATACAACTGATAATATGTTGCGCTTATTTATCTGGTGTACCGACATTTTTGCGCATTTAACGGCTGAAATCTAACGTGGTTTGTGCCCTTCAGAATGAAAACAGTTAGCATTTACCTTTTTAATAAAAAGCGAGCTTTTAAGCCTGAGAAATCACTCCGTAAATGCACACGTTTAATTCTTGATCACTTTAAACAACTGAACTATCCAGAACATTTCAGGCATACATCCAGCATTCAAACTATGTATAAAAAGCACAACTGTTAAAGGAATTCAGCATTTCTTAATTGAAAATGTTCCTTTAATCCTCAACATGTCTCAATGAGTCGTTCTGGTGGTTTTACTTGACATTTTGATATTCTGGTTAATTGTGTTTGCAGTTGAGATGTTCTTTCCTGATTTATACTTGTTTTCTCGTTAATATTTGTTTCGCTGGTGTTAGTGTTCTGATTAGAGGTTATTGGTCCTTTGATGTCTTGACGGTTTCTTCTTAGAACAGCTCCTATTACGCAATTCCGTCACATACTGCTCTATTGTTTCTCCGCTTTTCTGGAAACATGTAAAAAAACTTGTGCCGCTCAAACGTCACATTGCGCTTTGGGTTGCAATACGTTTCGAATTTTCCAACTATTTTGTTCAATTTCATATTGTCTCCATCTTCTTCAAACTGAAAATTGTTATACACCTCTAGCGCCTCTTCACCAATTACATGTAGAAGCATAGACACTTTCATTTTTTCACTTTTCCTATCTGCTTCAATCGCAGCAAGATACAACTCGAATCTCTGTTTAAATCTTTTCGAATTTTCAGCTACATTTCCCTTTAACTGGAGATTTGGTGGGGGCTGTAATCCTAACATATTTTTTTTTCTCTTTTGCTAGAACGTCTTAGCGCTTTGTGATCACGTTTTGGGTTACTCACAGACACGCGACTCGTTCAAAAGCTGAACCTCTTCTTCACATTCCTCTTCCAATCCGCCACTTCTGACACCATGTAGTGATCTTGTTAGGTTTGTAGTTTAATCAATACACACGATTGAAAGATATAATAACTTTTTAATAGACAGACTTTAGAGATATTTACTGTACAATTTACTAATCGTTCTTTAGTTCACGCCCATTCTCCTACTTGCATCGGCATTCACACGCATTACTAATCATTCTGTAAGTATCCCTTAATAGACCTTACTAATCAACTATCATTACAAAATCCAACGTGGTTTGTGCCCTTCAGAATGAAAACAGTTAGCATTTACCTTACGCAATTCCGTCACATACTGGTCTATTGTTTCTCCGCTTTTCTGGAAACATGTAAAAAAGCTTGTGCCGCTCAAACGTCACATTGCGCTTTGGGTTGTAATACGTTTCGAATTTTTCAAATATTTTGTTCAATTTCATATTGTCTCCATCTTCTTCAAACTGAAAATTGTTATACACCTCTAGCGCCTCTTCACCAATTACATGTAGAAGCATAGACGCTTTAATTTTTTCACTTTTCCTACCTGCTTCAATCGCAGCAAGATACAACTCGAATCTCTGTTTAAATCTTTTCCAATTTTCAGCTACATTTCCCTTTAACTGGAGATTTGGTGGGGGTTGTAATCCTAACATATTTGTTTTTCTCTTTTGCTAGAACGTCTTAGCGCTTTCTGATCACGTTTTCGGGTTACTAACAGACACGCGACTCGTTCAAAAGCTGAACCTCTTCTTCACATTCCTCTTCCAATCCGCCACTTCTGACACCATGTAGTGACCTTGTTAGGTTCGTAGTTTAATCAATACACACAATTGAAAGATATAATAACTTTTTAATGGACAGACTTTAGAGATATTTACTGTACAAGTTACTAATCGTTCTTTAGTTCACGCCCATTCTCCTACTTGCATCGGCATTCACACGCATTACTAATCATTCTGTAAGTATCCCTTAATAGACCTTACTAATCAACTATCATTACAAAATCCAACGTGGTTTGTGCCCTTCAGAATGAAAACAGTTAGCATTTACCTTTTTAATAAAAGGCGAGCTTTTAAGCCTGAGAAATCACCCCGTAAATGCACACGTTTAATTGCACATGTGTTAATATGCATGCTTACACAGTATTAAAAGACACTCAAAAATTAACGTCATTTACCTTTGTTCACTAAACAGTAAAACATTAACATTTAAGAAGTAAAGTTACATTAAGTACTACTGCAGTGCCTTCGGGTATACCTCATTTTTTGTTTGCCCATAACATGCTTAAATGTATACATTTTTTGGTGCACCTACCCGAGAACACGCGACATATAACCGAGTGTGGGAGAAGCATGGATGTTAAACACGCGTTGAGTTCATCTGCTGGTCTCCCTCCTGGAATAACTGGTAATGTTTGACTAAAATCTACAGCGAGTAAAACGACATTACCTCCTATTTTTTTTTTTTACGATCTCTGAGATCTTGCTTTTTTCGGTTCAAGGCTTCATAAGCTCTTTTATGTTGTATGGTGTACTTATCCCAAACCATCATCTTTGAATGTTGCAAGACTTTCGCCTTGTATGTAGATCGGGGTAATTACATTCATTGCATTCCTAGTCTGAATCACAATCTGATTGTATGGGTGGTTACCTGGCACTGTAGGGTTGCCACCCGTCCTTTAAAATACATAATCGAGCTGCATTTGAGAATGAAATTGCGCATCCCGTTTTGAATCAATACGGGACGGGATTTGTCCCGTATTTTTTTTATCATTTTTTTAAAGCAGCGTCTCATGCAAATCATCCCACACACATTTTATGAAGATGCCTCCTTTCCTACTTATGATTGCGTAATACTTGATGTCATCGTTAGTTTGATTGGTCTTTTTAACTGTCCAGTGAGGAGGGCGGGTCTTTTAAGTACAGTCTGCAAACTGTTGGCACTGAGATGTGGCACCTGCTGCAGTATGCGTCCCTTATTTTTTTGTATTAAAAGTGGTAACCCTACATGGCAGGTAACACTTAAGTTTGGTCATGAAGTCGTCTAAAATCCGCCACGTGCCCTCTTTTAATTGCGAGAAGCAGATATATATAGCCAAATTCTCGCGGTTCGTTGCGGCGAAGTACGGCTTTTAATTTTTTAATAAGAAAAGAAAACCTTTTTAAACGGATCGAAAATATACCAATAACAATTTGTTAAGGATCTGTTTTTTTCTGAACCTCACTTTTCACAGCTGTCGTGCTACGGCGTGTGTTTCGTTTATTTGACAGTATGTAGATCGTGGTAATTACATTCATGGCATTCGTTTTCTGAATCACAATCTGACTGTATGGGTGGTTACCTGCCAGGTAACGCTTTTGGTTGGTCAGGAAATCGCCTTACATCCGCCACGTGCCCTCTTTCTGTTTCCAGAAGCTGATCATAGAATGGTTTTAATAGTTTACTTTCAAATAATGCAAAGAGTATGCGACATGTGTTTCTCCCTAATTCTGGGCTCATCAGGCATACACACTCACTGCATCACCTCTCGTGAATCGAATCTCTATCGTCAGCGCCAGAGTTGAAGCCCCTAACGTTGCGGTCAGCAAGTCGGCTAACATCCGCCATGTGCCGTCTTTCAGTTGCGAGAAGCAGATCATAGAATGGTTGAAACTGTTGCCCCTAACGTTGCGCCACGGCGTGTGGTTCGTTTATACCTCGTGTCTTCTCATTAAACTTTTATCTCGCGAATATGTTATTGCAATCCGCAGCGGGAGCGTTTCTATAAACTTAATTTAAACTTACGTTTTACACCGTGCTTTGTTTCCCTTATGAACATGCTTGTATGCTTCACTCGCTCCCTTCTCAATTGTTTAATGAATTTTTTGCTCTTCGCTGTTTGCGGCTCTTCCGTCATTTCCCACTACTTCGTTCTTTTATCTCGCGAATATGTTATTGCAATCCTTAACGGGAGCGTTTCAATAAACTGATTGAAAATAGTTTTGCATTTACCTTTTTAGTAAAAGGCGAGCTTTTAAGCCTGAGAAATCACCCCGTAATGCACACGTTTAATTGCACATGTGTTAATATGTATGGTTACACAGTATTAAAAGACAGTGAACAACGTCAGTTACCTTTGTTCCCGCGTTTGATAAAAGGCGAGCTTTTCAGCCTGAGAAATCACCCCATAAATGCACACGTTTAATTGCACATGTGTTAATATGTATGCTTACACAGTATTAAAAGACACTCAAAAATTAACGTCATTTACCTTCGTTCCCGCGTTTGACTCGTGCTGTAAATCTCTTCCTTGTTTTTAGTTCACGTGATTACGTAGGAGGCGTGATGACGCGATACGTGACTCCGCCTCCTCCATTACAGTATATGGACAAAAAATATGTTCCAGTTATGACCATTACGCGTAGAATTTCGAAATGAAACCTGCCTAACTTTTGTAAGTAAGCTGTAAGGAATGAGCCTGCCAAATTTCAGCCTTCCACCTACATGGGAAGTTCGAGAATTAGTGATGAGTGAGTCAGTCAGTCAGTCAGTCAGTGAGTCAGTGAGGGCTTTGCCTTTTATTAATATGTATAGATATATATATATATACTAGCAAAATACCCGCGCTTCGCAGCGGAGAAGTAGTGTGTTAAAGAGGTTATGTAAACATATATATATATATACATATATATACATATCTACATATACACATATCTACATATACATATATATATATATATATATATATATATATACACATATACACATCCACATATATATACATATATATATACACATATCAACATATATATATACACATACATATACACACATACATACACACACACATATACATATATACATATACACATACATACATACACATACATATATATATACACACACATATATATATATACACATATAGACACATATATACATATACATATTTACATATCTACATATATATATACATATCTACATATATATATATATATATATATATATATATAGACATACATATATACATACATACATTCACATATATATCCCCGCTGTTTTATAAACGAATGCCATATAAGGCCGTCCTTTCTCCTTGCTTAGCGGTTCTGTATTGTTTTATTGTTCGTTTATTACGATTGTTATAGTTATTGTGTAGCTATTCGAGACTCACTTTTCTGTTCAGGTACCCATTTCCTTTATGTAATCCGCGGATTCTCCGCTGTTTTCTGTTCGTTTATTACGAGTATAGTTATTTATTGATTCCCTTCTTTAGCTGACTGCCTGCTCATATAAGGCGCTGTGCTGTTTTTTTGTGAAGCAGCCTTTACACAGTTTCTCCGCTGTTTTATAAACGAATGCCATATAAGCCCATCCTTTTTCCTTGCTTCGCCAAGGAAGCAGCCTTTTTATTTAATCCACGGGTTCTCTGCTGTTTTATTGTTCATTTATTACGATTGTTATAGTTCTCTTTGTATACCACGTTGTCAGTTCAGCACTCCGGTTGCAAAATGACCAAGCCGTGCAGGCTTACTGTTGAGAATGCAACGTATAGTTGTACAGGAGAAAAGCAATCTTGCCTCAAATCAATGGCAACCTTTTGTAGGTCTATGAACTTAATTTAAACTTTGGGTTTACACGGTGCTTTGTTTCTGAAGTACCTGCACTCATGAATATGTCTGTATGCGTCAGTCGCTTCATATTCTTTTCCTACATTATCAATGGTGTAATGTGTTTTTTGAACAGGTTTGATTCATCGAAGTGATCACTCGTGCTGCGTTCAGTCAGTTCATGTGAGCCGCTCTCTTGTGTGATGTTGCGATGTCCACGGCTTTATTTAATGTTAGCTAAGACCCGGCACTTAAAAGTTTCTCGCTACAGCAATTTTAACTCTGTTACAAAGTGATCCAAAGTCTCGTTTATACCTCGCGTCTTCTCATTAAACTTGTATGTCGCGAATATGGTATTGCAAACAGCAGCGGGAGCGTTTCTATAAACTTAATTTAAACTTACGGTTTACACTGTGCTTTTTTTCCGCAGTAGCTGCACTTATGAATATGCTTGTATGCGTCACTCGCTCGCTTCTTATTGTTTCGCTGCCTTCTCAATTGTGTAATGAATGTTTTCTTCAGCACTCTTTGAGGCTCTTCCTTGTTTTCTACGTACTGCCTTCACAGTCAGTTCACGTGATTACGTGGGAGGCGTGATGACGCGATACGCAACTCCGCCTCCCATGGCCATCGAGCTGCAGTCTATTACAGTATATGGACAAGAAAGAAGTTCCAGTTATGACCATTACGCGTAGAATTTTGAAATGAAACCTGCCTAACTTTTGTAAGTAAGCTGTAAGGAATGAGCCTGGCAAATTTCAGCCTTCCACCTACACGGGAAGTTGGAGAATTAGTGATGAGTGAGTGAGTGAGTGAGTGAGTGAGTGAGTGAGTGAGTGAGTGAGTGAGTGAGTGAGTGAGTGAGTGAGTGAGTGAGTGAGTGAGTGAGTGAGTGAGTGAGTGAGTGAGTGAGTCAGTCAGTCAGTCAGTGAGTGAGTGAGTGAGTGAGTGAGTGAGTGAGTGAGTGAGTGAGTGAGAGCTTTGCCTTTTATTAGTATAGATATATATATATATATATATATATATATATATATATACTGTATATGCAGTTATCATATTTCTATTATCCTTGTGTTTATTAATAAATTGTATTATTTTGTTTCATAAAACTAATGTGCTTTAGTTACCTTCATATAAGTGTAGCGGCCAGCGATGCACCTCCTACAACAGGAGCAAGGTAAATAAAATAGGAGCCTTTCCAAATTATTTAATAAATTACAGGCAATGCCAAGGCAATACCGATAATTGATTAACCAAGTTAAATCTTTCCTTCATCCCACCTTGTCCCTGTGTGGGCAAAGTTAAAAGTCACTTTCCATTTTCTACACTTGCCTGTCCTGTCACTATACCTCTGCTCCTTAGGAGCTAGAATTATCTCTGTGCACAACACCAGACTGGACTGCACTGTACTACTTATTTCCATCAAAGTGTATTTGTTTATTTTAAACAAATAGTTTGTACACTACTCATTAATTAATCAAATGACTGATAGATATAATGAAGTGACATACTGAAATCAACTAAGTAATAAAGTGAATGTATTGGTAGAGTTTTCAGTGGTTAATTGTTTGAAAGCAGCAACACATTACATAGCATTCCACAGTGCATTTCTGTTTCTTTTCATATTTCTAGAATTCAGTTAACAAATAGATTCTGGTCAGAAAATCACCCTTTTGGAAAAATATTTCTCATTCTAAAACAGGCTAACATAGCTTTTAAGATGGACATGCTTGCCTTTTGTATGCAAAACAAGCAGTGCTTTCTAAATCAAGAGCCGGTACTATGGTTTTCCTACCTCTTTCTTTAAACTGAGTGCAGAGTGGATACAGACTCCTCAGTGACCATTTTATCTGTCTCTTCAAATCAGACATGAAGTGTACAGCATTCGTTTATGTGTGATACATTGTGCAAATTGATGTTGAGATAAAAAGGCCAGCAGAATAAATAATGAATTTCCAAATTTTCAGCCCCTCACTTTACAGTATATAAAGCCTCTACCTTTCGCAACATTGCCATCTACTGGTTTTTAACCATAGGACAGAAGATGTAATTACCCAGTGTACTCCTTCTGGCATTGGGTGTTCACAAGAGCTTATAGGAGGGCTTCAATTCCTATCGAGTTTCTTCAGTGGACTACTAGTCATATTAAGTCCACTTTTGGCCTCTGAAAGGGCACTCATTGTCCTCCTTTTGCAGAATGGATTTCTTCTGGCAGCACAAAGGATATACTGTATATGATCCATGGCCATAACCATTGGTATGGCTATTTAGAAAGGCTTGAATGCCTGGTGAAGTTCTGGTACCACTTTAGATTAGGTACTGAAAAAATGCATTTACTGTATATGTCATATGATGTTATGTAACAAGGCCTTAACAAATAACTACTTTTGGTTTTAATAACACTTACAAAGCATTAGAAAAAGTAGATATTCATCTCTGTGCAGTGTGGCATATTATGAGCCTTTGATTGCAAGAGAAATATGTCTCACTTAACCCACCCGGCCATTCCTAACTGAAGTTACTTTAGTAGAACACATTGCAGAGATAAATAACCACTTTATTGACACTGTATAAACAAAAGCAAAGATAAAGCTTTGGGGTATGTGAGTGATCTCTATATATTGTAAGTTGTAAGGTAGAAAAAATGGTGAAGATTTGCAAAAAAAAAAAAAAAAAAAAACACAAGCAGTCAGTTGAGATATGCTTGTTTTGGTGCAATATACTGTATTGCCAGACATGAGTCTACTTTCAGACTGACAGGTCCTGAGTGTTGCCAGGTTTTATGAGGCTCTTGGGAGGAAGAGGCATTTGTAGTTGTATAAGTGACATCACTGTTCTTGTTTCCAGAGGTCTTCTGCCCTGCTAATGGGAAAGGGAAAGGCACAAGTCTGACAGCTCCACCTCCTAGATCGTTGTAGTATTACGAATGCTATACAAATATTAAAACTGTCCTCTGATCACATCTTTGTGATAACACTTTGAAAATGATATTAAGATCAAAATAGGCCTTTGCTAAGGTCTTTTTACATAACACATATGAATAATAGATGCATTTTTGTAATACCTAAGCTAAACTGTTACCAAAGTTCTTATAGTATGTGGATTTGGCCCTAGTAATGGAAAAGCATTGAGAACTTCAATTTCAGTTTAAAGTTAAATTTAAAAAAATGAGCTGAAAACCCAGATTGACGTAATTCTAAGAAATCATAAAGGAAAATACAGGAAACTAGTTGTGTTGTCTGGCCTCACCCGGGAAATTTTGTATGAGAATGGGCGTCAGTTATTCTGCCATTGGTTAATCAGATGTATCAGAAGTATTATGTAACTAACCAAGCTCTTTTCTGTATATAATATTTGTATTTTATGTATTTATTTATTTATTTACTAAGGGCTAATATTGGCAGGTAATAGTAGTTGGTGGTTAAGTTGTAGTGGTTAAGACTTTAGACTTAGGACTTCAAACCCTAAGGTTGTTTAAGATCCTGCTACCAACTCTGTATGACTACAAGCATGTCACTTCACCTGCCTGTGCTCCAACTGCAAAAAGAAAAGAAATGTAACCAATTGAATCTTATATTTTATGTCGCCTTGGATAAATAATAATTAATAATAATAATATTATTATTAGGTGTCTAAAGCTGATTATTCTTAAACATCCCTTTCAACACTGCCTCCAACCCCACACTGCTGACAGGCATCCTGAACAGCATTTTATAATGCACCAGTGCAGGTTTACCTATTATCATTATTGCATTTTCGATTTTCAATTATTTTTGCTATTCACTAAAATACTTTTTTTTTTTTTCTTTGAGCTTCGCAGAACTTTCTCTTTCTGTTTTACAATGGGATGATGTCTCTTTTTTCCTGTCCAGGACACCGCCCCTTCTTCAGTCATCTGTCCACCCTATTGGCTAGCAATGCAATTCATGTGGCCTGTCAATCATGTCTGCACCATTTCTGTTTGCATAAAACCCATTCTCAGTACAGTGCAGAGCATATATATAATATGAGATTTGATTTTTTCTGATAAATATGATTTTCACTGTTTAATTATATATTGAGTATTTTGAATGACTTCTGTCCTTGTTAACTGTTAGCTTTTGCATTTAGCACTCTTACAAAGCATTTTTTGATTAAAGCCTCTTGATCTGTGACTCAATCCCACTGCTACTTCTCTACAATGACAAATATTGATAAGAAAACCAGTCTAATCTTGTGTAGCAGATTCCTGTTCCTGCTGCACTGAATGAGCTCACGTGCTCTAACATCACCCCTCCCCCCCATCTGACTCTCTAAGTAACAACAACGCACGTTGATCTTTTTTCTTCTTTCAGTACATGTGCCTTCCCTGTTTATTTATATATCTCTGCCTGTCTGTCTCCCTATTACGCAGTGCTCGTCTGTCTGTGTGTTATGGATCTTAAAAATAACAGTTATAAGGACAGTTGTTCCTGTTAATTGCAGTCTCAATTGTTAAAAAAATATTTTAAAAGGAGCATCCCACATGAAAATATAACGATCTCATTAACTGACAGTGCATACCAATTTATAAATTTTATGTTCGTTTGAGGTTAAAAAGAAAAAAAAAAAAAGCAACATTTTATCCCTAGTGGGGATTCGAACTCAGGTCAGAGAGGCGGCAGAGCTGTTTTGCTCTAAGAGGCAAATCTTAACACACTATGCCACAGAAGCTGATTTATTGTCCTTGAAGCTTTTGTGAAAGTGTTTATTTGATCTTTGGAACTCGGGCTTTACACATTCTATAGTTTATGCCTACTACATTTTGTAACATTTATTACTAAAATATGACAAAGTTTCTGTTTTAACAATGTGTTTACACAGATTACTTTAGAATGACGATCTATTATTTCCACTGTAAAACTCCACTTCACTCCCACAAAATCAATGAAGGCAAGAGCTGGGAAAAGTGCGCTCACGTTCTAAGTCGGAGGGGGGATGGAATAGCCGGCTGCTGGCAGCTTGTCTTTTATCAGCACATTTAGAGGACAAAAGACGATGGCGGAGAGGTGTGAACGGATTTAAGAAGCGATTTAAGGTGGGCCGGATATACGAGTTTTTTCGTAGGCTCTGGTAATTCTAGTGTTAAACCGCTGTATGGTCTTGGCCACCGTGCTGCAGCTCAGTTTCAGGGTGTTGGCAATTTTCTTATAGCCTAGGCCATCTTTATGTAGAGTAACAATTCTTTTTTTTCAAATCCTCAGAGAGTTCTTTGCCATGAGGTGCCATGTTGAACTTCCAGTGACCAGTATGAGTGCGTGAGAGTGATAACACCAAATTTAACACACCTGCTCCCCATTCACACCTGAGACCTTGTAACACTAACGAGTCACATGATAGCGGGGAGGGAAAATGGCTAATTGGGCACAATTTGGACATTTTTCACTTAGGGGTGTACTCACTTTTGTTGCCAGCGGTTTAGACATTAATGGCTGTGTGTTGAGTTATTTTGAGTGGACAGCAAATTTACACTGTTATACAAGCTGTACACTGACTACTTTACATTGTATCAAAGTGTCATATCTTCAGTGTTGTCCCATGAAAAGATATAATAAAATATTTACAAAAATGTGAGTGGTGTACTCACTTTTGTGAGATACTGTTGTAATAAACAGACAACACGATCAAAAAGGTTTGGGGTTTTCCGGCCCCATATACTGTACAGATTTTTGAAAAATACTTTTCCAAGGTCAGTGATATTTGCATCAGCATACAACAGACAGAATGCATATGATGAGGGGGAACATTTATGGGATGGTACCGGAAATAGATGTGTAGAATGCTGGGAAGGAACCAAGGTGCTAAATGGGAATCATAACGTCATCTAAGGTGGACCAGGGGAAAATGTGGAAGTGGTAGCGCGTAGTGAGGGAATTCCGTGTAGACTACGGCGGTATTGTTTCTGTCTTTCTGCAAAAACAAAAGAAAGAGAGGTTAGTACCCCGCCTTTGTCCCCTGGCATGATATATTATGCTGCTCATTGGGTCTTTATGAGGTCACATACAGCTGCCCTAACCCAACACAAACAGACACAGAGCCCAAGTTCAGCACAGCACATGTTGATTTTCATCTGGGGAAATGCTTTTTCCTCAATCCCCAAAGTACAGCACATTTTAAAGCACAGCCAACACTCTTCTTTTCTTTCCTTCTCCATTCACCTCCATTTCTCTTCCAGCAAGCTTCATTCTTCTTCCTACCGACTCTGGCTCTCTGAATGGAGTGAAGCATATTCTTTTAAGGTCGTCCTGGGAGGGTTCCAGGTGGCTCATTAATCAGACCTGGAATCAATCACAGGTATGGTGAGAGCCCAGTGAAGGGCTCTGCAACTCCCCCTGGCCACCCCCACAGAACCCAACAGGGCTTGTACAACTTTCCGCGTGCCCTGCAGGAATCTGTGGTGCCACAGCCACCCAGGATGGCTGCCTTCTAATGTCCCAGGGAAGGTAGGACGTGGCTGCCTGTCACTATATATATATGTATATGTGTGTGTGTGTGCGTGTGTGTGTGTGTGTGCGTGTGCGTGTGCGTGTGTGTGTGTGTGAGAACACTCACCAGTCACTATATTAGGTACACCTTGTTAGTATCAGGTTGGACCCCTTTTGCCTTCAGAACTGCTGTAATTCTTCGTGGCACAGATTCAACAAGGTGCTGGAAACATTCCTTAGGGATTTTGTTCCATACTGACATGACAGTATCACCCAGTTGCTGCAGATTTGTCAGTTGCTCAACCATGATGCGAATCTCCCATTCCACCACATCCCAAAGGTGCTCTATTGAATTGAGATCTAGTGACTGTGGAGGGCATTTGAGTACAGTGAACTCATTGTTATGTTCAAGAGACCATTTTGAGATGATCTGAGTTTTGTGACATTATCCTGATGGAAGTAGTAATCACAAGATGGGTACACTGCAGTCATAAAGGGATGGACATGGTCAGCAACAATACTTAGGTAGGCAGTGGTATTTAAATGATGCTCAGTAGGTACTAAGAGGCCCAAAGTATGCCATCCCACACACCATTTTACCACCAACAACAACCTGAAACATTGATACAAGGCAGGATGTATCCATGCTTTCATGTTGTTGACAGCAAATTATGGCCCTACCATTCAAATGTTGCAGCAGAAATTGAGACTCATTAGACCAGGCAACATCTTTCCTATCTTCTGTTGTCCAATTTTGGTGAGACATTGCAAACTGTAGCCTCAGTTGCCTGTTCTTAGCTGACAGGAGTGGTCTTCGGCTGCTGTAGCCCGTCTGTTTCAAGGTTCGACGTGTTGTGCATTCAGAGATGCTCTTCTGCATACCTCAGTTGTAATGAGTGGTTATTTGAGTTGCTGTTGCCTTTCTATCAGCTCAAACCAGTCTCGCCATTCTCCTCTGACCTCAGGCATCAACAAGGCATTTTCACCCAGACAACTTTCACTCATTGGATATTCTCTCTTTTTCAGCCCATTCTCTGTAAACCCTAGAGATGGTTGTGCATGAGAATCCCAGTAGATACGCAGTTTCTGAAATACTCAGACCAACCCATCTGGCACCAACAACTATGCCAAATTCAAAGTCACTTAAATCACCTTTCTTCCTGATTCTGATGCTCGGTTTGATCTTCAGTGGGTCGTTTTAACAATGTCTACATACTGAAATGCATCGCGTTGCTGCAATGTGATTGGCTGATTTGATATTTGCATTAACAAGCAGTTTAACAGGTGTACCTAATAAAGTGGACGGTGAGAATATATATAAAATCTAAAAAACATTCGATTGTCAAATCCATAAAGGAATATTCTAATATAAAATCCTATCCAATTGGACTTAACATTTTGTCCAGTTCAAACATTATTTATGGATAGCACACGAATTATGGTGATCTGGATTATCTTAATAACAGTAGTCCTCCATATCTCTACTGTGGAGAGTAAGACTGACTTCAATTTGGTATTGAAGAGCCTGATCTTAGTTGGGATGGATAAGACCCTGAAGCCACAAGCGTTTCTTAGTTGAAGGAAAACTGCCATTGCCTTGCCAGTCCTGACTGTGATAGCAATGTCTGTCCCCTCAGCTTGTCAACAATGCTGCCAAGTAAGCTCCACATTCTCTAGGTCCTGGTGATGTGTTAGATAGATAGATAGATAGATAGATAGATAGATAGATAGATAGATAGATAGATAGATAGATAGATAGATAGATAGATAGATAGATAGATAGATAGATAGATAGATAGATAGATAGATAGATAGATAGATAGATAGATAGATAGATAGATAGATAGATAGATAGATAGATAGATAGATACTTTATTAATCCCAAGGGGAAATTCACACAGCACCCTGAGAATCTTGCTATCCATCTATCTAATATACAATGTGCAGGCTGCCATTACACATACTGAGACACGGAAAATGTGCTAACACCACATGAGTGACTGAGCTGGGGTTTGAATTAAGACTTGTGAAGCAGCAGACATAATCACTGCATTACCCTGATTTAATTCTAGTACTTGTAAAAACACACCCATTTCAAAAAATGTGAGGATTCTCAGCCAAATATGACAATCTTTTTAATCAAAACAACAGTCTCAATTAGAGTGGGTGTTACCAAGCCATTATGTGACACAGGTTTATTATGCATCTCTTCAAAAACGACCTTATCTGCTTTCTTCAAAAAACATTTGTTAAAAAACAAAGTACAAAACAACATAAAGGTAAATTACAGTTGTTATGGCAGCCAGAGGTAGTGATTGTGCCTTAGAAGTATTGTTATGCCAGTTGTATTATTTGATATTGTGTAACCACAAATCAGAAAAAGTTGGGATGGTGTGGAAAATGCAAATAAAAAAAACAAGAAAAAATAACAAATTTTCTTTGACTTTTATTTCATTGTAGACATGTATAAACCCGAGATATTTCATATTTTGTCTACTCAACTTCATTTTATGTGGTAATATACATCCACTCCTTCATTACTTTCCAAAAAAAAATGGGGTTTTATGTTGACTTCGAATTTCCAGGCATTTTAAAAGACATCTCTACCATTTTCATCTGCAGCATTGATGTGCAAAATTGTTCATCTGTTCAGGGGTCCCACGGCTGAGCGCTTCACCACCCTATCATCTCAGTTTTCATTTTCACTTTTTGTACTTAATTTTCACCTTTTCTAATATCATTAATCTCATTCCAGTAGTCACACGCTGGGCCAATTTAGTATCGCTAATTAATCTAACAGCATGCCTTTGGGTTCTGAGAAGGCTGCCCAAGTAGACATGGCAGCTACATGCCAACTTCACACAGTGGAGTGTGGAAGCAATTTAAAACTTTAATACCCCAAAAGCTGTAACATTGTTTTATGGCATTGTCCTCCCTTGCCATAAGGATGGCGATGATGCAGCACGTGTAGGCAGCTCATGCAAGGCAGGAATGCATTGAGGATGGGCATGGCTGTCAACACATTGATATGGGGCACTTTACCCTGTGCCAAGGTTGGTACAGCTTTGAGGAGAGCAGGACACTTAGTTTAGTTTGATTAGCTGATTCTTACTTACTTAACACTTCCAAAGCTACTTTGATTGAAATTAGAAGGAATGTATTTTAAACATTAATGCTAGGCAAGCTGTCTCCTGAGGTTTGTAATTTTGGGTGAGAAAATAAAGTGTTTTTTTTAACGTTTATTAAATATTTAATCTTGAGCTCTAGTGGTGCCCTGTTAAATTTTTGA
The DNA here is from genome assembly GCF_900747795.2 of Erpetoichthys calabaricus. Lineage (NCBI taxonomy): Eukaryota > Metazoa > Chordata > Cladistia > Polypteriformes > Polypteridae > Erpetoichthys > Erpetoichthys calabaricus. The sequence goes on along the minus strand of NC_041406.2, from coordinate 113,995,404 downwards.
TACAGACAGCCTTTTAAAATAATCCCTGAATTAAATGTACTTATTCACTGCATTGCATTAACCACTTCTCTAAGTTCTCCTTTGAGTGCCAGTTTGCTCATTCATCCATTCTTCAATTTTCACAGCTTTCTGACTTTTTCTAATGATGGAATGTCTTATGGACACCACCTCAAAACATTTTTTTAATTGAATATATTAAAAGTAAGGAGCATTCCATACAAACAAGTAAAACTTGATAAAACAAAATTTGGTTCAACCCCCAAAAACAAAAACTTTAAAGGTTTGTTTTGGCCCCCTCCTTTAACCGTCACCTTATCGTGGTGGAGGGGTTTGCGTGTCCCAATGATCCTAGGAGCTCTGTTGTCCGGGGCTTTATGCCCCTGGTAGGGCCACCCAAGGCAAACTGGTCCTAGGTGAGGGATGAGACAAAGAGCGGTTAAACAAACCTCCTATGAAGAAAAACAATTTTGGACGGGCGTTTTCCCTTGCCCGGACGCGGGTCACCGGGGCCCCCACTCTGGAGCCAGGCCTGGAGGTGGGGCTCGATGGCGAGCGCCTGGTGGCCGGGCCTGCACCCATGGGGCTCGGCCGGGGCACAGCCCGAAGAGGCAACGTGGGTCCCCCTTCCCATGGGCTCACCACCTATGGGAGGGGCCAAGGAGGTCGGGTGCAGTGTGAGTTGGGTGGTGGCCGAAGGCGGGGACCTTGGCGGTCCGATCCTCGGCTACAGAAACTGGCTCTTGGGACGTGGAATGTCACCTCTCTGAAGGGGAAGGAGCCTGAGCTAGTGCGCGAGAGTTGAGAGGTTCCGGCTAGATATAGTCGGGGCTCACCTCGACGCACAGCTTGGACTCTGGAACCAATCTCCTTGAGAGGGGCTGGACTCTCTACCACTCTGGAGTTGCCCCCGGTGAGAGGCGCCGAGCAGGTGTGGGTATACTTATTGCCCCCCAACTTGGAGCCTGTACATTGGGGTTTTACCCCGGTGGACGAGAGGGTAGCCTCCCTTCGCCTTCGGGTGGGGGGACGGGTCCTAACTGTTGTTTGTGCGTATGCACCGAACAGCAGTTCGGAGTACCCACCCTTTTTGGAGTCCCTGGAGGGGGTGCTAGAGGGCATACCTTCTGGGGACTCCCTCGTTCTGCTGGGAGACTTCAATGCTCATGTGGGCAATGACAGTGAGACCTGGAAGGGGCGTGATTGGGAGGAATGGCCCCCCCGATGTGAACCCGAGTGGTGTTTTGTTATTGGACTTCTGTGCTCGTCACGGATTGTCCATAACGAACACCATGTTCAAGCATAGGGGTGTTCATATGTGCACTTGGCACCAGGACACCCTAGGCCTCAGTTCGATGATCGACTTTTGTGGTCGTGTCGTCGGACTTGCGGCCACATGTCTTGGACACTCGGGTGAAGAGAGGGGCGGAGCTGTCAACTGATCACCACCTGGTGGTGAGTTGGCTTCGATGGTGGGGGATGATGCCGGTCAGGCGTGGTAGGCCCAAACGTGTTGTGAGGGTCTGCTGGGAACGTCTGGCAGAGCCCCCTGTCAGAAGTAGCTTCAACTCCCACCTCCGGCAGAACTTCGACCACATCCCGAGGGAGGTGGGGGACATTGAGTCCGAATGGGCCATGTTCCGTGCCTCTATTGTTGAGGCAGCTGACCGGAGCTGTGGCCTTAAGGTGGTCGGTGCCTGTCGTGGCGGCAATCCCCGAACCCGCTGGTGGACACCGGCGGTGAAGGATGCCGTCAAGATGAAGAAGGAGTCCTACAGGACCCTTTTGTCCTGTGGGACCCCGGAGGCAGCTGATAGGTACCGGCAGGCCAAGCGGAATGCGGCTTTGGTGGTTGCTGAGGCAAAAACTCGGGCGTGGGAGGAGTTTGGGGAGGCCATGGAGAATGACTTTCGGACGGCTTCGAGAAGATTCTGGTCCACCATCCGGCGTCTCAGGAAGGGGAAGCAGTGCAGTGTCAACACTGTATATGGTGGGGATGGTGCGCTGCTGACCTCGACTCGGGGACGTTGTGGGTCGGTGGGGGGAATACTTCGAGACCTCCTCAATCCCATTAACATGCCTTCCAATGAGGAAGCAGAGCCTGGGGACTCAGAGGTGGGCTCCCCCATCTCTGGGACTGAGGTCACCGAGGTGGGTCAAAAAACTCCTTGGTGGCAGGGCCCCGGGGGTGGATGAGATACGTCCGGAGTTCCTCAAGGCTCTGGATGTTGTAGGACTGTCTTGGCTGACACGCCTCTGCAACATCGCATGGACATCAGGGACAGTGCCTCTGGATTGGCAGACCGGGGTGGTGGTCCCCCTCTTTAAGAAGGGGGATCGGAGGGTGTGTTCCAACTACAGAGGGGATCACACTCCTCAGCCTCCCTGGAAAAGTCTATTCAGAGGTCCTGGAGAGGAGGGTCCGTCGGATAGTCGAGCCTCGGATTCAGGAGGAACAGTGTGGTTTTCGTCCTGGGTCGCGGAACAGTGGACCAGCTCTATACCCTTAGCAGGGTCCTGGAGGGTGCATGGGAGTTTGCCCAACCAGTCTACATGTGTTTTGTGGACTTAGAAAAGGCATTCGACCGTGTCCCTCGGGGAATCCTGTGGGGGGTACTCCGAGAGTATGGGGTACCGGCCCCCCTGATAAGGGCTGTTCAGTCCCTGTACGATCAGTGCCAGAGCTTGGTCCGCATTGCCGGGCAGTAAGTCGAACCCGTTTCCAGTGAGAGTTGGACTCCGCCAGGGCTGCCCATTGTCACCGATTCTGTTCATAAACTTTTATGGACAGAATTTCTAGGCGCAGCCAGGGCGTTGAGGGGGGTCCGGTTTGGTGGGCTCAGGATTGGGTCACTGCTTTTTGCAGATGATGTTGTCCTGTTTGCTTCATCAGGCCGTGATCTTCAGCTCTCTCTGGATCGGTTCGCAGCCGAGTGTGAAGCGGCTGGGATGAGAATCAGCACCTCCAAATCCGAGACCATGGTCCTCAACCGGAAAAGGGTGGAGTGCCCTCTCAGGGTTGGTAGCGAGATCCTGCCCCAAGTGGAGGAGTTCAAGTATCTGGGGTCTTGTTCACGAGTGAGGGAAGAATGGAGCGTGAGATCGACAGGCGGATCGGTGCGGCATCCGCAGTAATGCGGGCGTTGCATCGGTCTGTCGTGGTGAAAAAGGAGCTGAGCCGCAAGGCGAAGCTCTCAATTTACCACTCGATCTATGTTCCTACCCTCACCTATGGTCATGAGCTATGGGTAGTGACCGAAAGAACGAGATCGCGAATACAAGCGGCTGAAATGAGTTTCCTCCGCAGGGGTGTCTGGGCTTTCCCTTAAAGATAGGGTGAGAAGCTCAGTCATCCGGAGGGGCTCAGAGTAGAGCCGCTGCTCCTCCGCATCGAGAGGAGTCAGATGAGGTGGCTCGGGCATCTGATCAGGATGCTCCTGGACGCCTCCCTGGGTGAGGTGTTCCAGGCACGTCCAACCGGGAGGAGGCCCCGGGGAAGACCCAGGACACGCTGGAGGGACTATGTCTCTCGACTGGCCTGGAACGCCTTGGGATTCTCCCGGAAGAGCTAGAAGAAGTGGCCGGGGAGAGGGAAGTCTGGGCATCTCTGCTCAAGCTGCTGCCCCCGCGACCCGACCTCGGATAAGCGGGAGACAATGGATGGATGGATGGTTTGTTTTGGCAGCCCTCATAACTCTCAAAAAAGCCCTTGAGTTCCAGTCCGGCCACCATATGTGTGGAGTTCACCCAGTGTTTCTTTGAGTTTTGGTCTCTCATCTAGAGACCTGCTTGTTAAGTTACATGGAGACTGTAAACTGACCCGGGGTAATGGGTATGTGCATGAGCGTGGACTGGCACTCTGTTTGGGGTTGGTTCAGTGTTGTTAGGATGGGCACTACCTCCTCTGGACCCTGAATGGATTAAACAGCTTACAAAAAGATGAACAGAGTTAAGCAAGAGTCTGGAAAATTAGAAATCTGGCTGACTTACTCAAGTGAACATGGGTGGTTCTTGTGGGATACTGGAGCACTGGACTAAAGATCCTTAATTACACCAAGCAGGTTTGACAACATATTGTGACCATTTGCTCTGCCTTCCATCCCCTGGTGCTACACCTCCAGTCACGCAACACCCATGGAGACACAGAAATTATCCTTCTTCACTAACTTAAACAGAACCTCAGAGTAAAACACTTCTGCCAAGCCAATATCCATGGACTGAGCTGCTGAGATTTGACCAGGCTGTCTTCATCAGAAGCATCTGCCATCCACTAAAGCCAGAGTTCCCTCTACAGTGTCTTAGGCTCTTTCTGGTTGCTTCCCTAGGAACCACAGAAGCCCCTAGGGCTTGAATTTAAGCTTGAACTTGAGCATGGCTGACAGCTGCATTCAGTGCCAAGAAGGTTGTCAGTGGGGAAGTGCAGAAGAAACCTTGAACGGCTTGAGTGTGAGAGGAAGAATGCAGATGAGCTGGTGCCACAGTTGCCGGCATAAGGCAGGGCTGACCCCTCTCTCTCTCTATCCAGGCATCCTTGTCAAATCAGTCAGAGTCTGGATTTCATTCCTGACCATCCCTTCATGAAGATCCTCATTTGTCCCAACCAGCACACCATCTATAGCAACTTTCTCTGTAATATGTTGCAAGGAGACACCTGAACTTGTTCTCTTATTGGGCGATTAGGATCACTCTGCCAGGCTCAGTACTTTCAGCCTTTGGGGAAAGAACTCATGCCAGTGTGAAGAAGATTTTTCACCCCGATGAGGTTATATTCATCAGTCCTATTGAGAGGATTATTTTGGACAGCTTGTTGAGCATTGCCAGTCAAAAAAGGAGCTATGATGGCTCCCCAGTCCCTTCTGTCCCAGCACATTTGAACAGCTGTGTGCTCAGAGCAATACAAGAAACATTCAGGATCATCTGAAGGAGTAATCTTCTGTAGCATGTCCCTGGCATGAATCAGAACGGGAGTCCAGAACAGAGCCACAGCTATGTCCACTGTCTATGGAGGTAAGGAAACGTTCTGCAGCTGCTGAGTGCCATGCTGTTGAGTGGCTTGCTGGTGAGGCTCCATTTGTGCCACACACGACTCCTGGTACCAAAAGGCAGGCACGTGAGGAATGGGAAAAACTGAAGTTTTAGTTTGGCATTTGCAGGAACAACACTCAACCTTTACTTAACATCAGTGCCTTACTTCAAATACAAAGCAACGTCCTAGCTGTCACCATTACAGCAACTTCAATTGTTGAGTTTAAATGAACTCATAGATGTCTTCCTCAAGAGGACTCGAATGTAGAGAGAGGGTGAGACAGGACAAGAGAGAGCAGAACAACAGGTGAGTGACAGTAGTTTTAAAGACTCATATTAAAGTGTGATGTGCGCTTTATGTGCACTGAACAAGCAATGGCCATCCCAAGAGTGTTTCTTTAGCACTAGTATGCTGTTCAGAAGAGTGTGTGACAGTCTGAGAATGCTGTCTAATGACCCTGTAACTGAGGCAACCATTCACACTGTGACCCATCTGCTGGCGTAGCTTCAGCCACCTCCGTTACAAGTAAAACAAACATTTTCAAGAAATAAGTCTTTCATGCATGTTCAAAGGCTGTTCTCAGTCTCAGTGAGTTGTAATAATTACAGTAGGTATACACAACAGAGGTGTTTTTTTTGAAAAGCTGAATGTCTTTCCATGGCCTTATTGAAAAAACAAAGTCATTTGGAGACGTTGTAAACTGTTTTGTAAGATGGAGCATTTTTAAATTTCTAGTAACGTTGTCAGAGTTTAGCTATTTAATTCTTTGTGTTAAATATTTTTGCAACAGTCAGTCATATTCAAAAATTATTTGGATAATAGAATGTAATTAAAGGTCTTAATAGGCTTTATATTCATGTTTCTTAATAGCATTTTACAATAAAATGTATTTGAAACCGTAACCCAGATAGGCTTGTGCTGGCTGAAAAATAGCTTTCATAGACAGCACAATCCAACTAGAGTGTTGTAAACAAATTGCATCAGTTAATTTCCTATTGTTAGATGTTGGTTGTGAAGAGTCTGCTGCTCTTTGGAATTCAAATTTCATAAACACAATATTTTTGAAAGAAGAACCCCAATGGAGAGTTAAAAGCCCTGTGAAGTCTCAAGGTAAAATTGTTGTCTGCAACAGCACATAAAGGATAGCAGGTCATTGTGGCACTGTGCCGATAAATTATAGTGTCAGAGAAATATTGAATCATTATAATTTGCTGAAAATGCAACCATTAGTTTGTTTTTAGTGTAACATTAGTACATATTTATTTAATGTATGCATAATGTGTCAATGTGCAATGGCTAAGGTGCTCAACCCCGCTTTGATTCATTTCTAAATAAGTTACCTTTTTGCATTTTTACTTTTAAGGTGACTAAGTCACTATGATTTTAAGGAGAAGGAAAAGTGAACTGCTGGGATAGAGGTTAACCCAAGCCTAAACTCTTGCTGTGTACACGATTCTTCCAAGCACAAACATGTAACATGTGCCATACAAAACAACTAATAATCAGAAGATACAAGTGTCTCCACTAGAGATGATCAATGAAATTGAAACAGAATAATTGGTGATGAAAGTGCTTGCATAATGGTCACTTGGTCACAGGTCAGGCAGTTGTGATGGACACCCGGGCATCAGCCTGCCCAAACCCCGACATGATCACAAAAGCAAAGTCCTTTATTAAAATAAATGAAGGTTTTATTTTAAATACCTCCAAAAAAGTATTTACACAAAGCACAAAGCACTTGTCTTTCTCTCTCCACAATATACTCTATCTCACCACCGCACTGCCCTCCTCCAGTCGAGTGTTGCCTCCATACCACCCAGCTCCAACTCGCCTGAATAAGGGAATGCAGTCCCTTTTATTACAGACCCGGGAGTACTTCTGGTGCCAGGGTGATTGCTCGATGGAAGACACGGAAGTCCATCATTAGAGTAGGGAGCTTGTTTCCCTGGAATGCCCTCTTGCGGCACCCTGAGACTACATTGCCCGGCATGCCCTGCTGGTTTCCCACTGGATGTGGATATCTGAGACTGCTGCCATCCAGCATGGATATCCGAGACTGCTGCCATCTAGCGTGCTGGGGGAATAACAGCTCCCTAGTGATTTCCATCCATCCATCCTTTATCCAGCCAAGGTCACAGGGGTCTGCTGGAGCCAATCCCAGCCCACCGCAGGGCGTGCACACACACACACACCAAGCACACACTAGGGACAATTTAGAATCACCAATGCACCTAACCTGCACGTCTTTGGACTGTGGGAGGAAACCCACGCAGACACGGGAAGAACATACATACGAGGGGGGACCCAAAAATAACCGGAAATATTTTTAAAATGTGTTTAATTTAATTTTCTGTACAAACTACAATTAGTCTCCTTCAAAGTACTCTCCATTGGCAGAAATACACTTATCTAACCGTTTGTTCCATTGTTCGAAACATTTTTTAAATTCGTCTGAAGTAATGCCCATTAATGCTCTGGTCGTTTCTTGTTTTACCTCTTCGACGTCAGCAAAACGCCTTCCTTTCAAGTCTTTTTTCATCCGAGGGAACAAAAAGAAATCACACGGAGCTAAATCCGGTGAGTAGGGTGGGTGGTTCAGGGTTGTCATACCGTTTCTTGCCAAAAACTGGCGAATGCTGAGAGCAGTGTGAGATGGAGCGTTGTCATGATGAAAGAGCCAATCGCCCGACTCCCACAAATCAGGGCGTTTCCTTCTCACACTGTTGCGCAACCTACTTTTACAAAAAAATTCACTGAACACAAGCGCAACCTTCCAGACTGATGGCACTTGGCAGACTGACTTGTGAGGAGTGTAACTAGATCGCCCTAGTGGCCCAACCACGTACTACAAGTACCAACCTAACAACAACAAAATTCCGGTTATTTTTGGGTCCCCCCTCGTACTCCACGCAGGGAGGACCTGGGAAGCGAACCCAGGTCTTCTAACTGCGAGGCAGCAGCGCTACACACTGCGCCACCATGCCGCCACCCTAGTGATATCTCTACTTTTATAGGGTCTGTCCATCCATCTCTTCCTTCTAGGTCTGCTTCCTTTCTTGGCCAGGATGTCTGTCCAGCCCATGTGGCATTTACACAGTATAAAAGTTAACAGTTTAATGGTCATAAGTGAAACAACAATTTCAATCTGCTGTTCCTTCATCAAATACTACAATATTTCTTACTAGATAGGAATTGGAAAAAACAAGGTTGTTATTGAAGTGTATGGGGAAGTGTAAGGGAAATTTTCAGTAAATTTAAAGATTCAGTAAATCTTTAACTAAGAATTTCGTGCCCACTGTATCCAAGATGGAGTTAATGAGCTCATATAATGCTTAACTCTTTCCTTAACTGTTGTGTCTATATATGGTAAGTAGTGTCTATTCAATTAGAAGATGGTTCACCAAATTCATTTAATCTATCACATTTTGTTGTATTTGCTATTCATATAAATATAGTGTATCTTGATTGGTGAAGAATGATGAGCTTCACCACTATGTTAAACAAATTACCTCAGCCTTTGTAAGTCCAAACACTTCCATATTTATTTGCATTTGTCTTATTAAACTCAGACCATTCATATAGCAAGAGTCTATTGGAACCATTATACTGGTGATCCAATTTGTTATTTGATATATTCCCCCAACAGGAGACCAGAGTGCTTTCTTGTGGCCTCTCTTGTCATAAATATTCATAAATATTCTGTATAGATGGAGCCATGGCTCCAGTGATGAACGGGGCCATTTTTTAACCACCCACAACAAGGCCTTGCAGTTTGTCACAGTGCAATTGATACAGTTAGTTTGTATGCTCTCCACTCTGAATCTTTCCACAACTACTCCATTAATGTCATTAAGCTCATAACTGAAGTGACCACAGAACATTTTGTCTGCTGTTAAAAAATCTCACTAGCACCTCTACTTCCTCAGATGCATCAGAACAACTCCCAAGTTTTGCGAACATTGAGGGACAGACTTTTGCTGATACACAGTTTTCAGAGAAAGCCAATTTTCTCCCTGCAGGCCTTGTTAGTGACCAGACCCAGTACTTTTGTGTCATCATCAAACCTGACAATAGATGTCATGTTATGCTTTTGGGTGCAATTGCTGGTGAACAGGGAAAACCTCAGTGGATTGCACACTCAATCCTGAAATCCTCCAATGTTCAACACAAGACATTTACTGTTGATATGCACACCCCAAGCCTAACCGACATTTTCAAACACGTTCAGTCCATGTTAACACAGCAGCAAAAAACAGGAAACAGATTGCAGGCCACATTTTTACAATTTTATACAAGTATATATTTAACACTAGAATTACCAAAGCCTATGAAAAAACTCGTAAATCTGGCTCACCTTAAATTCCTTTGCAACTCTCAGTCAGTGTCTTTTGTGTTGTAAATGTGTCAATCAGCACAAGCAGCAAGCAGCCTGATATCTCATCCCTCCCACCACTGCAGTTCAAGTCACAAAGAAGATTCTCAGTGCTCAAATGGTTAATCTGGAAGAGAGGTGCCTAGAATTGTAGAGGGTAAATAATGTATCGTCATGTGGAATAAATACATTTCATGTGTGTTCCGTGTCTACAACGATCTATGTAAACACATCGTTGAAACAGAAACATTTTACATGTTTTAGTAATAATTGACAAAATGTAGACATGACATGTATAATGTGGGAAGACTGAAATCCAGATATTGCATAAACACTTCCACAAAAGGTACAAGTACACTATAACAAAACAAGAGGCTTTTAACACTAGAATTAGAATATAGAATGCCTTTAATTGTCACTATACACATGTACAATGAGATTAAAAGCAGCTCCTTCAGTGCAGACATATATGTAGAACACAACAAGTAAATAAACAAAAAAAAAACAAATGGCGCAAAAAATTGCAAAAAAAGTTCTGCGACACTATATACAAATGGAAAGAATAATAACTAAATCGAGTTATTGCACATTATTTAAATACTGGAAAGAATAAATAACTATTGCACTATTGGGTTATTGCACATAATTTAAATATTGCACAATAATGATGATCATGTGCAGTGAGTAGTGGATGTTGGACCCTGAGAGTAATGATATTGTACAGTATACAGATATTACACAGTTATTATTCAGTACCATTTCAATATTGGATATTTCACAGTTGATGGATAGGAGGAAGTCCAGGGGTTGGGGGGTTAGACTGTGTAGTCAGTGCATGTGTGAGTTTAGAATGGTTATGGCTTTTGGGAAAAAAACTGTTACCAAAGCATACGAAAAAACTTCTGGCCCACCTTAAATCCCTTCGCACCTCAATGTCAGCGTCTTTTGTCTTGTAAATGTGCTGATCAAGACAAGCAGCAAGCAGCCTACTATTCTATCTCCCCACCACCACAGAACGGGCACAAAGTTCTCTCAGTTCTAGCCTTGATTATCTGGTAGTCAGGTACCTAGAGTTGTACAGGGAAATAATAGATCGTTATTTGGAACACATGCATTTCATTTGTGTTCCTTTTCTACAATAATCGGTGTAAACACATCGTTAAAACAGAAACATTTTTCATATTTTAGTAATAAATGACAAAATGTAGACATAAACTATATAATGTGCTAAGCCTGAAGTCCAAAGATCAAATAAACACTTTCACAAAAGGTTCAAGGATGATACAACAGTTTCTGTGGCACAGCGGTAAGAATTGCTGGCTTGTAATCAAGAGTCCCCGGTTCGATCCCCGACTGCCTTGTATATTTACAGTTTTGAGCAGTGAGCTTCTCTTATTATTAATATTATAAAATAAACACATACATTTGGTTTGCATCTGTAACAGCCGGTGTAAATTTATAGTACTTGTAAAAGTTAGCTTTTTTTCAGTTTTATTCTCTCAGTCACGATCATGCTCTCCCCCTGATCTAACCCTAACTAACAGCACCAGCATAAATTTACACCCTATCTAGCGCCATTAATTTTCAAATCATATTGCATTAGTGCTATGATGTTTTCTGACTGGTACTCTTGAGGTCATAAAATGATCTTTTTTTCCCGGTGCTGCGTTAACATGATGCATGGTGGTGTTTCTTTTGTACTCCAGGACATGCAGAACAGAATAGTACAGAGAGGTCATTTCCACACTATATACAATCATCAAATTCAAATGTTAACAGTTCCCACACACCCAAGGACCTTCCTTCCTACATTTACGACATGTGTACATGTTGCAATGTACACACTTCTCTCTATGCTGTTTTTCCTATTACACAGCTAGCTGAGTTTAGATAAGCATTGTGGTCTACAGACATGCAACAAGTTAAAATGCTGTGGCTATTTTGTCATGTCACATGTGCATTTCCAATTAGACAGTGATGTTAACTTTGTTTAGTTATTCATTTAGACATTCAGTCAGAAGGTGGACGTTGTGCGGCCTTCTCCCTGATTTTACTGGTGTCGTTATTCATATTTGTTGATTCAAATCCTTTGCGTACGAATCTGCATCATTATCAGCTCTCTTCTTTATGACCAGGTGTGACACATTGTTTACTTCAAATGCACTTTTTTACAGTTCATATTAAACATCGACACCTGAGCTATCGTCATAACACTAAACAACAGAGAGGACACACAGCACCTGCAATGACGTATCGCTTATGTTTACCATTCATCCATTGATACCGTTGAATGCCAGTGTATAACCTGATGCCACAGGTTTTTCCCTTGCAAAAGGTTATGTTTATTTAAAACGAGTAATTAATGTGTTCTCTGCACACGCAACACACATTTATATGTTGTGATAGTTGACCACGGTCTTTGCCCAGTCAGGACCCCCTTCTGAGAAGAAGACCAGGGGAGAGGACATTTCAACAGCAGTACCTCTCCCCGGGACATGAGTGGGCAGCCCCCCTGGGTTGCATCGGGGCCACGGGCTTGGAGTTTAGAAACTCAACCCTGCTGGTACCCATGGCAACCAACAGGGTGTGCCTGTAGAGGTCCAGAGCTGTGGTCTGCAGCACTTCCACCACACTCGGAAGTGCTGCTGGAAGATGATCAGGGAACACCTGGAGCACTTCCCGGGTGCAGTATTAAAGAGGCCGCCTCACTCCATTTGGGTTGCCAGAGTTGGGAGGCATAGGACAGAGCTTTCGGGAGAGGAGTGGAGGTGGCAGAAGAAAAGAAAATGAAAAGAGTAAGCAAGGACTGAGCTATATTGTGGGTTTGTGTATTGCGAGCTGGAAAAGGCAGCGAAGAAAATAAACGTGTGTTTTTGGGACATTGTTGGTCTGTGGGTCTGTCTGTGTCCAGGCTTCTTCTACAATGTCTAATAAGTGTTTTTTTATGAGACGTTTCTACTTGTTTGCTGTCTGTCAGACCAGGTTAACGAGAGCACCGATGAACTTTGCAATTGAAAATAACCGCTCCTACTTAGAGCGCCGTCTTCGTGAGGTGTTGGATTGGTTTAGGAATGTGACGCTCAGCGAGCCTTCTAATTGTTCTCACCTACATTTAAATGCAATTCACTCATGGCTGTCTCCAGGTGTAGATGGCTTCAGCAACACTATTCCTGGAAGTAGTTCCAGTACAACCTGTTGGGGAGCACATGGATCTCACCTCTGTTCCCACAGAGACTACGAATAGTACAGCTGCCAGAAATCTTAAACCACTGAAGCAGGATAATGGTGGTGCCTGCTAGAGGCCTGGGAGAATGTTGCTCTTGAAGAGTTAGTTCCCATCTGAGGATCTCTTTGCGTGGCATCCTGGCTGGGTAAAGCTATTCTACCTGGAATAAGTACTGCCCCAGAATTCCCATTACTGTCTGGATCCTTGGGAAATGACTCTTTCTAAAACAACAGATTTGAAGGTCACAAAAACTACCCCACTAGACCAATGATTATACACATCTATAATTCACAATGTTAAAAAATGTTTTCTAACTCTTATGTGAATACTTTCAGCATCCACTGACACCCCCTACCCCAGTGTTCTTATTGAGGAATTCATTTTAATCTCCTCTCTGACATCCTCTTTATTTATTCCTTTAATAATTTAAATGCTTCTTCTGTTCTTTACTTGTTTTAACAGTCTTTCCTATTACCACAATACCTAAGTCAGCTCACTCTCACCCTGTACTTGGTTCATCCCTTGCACCATTTGCTTCCTGCAGCCTATTAAAAGTATTCACTCCTTGAAGGTTTTATAAAACATAAAACACACAGTGATCTGTTTTCACTTTGATATTAAATAGTCTTATTCTGCTGATTGCGTCAAAAAAGTCAAATTAAATACACTGCGATTCAAAGTTGCATAACAGTAAAATGTGAATAATGTCACATGAATACATTTTATACGCACTGTATGTTTAATGTTGTAAAATGTTATTAAGATTTTGCAATGCTTTTTTTAAGATCAACCAGGTATGGAAAAGTATTCTCTAACATGTGGTCCATGAAGCCAGAGGGCTGGAGGCAGGTGTATTTGGTGAATTCAATTTTTCTGATCCACCTTATAATAAAACTTGTATATTGCACCGTCATATATGTAGCTTTGAAGTATCAACATTTCATTATATATATATATATATATATATATATATATATATATATATATATATATATATTAAAATATATAAATAAGTTATATAAATATAAAATATTTTTTATTTATATTTTTTTTTTTTTTTTTTTTTTTGGACGACAGTGATACCTGCAAATAAGATCCCACTGGCTTATTATTCAAGCAACCCCCTTCATGTCCAGTTCTTATAGATTGTGCCTCTGTATTTCAGTTTTAAGTGCTGGCAGTAGGCTTGTGTCTGAACCTGGGAGGTGATAATAGTGCACCCTTCTAAACACATATCATTAGTTGTTACGATAGCGGGAGTAGCACGAATATGTTTGAATAGGACCAGAAGATAAAACATTGTCATAAGGCAAAAAGGATTGAAAATGAGAGACTGAAAAATCAAGTGTCAGACCTGAACTGAGAGGAAAAAATCAAAGTCAAAAAATATCAAGCAAAGGGTCAACATCAAAAAGATTACTGAATAATTAGTTTAGAGAATAAATGTGTTCAACAAAAAAGGTTTTGTATGCGTAAACTTGGATGAGAAGTTGCTGAAAAAGAAGACCTGTTGTGTTGTAATCAGGAGGTCAGAACCTTTGTGGAAACACACCTAACTGGCACTGGCTTAACAATGGAAGAAACAAATAGTGGCGTCCACAGAAAAACAAAGTGGCAGTGACAATGGTGTAAAATAATTCACAGTACAAAAAGCAAGTGACGGTTCAATAAACTCATCTCACAATTGGATTCACCACCTTAAATAAACCCAGAAAGGAGTGTGAAAATGTACCTTTTAATACACAATTACCCATAAAAGGTTTTAAACAATCCATTTCAAAACGGCTGTAATGGACATTGCTAGGTAAAGTCGGTGATTGTTACACATTTGGAATTGTCAGGCAGTTTATCCATTGCTGTACTTGGTAGGGTGGAAGACACACTAAAATGGCAAATAATATCACATTCTTTTTAGGTTCCTGCATCCAGTTCTTCTGTTTTTCAACACTCCAGAAACACATTTTATAGTCACTAATCATGGAGCTGGAGAGTAAGGACATGTTTCATGTTGATTAATAAGAATGTCACTCTACTCTCTACACGTGATGCTATAAACGTGAACATTTCGTAGATAGAAAATGAGTTTTTGTAGGACCTCAGCTTTCTTAGGTAAGAAGCATTATGTAATAAGTATATATTATCTTAATAAGTGGAAGAGAAACTGGACTGCAGTATGAGTTGTGAAGTGTGGCTGGGGAAAGGGACATATGGGCCTCACTCATGGCTTTGGATAAGCAGTGAAAAATGAATGAATGAATGAAGATGGTCTGCCTTTCCTCACACAACCTTGTCACCTCACAAATTTATCTCTCTCATCTTTCCTCTCTGGACTAAATGAACCTGAGCAATCTGACTCTTAAATATGGCTTTAATGTACACCAGAACCGAACCACTATTTATACCCTCCTTTCAGGTCTATATTCTTCCTAGAATTACTTCTAGAGTCACAGGCAGCCCCATAATGATTTTGGTCCTCAAGGCCACAGTGCCATTTGGTGGCTCACAGATAGCAGGCCACACACCTATTACTGTTATATACTGGTGCAGTTCCTGTGACGGATCACGCCAGGTCCAGCTGCCACATCATCCTTGAACCCAGAACCATTAATAACATGATCGGGATGAGCCGAACAAATGAAGACACAAACAGGCAAAAAGGCTCTTGCAAGCGTGCTTTTTGCTTTTATTAGAAAAAAAAATTAAACTGAGGTTCAAATCCCCAAAGAGCAAATTGTACAGTGCAGATTAATAAATAGTTCAATAAATATTTCAGGTTAAATAAAGCAAGTGCTGCAGTGAAGGTTAAAAATCAAATAAATAAACAAATGCAAAATCCACATTAAACCATTAGAACAATCTGGACAAGAACGAGCAGTTCAGCCCAACAAAGCTAACCAGTCCTATACACTTAATTCTTCTAAAAAAACATCAAGTCTAGTTTTGAAACTTCCTAAACTCTTAAAGTCTTAAGGTTGTCACTGGAGTTTACTCAGATTGGTGTGAAAAACAAAAAACATCCAATGAGTAGCAGTTAGATTGACAGAAATGTCCTGTCGATGGGGATTCAGAGGACATGGGACAGATTAATTTGAGCTGACAGAAAGACTATGTGCATGTCGGAAGATCTCCTTACAGGTCGTGTTGAGGTATGTAATAACCTGACGGGATGAGAGGGAGCACTATCGCTCTATGCTGTCTTCTTCTTTCCCAACAGCACAGAGAAACCACCCAGTGAGGGTACCTAACTCTTCCCCTTCTGTTTCCTTGACGATGAGAACCTCAGCTGCCCAGTAGGAGTAATCATTTTGGCAAAAGCGATCCGTCAGAGCATACTGACCCTAGTCCATAAATAGAGCCAAGCCTTATTTTATTATTGGAAGCCTGAGAACAATGCCTAAAGAGTGTTTTCTTTTTGTTTTGTTGGCACCCAAAATTTTCTTTGATGAATCTGTCATTCCTGCACTCAGCCACACCAGGTTAAAACACAGTCAAGACATTTTCTTTAAAACCCATTATGAGCATTGGTGCTTCATTCTAAAACCACATCTCTGCTGCTCAACCCCTCAGGTCTTGTCAGCCTGAAGAGAAGACCATTGACAAATCCAGTCAAACTTCTCATGGATTTGCACACCAGTCACCTCAGCCAGTCAACACTGGGGTGTCCCAAGGTCAACTAGTGTCCCTCGGTACCATCTCTCAGAGTCTGCTAGGACCCCCAAGCCCTGCTCAGTTTCCTGTCCAACACACAGCCTTCAGATGGAAGCTTACTTAGTGTGGTTGTTTGGTCCTGTTCCCTGATCGCTCAACTGGACTGACCCTACCCTTCATGGGCCATCTACTTGCTAATTTTAGGACCTCTACTCTCCATATATTCACACATTTTCTCTCAATCTTGACTTTTTTCCTCTTCCTCTTCTTAACCGCCATTCTTTTCTTTAATTTTCTTTCCTCACCTCTACTCAGGCTCTACCCTTATACCTTAGTGGGTACGGCATTCTAATTACCTGCAAATCACGGAGTGCTGAAGTGGAACAGCTAACTAATTAGCTCACTGTCTACACCACAACTCTTCAACTGTATGCACACTCACAGAACCCAAGTGCAGCTTCTTACAAACTATCACTGCCACAGTCCTCTGCTTCATCACACTTCCCAATATACAGAGGCCATCCTCTAAGTTTTATACCTGTGTTTTCTATTACCACATAGCAGTTTTAGTAGTGAAAGGAGTAGGCTGACATCCTTTGTGGTGCCCATTGGGCAATGCCCACTATGGTATGAGATCTGGAGCATTGAAAGCAAAAGAACTTAGTTCATTATATTTGGTCGTCAACTCAGGAGAGCTGCTGGGTTCCTTAGCTTGGACCCTTCTCTGCCCTGAGACTAGTCAAGATTGAATTCACCCTACTGATTTGCTGGTCTTCTTTCTCAAGCCTTATCTAATCCTGTCTTAAACAGGCAGGGATTTTCAAAAAAAAACTAAAAAGCTTATGAAACCGTTTCTGGATAAAGGCAGAACTGTAACAACAGGAGCTTCCACCTGCAGCTAAAGTCACTTCAGTACACATGTATTTTGTGAACTTGCCCATGTCGATCAAACACAGGAAGCTCTGCAATGTACTTTTTACTTTACGCTGTGGGAAGAATAAGTAAATGAATCAAGGTAAATACCATTCGATCTGGCTTTTATATAAGTAACATATAAATGTTTTTTTTATATAAAGACCATCACAAAACATAATCACAAACAGGACTTTGCATGATACCTTGGCAAGCTCTGTACCCATGCTGTTTCATTGAAGGACAGGTGTGTGGCAGACTTACTGGCAGGATGACGCCCAACTTGTTGCTGCATACAAACAGTGCCATCTTTCGCCTTTACATCTGGTGCAACTCCGTTGTTCTTATGTGTGACGTTTCTTGCGGGGAGGGCTTCTGTTCTCTTTCTTTGATGTAGAACACTCGGTTTCATCTGAGTTCACCTCTGTTATAGCACGTCTTTATTTGAAAACAGCAGTGTCAGATCGGGGCGAGCGTGACTGAGATAGTAAAACTGAATAATAAAAAACACTAACCTTTACAAGTACCATAAATTTACACCGGCTGTTACAGACTCAAATACAGATGTTTGTTTTTATTTTATAATACTAAGAATAAGAGCAGCTCACTACTCAAAACAGAGGCATCTGGGATCGATCCACAAACGTCTTGATTAGGAGTCAGTAGTTCTTACCACTACACCACCAAAGCAGATGTATTAATGGTGTATCAATGTCGCACCCTAACGTGAGTTCTTTTTCTTTGGTTATATTCTTGAATAAAATCGCATTTGTTTTATTACACTTGTACCTTTTGTGGAAGTGATTATTTGATATTTGGACTTCAGGATGGGTGGCACAGTGGTAGTGCTGCTGCTTCGCAGTAAGGAGACCTGGGTTCACTTCCCGGGTCCTCCCTGCGTGGAGTTTGTATGGTCTCCCCATATTTGCGTGGGTTTCCTCCGGGTGCTCCGGTTTCTTCCCACAGTCTAAAGACATGCAGGTTAGGTGCACTGGCGACCTTAAATTGTGCTTGGCGTGTGCATGTGCCCTGCGGTGGACTGGCACCTTGCCTGAGGATTTATTCCTGCATTGTGCCTTGTGTTGGCTAGGATTGGCTCCAGCAGACCCCCATGACCCTATGTTAGGATATAGCAGGCTGGATAATGACTGACTGACTTTAGGCTTCATACATTTCATATCTACATTTTGTCAATTATTACTAAAACATGAAAAACGTTTCTGTTTTAACGATGTGTTTACATAGATTGTTGTAGACACAGAACACACATGAAATGTATGTATTCCAAATGACGATATATTATTTACCCTCTACAACTCCAGCACTTCACTCCAAGATAAACACTGAGTACTCAGAAACTTCTTTGCGATTTGAACTGTGGCAGTGGGCAGGGGGTGGGATAGCACCTGCTTGCTGCCTGGGCTGATCGACACACTTACCACACAAAAGATGCTGACGGAAAGGTGCGAATGGATTTAAGGTGGGCCAGGATTACGAGTTTTTTCATATGCTTTGGTAATTCTGGTGTTAAACTGACAGAAAGCCAATTTGAACATTACAGCATACCTACTTTGCAAACTGGTAAAAACTGAAGTAATGTTAAATGCTTTCTCAGTAATGCTAACATTACCTCTTTTAGGGCGGATGTCGACTTTTGTTGACAGGAGGGGTTGAAGGCGAATGTCGACAAAAGTCGACATCCAGGGATAGGGGGCGACAATCAGCTGTTAATGGCGACAAATCTTACTGTCACGTCACAGGCATTCCCTCTGTGCTTGGAGGAATGCTAGACTCGTTGACTCGGCAACTAAACCTTGCGTGTGCGTGAGTTGTGAAATGTAAACAATGGCAAGATGGCATCGACATGTGAAAAGGGAGCGAAGCAAGTGCAGAAAAGAAAACACTCGGCAGACTATGTTTTGCGCATTATTGCGGAGTCGGACTCTTGATTTTTCAGAATCGGATTTTATTGGCAGTGATCAGGAGATCGAGCAAGAGAGTGAGAAGCAGGCATCAGCTGATCAGACACCAGCCGATGCCGCGCCAGCGGATCTACTGCCAGTTGAGTGCCTTCGCGCAGCCGATGCATCTACGGCAAGGTTCGCATGGGATAAATACACAGACATTGCTCCGTTGAGAGCCGATCTGGCTACCGGAGTTTACAAGACGGCATGGCTTGCTGTTGGACAAGACAGATCACCAGCTGCTGTACTTCAGGCTGCTCTCTCCTGATGCTGCTTTTCAGCTACTGTCAGACGAGACAAACAGGTAGGCAGAGATTTTTTTTGAATCACGGGCTGCGTTTGCATCGCATTCTCGTTTTTCAAAGTGGAAACCCACAACGAAAGATGAGATGAAGCACGCTGTGGCATTACAAATAGAGATGGGACAGAACTGGTGATATAACTTCAGGGAGCATTGGTCCAAACGTGTTTTGTCCCCTGGTGGCTTAGATACGTGCTGCTGCAAAGTTTTATTCACTTCTGTAAAGAAAAGCCAAGCAAAATGACACCTTTTATTGGCTAAAAAAGGTGTCATTTTGCTTGGCTTTTCTCTACATTCATAATGGCTAACACGGTACAGCACCCCTTTCACTTCTGTAATAAACAGAAGCAAATCCCATGGGGTGAGCCAGGCTATAATGCCATACATAAAGTTCATAAAGTTTCAGAAGATGAAAAGAGGTGACAATATGGTTTTCATGCAGGCAGAAAACTTGGTGGCAGTGGCATGGCACGATGGCAAATGGGTGACTTGTCTCTTTACAGTACACACTAACAATATATGTGAGAAAGTGCAGCAACAGACAATTGAAAAATAGGCACCAAAGCAACACATACTGTAAGGAGTGCAATGTGGCAATGACTGAAATTGGCGGCTTTGAGCGAGATCAGACTTTGCTGTGTAAAATGTATGTGATATGTATGTGAAATCATAAAGTATGCAGACTCATACAACATGCAAGACAGTAACATTTGTCAAAAGTAAATATTTTTTGTTGATTTGATATGTTAAACAATTACTTTGTGTTCTCTTTTAAAAAATGTTAGTTTTTGGAAAAATATTCAGCCCTGGGAGAAAAGAAACAAAAAAAAAATTAGCCCTAAAAGAGTTAACCAGCAACCATAACTTGAAAATATAGACAAGAAGTCTGCACAAGGATTCCACTACTGGTTTACCATATCACTTGAATGGATGTCATGTAAGGATAAATATAACCTATGTATGCATGTAACGAAGAGCATGAGGAAGGCACTGTAAACAAATTGATTATTAATAAACCTCTGCTGTATTCTAAGCCAAGTCACCAAGAATAGCTGTTCACTCTATAAAATAAATTGAATTAAAATTTTGTAGCCTCACAAGCAATAATATTTTCAAAGGTGTTTTTTGTTAAGTGTTTTTCAAATGTTTCATTGCTAAAAGGCACAGCAAGTTAAAAAAGTAAAGTTTAATAAAAAAAGAAAATGAAATGCACAGAGATCATCAAGTGCAATAGAAGTCAGATGAGCTCCCAGCTCTCAAGCAACAGAGGCTGAATGATGTCTCTGGGCACATGCGATACGGTTAAATGGTCTAAGTGGTTTTTCAGCGGCTTTGCTTCCCTGCCAAGATGATGTATAATTTGTCGATCCCTGTCATTCATCTTGAGGAGGTGACCAGTGGCTCTGCTCGATGAAGCCCATCTTGCCGAAAGGGTAAACTGTGCCTGAGGCTCATGATTTCTGCACTTTGCCTTTGATAAGAAACAGCTTAACAAGCGACGTCAGCACCTCTGATGCCTTAAAATGTTTGGAGCTCCAAGGGAGAGATTACAAAGCAAAGTGAAGAGCAGACGGAAATGAGTCCTGCAAAGATTGCCTGAGCAGTAATTAAATTTCACAGTGATGACTCAGATTTGACTGAGAATTAGTCTGACACCTTATGGTTTGCAGATGGAATAATGCCAACCCTCGATCTTGTCTGCAGTTTAACAGCAAATCTAATTCATGTGCAGCAAAGAAATTTCATTTCCTCAAAACTTCCATGAACATGAACATGTGAAAGGATAAAAGAAGTCAGTAGACCCTATAGCTATGGGAACTAATCCAGATAAAGGAATTGTCTGGCTTTGCTTCATCATCGCTCACCATGTTTCCTGACTCTACAGATGACATCGTGCCCACTTACAATATGTCTTAACCTGACCTCTATGCTTTATTTGATTCTTTATATACAGTATATACTGACACTTACAAATACATATTGTACATATTGTTTATTTTGTATATGTATGTTGAATGCTAACTATTTGTTTATTTCTGTGTTGTGTTTTTGTCAGCTATTCTGTGGAGACATGCAAGTATGAATTTCATTGTACTATAGCATATACACATAACAATAAACTTCACTTGACTTGACTTTCTCAAAAAGAAATATTTGTAGTAAAAGAATGTCAGGCTCCACAGTTTAAGTTCAGGCCAGTCCTTTACTTGAAAGTTCCCCTATAATTTCAACTGATAACTGTTAAATATTTTGATTTTCAACACACAATTCGCAAACGGTGAATCTTTGTTATTTATGGATAAATGTGTTCACTGGTCACTCTGTGGGGAAGATGAATGGGCTGAATGATGTGAAGCAATCGATTCATTAATTATTGTCTTGCTTTTGGCAATACCAATAAATAAAGTGACATTTATATGGTTTAGGTTTCTTTGTAGATGGGAGTTACAGAGTCATATATCAAGATAACTAAAGCATATTCATTTTTAGAAACAAGAATAGTAGGTTTAAATAGTATCGTGGTATTTTAGAAATATGGTCATTGCTTATACATCAACAAAAATAGGCTGCTCTTAGTTTTTTAAAGCTTTCCTGGAGTTTCTTAATTTTTTAAAGCTTTTTTGCTTAGTGTTTGACTTTAAGAATTTTAGCGTGACATCACATTCAGCAGACTCATGTTCAAGTGCACAGCCATTAAAAAATGAGAGAGGGCTAAACTGTTAGGTTGTAACTCAAGGCTTTTTTTTCTCCAAATTAGTCAAAAGATTGTAAAAGCTATACGTTTAAATGACATAGTTAGTCATGAGCTTGTTACACAGTAACAATTAAGCATGACAAAGTAGGTCTTTAGCTGGCTGTTTACTAGCTGCTTAGAGTTGTTTTGGCTCAGGTAAAGCAGTTTTATTTAAAGCCTTAAAGGATGATCTCCAGTTCTGTGTGGATTTTCGTGTCATGTGGTCCTTTGTTCATGTGCATCGTGTGGTATAGTCTTCCTCTGCTCACTTTGAGCGTAGCAGAAAAAAAAAACGATTCTTTCCGGAAGTAAAGCTTATTGTGAGTTGCAGCACATGTATTAAACTTGGAAGAGTGGATCTTAAGATAAAGTTAGCACCGGGGTTTTCAGACAGATTTCAGAGTGTCCTGCTCCAAAAGCTCTAATAACAATAGCTTCCAGGTCCAAACAGAATACTTTGAAGTCCCAAATAAATACCCGGGTTAATTTCCAACCTCCCAAGAGATTAGATGAGGTTACTTGTTCCAAAACGAATGTGCAGATGCATGTACACTCACTGAACAAATTATTACGAACAACTGTACATCTGCTCATCCATGCAATTATCTAATCAGCCAATCATATGGCAGAAGTGTAATGCATAAATTCATGCAGGCGCAGGCTACTAGCTGCAGTTCATGTTTACATCAAGCACGAGAATGGAAAAGATGGAATTGTTGTGATTTCGACCACGGCATGCTTGTTAGTGAATATTTCTATAACTGTTGATCTCC
The DNA here is from genome assembly GCF_900747795.2 of Erpetoichthys calabaricus. NCBI lineage: Eukaryota > Metazoa > Chordata > Cladistia > Polypteriformes > Polypteridae > Erpetoichthys > Erpetoichthys calabaricus. The sequence continues at coordinate 113,972,451 of NC_041406.2, read as the reverse complement.
TAGGGTTTCCACATTAGAACATTAGAACAATAGAACAATCTAGACGAGAGCAGGAAATTCTGCCCAACAGAGCTCGCCAGTCGTATCCACTTAATTCTTCTTAAAAAACATCAAGTATAGTTTTGAAAGTTCTTACACTCTTAAAATCTTGAAGTTGTCTCTGGAGTTTACTCAGAATGGTGTGAAAAACAAAAAACATCCAGTGAGTAGCAGTTACGTGGACAGAAATGTCTTGTTGATGGGTGTTCAGAGGACATGGGCCACATTAGTGTGAGCTGACAGAAAGACTACAGTAACTCAGATAATCACTCTATATCAATAGATATATATATATAATCACATATTGGGTTCCACGCCTGTTAGCTAAGAACAGAAAGGTGAGGCTGCAGTGGGCACAGGCTCACTAAAACTGGACAGTTGAAGACTGGACAAATGTAGCCTGGTCTGATGAATCTCGATTTCTGCCGAGGAACACAGAGGCACCCAGCCTGCCTTGTGTCAACAGCCCAGGTGGCTGGTAGTGGTGTAATGGTGTGGGGGAATGTTTTCTTGGTATACTTTCAGTTCTTTATTACCAATCAATCATCACTCAAATGGCACTGCCTATTCAAGTATAGCTGCTGACCATATGTATCCCCTCATTTTTTTTATGACCATATGTATCCCCTCATGGCCACAATGTACGTAGCTATCTTTTAAGGTTGACTTCCAATATGACAATGCTCCATGTCACAAAGCAAAATTTTTTTTCAAACTGGTTTCATGAACATGACAATGAGTTCATTTTACTTCAGTGGCCTTTCCAGTCACCAAAGTTGAACGCATTGGAATGCCTTTGGGATGTGGAAGAATGGGAAATTCATAGCATGAATGTACAGCTGACAAATTAGCAGAAACTGCATGATGCAATCAGGTTGACATGAACCAGAATCACAAAGGCCATGAAGAATGGAGTCTGTTTTGAGAGCATATGGTATAGTTGCCCTAATAATTTACACACTGAGAGTATTTAGCTTATAGGAAGATGAAGTTTTATGCTGAGAGGATCCAGTTGCATGAAAATGCCTGCTGGTAGGTGCTGTGGAGACCAGCCTCGGCACAGACAGGCAGACACCGATGATTTTAACTCCACAACACATTTATTCATATTTACACTATTTACAGTTTCTGCACACAACCCGGTGCCCCTGCATCACACACCCTCAGTCCGGGCCTCTTCAATATCCAGCCTTCCTTCACCGGCTCCACTCCTCTCCTCCGAGCTTCGTCCTCTTCCACCCGACTCCAGCTGACAAATGGAGGGAGGCGGCTCCTTTTAAGTCCACCCGGATGTGCTCCCGGTGCCTCCTGTTGAGCTCCCTGCGGTACTTCCTGGTGTGGCGGAAGTGCCGCATGAGTACCCAGAAGCACTCCAGGTGTCCCTGGTATTCCTTTCACCAGGTGTGGCGGAAGTACTGACACCCAGGGCTTCACAGGTGTCAGGGCACCCCCTGGCAGTGACCACGGGCCCATATAGGGTTGAGCTTCCATGCTCCATTCCCGTGGCCCCCATACAAACCAGGGTGTCTGCCCTCTCATGGTCCGGAGGAGGCGTAGTCCCTCTCCCGGTCCTTCCAGGTGTCCCGGCTAGGCATAGCCCCCAACCGCACACCACAGTGCCTACTGTAATTGCATCAAAATAAGGAAGAGTTTAATTTGTGGTTACAAACTTAAATGGAACGTCCTTTTACATGCCTATTTGGTCCGGCAGAGACGATGTTATGGTACAGATGTTTAAATGTATTCATTTTTTTCCATAGATACCTTTAACAATTTTGGATTCTATTCACATCAGAAACTGATTGTGGATAGATATTTCTTCCATAACTTATCATAGAAATTATATGTCATGATCTCAAGTCCATCCATCCATCCATTATCCAACCCGTTATATTCTAACTACAGGGTCACGGGGGTCTGCTGGAGTCAATCCCAGCCAACACAGGGCACAAGGCAGGAAAAAAACCCTGGGCAGGGCACCAGCCCACTGCAGGGCGCGCACACAGGGGACAATTTTAGAATCGCCAATACACCTAACCGGCATGTCTTTGGACTGTGGGAGGAAACCCACGCAGACACGGAGAGAACATGCAAACTCTACGCAGGGAATACCCGGGAAGCGAACCCGGGTCTTCTAACTGCAAGGCAGCAGCGCTACCCACTGCGCCACCATGATCTCAAATTCAATTTTCTTTGTCACATACAAATTATACTTACAGTACAATATGTAGTGAAATGCTTAGTTGCTCAACTCCAATGACAATGCCTTCAAGAAGAATTGCAAAGGGACAATAAAAATAATACATGACTCTATAAATATTCAAAACTCATTAATATACTTATAGATATATGATAAATAATACATAATAACTAAAGAAATAAATAACTTAATGTAGGAGAGTTAATAATAAGGCATCATGTAATTATCAACACTTTCCTTATTCAGCTTACCAATGGACAGTAGGAAAAAAGCTCCTCCTCAGTGTCAATGAGCTGAACTTTAGACTGTTGTAGCATTTACCTGACTACAACACAGAAGAGAGGCAGTTGTTGGCATGGCTGATATGACTGATGATTTTCTTTAGGTACAACATTGCTTGGTGATGTCCTTGAAGTTAGAGAGTGCACACCCAATGATACATTCAGCTGTCCGCACCACTCTCTCTGGAGCCTTGCAGTCCCACTGTGTGCAGCGTCCAAACCAGGAGCTAATACTTCCTGTCAGAATACTTTTGGTGGTGGATGTGTAGAAATTCTTTAGCATCTGGAAGGACAACCTGAAATCCCTGAGGTATCTGAGGTGGTAAAGACATTGCCGAGGTGTTGATGTCTTTGTACCAGGTCAGGTCCTCCATGATGTGGTATCTGAAACTGTTCACCCTCTTCACTTGTGTGCTGTTAATTCTGACGGGATGGTAATATCTCTTGTGTTATCTTCCAAAGGCCACAATCAGATCCTTTGTCCTGCTGACACTTAGGAGTAGACTTTTGTCCTGACACCAGCGTGACAGACTTCACCAAGCTAAACCAGTTATTAGATATCAAGCCTACTACAGCTGTATCATCAGCAGACTTGACAAGGATGTTAGAATCATGTACATCTATGCAGTGTAAGAGTTGAATTTGAACCCTGCTCCAATGTGCACCTGGCATGCGTCTGAGTCTCATATCCTTCTGAGCTTATGCTTAACAGCTGACACTGTTATTTTATTATTCACTATGATAAATGTATTTCTTGTTATTTTATATAACTCCTTAAGAGAAAATGTACATCCTAAACAAACAGAACTATCAATCAAATTGTGGTCATCTAAGGTATCAACATCTACCATATCCTGTTAGCAACTAGGCATAACTAATCATGTTAAAAGTTTTCTTATTATGTAATGAATTCCTTTTAAAGAATAGTGACCTAATCAATGAATTATATAAATACAGCGCAGAGGACACTTTTTTCTTTGTAGCATGTGGCTAACATGTAATGCACTTGTTACCTCTTCGGAGATTTGGATAAAGAATAACGAATGTCGCTTCCTCCTGCCTGTGTTGTATTGCTTAAATCGGGGCATTCCAGTGGGGGTGTCTGTATTAATAATTTTCTTCTGCAGCAGTCATATATCTAGAGGGAGCATAGCAGAGAACTCAGAACACAGCCCTGTAGAGTCCCTGTGTTGAGAGTGAGGGACAATGAAGTATGGCCACCACTTGAACGACCTGGAGACTTCCAGTCAGAAAGTTAAAAATCCAGAAATGAAAAATTAAGTACTCAGACACAGGTGAGCTTGGTGATGAGTTTAGCAGGGATTATTGTATTAAATTCAGAGCTCTAGTCGATAAACAGCATTTGCACCTAATTCCGTCTCTAATTGTCCAGGTGGGCCAGTAATGTATGAAAGATCAAGGTGATGCCATTTTCCCATGGACCTACTGGAACAATTTGCAAACTGTAATACATCCTGTTGTCATAGAAGAGCATATGTGATTTTTAATTAGCCTCTCGAAACACTGCATTGTTACAAGGTGTTATTTCGAAAGGACAATAGTTATTAATGGATGTGATTTCTTAGGTACAGTGTGGAACATGAGCCGGACACAGACAGGCAGACACGTTGAAATCATGCCACACACATTTATTCACAAAGTGCATATTTACAAAATTGCTCCTCAGTCCCCAAGTCCCCAAAGTCCTGGCCAAAACACAATGTATTCTCTCTCTTTTCAAGCTGCCTCCTTGTCTCCTCCCAGACCACGTCCTGCTTCCCTTTTATAATCACCCAGATGTGCTCCAGGTGCTTCCCGGCAATCTTCCACCGGCACTCCCCAGTGTGGCGGAAGTGCCGGCTGTGTACCCGGAAGCACTCCGGGTGTCCCCGATCCTCTTCACCCCAGCACTTCCGGGTGTGGCGGAAGTGCTGAGGTCCAGGGCTCCCAAGGCATTCGGGCACCCCCTGGCGGTGACCACGGGCCCCTACAGGGTTGAGCTTCAAAGCTCTGTACCCGTGGTCCCCATAGCTGCCAGGGTGGTCGCCCCCACGTGGTCTGGGGAAGGCGTAAGCCCTCTTCCGGTCCTCCGGGGTGTCCCGGTTGGGTGCCCCCCCCCCCCCCCCCCCATCCACCTGCGACAACAGGGACAAAGGTGGATCTTTTAAAGAATGTTGGTACAACAGACTGGGATAAGGAGCTGTTAAAAATTACCATGAACACTGGTGCAAGCTGATTAGCACACATTTTGAAAACAGGTCCTGGAATGCCGTTTGAACCTGCTGCCTTCCAGGTGTTCAGTTTCCTGAAAGCTCTCCTCACATCATATTCCAATGAGCAATGGTTCCTCACTGAACTATTCTCCCGCCATAGATGTGTTGGACTGCAGGCTGCCATTAAAGACATTCACATTGAAGCGCATGTAGAAATTACTAAGCTCGTTTGCCAGAGAGGTGTCAGCAGTTACCATACTGGTAGTAGTTGCTTTATAATCCGTTGTTGTCTGTAGACCTTGCCTCATTTGCCTAGTATTGGACTGTTCACATTGCTCTTTCACTTTCTCTCTGTATCATTGCTTAGCAGTTTTCACAGATCTCCTCAGATTGTATGAAGCAGCTTTGTAATCCCCCATATTCCCAGACAGAAGCCCTAAATTGTACACAGCGATGTGATCTTTTAGTGCATGGTTTTGTCCACCCATGGTTTCTGGTTTGGGTATGCCCTGATGATGACTTTTGGTGCTTTGTCATTTAGGAGATATCCAACCTTCTATTCTTATGCCTGTGGTTGCTGTTGTTGGTTTGCAAGTGGGTTGTCTAAGTTATCGGCAGTGCTGCAGGATATGTTTCCCTGTTTCTAAGTGAGCTTGTTTCACCAATGGGGCAATTTGCAGTTGCTGCTAGTGGGTTGTCAATGCATTTAAAAAGTCAAAACTGGGTCGAGGGACCATAAATGTTGAGAAATACTGGTGTAAGGGAAGGTGATGTGAGTTGAATTCATTACCAACATGGACCTACACACATTTAAAACAAACCTGGAAGGGCCTTCCAAGAGTCAGAAAACATAAGAAAATCTGTACAATAATAATGATAATAATGACAGATGTATTACTGCAGCAGATTTTAGCAATTTCTAAACCATTATTACTCGATTGTTTTTCTATGGCCCTCGGCCATAAGTATGAATTGCCTTAACTCGGCCAGCCATATATATGCAAATGACTGTTTATTTTTTACTATAACGATAGTGATATCACTAAAACAAACAAAAGATGCCTGCCTGCTCTGCTTAAAAGTCTGTGACTTTTCAGCAATTATATTCTTGTAATGCACCAGCAAGTTATTAGTAGATGAAGATCAGGCAGCCTCATTTTTAAGGTGCCACATAAATCTTTTTTGTGAATAACTTTTTAAAAGGCTAGGTGTCTACAGATGTCATAAACAGGAGATTAAAATTATTTTCGTATATTAGGCAAAATGTGTAGTCAAAAAAGATAAGCAGAGGTCAAATATACCAGAACAGAAACAAAATAGCAAAAAGGGTGTAAGACTTTCTAAAAGTCCCACAAAGCAGGTCAGGACCTCCATCAACCTGCCCAGATGTGGCCTCACCTTGTGTTGTGTTTGTGCTCATGGGAATTGTGGTCCCTCAATGATACATTGTATGTGCTTGGTTGTTGGTGAGTTTTCCTTGTTTTGTTATTGATATATCTTGTATTTACTTGCTTTTTTGATTCGTTGCTTCTGTTTTTTGAAATTCTGCTTTGTGGAAAGTGTTTTGGGACTTGTTGCTTAGGGTTGTCTTGTTGGCAATTCCTTTTGCCCCCTTTTCACTCTTTTGAGCATTTTGTTATATTTTTAAACATTTTTACATTTTTATGAAGATTTGTTTATTGTTGCCTTGCTCTGTTTGAACCAGATGGTTTCCCGCCTCCCTAGTGGGACATTTTGCAAATATTTTAGAACATTTAAGAGTATATTTTAAAACTTCAAGAATTAAACACATTTAGCCCAGTATAGGCCCAACCCAACAACTCAAGTGAAAACTAGGATTCCTTTTGATGAATCTTTCGTTTGGGTAGTGTAATGGGCCAGGACGCCCCTGCTGTATATGGTCCAGGGGAGCAGCCATGGGCTCCTCACTACCTCCCCCGGGACACTTGGTGGCAGCCTCCCTGGCTGATGATGGTGCCTCAGTTTCCCGCAGGGTTTCATGGGAGATGGAGTTCTCCACAACCCTATGGGGATCTGGGATGGCCACCAGGGTGTGGTGCATGGATCCCAGAGCCCACCTGGGCATCTCTACAGCCCCGTCTGGAAGTGCAATTAGCCACAGGTGATCAAGCACCTGCAGCACTTCCAGGTGGGCTATAAAAAGGGCCAGCATCCACCACTCAGGAGCCAGAATCGGGAGGAAGAGGATGAGGTTGCCTGGGAGGAGTGGTGGTGCCAGGGGAAGGACGGTTTGTCTGTTTAAGTGCTTTGGGACTGTGTTGGGTCTGTGGGACACGGGGAAGACGTGCTCCACGGCTGAAGGGAAAATAAAATCCTGTGTGATTTTACACGCACCTCTGCATCAGTCTGTGCCGGGTCGGGCGCTATATAGCGCCTTTATCACAGTAGGCTGGTGGGATCCAGGCCTGTTAACCTGCCTCACTCCTGTATGGTTATTTTGGGTGAGTGGATTGCAACAGTTGGCTTCAAGAGTTGAAAATATCTAATGTTTTCCAGGAATACAGTATACAAAAATATTATTTGAGAGAGGAACCATAAAACCTCAAGTCCAAGCAATACTTGCGAATTACACCTCCAACAACACTCATATATAAAGATTGAGGGTGGTCCTGCAGAAGATGATGACAAAGGTGGCCTTGCCTCTTAGCATTCCATCCACTAAAACATAAGAAATATAAGAACAATTAAAGACACAGTACATACATTTTAATCCATAAAAATAAATCAAATAATCACATAAAAATGTAATTCAAAGTCAATAAAAACAACAGCAAAAAGGAAACAAGACAGGAATTAACCCTGCCTTTAACATAACAAACAGCTAACGTGTGCCAGCATCCTTCATAGAGGCAGAGTGATGACATCACAGGTCATGTATCATGTGGGTAGCATCAGGAGCGTTTCTAGGAACAATGTGGCAATGCCTATGCATTCATGCACAAAATTCTTAAGTGTAGTTACTGAACATTTTCCTAAGATAGTACTAGGACAGTCTGGCTTTTGAATCCCTTTCCTTTTTTATTTGACTTGAATTTCTGCTTGGTCCATTTGGCTTCAGTCATGTTAGAAATTGTCCTTTTGGTTTTTTGGTTCACATCATTGCCTGTGGTTGCCTTGTCCACCACTGTTTCCATAGTAGTATCCTCTACTCTAAAGTATTTACTTTAAATTAAGTCATCATCATTGTCCCAGCACTATGACTACATGATGATTTTATCCAGAGTAGTTCAAACTCTGCAGTTGGAGATGGTGGCACTCACCAGAATGTAGGAGACAGAGCTGGAGATGGCAGAGTTAAAGATGTTAAGATTTGTACAGGGTGTGACGAGGATGGATAGGATTAGAAATGAGTACATTAGAGGGTCAGCTCAAGTTGGATGGTTGGGAGACAAAGTCAGAGAGGCGAGATTGCGTTGATTTGGACATGTGCAGAGGAGAGATGCTGATTATATTGGGAGAAGGATGCTAAGGATAGAGCTGCCAGGGAAGAGGAAAAGAGGAAGGCCTAAGAGAAGGTTTATGGATGTGGTGAGAGAGGACATGCAGGTGATGGGTGTAACAGAACAAGATGCAGAGGACAGGAAGAGATGGAAGAAGATGATCCGCTGTGGCAACCCCTAACAGGAGCAGCCAAAAGAAGAAGAAGAAGAAGTGCAAACTCCAAAGTTCACTCTGCATTTGTTCAATTGAGCACAGGCTACACTGCACTGGGATGGGATTCATTACAAATCACAAATACACATGTAAACTGATTTTTCTGTGTAACAGTTGTCACAAACACGACAAAGAGCCATAGCAAGGTTTGGGGCAGCCACCCAGAATTGAATAAAGTGATATAGCACTGATGTGCATAAAATCGGAGTCCAAAATAGAACTGAGGGGATAGGGGAAAGGTGGAGGCTTTTAAAGGCCAGTATAGGAAGTGACCTCAAAGGGGCCGGAACTGGAAGGGTCTTCATCCATAGGCTCGGACCCAGAAATGACATCAAAGGGGTTGGAATCAGAATTGACGTCATCAGGGCCAGGTGGAATTTCCTGTGAATGGTCTGCAGAAAAGCGAGAAAAAGAGTCAGTGCACTATGCCACATCCCGGTCTGGCTCGGAATTACCCTCATTCAAAGCCTTCAGCTGCCTCCCATGCACATGTGTGTGACACAGTTTAAAAGTGTTTTTTTCTGAAAAATTGTATATTTATCCTAGACAAGGTGCAAAACCCATGAATGACAGCTGTAGCTTCACCAGTTCAACAGATAAAATGGGCAATCAGTCTTCTTTTATCCTTAATCCTCAATCCACCTAGTTCACTTATTCTGTTTAAGGTTTTGAGGAAAATGATGTCTAGGTCCATTATAGGCTTCATTTAAATACATCTTCACATTTTTTCATCCTTTGGCAACTCTATATTGGCCCTAGTGTGTGATTGGCGTATGAGTGTGTGTTCGCCCTATGATGGACTGGTGCCTTGTCCAGGATTTGTTTCTACCTTGCATCCTTTATTAGCTGGGATAGGCTCCAACACCCTGGATTATGTGGGTTTAAAAGTGAAATGACATTACGTGATTTATTCATCCTGGGTCAATTCAAAGTTGCTAGTCAACTTAACACTCTGGGATTTAGAAGGAGTAAACTATAAATTTGTAGAGAGCGTGATCATAGCTACGACATGTCTGTCAGCTGTTAAAGTGTTACTTGGATGATGCTTTCACAATGCAAAAATGAAGATGACAACCAACTGTAAAGATAGATAAATAATATGTGCAAAATGTGCTTGTAATGCAAAGTTGAGTTGCTTCATGCCCAATTTAACAATGTTGTACCAATATGTACATAGTGCCAGCTCACTGCATGCCATACATGCCCTCTAATTTTGCAAACACACGTTTTACCCCACTGATTAGCAAAGTAAATCAAATAAAGACCCAAGAAAGAACACTGATATGACAGATCACTTACATTGCTCCTTAATGTTTATTCACATTTTGGTTGTTACACATGCTTCATCTCATTTTTGATTCATTTAGCAGTTCCATCTGGTACACTCTGTTCAAATGACTCCCTTTACCACTGTAACCACCAGAGGAGGTGCCACTGAGCCCCAAACCACAGACACAATGTCACCAACACAACTCTGGGATCAAATAAAGGATTTGTATTTGTTATCAACATGTTTCAGCCAAGCACTAACCTAAATCAACACCAGAACATAGCAAACAATTTCTTCTCTCCTTCTTTCCTTCAAGTATGCATTGGGGTGAACCTCCGGGCTTTTTTAAAATGGACCCAGGACTATTTCCAGTGCCATGACATAGGTCATCCAAAGCACTTCCAAGTCATGTGGAAACCAGGGCAGTCCTCCCCCAGCAGTGACAGGGATGCTGACAGGGCTGTGACTTCGGACTCCAATTCCCACACCACCTTGTGGGTATCCTAATTGGGTTCAACCCAGAGGAACACTGCTACCAGCCTTGTGGGGAAATAAGCTGCTCCCAGCATCAACATTTTGCCCACTTTAGCCATTATTCATTGGTCTCAATTGGGATAGAGACTGTCAGGCATTCTGGCCAGGTTAAGTCTCCACTCCCACTATCCTTCCATTATGGCCTCCTGGCCAGGTAAGAAATCATCCTCCATTAGTGGCCCGGATGCCAGTCCTTCCTCCATGGTACTTACAGCACATATATGAATAGTTTAGGAGGAAAAACATTTATTGTCTCAAGTTTGGAGAATCAAGATTAATTTCTATAAATTCTGAAACTATCAAAAATATCTCCCACACAGCATGACTGTTTCAGTTTACCTGGTGGGTTCTGTCAACTTCCTTTATGCTCAAGAATTCATGAGCCAGCTGCTTATGTGAAACATCAGTTGCAAGTGATTCAAAAAATAGATTTCTAATTTTGTTATGTTGCATCTGTCATTATTCCTTCATAACACCATCAAAAGTCTTCAGCAATCCATTATTTAGTGGCATTTAAAGTTACATGGACAGGTTCTGTACTGTTTTAGGTATTCTCAGATGATATACTGACAGCATTCAAAAAATAGTAATTTCTCTTTACAAAACAGATTATTGTCCTGCAATTCTGATAGCCTGGCTTTCAATATAGGAGGCATAGGCACATCCATAAAGTAGGAAGTGCTCTTTGTTATGGTATTTTGCAGACTGTTCAAGCAGTTTTAAGTTATTTTTGATGGCAAAAAGTCTTATTAATATATGCTTAATTGACCACATTTTTTACAGATATGGAAATATGTATCCATTTACCTCATGTCAGAAAGATAAAAAACAGACCTAACAGTACCTGAAGTGCTAAGATTTGTGTAATCTTATGGCTTTGGGTGCATTTATCTTTGATAATTTGGTAAACCAACTGCACGCCCTACTCTACATGAGCATGGGCTTTTCTTCTCCTTGAGATGAGGAGAGTAAGTGATATGTTACTTACCGCAATGTGATTGGTGACTTATTTATTAATCATGCTGTTGTGGCTAGTGATCAGATAACTTGCCAGTTTAATTAAGATGTGAAAATAACAACAAAGTCTTGCTTTTTGAGTTCACTTAATTGATAGGAAATTGCCATGTAATACAAAAGTATGCAATCAACATTATTAAATTTTGTTAATATTCAGTAATTTGGTTTAACAAAACTGTTGTATGTTCACAGTTTCCTGTTAAAATTAAGCTTGCTAACTCAAGTAAGTTAAATTCTCTTACTTTCTAATACTTTGGTTAGAGTCGTTCATTTTAACTGAGTTTGAACTACTTGATTCATTTATATTAAATTCTTCTTCTTTTGGCTGCTCCCGTTAGAGGTTGCCACAGCAAATCATCTTTTTCCATCTCTTCCTGTCTTCTGCATCTTGTTCTGTTACACCCTTCACCTGCATGTCCTCTCTCACCACATCCATAAACCTTCGCCTAGGCCTTTCTCTTTTCTTCTTCCTCTGGCAGCTCTATCCTTAGCACCCTTCTCCCAATATACTCAGCATCTCTCCTCTGCACATGTCCAAACAAATGCAATCTTGCCTCTCTGATTTTGTCTCCCAAATTATTACGCTTAATTTAAATTAAGTTCCTCTAACAAATCATTTTTTCTATCTATCTATCTATCTATCTATCTATCTATCTATCTATCTATCTATCTATCTATCTATCTATCTATCTATCTATCTATCTATCTATCTATCTATCTATCTATCTATCTATCTATCCACTTACACTTCTAAACCATTCTGCATTATATAATTTTTCTATCCATTTATGTTATGTTACAACTGATATATATATATAGGCGGCACGGTGGCGCAGTGGGTAGCGCTGCTGCCTCGCAGTTGGGTGATCTGGGGACCTGGGTTCGATTCCCGGGTCCTCCCTGCGTGGAGTTTGCATGTTCTCCCCGTGTATGCGTGGGTTTCCTCCGGGCACTCCGGTTTCCTCCCACAGTCCAAAGACATGCAGGTTAGGTGGATTGGCGATTCTAAATTGGCCCTAGTGTGTGCTTGGTGTGTGGGTGTGTTTGTGTGTGTCCTGCGGTGGGTTGGCACCCTGCCCAGGATTGTTTCCTGCCTTGTGCCCTGTGTTGGCTGGGACTGGCTCCAGCAGACCCCCGTGACCCTGTGTTCGGATTCAGCGGGTTGGAGAATGGATGGATGGATGGATGGATGATATATATATATTTATATATATATATTGTGGTAAATAATCAAGCCTTAACAATCAAAGAGGTTTGGCGCAGCCTCCCATATACTTCAGAATTGGCTGCAAAATGTGATAAATGGATGAGAAAAAGGGTCTTTACAAACAAGTGTCCAAAACAGAACTGTATAGACAGATAAATTTATGGTAGGAAGAGAAGGGATCTTGGGACCGGGACCGGAAATGAGGTCACTGGGCTGCGATTTCTTGGGTGATGGAACCGGAAGTGACATCTTCTGGGGCGGAACCGGAAGTGACATCTTCATGGATGCTAGGCGGAATTTCCCACATTTGGTTTGTGGGGAGATAGAAAGGATTAATGTACTCTGCCACCCCCGGTCTGATCGTGAATTACCTACTTTTGAGTCCTTTAGCTGCCTCATATGCACACGTGTGTGACAATACAGTACAATCCCTCTTAACCGGGACTGGACCCATGGCCGGTTGCCATTTTGGCCGGTTAATCCGATGCATACCTATTTCCATCCATCCATTTTCCAACCTGCTGAATCCGAATACAGGGTCACGGGGGTCTGCTGGAGCCAATCCCAACCAACACAGGGCACAAGGCAGGAACCAATTCCGGGCAGGGTGCCAACCCACCGCAGGACACACACAAACACACCCACACACCAAGCACACACTAGGGCCAATTTAGAATCGCCAATCCACCTAACCTGCATGTCTTTGGACTGTGGGAGGAAACCGGAGTGCCCGGAGGAAACCCACGCAGACATTCCTATTTTCATGTAGAAAAATATTTCTAAGGTATGTACTGTACCTCTTCGATGTTCCATATCCACAAGGCTTCATCCACGATTTCGCACACGGATTTTTTTCTTGTACGACTGGACAGTGTGGTGTAACGGGTCCACAGCTCAAGTCAAAAAGGCCACTTTTTAAATAAATAATCGCAGCACTCGCGGCTTAGTGAGTATGTGTGGCCGATCGGTTCCCAGGGAATCCGTGATGTGGGCGATCCCAGCCTTAGTGCACAGGTGAGGAGTTGTCCGCATCCGTAATTGTTCCCGGGAACTGCTAATTGCCACATCTGATCCACGTCCCCATGATAAATAGAAACACGAGGCAGCTAGGGGGAGAACAGGAAAAAATGGGAGGTTAATGGAGAAGGAAGCAGATAGAGGAAAGCCGTGCATGAGAGCAAGCGAGAGAGAGCAGATTCAATGGAGCAAAGGCAGGCAGCTGGGAGGTGAACCCCTGCAGATGAGTGTTTGGCCGACACTCGGTGGGGCTGAGAAAAGCGGTCGCTCCAGCTGAGAGAACACGGAGCTGGAGTGACCGGTATTGGAGACGACTGGCCGTCGAAAGGCAGCCACAGTCATGGAGGCTTTGGGCTGGTTTAGCCCCAGCGTGAGCACCCTGGCCGCTGGGGAAAGAACCCAAGTCTCAGTCTGGATGGAGTCCGACGTAGCCAGAGATCGGAGGGCTACACAGCTGCACCTGCAGGTAGGGCTACTCCCCTGTTGTGAAGCCTGATGGGAGAAGCAGGGGAGCCGCCAGGTAGAAAGAAGAAGGCACCATAGAAAATTCATAAAGGAATATGTAAACAGAAATCACTTTGAAAGTAGGAGCCCTCTCACCTTCCAGGAAAGAAGGAAGTGCATACATATTGTCCCAGACGGCTGGGGATCCCACCCAGCCGGGATGCCTGGACGGTCCCCGAGATGGACGATACCTCCCCTGGGCCACAAGAGGGCAGCCGCCTGGGTCTGCTTGTGAGCCACTAGACCGGAGCTGGGACGCTCATCCCTACCGGAGGACGTGGCCACTGCCAGGGGGCGCCCAGACAGTTATGAAGTCCTGGAAGGTAGCACTTCTGCCACACCAGGAAATGCTGCTGGAAGAATTCCCAGGGGCACCCGGAGTGCTTCCAGGGGCTCTCTTGACACTTCCGCCAGACAAGGAAGTGTCGTCAGGGGGAGCACCTGGAGCTCATCTGGGTCAGTATAAAAGGGGCTGCCTCCCTCCAGTAGACGAGCCAGAGTTGGGAGGAAGGAGACGAAGCTTGTGAGGAGGGGAGTGGAGGTCAAAAGAAAAGAAAAGAAGAAGAGAAAGAGAGAAAGAAGAAAGAGTTGGTGGAGGAAGGCATTGTGGTGCTGAAAGAAAAATAAAGAAGTGTGTTTTGGACATTCTGGTGTCTGTCTGTCTGTGTCCGGGGGTATGCTTTCCACAATGGCGCCCAATGTGGGGACCTCCTCCTGCTAAAAGGTGGGGACCCCGTTTTAAAAAATAATTTTGTGGAGGCAGCCCGCACAGCAGACGAAGGCGCACACGCATCGCGGGACGCATACCTGGAGCGACACCTCGAGAAAACACTCGCCGAGGACCACGCCTAACGGACACTCAGCACAATGGGGAAGAAGAAGGGCAAACGTGCCCTGAAGGTAGCGACACCTGTTCTCAGTGTCATCTTCGCGGACGCACAGGTCGACGGGGCAGCGGAAGAGGGATCCGGGAGGTAAGTCTCGCGTATGATGGCGATACACTTGGTGGGGCTTACCCTGCTGTCCCCTGGTCTTACTTTTAAGCAGGGGACTGCCCGAATCCGCGTCTGTGGCCGAAGCACACCGACATTGAGTGATGGCGAGACAGTGACGGGAGATGAAGAGGAGCCGCTGCTGACTGCAGAAGGGCTGCGGGGTGGAAGCTACCCAGAAGACTCTTCCTCGACCGAGTCTGCTCATAGGGAGGAAGGAGCGTTGGAGGACCGGAAGTCCCTCCCAGAGACAAGCACAGGATTGGACGGAGTGTGTTGTGTACCCTCCGGTGAGTGGTCGAGGGCGGGACTAACGAACATCAATCCTGGGACGGTCGAAGACCCAACTGAGCAGGTGCAGGAGCTCTATGGCTCACAGCCAGACGGGAAAACTGAACGAACTGTAAGTTCTGCGTCAGCTGATGTTTTGATTTTGCTGGCGGCTGTACGAGAGCTGGAGGAAGCCCTTCGGCCTATACAGACACTGTTTCAGGTCCTGCACTTAATGCAAGAGGTGATTGACGGGCTGGAGAAGAAAACGGAGGCTTCCCTGATGACCATAAAGGAGTGGGGGGGAAAGTACAACGTGGGATTCTCTAGCCAGAGCGTTGATGCTGTGCAGGTGAGTACTACTGGCACCTTAAAGGAAAGGGGAAGCCCCAGCGAAGGGAGCCGACACATGGGTGACCGGACTTGAGTCCAACAGTAGATCGGGGGACGAGTACTGGGAGCAAGCAGTGGGAGAAGAGACGGGGGGACGGTGCCGGCTTGTATGTGTCAGCACCCAAACCGCCCCGCTCCAAGAAGCCGCAGTGCTCGTAACCCGATCGAGAGTAGTGCAAACAGCACGGGGTCCCTCTTTATTCCATAAGGGGATCCAGGCTGTTGCAGCACCCCAGAGTAACGGGAGGCCCCGGAGAAAGAAGGGAGGGTCCCTGATATAAGGAAATAGGAGCCAGAGAGCTTGCGTATGGTGACAGAGCTCTCTTCACGCCGATGGAGTGCAGCCCCAAACCTGGATGAGGAGACACAGGCACGGGTGTTCCCGTCTTGTTTTCAGGTCCGGAGGGCACCGGAAAGGCAGGGGGTCCGCCAGTGTTACAAGTGCCATGGGACCGGTCATCTGTGAAGACGTTGTCTGTATTCCATGACGGAAGACGCCATTAGGCAGCGTCGGGACGATGTCTCCGCCCCTTATGTATCTTATTTTGCAGGACTGAACCGTGGACGATGGTATGCTGGCACCCCGCAGTAGGAAACAGCTAGCCCTCGCGGGACGGGCCACTTTGCCGTACGGGCTTCAGCTAGTGATGGGGCAGTGTCCCAGATGGCTGGGGACCCCACCCAGCCGGGACGCCTGGACGGTCCCCGAGATGGACGATACCTCCCCTGGGCCACGAGAGGGCAGCCGCCTGGGTCTGCTTGTGGGCCACTGGACTGGAGCTGGGATGCTCATCCCTACCGGAGGACGTGGCCTCCGCCAGGGGGCACCCAGACGGTTATGAAGTCCTTGAAGGCAGCACTTCTGCCACACCAGGAAGTGCTGCCGGAAGAATTCCCAGGGGCACCCGGAGTACTTCCAGGGGCTCTCTTGACACTTCTGCCACACCAGGAAGTGTCGTCAAGGGGAGCACTTGGAGCTCATCTGGGTCAGTATAAAAGTAGATGAGCCAGGAGGAGGGAGTGGAGGTCAAAAGAAAAGAAAAAAAGAAGAGAAAGAGAAAGTGAAAAAGAAGAGAGTTGGTGGAGGAAGGCATTGTGGTGCTGAAAGAAAAATAAAGAAGTGTGTTTTGGACATTCTGGTGCCTGTCTGTCTGTGTCCGGGGGTATGCTTTCCACAATATAATACAAAGAAGAATTCAGGATTAAAATTATTTTCTTTATTTTATTTTATTTTAACAGGCTGGTTAATCCGTTGGCCGGTTAATACGAGGCCAGTTAAGAGGGATTGTACTGTGTATATATATATATATATATATATACAGTGGTGTGAAAAACTATTGCCCCCTTCCTGATTTCTTATTCTTTTGCATGTTTGTCACACAAAATGTTTCTGATCATCAAACACATTTAACCATTAGTCAAATATAACACAAGTAAACACAAAATGCAGTTTGTAAATGGTGGTTTTTATTATTTAGGGAGAAAAAAAATCCAAACCTACATGGCCCTGTGTGAAAAAGTAATTGCCCCCTGAACCTAATAACTGGTTGGGCCACCCTTAGCAGCAATAACTGCAATCAAGCGTTTGCGATAACTTGCAATGAGTCTGTTACAGCGCTCTGGAGGAATTTTGGCCCACTCATCTTTGCAAAATTGTTGTAATTCAGCTTTATTTGAGGGTTTTCTAGCATGAACCGCCTTTTTAAGGTCATGCCATAGCATCTCAATTGGATTCAGGTCAGGACTTTGACTAGGCCACTCCAAAGTCTTCATTTTGTTTTTCTTCAGCCATTCAGAGGTGGATTTGCTGGTGTGTTTTGGTCATTGTCCTGTTGCAGCACCCAAGATCGCTTCAGCTTGAGTTGACGAACAGATGGCCGGACATTCTCCTTCAGGATTTTTTGGTAGACAGTAGAATTCATGGTTCCATCTATCACAGCAAGCCTTCCAGGTCCTGAAGCAGCAAAACAACCCCAGACCATCACACTACCACCACCATATTTTACTGTTGGTATGATGTTCTTTTTCTGAAATGCTGTGTTCCTTTTACGCCAGATGTAACGGGACATTTGCCTTCCAAAAAGTTCAACTTTTGACTCATCAGTCCACAAGGTATTTTCCCAAAAGTCTTGGCAATCATTGAGATGTTTCTTAGCAAAATTGAGACGAGCCCTAATGTTCTTTTTGCTTAACAGTGGTTTGCGTCTTGGAAATCTGCCATGCAGGCCGTTTTTTGCCCAGTCTCTTTCTTATGGTGGAGTCGTGAACACTGACCTTAATTGAGGCAAGTGAGGCCTGCAGTTCTTTAGACGTTGTCCTGGGGTCTTTTGTGACCTCTCGGATGAGTCGTCTCTGCGCTCTTGGGGTAATTTTGGTCGCCGGCCACTCCTGGGAAGGTTCACCACTGTTCCATGTTTTTGCCATTTGTGGATAATGGCTCTCACTGTGGTTCGCTGGAGTCCCAAAGCTTTAGAAATGGCTTTATAACCTTTACCAGACTGATAGATCTCAATTACTTCTGTTCTCATTTGTTCCTGAATTTCTTTGGATCTTGGCATGATGTCTAGCTTTTGAGGTGCTTTTGGTCTACTTCTCTGTGTCAGGCAGCTCCTATTTAAGTGATTTCTTGATTGAAACAGGTGTGGCAGTAATCAGGCCTGGGGGTGGCTACGGAAATTGAACTCAGGTGTGATACACCACAGTTAGGTTATTGTTTAACAAGGGGGCAATTACTTTTTCACACAGGACCATGTAGGTTTGGATTTTTTTTCTCCCTAAATAATAAAAACCATCATTTAAAAACTGCATTTTGTGTTTACTTGTGTTATATTTGACTAATGGTTAAATGTGTTTGATGATCAGAAACGTTTTGTGTGACAAACATGCAAAAGAATAAGAAATCAGGAAGGGGGCAAATAGTTTTTCACACCACTGTATATATATATATATATTATATATATATATATATATATTATATATATATATATATACAGTATATATATATATATATATATATATTGTCACGCATGAGCACATGGGGAGCAGTTTAAGGACCCGGGCCACATCGCAACAACTCATGCTAAGGGACAGAGATGGCGCACTAACCTTTCTCTTCTTGTTTCATCAGCCAGAACGAGGACTCACCACCGTAACTAAGCCGGGAAAAAACAAAAAGCTGCCATACTTCCGGGTTCCCTTCTACCCTCCAGTTCCGGGACGATGAGGTCAATCTCCCGTCCTGCATCACAGTTTTCCCAGCATTCTGCTCTTTAATTTCCTGTCTCCCTGTATAAATTTTCCCCATTCCTTTCATACTGTGTCCTATGTTGACCATTAACTTTTTATTGTGGAGACGTTACTCTTTTTGTGTTACAGTAAACTGAGGCGGAAACCCCAAAAGTTAAAGCTGTGTTGTTTGCTTTCTTCACAGATTGGCATAATCGGCCGGATAACTCCTGAGGATGTTGGAAGGGCAGGACTTGAATGCTGTGTTGAATACCTTGGTGAACGAGCTCCAGGCGGTCAAGATGGACCAGGCCACCACTCAGGTGGAGCTCACACAAACAAAGAGGCAGCTGGCGGCCACGGCAGCTGTCCTCCACCACCCCAGATTGTTCCCCTTACAGAAGCTGACAATCTGGAAGCGTAACTGACCATCTTCGAGAGAACGGCGTCAAGAAATCAGTGGCCACGAGCGGACTGGGCGTCCATCTTGGCTCCCTACCTGAAGGGTCCGGCGCAGCAGACCTATCACGATCTCCCTGAGGAGGAAGCCGCCCAATATGACCTCCTGAGAGCTGAATTATACAAACTCTACGGCATCACCTCCGGCCAGCAGGCGAGGGTATGGCGGCACTAGCGGTTCAATCCAGAGCTACCAGCTGGGGCTCAGGCATTCGAGTTCTGGGGCAAACTCAGGCGCTGGCTACGGCCAGATGTCAATCAAGCCCGCCAGGTGGTTGAGCAGGTAGCCTGTGAGGCATTATTATACGCCATGCTGGACTACCTCGCCCAGCAGGTCCGGAGACATCCCTTCCGGGATATGAACGGGTTCCTGGAGGTCTTGGAGCGACAACTGGTGGTAAACCAAATCGGGGGGTCTGAGAAGCCTGCTCGTACGGCCCGACAGGGACGGGTTGCCACACAGGAGCCCCCCCGTCGTGCAGTCACCACGGAGCCGCCAGCGAAGTCAAGAGACCGTGTGCTCACCCCACCGCGCTGTTTCAAGTGTGGCGAGGTGGGACACATCCTTCCCTCCTGTCCCCTCAACGCAGAACCGATAGACTGCAGCTACGCGAGAGGAGAGAGGTACTGTGCGCCCTCTGGCACTTACAAATACGGGAATGGTGTTGGTGAATGGGTACTCAGTGGTGCCTTTGTTTGATTCCAGGAGCAATATCACCATTGTTGCTCACCGTTATGTTTTACCACAACAATGGCTCACCAAACGGTCAAGCATAACATGCGTACACGGAGAGACCAGATCATACAGGTTCGCAAGGTGTTTTATAACATGAAAAGGGACTCTGAAACAGCTTATGGTTGCAGTGTTGTCCAAACCCCCCTATCCGGTTATATTGGGACAAGACTGGTCCAAAACTAAATGCGGTAGAACTGTCACCACTCCTGTACACAAGCTGGGTCTACTTATGGATGGTCAGGGGACCCTCCAAACTGCTCCCACGCCGTGCTCATCGGCAACTATTGATGATGTGGATGGCCTGGGGGGACGCCTTTCAGAGACGGACCCCAATCCAGAAGTACAACCAGGTAGGGTTCCGCCACCGGGAGACGCCGCTCCGGGCCTAGGCCCTGATGTATTAGCTGGCCTAGACTTTCAATTTCGCTCTACGCCGGCATCTTTTAAAGAGAACAGTGGAACGACAATTCCCTGAAGTTTGCCCGGAATGCTGTTGTATCCACAGATGACCTGGCGTCATTAGATTCCACACCTCCGGGAACCTACTTTGTCCTAGAAAATTACTTGTTGTACCGAGTTGCGGAACACGAAGGCGAGGTAAGGAAGTTGTTGTTAGTATCACGAACCTACCGGCGGGAGGTCTGCGACCTAGCACATGTCCACTTCTTAGGCGCCCACCTCGGGACCGAAAAGACGTTAGAGAGGATTAAACTCCGATTCTATTGGCCCGGGATCAATGAGGAGGTCCGCCGTTTCTGTCAGTCTTGCCCAGTCTGTCAGTTACGCGAGATTACCAGTAAGGACCTAGCTCCTCTAGTCCCGATTCCTCTTACTGACGTTCCCTTTGAGTGGATTGGATTCGATCTTGCTGGACCCCTAGAGCCTTCGGCCCGTGGCCACAAATATATATTGGTCACGGTGGATTATGCAACACAGTATCCAGAAGCAGTTCCCCTGCGGGCTGCTAATTCAAATAACATCGCACAGGAATTGGTAGGCTTATTTTCTCCAGTGGGCATACCTAAGGAAGTCCTTATGAACCAAGGTACGCCTTTTACTTCGGATACGTTCAGGGAGGTGGCCAAGTTACTCCGCATTAAGCATCTCAAAATGTCTGTTTAGCACCCACAGATGGACAGGCTGGTAGAAAGGTTTAACCAAACCCTTAAGCAGATGCTCCATAAGGTAGTCAGCACGAATGGAAGGAACTGGGACCAGCTCCTACCTTTAGTACTTTTTGTGTATCGGGAGGTGCCACAAGCCTCCTCGGGATTTTCCCCGTTTGAACTTCTCTATGGGCGCCAGCCCCGGGGCATTTTAGACTTACTAAGGGAAGGTTGGGAAGGGGAGGCACTTCCCTCCACAAATCTGTTGGAATATATCTCGCAATTACGCGATCGATTAGATAAAATCCGACCTATACTAAAAGATCTCATGTCTCGGGCTCAAACAGCGCAGGCCCGGAATTATAATAGGAACTCCTCCCTACGCGAATTTCAGCCGGGAGATCGCGTACTGGTGCTTGTGCCCACCTCCCACTCAAAACTGCTGGCCCATTGGCAGGACCTGTATGAGTTTAAACAAAAATAAGGACTCGTCGACTATTTGGTTAGCCAACCAAATCGTCGACCGACCGAGAGGGTGTATCATGTGAACTTATTAAAACCGTGAAAGACCAGGGATGAACAACCTCCTTCTGAGCCCACCATCTCCCTTTTCTCCAGAAACATATCGCTTAACCTTGGCATCACTTTGACATCCCACCAACGACAAGAGCTCGAAGGAGCAATCCTGTCCGTCCTGGAAGTGGTCAGTGAAGCACCAGGCCGGACCGCGCTGATTCAGCATGATATTGTGACAGACCCGGGACTGGTTATCCGGGAAAGACCCTACTGCCTCCCGGAGGCAAAAAGGGCTGAAGTGGAGCTGGAGATCCAACGGATGTTGGACATGGACATTATCGAGGAAAGTCATAGCCTGTGGTCCAGTCCCATTGTCCTGATGTCCAAACCGGATGGCTCTTGGATATTTTGCAACGACTTCCGACGTCTTAATCAGGTCTCCAGGTTTGACACCTATCCCATGCCCCGAGTCGATGAGCTCCTCGAGAAGTTGGGAACCGCCCGGTATTTGACTACACTTGACATGACCAAAGGGTGCTGGCAAATTCCCTTAACGGCATCCACTAAAGAAAAAAACGCTTTCAGTACCCCTAGTAGACACTGGCAATACAAGGTTCTCCTATTTGGGCTGCACGGGGCACCGGCTACTTTCCAGTGTCTGGCACTGAGTGCTATGGCCCCACCAGTCCTATTGTGCCGCCATCGTCATCTTTTCCGGCACCTGGGAGGAGCATGTATTGCAGGTTTACGCTGTCCTCCTGACATTAGTGAAAGCCGGCCTATGTATCAACCACCAGAAGTGCTTCTTTGGGTTGAACGAGGCCAAATATTTGGGCTACCTGGTAGGAGGGGGGATGGTGAAACCACAGTGCTCGAAAATAAAAGACACCTTGGAATGGCCTCGTCCAATAATCAAGAAACAGATGCAAGTTTCTTGGGGTTAGCGAGTTACTACTGCCGGTTTGTACCTCGTTTGTCTGAGAGGGCAGCACCCTTGATAAACTTGACAAAGAAGAAGGCCCTTTTGCATGTGGTGTGGAATGAAGCCACGGAACAAGCATTCAGTGACTTAAAACTGGCCCTCACCTCAGCACCTATTTTGAGAACACCTAACTTTTCCCTTCCTTTTCTCCTCCAGACCGATGCTTCGGACACTGGCCTCAGTGCCGTGTTGAGCCAAAGTATCGATGGTGTCGAACACCCCGTGATGTACCTGAGCCGGAAACTGTTAGACCGGGAGACAAGGTATGCGGTGTTGGAATGGGAAGCCCTGGCAATCAAGTGGGCGGTAACTCACCTGCGGTACTACCTGCTGGGTCGGGAATTCACCCAAGTGATGGACCATGCCGCCCTCCAGTGGATGGCCCTTCATAGGGAATCGAATCCTCGAGTTACCAGGTGGTTTTTGGACCTGCAGTCGTACAAGTTCACCATCACTTATCATCGGGGTAACCTTCAGGCCAACGCGGATGCCCTCTCATGGGCTCATGACCTCTCAGTTCGGGCCGCCCGACCTGGTGGGTCTGGGCTGGTGGGGGGGTCATGTCACGCACGGGCGCATGGGGAGCAGTTTAAGGACCCGGGCCACATCGCGGCAACTAATGCCGAGGGACAATGATGGCACACTAACCTTTCTCTTCTTGTTTCATCAGCCAGAACAAGGACTCGCTGCCGTAACAAAGCCGGGAAAAAACAAAAAGCCGCCATACTTCCGGGTTTCCTTCTACCCTCCAGTTCCGGGACGATGACGTCAATCTCCCGTCCTGCATCACAGTTTTTCCAGCATTCCGCTGTTCAATTTCCTGTCCCCCTGTATAAATTTTCCCCATTCCCTTTATACTGTGTCCTATGTTGACCATTAACTTTGTATTGTGGAGACATTACTCTTTTTGTGTTACAGTAAACTGGGGCGGAAACCCCAAAAGTTAAAGCTGTGTCGTTTGCTTTCTTCACAATATATGTATATTCATTATTTCAAACTGCACATTGGTTTCCATTGTCCAGTGTAAAAAGTGACAGAGAACGGCACTTACAGTCATAACTCATAGCATTAACACTTAAACCGCCGGAACTGGCTATAGTCGGTTCCCAATGCAATTTGCCATAACGCCAAAGTCAAGTATATTCGGCAAAGTACATTTGTTGAATGCCGCAACAGGCTAAAGCGGGTTTTACCAGTGCAATTTGGAAGCACACCGGATCCGAGTATATTCGGTGACGTACATTCATTGAACGCCACAACCGACTATAGTCACTTCACAGAGAAATTTGCCAGCAAACCAGAGCTGATCAGTCAGTGCCGTATATTCGTTGAGCAGCCAGCTCATGAGCACTGCCGGCCCGGGCAGCACTGCAGCATCACTGTCCCTGGGATTCAGCCACTGCACTAGACTAGTCAGCAAGCATCAGCGCTTACCTCTGTGTGCTTGTGTGCAGCCAATAAAAGCACAGTTGGCTTGGTGATTTACTGAATTTAATCAATGGCGTCAGTTGCACCTTGTACATATAAAAATTGATTGTTGTAGTGGTTTTTTAAAAAGTTTTTACAGTTCATTGGCAGTGTATAAAATGATCAGTGTTGCAGTAATTGTGATGCTCTTTGCATGAAAAAAAATGTGTTCCATTAAAATTTCACATTTTCTTTGTGAATTATGACATTTACTTAAAAAGTGCAGCAAAAAGAATCTGGCGTCCAGTGGTGCATTAACCCCCAAGTATGTGGTGGTTTAAGGGTTAAGAATCCTATAAGACATGATTCCTCACAAAAGGGAAATGATGGTTGTGACAGTCTGGGTTGGGAACAGCTGTCAAGTAACTCTTCAACCCAGGCCGTTGATAGTTGTAAACTGAGATGAACCAGAGAAATGAGGAGGACACTTACATAAGAGAAATAGTGTAACATGGTGCAAAGTGCTTTTATATCCATTAATCTGTTCAGGTTTCAAAACCCCAAAGAGCAAACTGTGCAAATCCATTAAAAATAAATACTGATAAAATCCAGTCCTCACGCGCAAGCTAAAAACCAATAAATAATTAAAATCCACTCAGGAAACCAGAGATGATCATTAATCTGTTCATAGTGGTACTCGCTCTGTCTACCAAAATCCCCCTGGTGGAGATGTTGATAACTGCAGTTGCTCTCTCCTGACTCCCCTCCTGTAAACCTTAACTAGCGTCTGCCAAACACAATGTAGCCGGACCTCTGTCATCCTTCATGCTCCCTCAGTGCTTATTAGATCACTGAGAGGCTTTGATCTCGGTCCCTGCTCCAACACAGTAGCTCAACAAGGTCACCCCTTAGAGTGCCATGTCTTCACTTCTGCACAGGGGCCCAACCACACTGCCTCTTCACTTCTGCATTCATTTGCTTGCCCACTTTTCCTTGTCTCTGGTTTCCTACCAAAGCCTTTCTCCCCTCTACATCCTTCACAAACTCTTTTAAAACCACATTTGTGGACACAGATGGTATAATCACCAACCCCAGGATGATAATGAGCCACTGGCTGCTGGACACCTCACCATGTGACTACCTCAGTTACACCCTGAAGCTACTCCGCTTCAGTACCTTTCACCTATGCAACACTCCGAGCAAAAATGTACTGCGTCATCATAAAACTTGCACCGCCACAGACCTCTCCTAATTACAAGGGTTACCTGAACGACAATGAAGCAATGCCAAAGCATTATGAACATTTTATCACATGTGTTGCTTACCAAGAGGACACATTTCATTTATAACTGGGGGCTGTGGAAAGAAAATAGTCTTTTACTCAGTCTCAATCTTAAGCAGAGGAATAAGAGAAGCTCATTCTGTGGGGCAATAGCAGCATCTTCACAACAGAAAGGAAATTTCCCACGGTAGGGATAAAAAATGGAAACAGCCAACAACATAATTAACAATGAGAGAATTGAGTTGTCAAGCAAGCCTTGGCATGCACTGTGGGATGACCAGTTCTGAGTGCTTTGCATGTAAATCAAATGTAATTAAGATTAAATGTTGTAGCTCTGGTAATTGTCTATTGTGTAAGTACTGCAGATTTTTAACTTCCTTCAATTTATCATCAGGAGTTTCTGGTTGCACTCCACCATTGTTCTTTTAAAAGTATGCTCTGGTTTCTTAGCGCTAAGATCTCAAGCCTTTACCCACGAATTTAAACATTATCAAGAAATAAAGAGCATTTTAGTCATATCTGAAACACTGAAAGTTTGAGAAATGAAGACTCAGGTCTGAGAAAGATGACATTAGTGCTGTGTCAGGACTGAGTGGAGTGCTGCTAAAGAAAAAAGAGCCTTAAATGGTATAGCCAAAACTGCATGAGGTGGAGATATGTGAGGGTGTGGTGGGGAACTGAAATGGCACCAGTACTGTCTGTCCTGACATGACATCAGGTAGTGTGTTATCACATTAGGAAATTACCTGTGATATGCACCAAACATGAAAGGTACCAGCTAACCTCTGAGGTTCTTCTGTTAATGTGGGAAAGGAAGAAATTTCAAAACCAACTCTGTACTTGTTACCTTTAACCTCTCACCTGTCTCACTGTCCTTGTTGTACTCCACTGTACTCAACTCTCAGGACCTTTAATGGCTGGCTGCTTGCTGACTGGGATTGGAATACCTAAGAAAGACATCATTCAGTTACAGTTGTGCAGAATGCATCAGCAAGAATCTTAACTAGAAAAAGAAAATCTGAGCTCATCTAACCAGTTTTAGCATTGTTACATTGGTTACCCATGTCATTTAGAATTGACTTCAGAATACTACCAATGTTTTAATATGCAGGCTTTCGAGGCAACTCAGGCCCCTTCTTCAGGCAAGATGTAATACAGAAACTGGAGTTTCCTATGTTTATATACACACTCTAGGACAAGAAACAACATTGGTAAATATTTAAATGAGAGATTTTGAATGTAAAAAATGAATAGATTCATTCAGGCTAGGGTTAATGTAACATGAGAGAAAAGAACAATGTATTGTCAAGATCTCTGGATAAGATAACTCTCCAACAAAGTCTTTTGAAGTTTGTAATGAGTTTTTTCAAAACAATGTGGGTCTGTAGACAGGTTGTCTGTCATTCTGAGAGATGTAAACAATCCTCATATCTGGCCATAAAACTCTTGTCTTTATTCAATCCATATTGTAATGTATTAAATTTTAGCATGAGTTTAACTTCCCATTCTTTTCTCTCTTGCTGTGTTTTGAAGTTGCCCATAAGCACTGTGACCTTAAAGTCCTTCTCACAGTGTCCATGGCTGTTGAAGTGGGCCGCCACAGGAACATCTGTGTGCCATGTTTAATGTGGAACCTGTGTAAATTCATTCTCTGGCGGAGTGTTTGTCCAGTTTCTCCCACATAGAGTGCAGTGTCAGGACATTTCATGTAGAAAATTAGGTAGACTACATTAGATGATCTGCAGGAAAATGATCCCTTGATGTGATGTTCAAGTCGGCAGTGTGGTATAACTATACGGTCTGTATCATAGATGTGGGCACATGTTTTGTATCTTTTCTGTAGGCATGGAGATGTGCCATTTTCTGTTGGTTCACTTAGGGAGCCTCGGACAATTAATTGTTGAAGGTTTGGTGGTTGTCTGTATGCCAGGAGGGAGGTTCAGGAAATACATTTTTCAGTGTTTGGTCATTGTTTAGTATTGGCTGAAGTTCTTTTATAATTTTTTCGAAGTGTTTCAAGATGTGGGTTGTAGGTGACAACAAGGGGGATGCGATCCTTGTTGTCTTTGTTTTTATATTCCAGAAGGTTGTCTCTGGGTATGGCAGTAGCTCTTCTTATTTGAGTGTCTGTTGTTTTCGGGGTGTAACCTTGTCTGATGAAATCTTGTCTGAGCTCCTGCAGTTGTTGATCCCAGTCTGTTGGGTCTGAGCAAATACGATTGTACTGTATTGCTTGGCTGAAAATAATGGAGCGCCTTATATGCTTGGGGTGGAAGCTATCACTTCTTAGGCAGGTCCGTCTGTCTGTCGGTTTGTGAAAAATAGAAGTTACAAGGGTGTTGTCTTTCAGTTGAACGGTGGTGTCAAGGATTGAATAAAGATAAGAGTTTTATGGCCAGATATGAGGATTGTTTACATCTCTCAGAATGACAGACAACCTGTCTACAGACCCACATTGTTTTGAAAAAACTCATTACAAACTTCAAAAGACTTTGTTGGACAGTTATCTTATCCAGAGATCTTGACAATACATTGTTCTTTTCTCTCTTGTTAAATTAACCCTAGCCTGAATGAATCTATTAATTTTTTACATTCAAAATTTCTCATTTAACTATTTACCAATGTTGTTTCTTGTCCTAGAGTGTGTATATAAACATAGGAAACTCCAGTTTCTGTATTATATCTTGCCTGAAGAAGGGGCTGAGTTGCCTCGAAAGCTTGCATATTGTAATCTTTTTAGTTAGCCAATAAAAGGTGTCATTTTGCTTGGCTTTTCTCTACATTCATAATGGCTAACACGGTACAACACCCTAGTACTACCAATGTTTTACAAAGCCTTAAATAATCTCACCCCATCCTATATTTTGAAATGTCCCCTTACACTGCAAGTTGTAACCTCAGATCTTCAAATGAAGGTCTGCTTATAATTCCAAGAGCTAATCTGAAAAGAAGTAGTGAGGTGACTTTTTGCTGTTATGCATCTACAATTTTGGATATTTTACGAATAGAAATTTAGTAGGCTAAAACTGTAGAACAATTTTTTAAAAACTGCTAAAAAAAGATTATTTTTAAAGGGCTTTTTATAGCTACATTTTAATTGTATCTCTATTACACAATATGGGCAATGAATTATCATTTTTGTCTGGGTTCTGCAATTCCCTACTAATCTGTATTTTTCTCTCTGTTTTCTGGTTCTTCTGTGGTGGCGATCTACGACACCACCACCTGATCAAGGAACCATGCTGCCCCTTGTGTTTATGGATTGAATGCCCAGTGACGGCTGGGTGGTCTTTAAGCCTTGGAACCCCTGCAGATTTGATTTTTTTCTCCAGCCTAACTGGAAGTTTTTTTTTTCTTTCCTTCTCTCCATCCGAATTTACCTTTTTCTTTGTTACATACTGTATAATATTATTGCCTAATCTTGTTAGTTTGTTTAATATCAACTTCCTTTTTTCTGAGGTTATGTTTTGGAGTGTAATGGGACAGATATTCCAAAATATAGGATGGGGTGAGATTATTTAAGGCTTTGTAAACCATTAGTAGTATTTTGAAGTCAATTCTAAATGACACGGGTAACTAGGGAATCCATTCCTGGACGGGTTTATCCATTCCCGGGAATTCGGGAATCCGCATTTGATACCCGGGAATCCCGAGCTCCCGGGCATCTCACATGTGAACGGTTTTAGAACGACCGAAACTTATTTTTAATTAAACTCCTGCAATATGTTCACACAAATAAAAGACTAACCTTATCTACAAGCAGTTCATGCTGTCATAGAAGTACTTGTATCTTTAGTTGTGGTAATAAGAGCATAGAACGCACAACATCCTCACAGGTGGCGCAGTGATGGTGCTGCTGCTTTGCAGTAAGGAGACTGTGGAAGATTGTGGGTTCGGTTCCACCCTGTGTGGATAGCGCTTTGAGTACTGAGAAAAGCGCTATATAAATGTAATGAATTATTATTATTAACGTGTCCAGCATGCGGTCGTCCATGCGAGAGCGCACCTTCGTGCAGAAGTACGCCAGCCGCTGAGAAAGCACGCTCTGCCTCCACTGAAGTAGGCGGCACAATCATCAGATACTGATACACTTGTTCTAAACAACACCCACGCTTGCTGTTGCGCTGAAACACCGCCATTTCAGCTTTTACTGATGCATCCAGTTTCTTGTCATCATTCTGTGATGGCAAGTTTCTTGGCACAGATAATGTGGATGCAATAGAGTGACGCATTGCAATTTCAAGTTGCTGTTCAAAGCTGTTGTCTGATGAAGTGCAAGCTACAGCTATGGCCCCACCTTAATTATTTTCAACTATAACTCTGTTATTTCTTGATCAATTTTTACACTTTTACACTCTATATATGCGAGCTTGCCCATTCCCGTTTTCCCGAGAATTACAGCAGTTTCATTCCCGGGAATGTGGGAATGAAAAATGTCTGGGAATCCGGGAGCCTGGGAATGGATTCCCTAAATGTAACGATGCTAAAACTGGTTAGATATGTTCAGATATTCTTTTTCTAGTTAAGATTCTTGCTGACACATTCTGTGCAACTTTACCTTTTCTTTGTTACATACTGTATAATAAACGTTTACGTGTGGAAGTG
This sequence comes from Erpetoichthys calabaricus, assembly GCF_900747795.2. NCBI lineage: Eukaryota > Metazoa > Chordata > Cladistia > Polypteriformes > Polypteridae > Erpetoichthys > Erpetoichthys calabaricus. Next base: position 113,942,521 of record NC_041406.2, on the reverse strand, counting down.
TGTGAAGTGTGTGCATCTGTCAGGCTCAGAAGTGAAAGGAGGAGTCGGAGTAAGTGCTCCACCTCCGAGGAAACAGAAACCTTGTTTAGCCGCTAATAACACAAGCGAGGCCAGCACGTCAGCAAAACAAAACCTCAGAAGACAGACAAAGTTGCTTAGCCTCTAACATCGGCAAAACTGTATCCCTTTTACTTTTCCTCTCACTGCTAATGCACAAGTGTTTCGAGTACATCAGCAAAATGAATCCTCCTAGGAGAGAGACGCCCAGAGTAGTTCCTTTCAATTAGCTGACAATTTTTTTTTCTGATGATTTCCATAGTTTCTAGGACCCTGGGCTTTTTACAGCACAGGCTTACATAGCTAGTACTGTATAATATTATTGCCTAATCTTGCTTATTTGTTTTATATCAACTTCCTTTTAGAACCTTTAGCTACATTGTATGTATGAAAACAAATTATATAAATAAATGTTGCTGTTTTTGTTGTCTTTCATTTGCCTACCTTTACTTCAACCCAGTTTACCCACAATAAAGGACTTCATAAAGTGTCCAGGGTGCCAATGTGCAACTAAACAAGTAATGATTAATGCAGCACTCAGCAGTGCCACTAATCAATTATCAGAAAGAGACATTGAGGTCAAGCTTTTATTTAAAAATTATATTTATTTGCACAATAACCAATAGAAGCAAATATAAATGATACAATGAATTAAATAACCTGGATGGGACGTAGAAGTCTTTATTCAATCGCAGATGACATTTCTCAGATGGCCCAGTTCCATAGATTATGGATTATACAGTATATCCTTAATCGAAAAGTGAAAAGTAAGATTTGTGCCAGAGACAGAGTTCCTTGGAAAGTGTCCAGCAGCTAATCAGATCACAAGCTCCATTTAAATGCCAGTGGCTTCTCTCAATCTGTCAGAAAGGGGGCAACTGAACTAAACACTCCATTCTTCCAACAAAACACCAGCTGAACTACACTAAAAACTAAACTGATAACTGAACTCCTTTCAAATCAAACAGCACTCACAACCTGGCCTGCTATTCTCTAGCAAAGAAGCTAACATTTTTTATATTTTCGCGAAACAAGGGAAAGTTATTACACAAACTCAAAGTCAATTCCCCTGGGAACTAAAAGCTGCACTAGGCTTTCAACAGACTGGATTTACAAAACGTTCTAAGGCCCTGCTTTGCTTTTCAGCATTCCCAAAATAAGTTTAACTCAAAGTTAAAGCATCCTCCATTCAGGTATACTGAGTCACTAGATTTATTCTATTAAGGCAGCTCTGAAGCATATGTGGATGTCTAGCTTCTTAAATCTAGAGTAGAGTTTAAAGGAAACATGGACATTGTAAGAAGAGACAGACAATTATAAAGGGTCTGGGGCACCTTAACAGCAAACCCACTGTATTGAATTGGTGCAAAAAAATGTGTGTTAGGCGCAAGATCGTTGAGACTTTTTCCTAGTAGATTGAGTCTGTCCAAGATGGCTGCTCTTCTGGTAATGATGGGTTCTTAGAGAAAGAGATGGGCTCAGGCTGAGTGACCCCAAAAGTGACATCATGATTGGATGGGGTTGCCAACTCTCTTTCTCTGGAAATAAGGACATTTGTGTTGAAAAATGAGAACTTTTGAGAATGCCTTTCCATATGATTAAATAATACAACTTTATACTGTGTTGTGTATTTTTAAAATGACATAAACCTTTAGTAGCAGTTTATCACTATAATTATGATATGATGGCTACAATCACAGTCATTGGCAAACTAATAACCCATTAAATATTTTGAATATGTCAAGCCTCTTAAATTAACAGACTTCATTCCTTCCATTCTTATTTGTATAGCTTAACTGCTGTAAACCTGTAAAAAACGATATTCATGGTAAATTCACTACTAGTAAAATAAAAATAAATGTACTCTTTACAATTTAGCTTACAGTATTTGCATATATCTACATTCTTTTATATTTTTCCACTGCAGCTATTTTTCTCAGAAACCCAGCCACAGGGGATGCACAAACCCGTGTGTTTCTTTGTGCCGGTCCCAAGACCGGATAAATGGGGAGGGTTACGTCAGGAAGGGTATCCGGTGTAAAATTTTGCCAAATCAATATGCAGACAACAATACAAATTTCTATACCAGATCGGTCGAGCCCTGGGTTAACAACAACCGCCACCAGTACTGTTAGCCAACTGGAGGAAATTGGGTACTGGAGGAAATTGGGCTACTGTTGGCCGAAGAAGGAGAAGAAGAGGGGGGAGACGTGTCTGGAGGCAGGAGGAGAGGAGGAAGATAAAGAGAGTGGAACTGAGGGAAGGAACTTCGAATGTTGGCAGTATGACTGGTAAGGGGAGAGAGTTAGCAGATATGATGGAGAGAAGGAAGGTTGATATATTGTGCATGCAAGAGACTAAATGGAAGGGGAATAAGGCCAGGTGGATTGGAGGTGGATTCAAATTGTTCTATCATGGTGTTTATGGGAGGAGAAATGGGGTAGGAGAATTTCTGAAGGAACAGTATGTCAAGAGTGTTTTGTAGGTGAAAAGAGTGTCAGGCAGAGAAATGATTATGAAGCTGGAAATTAGAGGTGTGATGATGAATGTTGTTAGTACATATACACCACAAGTTGGGTGAGCAATAGGTGAGAAAGAAGATTTTTGGAGTGAGTTGAATGAAGTGATGAACAGTGTACCCAAGGGACAGAAAGTGGTGATTGGAGCGGATTTCAATGGGCATGTTGGTGAAGGGAACAGTGGACACGAGGAGGTGATGGGTAGATATGGTGTCAAGGAGAGGAATGAAGGTCAGAGGATAGTGGATTTTGCCAAAAGGATGGACATGGCTGTGATGAATACGTATTTTAAGAAGAGGGAGGAACATAGGGTTACGTACAATAGTGGAGAAAGACACACACAGGCAGATTACATCCTATGCAGAAGAGTTGATCTGAAGGAGATTGAAGACTGCAAAGTGGTGGGAGGGGAAAGTGTAGTTAAGCAGCATAGGATGGTGGTCTGTAGGATGACGTTGGAGATCAAGAAGAGGAAGAGAGTGAGGGCAGAGCCAAGGATCAAATGGTGGAAGTTAAAAAAGGAAGACTGCAAGGTTGAGTTTAGGAAGGAGGTGAGACAGACACTGGGTGGCAGTGAAGAATTACCAGACAGCTGGGAAACTACAGCAGATGTAGTAAGGGTGACAGCAAGAAGGGTGCCTGGTGTGACATCTGGAAAGAGAAAGGAGGAAAAGGAAATCTGGTGGTGGAATGAGGAAATACAGGAGCGTATACAGAGGAAGAGGATGGCAAAGAAGAAGTGGAATAGTCAGAGAGATGTAGAAATTAGACAAGAGTACAAGGAGATAAGGCGCAAGGTGAAGAGAGAGGTGGCGAAGGCTAAAGAAAAGGCGTATGATGAGTTGTATGAGAGGTTGGACACTAAAGAGGGAGAAAAGCACCTGTACCGATTGGCTAGACAGAGGATCGGCTAGTGTATGGATGTGGTGAGAGAAGACATGCAGGTGATGGGTGTAACAGAATAAGATGCAGATGACAGAAAGATATGGAAGAAGATGATCTGCTGTGGCAACCCCTAACGGGAGCAGCCGAAAGAAGAAGACGAAGAAGCTATTTTTCTAAGTAAATCTGGTTTCTTGGATAAATATGAATAGAAATCTTTATATAGCATGTTACTGAAATTGAATCTTGTGAGCATTAGCCCCTTAATTGAATCTGTTCTGTCCTTTCAAAAACAAGGATATTTGCTGTTCATGTAGTCTGTGATCTTGCACTTTTTTTTTGCCATAATGGGTATTCTTGAATTTGTGTAAATGAAAGAATTATGAAAATATTGCTAAATTACTTGAAAAAGTGACTTATTACTTGATCGACTGATAACTAAAAAGATATTGCATGAATATGACAGAATAATTTGTGATTTTTCTAATTAACTGAAACTTTAATAGTTAAAACATTCATTTACAATTATAAATCTATTTTATAAAAATGAGTGGTAATAACAATATTTTCCATTAAAATATTACAAAGCAGTACTTACTGGCACCTAAACACGACAGACTGTACATGGATGTACAAAATTTCTTGTTTAACCAAGCTGCTGAAAGAAGAATTGGAAATAAGTTCTCACATAGAAAATGTGAAATTGTAATTTTGATTTTGAATAAATTCACTTAATTACAAATAATTAAGGAAAGGAACAACATTTATAATGAAATGTCTACTCGCCAAGAAGATAAAGCTGAATTCAAAAGACAAAGTGAAAAAATCCAAGTTAGACAGATAGCGACTATTCTCATTCATATCTGCATTGTTTACTGTGAAGTGAAGATTCTGGGAAAAAAGTGTGCGCACTACTTCTGCAAATGCTGATTGGTGTATGGCTTTCAATTTTTATCAATGATAAGGATATGGAGATTTTCACATTTTTAGAGCCAAAAATTTGGACATTTTCAAAATTTTATACATTCCTCCCAGACAGTCCATGGTGTGTTAAAAATGAGCACATGTCCGGGAAAATGAGGATGGTTGGCAGCCCTATGATTGGCAGCACATCGATCCTCCTTTCTGCAGAGGGAAAAGGAGAGGAGAAAAGTGTTATTGCCTAGTGGCCTCGTGTGTTCCGGGGTGGTAGTTCAGCTGATTAAGCCCTTAAGTTGTTCCCCAAGCGCACATGTGTGAAAACCTGTTGAGAGAGCCAAGGCTTAATGTTCTTGGAAAATGAGTAGCTTCAAAGCTTTAGTTTCACTTTAATTACTACTGTCTACTGAAAATTTTCAGTTAGGCTTTCACACTGGTAACAATTTAGAAACTATGTTAACTTGACTTCTCAATGAAGGTGTTCCTATGCTATTAGATTAACGCCAGAGCTCAACACTCTAATACACAGAAAATAGGGGGCTGTCTATTTTTAACACTGAGTACCTGAGCTTTGCCTTTCCTGTTTCATCCCTCCACATAGGTGTTATATTTGACACAAAACTATCCTTTAGCACTACCATTACTGCACTATTCAAACCCTGCTCTTCTTAATTAGGAAATACTGGAAAATGAATGTTTTTTTTTTCCTTCAGAGAATGCAGAGAAGTAAACTCATGTATTTATTTAAAGGAAAATTGACTAATTTAAAACTTTATTCGTAGTTTGCTGAACTCCCTCTATATGAGCATACATTCGCATACTAGGGCCCAAGACTATTCTAACAAAACTGGATTAAAAGCATGATGTAGTCTACCAAAGAGCACACACAAGCCCACTGCCATTCACACACTCACAAAAGAAGTTCTCTGTATCTATACTGTCTGGCAATAAAGTTCAAGGTGAAAGTCAAGTCCAGGTTTAAATGCGACCAATTTAGAGTTGTCTGCACATCTTTGATGGTGCGGAAGGATATCTGGAGAACCACACAATAACCACTATATAATGAAAAAAGCTGTTGAAAAAGAAGCAGATCATTCAGTCCAAAATAAGTAGACATTAGTTGTTTGGCTGGGGATAAACAGCCACAGCTGCTTTTCTGGTTTAATGCTAATGACCTGAGACAAGCAAGTAGCCCTTAGGGTTCTTAGAGTTAACTGAGTGTTTATCCATTTTAATTACTGAAAAGGTTTAACTCAGAGGTGTAGTTCTACTTGAGGATGACCAGTAGTGACACCAATAGCTGGATATACGTATCATATACCTTCTGACCCTCTCCTCGTATGTAATGGTGAACTGGCCCCTGCAGAGCCATATTTAAATGGATTATATACAGTGTTCTCCAATGGACTCAAATCCTATTCTGGGATTGTCCCTGCCTTGTACTCAATGCTTTCTGGGATAGGCTTCAGCTTCCCTGTGACCCTGCCCTGAATAAGAGGGTTAAGGAAATGGATGGATGGACAGTGTTGTAGTTAGCTCAGAAGTGAACTTGAGGGAGGAGAGAGGCGGGTTTTTGAAGACTGCATTTAATGTCTGGGGATGATGTTCTCACCTTCCAGGATCTACACAAGAAGGCAGTATTGGGTTTTGGTTTCTGCCCCTTTGTAGGACATCACTGCTGCCACGGTTAACATTCAGACCAACTAAACTGTTGCTGTTTGAGCTGTCCCTTCACATTAGCAGAGGCAGGTACAGTATACAGTTCTGTTTATTACTTATTGGTGCAGTGACTTTGAAAGTTAAGGTCTTGAATTATTAGGTATTACCGTGCCCATAAAAAGTATGTTGGAAGATTTCTCATTTTTTATAATAGAATACTGAATGACAGCAGATTCAATCTGGCCTTTTTTGACCTGATTAACAGGAAAAGTCACTTTTATGTCAGGTAATGTAAAGTGGTGTAAATTAATTACCAATATAAAACACAAAATAATTAATTGCATAAGGGTTCACTCTTTTCCAGTCAGTATTTAGTAGATGCACCTTTGGAAACCATGACAGGGTTGAATTTGTGTGCACAGGTCTCTATCAGCTTTGCACATCTTATGACCAGTAGGGGGCACTGCAGCCTCCCCAATCTCAGACACTACCACACGTACACAGACCCAGGTTCAAATAAATATTTTATTTTTCAACTAATTGCCTCACAATGAGGTATGATAAGCGCAATACCTCTTCTCTCTTTTCCTTCCTCTTCTCTACACTCCTCTACACCACTAGGTGAGCTTTGTCTTCCTCCCTCCTAACTCCGACTCCCTGGAGGAGGCTTTACAGCTTGCTTTTATTTCAGACTTCCAGGCATAGCCTGACAGAAACACTTCCGGGTCAGACGGAAGCCTCCTGAAACGGGAAATCACTCTCTCTGCACCACCCCCTGACAGCAACCAAGGACCCCAGCAGGATTGTCCCTCAGGTCTACAACTCCCATATATCCCTACTGGGTCCACACCAGTGGAGCACTGCCATCTATTAGACCGGGGGAGGAAATGCCCTGAATACACCAACTTCCTCACATTATCTATTAATTTATTCCTTTGCTTCAGTCCCATCCTGGCTAAATTATGCCTCCTTCCATGTTGTCCTTCCGTTATGGCATCCCATCTGGGAATGATTCTAGCACAGCACTCACAATCTGGACACTCTAATTTTTCTGCAACTGCTTAAGCTCTGTCATGTTGCATGGGTTGGTTGTGAGTGAAAAGCCTTTGCCAAGTCCAGCCACAAATTCCAGATTTGGATTGAGATCAAGACTTTGAGTTGGCCACACCAGGACATTAACATTGTTGTTTTTAAGCCATTCCTCTGTGGCTTTAGCTTCATGCTTGGGGTTGTTATTTTACTGGATCTTTTCCTAAGGAGAAAAATACATCAAATTTTCCTCCAGAACTCCCCAGTATTTAATTACATTCATTTTCCCCTCTACCTTCTCAAGCTTTCCAGGGCCTGTTGAAGAGAGGCATCCCCACAGCATGTCTCACGGTGAGGATGGTGTGTTTCTGACAATGTGCAGTGTTTGGCTTACTCAAACATGGAGTTTAGTCTGATGGCCAAAATCTCAATTTTGGTCTCATCAGACGATGGATCTTTCTTCCACCTGACTTCAGAGTCTTTTTTGCCTTTTTACACCGTGGCTTTCTGTTTGTCACTCTCCCATAAAGCTGCGACTGGTGAAGCATCAATTGTATTCACAATGTCTCCATTCTCTGCCACACTAAAGCATCCATCCACTGACTTGTGCTTTTCAGTTATCTTTTTTTCAGTTATCTTTTCATTGAGTTGCTTGGAATGTTCTTCTGTTTTCGTTGTGTAGGTTAGTCCACTATACTGACATAACCACAAGTTGGACCATCCAGATACAGCGGCATTTATACTACGATAATTGCAAGTCCCCGACAGGTGAGCTCCATTGAACTAATTATGTGACATTTAAAAAACAAATTGGCCACACCAGAGAGGACTTAGGTGTGTCATTTTGACCATTTCACTGTAGCAGCTGTTTTTTACCAGGTCGTTCGAATCCGTATGTATCCTGCAATTAGACTCAAATGATTACATATATATTCATCACCCACAGTTACTGTATAATCCATCCATCCATCCATTGTTTAAGCCATTATATCCTAACACAGGGTCACAGGGTCTACTGGAGCCGATCCCAGGCAACACAGGGCACAAGGCAGGAAACAAACCCCGGGCAGGGCACACACACACACACACACACACACACACACACACACACACACGCACACACACACACACCAAGCACACACCAGGGACAATTTAGGATCGCCAATGCACCTAACCTGAATGTCTTTGGACTGTGGGAGGAAACCTTCGCAGACACGGGGAGAACATGCAAACTCCACGCAGGGAGGACCTGGGAAGCAAATACGAGGCAGCAGCGCTACTGCTGTGCCACTGTGCCACCCCATTACTGTAAAAGCTTAGCAATAACAAAAAAAAAATACATTTCATTTATATCAATTCTTTATTAGTGTTGCACTTTATTTAAAAAAAACATGTAAAAATGTTGCATTTTTTTTGGCACGAAAAATTACATTTTCGTTAAAATCTCAAAAGTGTAATAATGATACAAATAATAATAGTAATGATGAGTTAATAGTGTATTTCTCTTTTTTTGAACAGCATACTGCACAGGTATGAGTTGGATTCTGTTTTTTTCTGTTGGAGGTATATAATTGTCGTGAAAAAAAGACTCTCCACAATACAAAAAAGAGTTGGAGAATTTCCCTGTATAATGTCCTGTGGACAAGCAACAGAATGATTGAAAAAAGGTGATCAAAAAGCATTCTGATAAACAGAAACAGTGACATGGCGTTTATATAGAAAAACATGGCTGACAGAAGTGATGTGGCAGGAGATGATGTCAGAACAGGTGGATGGAAATTATGTCATCATCAGGAGACCAGGAGTGGAAGTGACATCGGGCAGCCATTTTGTGAAGCTAGATTGGTGAGTACAATGAATTATTTTTCTTCTTTTGGTCTGATGAAAAAGAGAGAAAGGCATTAGTACCATAAATCATCCCATCATCTCGTGATGTTTCACTCACCTCAGGGCTTATTGACTGCCTCCTAAGCTCACGTGTGTGACATAAGCAATAAAATGTCTACCAATAAGATGCTCTGGATTGATTTGCGATGTGCTGGGTCGACTGCGTCTCTTTAGCTGTAGTGTGGACGATGGATGTGTGTCAATGTTTTCTTCTACAAGCTGGCATGTAAGGTTTGCGTGAGATACAGTTTCACCATCTACTTGTTTGTATAAGACAAATGAATTCCAAATGCACTGTTGCACTGATGAAATATCTTTTTGTAGTATTTCTTTTGTTGCCTCTGCATAACAGGATAGAAAGTCAAGTCTTGATCCACATGATTTATGCTGCCCATTGTGCTATTGTAGCCTTCGTAGCCTGCTTGCTGCCTTTTGCCTGTACAGTGACTACATGTAGCTGCATTATGTACAGTGCTAAGAAGACAAACATCTTTCTTGTCTTTCCATTTTAGCACAAGCACTTTACCTTTTTGCCAAGGTCCTAGTGCACCTCTCTGTAATTTAACTCTGTCAGTGTTTAGGCAGGCCACGACAGTTGGGATGCACTGTTCCATATGCATCAGTCTTTCTTTGCAGCATGATGTCAAATTAGCTCTGGCAAAGTATAAGAATTGTCCATAGCTACACAGTTACCTTGATCCAGCACAGCATCTATCAAAGTCAGCATCGATGATGCAGCAACGCTGTACTGATTGTATTTCAGATTAAACATTATCCCTTTCCCTATGTACAGAACCGAATTCCAAATTTATCCCATTTTAGATTCACATAGCTCGTATAGCTTTATGCCTAATCTTGCTCTTTTTGATGTGATGACTGTATCCATGACAGTCTTGCCCTTATAAGCCATGAGACTTTCATCGATGCTGACATCACAGTCCGGAATGTAAACATTCTGAAATTTTAATACAATGGCCTGGTACAGTATATCTCCCAAATTTTCTTTAGTTTGGGTGCTGGATGGGTATTCTCATCAAAGTCTTCATTGTTGGTAAAGTGCAGATATTTCATAATTAGTAAAACCTACACTGAGACATAATTTCTCCACAGAACGGCAGCACTGAGAGTACTTTTACAGCCCGAGTAATTCTCAGTTCTAACGCTTATGCAAGTCACATCTGTACAGCTGCCCAAGTAACACTCAGGTCTAATGCTACAGAGGCTACAAGACAACCAATCACATTGTATAGTATGTATTATATTGTGGTTTCAATTTGAAAGTTGCAAAAAGAGAAACAGAAAATGTCACAATTTAATAGTTATACAAAGAGAAATAGTCCATAATTGTCAAAACGAATCTAATCTAAATTTTATTTTTGAGTGTGATATTGTTCAAAGCAAGATATTACACAATTGTGACATCACACTTTTTCGTATGTGTATCAGGTTTCTTTTGTAATGCCTTGCTTACAGTATATAATACTGTATAATCTTTTTGACTTTTTTTTTTATTTCTCATTGGGCCAATAAATAACTGGGAAATGTATTTCTCTAAAGTGGAAAGGCATATTAGCATCACCTCGTGAAGTGCTAGCTACTGCTCATGGCTTCATGTTGTGGTAATTCTCAACAAGTAAGTGCCTTCGCTAGGGCTAAAATACATTGTACCAATACTATGTTAACATCAGAATTTAGTTTATATATAGCATGTGCATTTAACGCACTCATTTCTAATGTATGCCTTCCAGACTTTAGAGAGACCTAAATTAATTAGATCATCCAACTCGTTTCATTCTTTCAAACAACTTAAAGCTCATTTGTTCAGAAAAAGCATTTCGCTCACCCTGACTTCCTCTCCCTTCTTTCAGTGTAACCTCTCTGCCCAGATGGCCAGGAGGATCTGTGTTATTTGTACCACAAATTAGGTTATTTGGGGGTTTCTTCTATTATTTGGATTTTTGTATTTTATTCCAGTTTATTGTCTCTTATTTTATTTCAACATTTTGTATATCCTGTATATATTTTCATTTACTGTTTTTTACAGATACTATTTAATTCCAAATGTTGTATATGCCATGTTGTTCTTTCTGAATGTCTGTGACAATGAGGAAGATGCTCTAAAATAAAATGCATTATTATTAATACCTTAACTGATTTATGCACTAACTCTGTTGAACTTTGTAGAATGTCTCTTTTGTCAACAACCCCTATGTTTGAATTATAATTAACAATACACACGGATTTCAAAATGTCATCACCTTTTTTGTTTTTCTTCCCTGTAGCTGTTATTTCACTTGAGTCTAATGCAGTCAACATTTTAACTTCTCTTTTGTCCATTCGTTTTACTGCTAATAAATTTCCTGACTTGTAATTAACTGTTTCACCTTTGTTTAATTTTTCATTCACCGGAGACATGAAACTCCAAATTGTTTTCACTGTGCCACATGCATTTGTTTTATACTCATGAAATTCAGAAAAGAAGAGCTGAGCAAGAATGCAAATGATCAATGTCCTTTATCCAAATGGGGCTCCAACAACGTAAGGACTACATTTTATGATTTTCAATATAGTTCTTTACTCCTGTACTAGTCCAGTATAAATAATAAAATCAACTATGTATCTTGTCTTACAGTCACATAATGCAAAAAGTTTAATACTGAAACAATTTCTTTTTGATGGTGTATATTGCTTGAAGGCAATCTTCCTTTATAGAGCATTGCATGTTCATCAATACACAGGTTTCTGAAGGGATGCATAACACACTGGTAGGAAGATTTTATGTGGTTTAATACAAAGCACAGCTCAAAAAGTTTGTCACCTTTATTAACATTGTTGTTGTCTGCAAAATGTAACATCCATAATAAAATAAGGTATTGATTGCATGACACATAACATTATTTTAGGAAATATTGAAGTTGACAAATAGAGATCTGTCCTCCAGTAATGATTTACTTTTTGCTTCTTTGCAGTATCAGGGAATGCTCCCAACCAACCAAACAAACAACCGGTGAAATTAATAAGTTAATAGTTAGAAAGCAGTACAATTCTTCTGCCATTGGTTTTTTCCATTTTTTCAGCTTTAATTTTACTTAACATCTCCATGTTCCTTTATATAGGTATATAGAAATGATTAGTTTCATTAGTCATATATTTCATTAAATCAAGTGAAAAAAAGGGCTTTGAAACTGTCCAGAATTTCACTGGTTTGTTTCAAACTTTCATCCACACAACCTGAATTTTCTTGGAAAAAAATGTACAATTTTTGGCTGAAATGTATCTCATACCCAGGTAAATATATTTATATATTGTAAGATAAAGGAGCTATTTGGTGACCTGACCCAACACAGACGGACACGGAGGCACGTATAAAAATAAATAAACTTTTATTTGTCTTCAGCTGGAGGGCACGTCTTCCCCATAATCCCTCCAGCCACAACACAGTCCCAAGCACAGTAGCAACACAAAAGCACTTTCTTCTTCTTCACCACCACTCCTCCCAAGCAACCTTGTCCTCCTCCACCCAACTCTGGCCGCTGAGTGTTGGTTGCTGGCTCCCTTTCTTGTACACCTGGAAGTGCTCCAGGTGCTTGATTGCTGACACCCGGCTGCACTTCTGGGTGTGGTGAGACCAATGCCCAAAAGGGGCCAGCAGCTCCTGCTACAGCACCCCCTGGCGCTGCCTGCGGAACCCAACAGGGCTGCACAGAACTCCAACCCCCATGAAGCCCTGGGGGAGTCCGAGGCACTGCTGCAACCCAGGGAGGCTGCATTCTAGCGTCCAGAGGGAGGTACTGGGTCTCCCACTCTTGTCCCCCTGGAATATGTGGTGAAGGGGCGTGGGCCATCCATCACTATATATATATACTAGCAAAATACCCGCGCTTCGCAGCGGAGAAGTAGTGTGTTAAAGAGGTTATGAAAAAGAAAAGGAAACATTTTAAAAATAACGTAAAATGATTGTCAATGTAATTGTGTTGTTATTGTTATGAGTGTTGCTGTCTTATATATATATAATATACACACACATAAACATAAATATACATATACATATATACATATCTACATATACACATATCTACATATACATATATATGCATATATATATACATATACACATCCACATATATATACATATATATATACACATATCAACATATATATACACATATCAACATATATATACACACATACAGTACATACACACACATATACATATATACATATACACATACATACATACATTTACACACATATATATATATATATACATACATATCTACATATATATACTGTATATGTAATTGTGTTGTCATTGTTATGAGTGTTGCTGTCATATATATATAATATATACACACACACACACATAAACATATATATACATACACATATATACATATATATACATATCTACATATACACATATCTACATATACACATATATATACATATATATATATATACATATGTCAACATATATATACACATACATACACACACACATATACATATATACATATACACATACATATATACACACACAGACACATATATATATACATTTATACAGTATATTTATATACATATCTACATATATATATACATATATATATATATCTACATATCTACATATATATATATATATATATATATATATATACATATATATATATATATATATATATATATATACATATCTACATATCTACATATCTACATATCTACATATATATATATATATATATGTATATATATATATATATATATATATATATATATATATACATATATACATATATATATATATACATATCTACATTATATATATATATATATATACAGTATATATATATACACATATCTACACACATATATATATATATATATATATATATATATACACACACATATCTACATATATATATCAAAATACCCACGCTTCGCAGCGGCGAAGTACTGCTTTAAAATTTTTATTAAGAAGAAAAGTAAACCTTTTTAAACCGAGGGAAAATGTATCAATAATTATTTGTTAAGGATCTCTTTGTATAGCACGTTGTCAGTTCGCCCCTCTGCTTGTAATATGACCAAACTGTGTGGTAGCTTACTGTTGAGCATGCAACGTACAGTTGGCCATGTGAAAAGCAGTCCTGCCTCAAATCAATGCCAACCTTTTGTAGGGTCTGTCCCTGAGACTTATTAATTGTCATTGCGAAGCAGAGCCTTAGTGGAAATTGGAGGCGTTTGAATTGAAATGGGAGATCAGAGGGTATAACGGGGATGCGAGGAATAAAAACTCTCTCCCCTGAGCCACCGCCAGTAAAAATAGTTGCCTCAATGAGGTTGTTTTGCAGACACGTGACCTGAAGTCTCGTGCCGTCACAAAGTTTCAGTGGCTGTACGCAAATCTACAATCGGTTTCATATTCTGTTCGTACCTTATCAATTGTGTTATTTGTTTTTTGAACAGGTTTGATTGATCGAAGTGATCACTCCTGCTGTGTTCAGTCACTTCACGTGATCCGCTCTCTTGTGTGATGTTGCGATGTCCACGGGTTTATTTAATGTTAGCTAAGACCCGGCAGTTAAAAGTGTCTTCTCATTAAACTTGTATCTCGCGAATATGGCATTGCAAACGGCAGCGGGTCAGTTCACGTGCTTACGTGGGAGGCGTGATGACGCGATATATTTTGATATATATCAAAATACCCGCGCTTCGCAGCAGCGAAGTACTGCTTTAAAATTTTTATTAAGAAGAAAAGTAAACCTTTTTAAACTGAGGGAAAATAAATCAATAATTATTTGTTAAGGATCTCTTTGTATATCACGTTGTCAGATCGCCCCTCTGGTTGTAATATGACCAAGCTGTGTGCTGAGCTTACTCTTGAGCATGCAACGTACAGTTTGCTATGTGAAAATCAGTCTTGCCTCAAATCAATGCCAACCTTTTGTAGGGTCTGTCCCTGAGACTTATTAATTGTCATTGCGAAGCAGAGCCTTAGTGGAAATTGGAGGCGTTTGAATTGAAATGGGAGATCAGAGGGTATAACGTGGATGCGAGGAATAAAAACTCTCTCCCCTGAGCCACCGCCAGTAAAAATAGTTGCCTCAATGACGTTCTTTTGCAGACACGTGACCTGAAGTCTCGTGCCGTCACAAAGTTTCAGTGGCTGTACGCAAATCCACAATCGGTTTCATATTGTTTTCGTACCTTATCAATTGTGTAATGTGTTTTTTGAACAGGTTTGATTCATCGAGGTGATCACTCCTGCTGCGTTCAGTCACTTCACGTGAGCCGCTGTCTTGTGTGATGTTGCGATGTCCACGGGTTTATTTAATGACCCGGCAGTTAAAAGTTTCTCGCTACAGCAATTTTA
This sequence comes from Erpetoichthys calabaricus, assembly GCF_900747795.2. Lineage (NCBI taxonomy): Eukaryota > Metazoa > Chordata > Cladistia > Polypteriformes > Polypteridae > Erpetoichthys > Erpetoichthys calabaricus. The sequence continues at coordinate 113,927,200 of NC_041406.2, read as the reverse complement.
ACTCTGTTACGAAGTGATCCAAACTGTCGTTTATACCTCGTGTCTTCTCATTAAACTTGTATCTCGCGAATATGGCATTGCAAACGGCAGCGGGTCAGTTCACGTGCTTACGTTGGAGGCGTGATGACGCGATATATTTTGATATATATCAAAATACCCGCATTTTGCAGCGGCGAAGTACTGCTTTAAAAATTTTATTAAGAAGAAAAGTAAACCTTTTTAAACTGAGGAAAATGAACTGGTTGTAATATGACCAAGCTGTGTGCTGAGTTTACTCTTGAGCATGAAATCTAACGTGGTTTGTGCCCTTCAGAATGAAAACAGTTTGCATTTACCTCTTTAATAAAAGGTGAGCTTTTAAGCCTGAGAAATCACCCCGTAAATGCACATGTTTAATTGCACATGTGTTAATATGTATACTTACACAGTATTAAAAGACACTCAACAATTAACGTTATTTACCTTTGTTCCCGCGTTTGATAAAAGGCGAGCTTTTAAGCCTGAGAAATCACCCCGTAAATGCACACGTTTAATTGCACATGTGTTAATATGTATGCTTACACAGTATTAAAAGACACTCAAAAATTAACGTCATTTACCTTCGTTCCCGCGTTTGACTCGTGCTGTAAATCTCTACCTTGTTTTTAGTTCACATGATTATGTAGGAGGCGTGATGACGCGATACGTGACTCCGCCTCCTCCATTAGAGTATATGGACAAAAAACAGGTTCCAGTTATGACCATTACGCGTAGAATTTCGAAATGAAACCTGCCTAATTTTTGTACGTAAGCTGTAAGGAATGAGCCTGCCAAATTTCAGCCTTCTACCTACACGGGAAGTTGGAGAATTAGTGATGAGTGAGTCAGTCAGTCAGTCAGTCAGTGAGTCAGTCAGTGAGGGCTTTGCCTTTTATTAGTAAACTTGACAGTAAACTATTTCAACCATTCTATGATCTGCTTCTCGCAACTGAAGGAGGGCACCGTGGCAGATGTTAACCGACTTGTTGACCAACCACAAGCGTTACCTGGTAGGTAACCACCCAATACAATCAGATTGTGACACAGACTACGAATGCAATGATATATATATATATATATATATATATATATATATATATATATATATATATATATATATATATATATATATATTCACGGCATTCGTAGTCTGTGTCACAATCTGATTGTATGGATGGTTACCTACCAGGTAACGCTTGTGGTTGGCCAGCAATCTGCTAACATCCGCCACGGTGCCCTCAGTTTGTGAGGAGCAGATCATAGAATGGTTGAAATAGTTTTACTGTCAAATAAATGCAAAGAGTACGCGACATGTGTTTCGCCCTCATTCTGGGCTCATCAGGCGTACACACTCCACTGCACTCCCTCTCGGGAATCGAACCTTGGACATCTGCGCCAAGCGTTACCTGGTAGGTAACCACCCATACAATCAGATTGTGACACAGACTACGAATGCCGTGAATGTAATTACCCTGATCTACATGCTGTCAAATAAACGAACCACACGCCGTGGCGCAACGTTAGGGGCATCGCCTCTGGCGCTGACGTCCAAGGTTCGATTCCCGAGAGGGAGTGCAGTGGAGTGTGTACGCCTGATGAGCCCAGAATGAGGGCGAAATACGTGTCGCGTACTCTTTGCATTTATTTGACAGTAAAACTATTTCAACCATATATACATATATATGTATATATATATATATATATATATATATATATATATATATATACTGTATATACTTTCATTTGTGGCAAGGATTCTTCTTTCTCTTTATTGTTAGAGTCACTCCAGTTTCTTTGGAATTTTTGTCATCATTGTCTCCCACAAAACCATAATTGCTTTTTTTTGTCACTACTAGCCATTAGAATGCTGTATACGTCTTTTTCAGCCAATTTGTTACATTTGGAACTCACATTTAGGGCTTATTTTAAATTGTGTACATTAACACAATTAGACCTGCACTGTAACAAATTACTCAGCCAACTGAGAAATACAACTTGAACTAACAACTTAGAATGTGCTTTCATAGCTGCAGATTCATATGGCTCTGGCAGTATCAGTCAAAAACAAATCACATTACACAATGCAAACTTACCTTGCTGAATATACTGTATGTTACAGTATGCTAACATACCACTGAAAAGGTTATTTTTTACAGCCAGCACCAGTAAAATGCTGCCATTCAAGGACAGGAATCATAAAAATAGAATTACGAGTATATCCGGTAAACAGGGCAAAAGGGTTAAAGGGGCTGAATGCTTATGCGCTCAATTATTTTGTGTTTTGTATTTGTATTTAATTTAGACCACATTGTAGAGATCGGTTTTCACATTGACATTGAAGTGTCCTTTACTGTTGATTAGTGTTCAAAACAGCCAAATTAAACCCATTGTGATCCAACAAAATGTTAAAATTTTCAATGCAGCAAATACTTTTTGTAGGGACTGAAATGGAAGGAGTTTTAATGTTGTTCAAGATTAATGAATCTTAACTCTTTCTGTGATTTACTGATCTACTGGACTGATTTTTCATTTGTTGTTTATAGAAACATGTCTGTGTCCTTGTTTTAAAATTCTTCTATTGTAATGTATATGATATCTAAAATTTTAATAAAAACAAAAACAATGGTCTAAACTGTTATACCTTTAAGAAAACTAGCAAATTAAAGTAGACAGTGATGTCTACTTGATTTGGCTCTTGCTGTGTTTTACTGATTTACTGGACTGATTTTTCATTTGATGCTTATAGAAATGTGTGTTTGTTGTTTTAAAATTACTCTGTTGTAATCTATTCGATATCTAAAATTTTAGATTTTAGTCTAAAGTATTATACCTCTAAAAACTAGCTAAGAAAAAGTACACAGTGTTGTCTAATGTCTGTTTGTTTGGCTTTAGAAAATGAAAGGACAAGTCTGGCAGAAGGAGTGAAGATTTGCCTGTAGAGCCACTCAATTATAATATCCCATGTGATCTCTCGATGAAGTGTTCTTCTCTTTCATGTCTAAGAGTCTTTTCAGAACAGCCTCCCCACCCTGTCCTCTAACTCCGGCCTTGCCCTCCACACCGCGTTGGCACCTGCTCCACATGTTCTCTAATAATTGAGTTTTGGAATCGTGAGGACAACACAGCATTTTTGCTTTGTCAGCCTGTTTTACCACTTGGTTGTTTATTCATCACCACTTTAACATGACAAGCTACAGCTTTTCAGAGAGAAGTTCTGTGATATACAGATCACCATCCAAAAGGCCACTACTGCTATTTCTGGGTGAGGGAAAGTCAAAACTAATCAGGGCAACAGTAGGCTGAAGGCAGGAATCAGACTTGAACAGGATACCAGTACATCTGTCGGCACACTCATGTCACATTCACTCAGACCTGCTCAATTTAGGCTTACCAGTGGATGCTGTTATGGTTACAATGCAACAATAAAGTGAAAGACAAAATGACCAGGAGATCAATTAAGGAAAAACTGTAGTAAAAATACAGGTCATAATACCGTGAGAAATAGACAGGACTGAAACAAAAGTCTAAATAACGCACTGGGATTTTCACACAAAGACTTTATTTGTCCAATCATAAATCTTATTTTTTGGAAATTCGTTTTGATTACCACACATACGTTTTGAATTACTAGTGAAACATAAGAACCTATGGTTCAGAAATTAAATTATACAAAGGTTAAATATAAATAACAATAAACTCTCCATATGTTGCTTACAAACATAAGAACTTACACTTGATAATGAATTCTGAACATGTATGTACCATGTTCAAGGGGATTATCAATAAATGGGCTCTTATGTTTTCTAAAAATAATACTTACTTTGCCATTCTTTATGCACGTTTAATAAGTCTGATGGTCGCTGATCAATAAATACTATACATTCTGTTGTTTTAAGAAGTTAGACTAAAGAGCCTTTTTAGTTAGGGAGGCGCTTGTGTGTTGCAGCCAAAGGCAAGATACAAAGTACAGTAAACTTTACTTCAGTTGTTTACACATGTAAGAACTCATAGCTGACTTTGACTTCTGAACACGTATTTGATGATTTCCTTGATTGTTGGTATAAATTTTGCTATCTTTCCCATTCTTTCTCAGCAGATGTCGCTGGTCTGTTTCTTTCTACCGTGTAACTTGTTTTAAGATCCCTTTGCTCTACAAAACTCACAAGCATTGGTCAATTTGCAGATGTTGCTATGACCTCAAATGTTTTGAATTCCCAGAATGTATCAGGTCATGAGCATTTAAGTAAGACCAAGGTCAAGGTTCTCACCGCATTACTGACTGTAATAAGGAGTCAGAAACTTTTGAAGGTTTGGGGTTTCCGGCCCCGTATACTGTACAGAAAATAGACTTTTTAAACCAAAAAATACGGTCAATGTTATGACAGTCAATCATTACAACAGACACCCTCGTAGGGTATGGAGGGAACTTAAATAAGGAGGGATCGGAAACTGGTGACAGGAATGCTGGGAGGAACCGAGGTGTGGTATGGGAGCCATGACGTCATCAAGGTGGGACCAGAGGAAGGGTAGGAATGCGGAAGTGGCAGCGCGTGGTTTAACGAGTCCAGGGAGGATTATGGTGGCGTTGTTTCTGTCTTTCTGTGGGAACAAGAGAAAGAAAGGTTAGCACCCCGCCTTGATCCCCTGGCACAATGTGTTACGCTGCTCATCGGGTCTTTCCGCGGCTCTCCATGCGCGCATGCGTGACATGACATTAGGATTTTATTATATACTATCTGTCCCCCACTGTCAAGTTATTTAACTTTACTGCATCAATGTCTGCCCAAACTTGAAAAAGGCCTTTAGCTGATTAAAAGGGATGCATGGAACAACTCTTCCTTTTCGTTTTTTGGTGCTGTTTAATAATAAACAGGTTGCAAGAGCAATAGTAACAACAGGAACAGGATTGAATTAGGAGTAGGTTGATACACCTAATCTTTTACATTAACAACAGCCATCACTAGTCAGAAATGTTAAAAAACGTAATTTTTTAAAATACCAGTGACTTCTCCAAAATCAGCTGACACATTAAGCTTTCTGATTCCTCTGTGGCGCTTCTTTTTCTTTTTTGTTCACAATTGCCTTCTCTGTGCCTTCTTTTAACAACTGAATGTCTTTTCCATGCAGCAATACGCTGACTTCCAGAAGCAGTCTCTATCCCTCTTCACACTCAATCCTTATTTAAATAAAAATCCACAAGATCGATTGCCTTTTTTTTTTTCAAACGTATTAAATAACAACGTTTAAACTCAGCTTAACACCCACAGTTCTGCCTGTGTAGTAGTGAAACAGGACAAACTTTAAAAGTCAATAAAAAAATGTTAATAAAAATGTAATAAATTGTAATGAGAAGAATTTATATTGTTAGCTTTTGTATCAAAGGGCCTTTTGATATACAATATTTTTGGTTTTGCTATCAGGGGTGAGAATGTAGCTGTGATCTCTTTGACAGAAATGTAAAAAGTTGGCAAGGTGTCTTTGGCTAAGTGGAAGGTAGGTGCGCTCCAACATCAAACGTTGCCACTGTATGTGATCGTGTTCAGCTCTGATGGGAGAGTGTCCCTCTTGCAGGGAGAAGAGCGTGTGGCCATGAGTGAGGAGGGCCCCGCCTGGCTCCCTACTCCTGAGGTGCCATCCCTCGGCTCACAGCCTGTCTCTCAGAGTTGCACAAATAAATCTGTGCCAAAGCCAAACTATAATACATAGCGCAATGAGAGAACTTGCAAAATCAACCAGAATTTTTAAGTAAATTATAGAGAAAAACTTGATCTAAATCTGTTAAGTAGTTCTCTCGTAAAAAGCGGACAGACATACAGACAGACTGACTTTGGATTTTATATATACAGTATAAAGAGATGATAACTCATTTTTTAATATTTATTTGGTAACACTTTAGTTTATTAAGTACTGTAAAAATGCATCCGTCACTCATTTACTCTTATCTAACCTTAACAATGATTTCTTTTGGTCTTCATAACACTTACAAAGTATGCAGTAAAGTATTTATCTATCTCTGTGCAATGTGGTATATTGACATGATGATAAAATTACTTGTTGATATGAAGGATTCACAGGTCTTACACTAAATGTGCAATATCAGGGGAAATGTGTCTCAGTTTAGCCAATTCTGACCACTCCAACATGAAGCAGTGTTAGTAGGTCACATTGCAGACCTTAATAAACACTTTACTGATGCTTTATAAGTGTTATGAAAACCCAAAGAAGCATTTGGTAAGGTCTTGTTACGTAATAGTAAATAAGTAACAGATACATTTTTGCAGTCCCTAAATGGAAGTGTTACTAGGTATTTTATATTATTATAATAGTACAATAAATAAATTAATAATAATTATAATATTATAATAAATTAATAATATAAATAAATAATAAATTCCACCATTTTGAGAGGTAATTTCATAGTGAGACTTTCAGTTCACTTCTGCAACAATTTGTTGTGTGATACCATCGCATGACAGTGTTGTTAGATAGCATGCCGAAATGCAGAGTATCCTATCTTTTGGATTTCAACAAAACATGTTTGACTCCTGTTTTGTTTTGGTAGAGTTCTATATTATTTTCCTTTCCCCTTTTGTATTTATTAATGTTTAGCCTTTGTCAGAATGCCTTAAATCCCATAGACTTAGCACTGTTTATAAAGTATTGTACTTTATAACTTCTCTCCACCATCCCCCTTACATCTATAACTTATGACTTATAATGTATTATTGATAATTATCATAAAATAGTAACAATATGCAAAGTACAAGTGACTTGTTAGTTACTACAAATGTCTCTAGTTAAGTCATTCTAGCTTCCTTCAGGACAGGCCACATGCCTGTCTCAATATGGCTGCCGAGTTGTCCTTCTCAATGTGATCTTCTTTTCCATGGTGTGTGAAAGAAATGCTTCTTTCTAGTGATGGTGTAAGAGAGATAAGGAGGGGTAAATCAATCAAATTTATACATTTAGCCAATGCTACAGCCAATAAGGCATTGTGCTACAGAATAGCTTCTGATTCAAACCCAAACAGCCAACTTTAGAGCAATAGAATTCAGTTGTAACACATCCCCCCAGTTACTGGCTTATTTTCACACCTGCCCCCAAAAACCATTTGTTGAGTGAAGCTTGCCAGCTACGTAGGCTGGCTTCCCTGTTGGGGCTGACAGAGTGAGTCCTGCAGTGAATTACTTTCCTGGATTTAGGCTGTCACACATGTGTGAGAGGAGACAACTAAAGGGCCTAGTAATTCCATGCCTGACCAGGGGTGGCAGGGTGCACTAATTCTCTCTCTCAAATCTTTACAGACCATTCTTGGAAAATCCCATCCGGTTCTGGGGCAGCCAATGATGTCACTTCCGGTTCTGGCGCTGCCGACGACGTCACTTCCAGTTCCGATGTCCTGATGATATCACTTGCTATCCTTGCATTTAAAGGCCGCCATTTTAACGCAGCAAATCAGTTCTGTTTTGGACTCAGTCGTGTGAACACGTTTGTTCTATTTAATCAATTTTGCAGCCAGGAAATATTATACGCATGGCTGCCCCAAACCTTTAAAATGACTCTTTGTCGTTCTTGTGACAAGGCATTTCCCCCAACCCTGTCATAAAATTCACTTCCTGACTCAGCTCTAAAGACTCTTGGATTAGACATGAAAGCATATCAATGAAATAAAACACATTTGCTTTGTCTGACTTACAAATAAAGACAAACAAAATATTTATCAACTAGCAAAATCCGCTTCGCAGTGGAGAAGTAGTGTGTTAAAGAGGTTATGTAAACATATATATACATAAACATATATACATATATACATATCTACATATACACATATCTACATATACATATATATATATATATATATACATATTGTGGTGGATTGCCGGCTTCTTTTTCCGGCCCTCACCCCCAGGCCGCCAGGAGGAGCTCTCCCAGCAGCGTGGACATGCCCCGAGTTCCAGCAGGGCCTCATGGACTATGTAGTTTTTATACACAGCCCTGCTGGATACCTTGGGGGCCACCAGGCGTCGCTGTAGGGGGGCTCGTAGGCTCGCATGTGCCCTATAACCCAGGAGTACGTCACGGTCACGTGACAGGAAGAAACGACATGCTCCCGGGTTGAAGAAAAGGACTGTTTACCCTGACCCGGAAGGGAAAAGGAACTGTGGACTGTTGAACGGGAACACCTCCTGGTCAGAGTGTATACAAGGACTCTGGGAAGCCCAGTACACTGAGCTGAGCTGGGAGGAAGGGTGGCAAAGTGTCTGGGAGTGTGGAGGATTATTGTATTGTGTATTGATTAATTATATGAGTATTGTAGAGTGGAGGGTGCTTGGTGCACATTATTATTATATAATAAATAATAATTGGACTTTTATCTGGTGTCTGATGTCTGATCCAAGGGTTCAAGGGGTCACGGAGACCTCTATCTTTTACAATATATACATATATATATATATATACATATACACATCCACATATATATACATATATATATATACACATACATATACACACATACATACACACACACATACATATATACATATACACATACATACATACACATACATATATATATATATATATATATATATATATATATATATATATATATACACACATACATACACATACATATATATATATATACACACATACATACACACACACATATATATATATACACACATACAGACACATATATATACATATACATATTTACATATCTACATATACATATACATATCTACATATATATACACATATATATACATATCTACATAGATAGATAGATAGATAGATAGATAGATAGATAGATAGATAGATAGATAGATAGATAGATAGATAGATAGATAGATAGATCCATCGATCGATCGATCGATCAATCGATCTATCTATCTATCTATCTATCTATCTATCTATCTATCTATCTATCTATCTATCTATCTATCTATCTATCTATCTATCTATCTATCTATCTATCTAAATCCCCGCGAAGTACTGCTTTTAAATTTTTATTAAGAAGAAAAGAAAACCTTTTTAAATTGAGGGAAAATATACCAATAACAATTTGTTAAGGATCTGTTTTTTTGTTAAGCTGCCTTTACACAGCCTCTCCGCTGTTTTATAAACGAACGCCATATAAGGCCATCCTTTTTCCTTGCTTCACCAAGGAAGGAGCCTTTTTATTTAATCCACGTGTTCTTCGCTTTTTTTTTTTCTTTTTTTACAATTGTTATAGTTCTGTTTGTATACCACGTTGTCAGTTCAGCACTCCGGTTGTAATATGACAAAGCTGTGCAAGCTTACTGTTAAGAATGCAACGTATAGTTGTACAGGAGAAAAGCAATCTTGCCTCAAATCAATGGCAACCTTTTGTAGGTCTATGAACTTAATTTAAACTTTAGGTTTACACGGTGCTTTGTTTCCGACGTGCTGCGTTCAGTCAGTTCACGTGAGCCGCTGTCTTGTGTGATGTTGCGATGTCCACAGCTTTATTTAATGTTAGCTAAGACCCGGCCCTTAAAAGTTTCTCGCTACAGCAATTTTTAATCCATTACAAAGTCATCCAAACTCTCGTTTATACCTCGTGTCTTCTCATTAAACTTGTATCTCGCGAATATGGTATTGCAAACGGCAGCGGGAGCGTTTCTCATTAAACTTGTATCTCGCGAACATGGTATTGCAAACGGCAGCGGTAGCGTTTCTATAAACTTAATTTAAACTTACGTTTTACACCGTGCTTTGTTTCCGCAGTATCGAAGTGATCACTCGTGCTGCATTCAGTCAGTTCATGTGAGCCGCTCTCTTGTGCCTTCTCAATTGTGTAATGAATGTTTTCTTCAGCACTCTTTGGGGCTCTTCCTTGTTTTCAGTTCACGTGATTACATAGGAGGCGTGATGACACGATACGTGACTCCGCCTCCTCCATTACAGTATATGGACAAAAAAGAGGTTCCAGTTATGACCATTACGTGTAGAATTTTGAAATGAAACCTGCCTAACTTTTGTAAGTAAGCTGTAAGGAATGAGCCTGCCAAATTTCATCCTTCCACCTACACGGGAAATTGGAGAATTAGTGATGAGTGAGTGAGTGAGGGCTTTGCCTTTTATTATATTAGTATAGATTTACATACAAAATTTCACACCACAATATTCATGTTTTGGTTTTTGGTTTTTCAATAAGTTTTTTCCTTTTGAGTTTGTTCACAATTCTCTTAGATAAATTGCAACTGAACCCTTACCTGATTTTTGACTTCTGATCCAAACCTCCTCAAAGCAATTATTTTGTTCTGGTTGCCTTGCAGTCTGTTCTTACAGCCTCTAAATCTAAAAGTAATTGTTTTAATAGAGTATTCAAAAGCTTGGTTGCTGGAAGCTGTGTGCTGCCATCTTAAATAGATGGGACATAATGACATAATGCATTCTTTGATGTATTTGTCGTATGACTAGCAACAAGCATATTGACCGTACACGACATAAAGTATAGCCATCATACCTAAAGGAATTATTTTATTGCCTTTTCAATTGTTACAATAAATATCATGGTAATAACTATGGTACCTTTTTAGTAAATGCTCTATGGTACCTGTGAACAGGAGTTTTAAGCCCTCACAGGCCAACCACACAATGCCTCAAACATGTCTTGGCTCTCATTGGAACCATCCTACCAGCAGGTTGTGGCTAGTTTACGTCTTTTGGAAGCCCCTCACTAAATGTCAAAGCCCCCTAACTGGCTTTTCTCAATCCAAAGCAAAAACTCAACCCTAAGGCTCTTATACTGTATAAATGCAAAGAATTATTATTATTATTATGGATGGTCAGGCTCTTCACCCTATGATGGGAAGTAAGGTCTACACATCAGCAGAATATTTGGATTACTTATAACTTTGATCTTTTGTTTTTTGTCACAACCCATAGCTAACCTTTAAATTGTGTGTTATATATTATGGATTAGCACCCCTTTTACCTAAGTGTGATCAATGTGGATGTTTGGTACAACATCCACATTGATCACACTTAGAAGAAGCCAAGGAGATATCACCATCTGCTAGTCAAAGATCCACCACCCTAAATTCCAAATCTCAAGATCTCATGAAGCACATCTGAAAAAGTCCAATGGCCTCCTAAATGGAATTGTCTTACCTTGAACAGGATGAACTCGATTCCCTAACCAATAGTATAAAGACCTAAAGGCACATTGGATAGACACTGGAAAAAAAATTCTTTTTGCAAAAACTACATCAAAATACCGAAAAGCATATGATTATCTTAATTCTCCAAGCATAAAAGTATTGGACTACTATCACCTCTTACTAATTTGTGTGAGCAGAAAGAAGGCGATGGAATCAGAATTTTCCTCATGAGTCTGAGGTTCTGAGCAACACCGAAAGGGTATGTAAATCAAGACAACACAGCAAAATGGAAGGCTTTGAACATTTCTTGTTGGATCTCAGCCACCTTTACAACCATACCACTGCAAAGCTTCTTAACCATTGACATTGAGCTCAGTCACAGATGTAGACTCAGTTCCATCAGATACCTCTGACTGTGCCTCTTCTAATACAGGTACTTCAAAATTATTCTTAATAACTTCTCAAAAGTTATGGTAGGTCACACCTACTCTGGCTGGGAAGAGCTTGGATGCCAGCTTGTGTACCCACCCTGATCTAGTGAAGGGTTTGCCGGAACCTTTTTAATAAGGCAGTTAAAGCCCATGAGACTTGGAAAGTAATTTCAATCAAAAATTGGAAATGTGTACATTTTTACATAGAAATGAGATCTTTGTGTCAATTTACTCAGCTCAAAACTGACAAATTTCATTTTCATTGTATATTTGGTGTGATTTACCAAGCACAGGAAAATCACATGGACTGCATTATTGCACTAGAATGTCTACTAGCAACAATTTATTTCATGTTTTATGTTTTATGTAATTAGTTGGTGCTTAGATGTTGGGATGTTGGGTTTCAAGTGTGCAGGCATCTGTTCTCCTGTTTGCTACTAAGATTCCTTTCTCTTTTTCCCATTCCTGCTCTTTTGCTGTGTGCTCTCTCTCTCTCTCACACACACACTCACTCCATACTGCAGCAAACACAGAGTGGGCTATAAAGAAGCTGATTTTGCCTGTTTTATTAGTTAACTTGCATGTGCCATTACCTCCTATACCGCAAATGCCAAGAAGTAACTGACCCGTATAAGGAAGGACTACACTTACAAATGTTAATCATTCCTTTGCTGAGAGATTCTACATACTCTGAAAAGGAGAGACACTCTTATGTGCCACAAAAACACATTTTAAAAAGCAGTCAATGTAGTCACATTAAGTCAGTAAAATATGAAAATGTGGATTCAAATTATTCAACAAATAAAAAGAGAAAAAAAATAATAAAGCACTCATATGGTGTGTTTACACGCGCTTCAAAAACCTGATTATTCACAGAAACCTGATTTCTAAAATGCCATGTAAGATTTCTCTTGAGAATAATCCAATTATGAGGTGTGACAGTAGGTGGCGCTATATCAGCGCTTAACCCGACACAGACAGATGCAGGAGACACACTTATAAAAAACACAAATTTATTTATTTTTTCTTCACTCATGGAGAACGTCTTTCCCGTTCCCATGAGCTCACAACACAGTCCAAGCGCTAAACACAATACTTGCATTCTTTTCTCTTCCTTTTTTCCACCACTCATCTCCAGCAAGCTTCGTCTCCCTCCTCCCGACTCTGGCTCTTGGAGTAGTGGCTGCTGGCTCCTTTTATAACACACCCGGAAGTGCTGCAGGTGCTTGATGACCTATTTCCGGCAGCACTTCCGAGTGTGGCAGAAGAGCTGTTCTGTAGGGCTCAGCAGCAACTACAGCACCCCCTGGCAGTACCCACAGATCCCAACAGGGCTGCACCCAACTTCAACTTCCATGAAGCCCTGTGGGAGTCCTAGGCACCGGTGCAACCCAGAGGGGCTGCCATCTAATGTTCTGGGGGAGGTACTGCCTTGACCAGGCTTGCTCCCCCGGTCCATACAGTGAAGAAGCGTCCTGGCCAGACAAGGACCCCGGCACTGTGACACTGGCCATGTCAACCCAAAAGCCGATTATTGTTAAGGATATTATAGTGTACATATGTCACTCTGTCAGCCTGTGCATGTGTTTGCTTCACTCATGATTTCAGCAGCCACCAGTAGAAGAGTCTACAAAATCAGAAAATTGTGTGATTCCTTCTTCTGTCCGAAATAATTTGTCTCAGTATTTCAGAAATCACTACATTTTTCTTTGTAAGCTGAACATACAGTTCTAAACTCAGCAATACAATCTCAGAAGCAATAGGATAACACATTAAAAGTGACATGCATCAAGTAGTCCGATTATTTTTTAAAGTAATGAGTAACTTTTCTTATCTTACTGAAGTGAAAATACCTGTGCTATTATTATCCTAGCAGCACTGGGTGTAAGGCAAGAAGCACATGTACCGCGTCCGTTGCAGGGCTCATTCACATGGCCATGCAAAAGAGTGTGCTGAGTACAATCCAGTAACAAAAACCATCCATCCATCCATTTTCCAACACGCTGAATCCGAACACAGGGTCACGGGGGTCTGCTGGAGCCAATCCCAGCCAACACAGGGCACAAGGCAGGAACCAATCCTGGGCAGGGTGCCAACCCACCGCAGGACACACACAAACACACCCACACACCAAGGCCAATTTAGAATCGCCAATCTACCTAACCTGCATGTCTTTGGACTGTGGGAGGAAACCGGAGCGCCCGGAGGAAACCCACGCAGACACGGGGAGAACATGCAAACTTCACGCAGGGAGGACCCGGGAAGCGAACCCAGGTCCCCAGATCTCTCAACTGCGAGGCAGCAGCGCTACCCACTGCGCCACCGTGCCGCCCCCGTAACAAAAACCTATAAATAAAATGGTTTTGAGCACCAACATGCTGTCCAAAATCATATCTACTTAAAAAAATGATCATTTACATTCGACTTATACTGATATGGGCTGAAGTAGCACAAGCTGAGATGGTTAACTAGTCTACGGTTTCCTCAGCAACTGTTTCCAACACCCCACAACACTATTCAGTCACTTCTAGTCCAGCTGGGAGATGACATTCCTCAAAAATATACAGGATCTACCCCTCACTGGACTGTGGTTTATATATCCCTCAAGCGATTTGCCAAAAGAACATTCTAATCATAAGCAAAAACCACCTCAGTTTTGCATCTTTGATCCATAGAAACAGTAGTTCTACTCCACAATTCTCTAATTGTCATCCTGCCATGGAAGATAAGATCACCAACTCTGCAGAGGAGACTTATTTTGGCCATCTGTACTTACAGTCTCATTCTTGAAGTCACAATCCTGAACTCAGGAGCATATAAATCAAAAGCGCCGTCCAAGAACTTAACTTCCATCTAACCATCATGAACTTGTTGTAATGTTTTTTTATGTACATTTTGTTGATGGTGGGTGAGAAAATCTTGGTCTTTTAGATGCCGAGGGTGCCATTAATGGGTTTTCTACCCCTTTAAGTCTTGATCCCAGAGTGCTTAGGAGGTTTTAATGTAATACTGTACCTGGATTTGCAGAAAAACACGAAAAAAGGTTGGTGCTTTTAAGCAGGTGAAGAATGCAACATGTCAGGTTTTGGAGTACTGAGGAATAAAGTAGAATTGTCTGGCAACAAGAAGTTTTAGTTTCCAACCGAAAAGAGTGCAACCTACCTTTATATCTTTCAGCATTGTGTGTCCAGAGGGGAAGACTGGCATGCCACTTTGACCTACCAGTACGATCAGACTATTTCACTTGTTTTTAGGACTGTTCATTTCATAATAAACTTATTTGAAAATTTCACACCACTATTGACAGCTTTTTACTGCTTCTAAGCTGCATTTCATTCCTGGAATGCAGTATGGTCACAATATTGTGTTCAGTTTTGTTAGTTGATTTTATGCATATATTCTGTATGTGTATGTGTGTTAAGGGGAAGCAACGCAGAAGGAGTGGAGGTTGGAATACATGGTGTTGGTGGGTAAACATATATATATATATTTTTCTTATTATATCTTTACAGATTTATGCCTTATCTAAGAATGTTTTGTGGGTGAGTGGAATTTAGGAGTTTAATAAGGGGCTCAATATTGGCTTTCTGAACCTGATTCAAATAAAATAAATAGCAGCCTGCCTTAGCAAAGGAAGTTATGTGAATCTGGGCTCACTTAGGAACATATTCCAAGTCAGGGTTACTCAGTTCAATGCTTGGGTAACTACTGCCACTGTACCTATTCATTGGTCACGCTCACAATTACCCCTACTGCTGTTCATGAACCTGACCCCAAGGAGCTTGACGTTCTCCACCTACAGGAGCTTCAGACCTCATATTTGTAGGGCAGTAGTCCTTAAGGCGGAGTGGTGACTCTGAGGCTAGGGAGCTGCACTGGCAATCGGAAGGTTGCCGGTTCGAATCCCGTAAATGCCAATATGGACTCTGCTCTGTTGGGCCCTTGAGCAAGGCCCTTAACCTGCAATTGCTAAGCACTTTGAGTAGTGAGAAAAGTGCTATATGAATGCAAAAAATTATTAAAAGTTTTTTGCCATTTACTGTATGTGTCTTCATGATGCTGATTGTCATCCCTTGCTGGCCCCCTTTGAGAATCCATGGCATCTAATCTCAAGACACTATGCAACATGAGCACCACCCTTTTCCATTACTTACTACTGAGGTTCATGCACCTTTAAGTCCAAACAACACACGACCCATAGTTTAAGAACCTGTTGTCGGTAATAAGCCATTCATTTTGTGCAGTAGATCATGACCACAAATTTGGAGATGATAATTCTCTTTCTGCATCACATTGCTGTTGCAAACCTGTCAATTGCATACCAGAGATCAGTCTGCTGAGACCAAGAGGCCAACATCATCTGCAAGCAGCATAAATGGAAAAATTAGGTTCTTGCAATAGATGGCCTTCAAATATGGCTGTGGCTTGATATTCTGTCCAGAAAAATCACAAAGAGTGGGGGAGACAAGATGCACTCTTAGTTGAATTCAACACCCACGTACAAATTTCTGTTAATATGGTGATTCTTATTAATATTACTTGTAATAGTTCTACAACTTCATTAAAATCTAGAACACTCCTATTGATCGTATCTGTCAAAAAATAAGACAACTGCCTTCTTATAAAATTGGTAATTCTACTAAGAAATCAAACTGGAAAACAAGATACTGTATGTGGATTCAGCATTTAACTATCTTGTTTTTCTCAGAAATGCAAACCACTCATTCTGCCATCTGGCCACACCTAAACACTGGGCGAAGAAGTATTAGACAGATATTTTTCCAAGCTGTATATTTTATTAAATCATCTATATTTTTTAATTAATATTATGGCTTACTCTTTTTCCACACAGAGTAGACATAAATTCATGAGCTTTTTCCAAATCCTCAAAGTCGATGTAGATAGGATGGCAATCTACCACAGAAAAAAAAATGATAGCAACATATTTTGTAAAATTATTTATGTTCTTTCATTCTGCCTGTGTTTTAGGTAGCGCATTTTAGTACATTTGTGTCACAAGCAGCATTACATGCCAGCTAATAAAATGTTAATGCAAAGCATGCAGATAAAAGATGACTGACAGGGTCTTTTGACATGGCTGAAAATGATATTCACTGTAAGTTTATGCCTCAGGTTTTCTTGTTTGAATTTTCATGTTTAATCAAGCAGCAGGCACAATGTCTGATACCTCAGCGAGACACAGTCCCGTCACCTACCCTTGTCTATGTGTCTTTCAGGGATACAATTCACTTTTAACTGAAATCTTCTCTATGGCGCCACCTACTGTAATAAACTCAAAGCTGACATGCTTATTCAGGAAAATTCCTTTGCGCACAATTATCTGACCTATAAAAGTATTCAAGCGGCACTAATGAATGTGTCAGTCAAGGGGCACCAGTCGGTTTGTAAAGAACACAAGCCGGGCCCATCTGTGTCTTTTACTCAAATCGCACTTTTAACAATGAATCAGCTTGACAATGATTAATGCGTTTTACTTTTGTTCTCTCCAATGTAATTGTCCTTCTCCTTGTGTAGATGCTTATGTTCAACATACTTGGGCTTCTGCTTCTGCCATGGCTGTAGTTACTAAGTTTTATGTTTTATTTTATGGAGCCTGGTGCTTTTAAAACCTCCTATCAAATGTTTTGTTGCTCCTTAATGTGTTCATTTGCAGACAATAACAAGAAATAAAGTCAAGTGCTGAGATAGCAATGTGAAGGGGGGTTGAGGCTTGCTGTAAATTACAGAATGCTTTATATTGCTCTTTCAGTCTCACACACACACACGCACACACACACACACACACACACTTAATTTTACTTTCCATCACTTTTTCCATGAGTGAACACCTTTCCAATTATTTTATCGCACCTTAGGTGTCAGTGCCCACTGGCTGTTTTTTAATCTTTCATGAAAAATCTATCCATCCATTTTCTAACCTAGTGATTTACTTCATGGTCATGGAGAAGGAAGGACTTCATTCAAGACAGGATACCAGCTCTGGGTAAGGCACAAGGCCATCGCAGAAAATGCTCATGCACATACCCACATGGGCTAGTTTCTTGAAAACTAATCCACTAAATGCAGTGGTAGAAATGACCATTAAGCAAAGACAGGCAGGAGGAAGTTTATATCATACTAGCTGTGTAAGCCAGTGTTGTAAAAAGCCTGGGGTTCTAGAAACTATTGAAATTGTCAGAAAAAAAATTGAAATGTAGAGATGTCAGGTAATTGAAAGAAACTACTGTGGGTATCTCTCTCCTAGGAGGATTCATTTTGCCGACGTGCTCGCATCGCTTGTGCATTAGAGGCGGGAGAAAAAGTAAAAGGGATATCATTATGCCGATGTTAGCGACTTTGTCTTTCTTCTGAGGTTGTGTTTTGCTGATGTACTTGCCTCACTTGTGTTATTAGCGGCTAAGCGAGTTTTATGTTTCCTTGGAGGCAGAGCCCTTACCCCAACTCCACCTCTCACTTCCGGGCCAGACAGACACACACACTTCCATGTGTAGACATTTATATATAAGATACCGCAATCTTTATTTCACTATGGTGCAAGCACTTAAACTAGGAAGTCCATTGGTTAATATTACATTTCTTATGCAAAATATACTCCTCCTTCTAGCTCTTCCCACCATTACCTAATGTCCATCACCCTGAGTGAAACTGGCCATCATTACTTCATACCCTGTGCAAGTGTCCGAAACTTATTTACTGATCAATTCCCACCATTAGGGTCGAGACTAGGAGGACTCACACATGAGATAAAGTTTTCTTAAATGTTCTTATATTTTACACACTGTTTACACACTGTTTTTGACTCATCCTCACCTCATGCTAGTGTCTGAACAAACAGGCAAACAAGCCTTTAATAATTAACTCTTATAAAATCTAACATTAGCTAATACAACACATTTTGCTTTCACTTGATTGAGAATGCATTGATCCACAAATTGTAATTCTCTATACAAGCAGCTTATCTAATACTAATATGTTCTAATCATCAGTACTAAAGGTTAATCAATTAGACTAATTCCACAATTCATACATATTACATAACTGTATTCAAACTGCAAACTACTTGTTTCTGGAAGCAGTTATAGACATTAGTGAATACATGGAGACTATATCACATACTGCACAAATAACTGTTGTGGGAACCAGCACACGTGTTATTGTACATATTTACAAGTTCAAAGTCCCAAAGCACACAACCCAGTGCCCCTGCACCACACACTCTCAAGTCCGGGCTCTTTCTCTCTTGCCTTCCTTCACCACCTCCACTGCTCTCCTCCGAGCTCTGTCCTCTTCCACCCAACTCCAGCTTCTGAATGGAGGGAGGCGGCCCCTTTTATGTTGCCCCGATATGCTCCAGGTGCCCCCTGATGAACTTCCGCTCGCACTACCTGGTGTGGTGGAAGTGCCGGCTGAGCACCCAGAAGCACTCCGGGTGTCCCTGGTTTTCCTTCTGCCAGCACCTCCAGGTGTGGCAGTAGTGCTGATGTCCAGGGCTTCATAGGCATCTGGGCGCCCCCTGGTGGTGACCACGGGCCCCTATAGGGTTGAGCTTCCATGCTCTGTTCCCGTGGTCCCCATACCAACCAGGGAGGCTGCTCTCACGTGGTCTGGAGGAGGCGTAGTCCCTCTTCCGTTCCTTCCAGGTGTCCTGGCTGGGTATCGCCCCCAGCCGCTCACCACACTGTGTCAGCTAAACTAACATGGTTTTTCCCAACCAAATACCATGTTTCAATAAAGAGATAATATGTGATGCACTAAGACAGTGGAGAATTGTCTTTGTCTCTGGTGATAAAGAACAATACAAATTATCAAGTGTAAGAAGACGCTATATAGCGCCAGACCCGACACAGATTGGACACGGGAGGCACGTATAAAATAAAAGAAATACTTTTTATTTTCTTCGTTTGTGGGCTACGCCTTCCTCATACCCACAGACACAACATAGTCCCAAATAAGGCACACCACTAATCCACCGCACTTTCTCTTCTTTGGCACCACCACCACTCTTCCCCAACAACCATGTCCTCCTCCACCCGACACTGGCCACTGAGTGATGGTCACTGGCTCCTTTTATAGTTCACCCGGAAGTGCTCCAGGTGCTTGATCACCAAGTTCTGGCTGCACTTCTGGGTGTGATGAATCTGCTGCCCACACAGGCTCAGGAGTCCCAAACACAGCACCCCCTGGCGGTGCCTGCGTGACCCAACAGGGCTGCACCCAACTCCAATTACCAGGGAGCCCTGTGGGAAACCGAGGCACTGCTCCACCCCAGGGGGGCAGCCATCTAGAATCCAGGGGGAGGTATTGCACTGTCCAGGGCTGCTCCCCCTGAATATAGTGTGCAGGGGCATCCCAGCTGGGCATGGATGCCAGCCACCTGCCACACAAGATATGCACTCGATAAAGCTGTTAGGTAAGCTAAAATGGCCTATAAAGCCAAACTCAATCAGCAGTGCAAGAGGACTGATTGAGGTCGCATGGAGAAAAGCTTGCTGGCTTTAACAGACTATAGAGACTCCATGATAGATACTCTCCCTGGCAATGCCTCGCTCCTTGACAATCTGAAAAGGCCTATATAGCCAAACTCAAGTGGCAGTACAACCGTGCTAACTCATGGCCTGGATTTAACACATTATAAAGGTTCCATGACAGATACTCTCCCTGGTAGTGCCTCACTCCTCGACAGTCTCAACATATTCAACATATTCTTCAAGTAACTGAGCGAGAGGTTTGAAATGCATTTCAAAGAGTCATCTCTCACAAAGCTGCAGAACCAGACAGATTACAACCACTCTGTGCCTCATACTTGTATGGAGTTTTCACTATAATGTTCAACTCATGACTATCCAACAGGTTTTAAAATAGACCACCATTGTTCCTGTGCCGGAAAATACCAGAGTTACATGTCAGAATGATTACTGTCTAGTCACCTTCACTTGAGTGGACAAGATATGTTTAGAAAAGCTTGTGCTGTCATTCATGAACAGCATTATTCCTGTCTCTCAGGACCTTCTGCAGTTTGCTTACCAGCCAGACAGATCCGTGGATGATATTGCATTACAGATCCTTCACACATCACCTATATAGTCAGAACATGTATGTTAGGATGATATTTATTGACTACAGTATCTATCTATCTATCTATCTATCTATCTATCTATCTATCTATCTATCTATCTATCTATCTATCTATCTATCTATCTATCTATCTATCTATCTATCTATCTATCTATCTATCTATCTATCTATCTATCTACAGCTCATTTTGTACACCATTTTTAAAATCATTTTATACACCATTTTTCCCTTCCAAAGTGGTTGCAATACTTACACAACTTAGCCTACTCAATACCATCTGTAACTGGAAATTGGACTTTTGAACAGGTAGAGTTAAGGTAGTTAGGACTGGCAACAAAAACTTCATGACCACTGATACTGAACACTGGAGCTCCAAATGGCAGCTGTCTGGTTCCAAAGCCATACTCACTTTTTACCTTTAACTGTACAATGAGACATGAATCTAATCAAATAATTTAATTTGACGACACCACAGTCATCGGTCTCATTAAGAGCAACGATCAGGCTGCATACTGTTAGGTGATTAACAATCTGGCTGACTTGAGTCAGATCAAAAAGTTTCAAACAAAACTAAAGAATTTATTCTGGACAGCAGGGCAGGAGAGGTGAACCACTCACGAGTTTGTATTGATGGGGCAGTGATAGAGAGTGGGCACTTTCAAATTTCTCGGCTTCTCAGAGAAACTAAATTGGCCACAAAACACTGCTGTCATCATTAAAACTGCATAGCAATACCTTCACTTCTTCAGATGCTTCAGGAAGTGCAGTATGCAGAAACCAATACCAGTGAGCATCTACCGCTGCACTATTGAGAGTAATAATGGAAGCGATCACAACTATAGACGGTGGTGAAGCAGGCACAGTGCATCACTGGATCTGTTCTTCCCACAACAGAGTCCATACAGCATATGCCAAACACTGATAGATAGATAGATAGATAGATAGATAGATAGATAGATAGATAGATAGATAGATAGATAGATAGATAGATAGATAGATAGATAGATAGATAGATAGATAGATAGATAGATAGATAGATAGATAGATACTTTATTAATCCCAGGGGGAAATTCACATACTCCAGCAGCAAAAAATATTAAATTAAAGAGTAATAAAAAATGCAGGTAAAAAACAGACAATAACTTGAATAATGTTCAACGTTTACCCCCTCTGGTGGAATTTAAGAGTCGCATAGTTTGGGGGAGGAATGATCTTCTCAGTCTGTCAGTGGAGCAGGACAGTGACAGCAGTCTGTCGCTGAAACTGCTCCTCTGTCTGGAGATGACACTGTTATGCAGTGCACTGATGCAGTTCTTTGTGACCTTACTCAACTTGGGCACAGTCTGTTTTTCCAAACTGAGATCAGGCTATAAGTATGCTAGTGCCAAAGCTAGAACCTCTCAGTCTGCAGTCTGCCTTTACAATAATGTGTGCCACAATTAGAATATGTGAACTGTACATTAAACATCCATGAACATGCTCCCTAGTTGTGTAAGTGTTCTACTGTATACTGTTTTTGTAATCTCTTGCACTTGTTTTCTCATGTGTTGTCTATGGGTGACCTGTACTATGTTGCATGTACCTCTCTGGATAGATCAAGCAAGATTTTTCTCTGTGCATTTGTAGAAACGACAAATAAAGTATCCTGACCCTTGAATGTTGGGGATGTTGAAAGAATGGCAGTGTTCCAAGAGAAAATACATACATTGACACTGAGAGAATAAGCAAACTCCTGAAGGAAAGAACTGAGCTTAGAACTCAGGGACCCAAGCTTCTGGAGGACCTGTGAAGCAGCTGAGTCTGCACTGTCCTCTATAAAAATGTTTTTTATCTCCTTTTGATCAATGCTTTATTTTCAACAAAGGAATCACCAACCAAACCTACAAAAGATAACATGATGTAATATTAAACCTCCAGATTACCACCACCCCATAGAAAAAATGAAATGCTTAAAGATCTTAAACTAACAATGGAGAGATAAACAGAAGTTTATGCCACAATAGAGAGAATGCATGCTATATTCTTAACCCATAACCTCTAAGATCTAATAGAAAATAGACAGGGAGAGAAACATTACATCTGCCCAGAGCAAGAAAAGGCCAAACTAAGATTTACAGTACATTCAACAAGTACTAATCCCACAGAAGCTTGCACATTTTATTGTTATACAACATTGAATTGCTGTGGATTAAATTTGGGCTTTTTTTCGCAATGAGACCCAAGGCTGACATTGCTACAGGTGAATACTTACTGTATATGATCAACTATATAGCATTTTAAATTTGTAATTAATTTAAAACACTTTGTAGAAATCTGTTTTCACTTTGACACTAAAGACTATTTTCTGTTGACCGATGTTTTTGTGAATCTTCATAAAATAAAAATGTAGAAGCTGTGGACTTCCCAGAACCAATACTGTTGATCAAGGTGCTAAGATCACATCTGACTTGTGGAGGACGTTTTGTTCAATAATTTGTGTAAAGTTCAATTTCACCCTGGAAGAGCAATGGAGTGTCTGAAAGGGAAATTTACGATTTAGGAAATATTTACAGTGTGATGTGAATACATTTTAGTTTCATTAGTGTGACATCTTACCCCTTGTAGAATATTGTAAGAATATTCAATGCCCACTGTCTATGAACCCATCTTCTTTCAGATTCCAGTTTGGTTACAGACACTGAGTGGTGTCCATCTATTACACTTTGTAGTCAATGTAGTCTTGTTTCTGCACAGTTCTGCAAGGTTGAGAGTTCTCACCTGAAAATTAGGCCTAAGATTTATTAGATGATATTAGATGATAAAGAAGACTCAAGATCTATTCCCCTTTTATTTGTCATGCCTAAAGGAAAAAATACAAAAACTTTCAACTTGTGCTATTTGGGCACTGGAATGCAACATTGGCATATTGGCAAGGGAATGGCTTGGAAGATCACTTGTAGATTTCTACAAAAGGGATAGTCATGCTATGTCTACTTCATCGCTTCATCTGAAGTTTATAATCAAACTAGGCCTGGGTAAGTTAACGCGTTAATTTTTGTGATTACGGTGGCCTGTTTAACACATTATAAAATATGGTTGCATCCAGGGCCAGCAATGAGGTAAATGCCTCAGGCAGGGCTTTGGTCAGGTTGGCATTTTCACGTAACCTCTTTTTTTTTTTTAACATTGTGAAACAATAATACATGAAAGTGTGTACCTAAAGAATTACATACACACCCAGCACTGTATTTAAATACTAACGTTAAAAATTTTATGAAGTGAAATTTTCATATAAAGGTTTAAAATTGCATATTACGTGGTTCACAATGACACGCCACATGTCAGTATGTAGCATTGGTGTTTGTTTTCCTGATTTATACATAATGACATAGGTACATAGGGAAAAGTTGCGAAGGTAAAAATTTCATTGACTCTTTTTTTTCATTTCATGCCTCTGCCAGAAGATCAAATCAATATCATACCACATAAGTGCTAAATACGTTATCTTTGAGTGGCACTAATTTATCATGCCGTGCCTCTCTCAGGTCTGGACCCAAGGGCTCTACACTGTTATTTCCACAGCACAACAGTTGAAAAACACTTGTGTAGTGTATAATTATCACATTGTTGATGGTGATGAACAGCTGAGGACGGTATTTGCGGAATTTTAACACACATTTTAATGTATGTCCATTAAAGAAATTATCAGTCTTCAGCAGTGCATTCAAAGTCAACAGTCATTTTGATTGTTAGAATTGATTAATCACGATTAATTACACACAATTATACGATTAATCAATTTTTTAATCGATTCCCAGCCCTAAATTAAACCTGATGAGTGTGTTTAGAGCTTATGCTTTAGGAATTGCATTTCTTTTTGTTCATTGTGTAATTCATTGTTTCCTGCTGTTTTGATTTTCTGTTAATTTTCTGTGGGCACTGCCACTTTTTGACTTTGAACATGGCACATTGCCAGTGTACCTGTGTGCTGAGTGACATTGGCCCTATTACACTAAGGTGGTATGCACAGTTATGCATTTAAACTTTTACTAATCAAAGTAAAGACTTAATGAAAGACTAAATGAGCCCCCATCACGGTACATGACTTTTTCATTGATTTCCATTCACAGACTTCATTTGGATAATCTTAGTCAGTGGGGGCAGTTGTAGCACACTCCCATTATTGAGGGTTGTGTACTTGGACATAGATAGTCTGCGACTCACCCAAACAAAATCAGTCAGGTATGATCTTGTCATATGTGTTAGCAGTAGGCTCAGTGTGTGCGTGTGCCAACCAATGAGTACTTTGCCATAAGTATTATGCTTACAATGCTGCCATGACAAAATAAATGTTTGCTTGAATCTCTGAAGTATTTGTTTTATAACGGCAGAGTTGGAATGTTATGAGTCTGTGATACTTTGGAAATGTGAACCCGTGCTGAGAAGTCTGAACAAAGTTGTGTAATTTTTCATCCCATGTGATTGCTTAGTCACGTGAACCATCTTCAAGGTGATGAGATCCAGCAACTGAAGCTGTTAAGTTTGACATCCCCTCCGATTAGAAGTAGTGAAACATGCCTCCAGTTTAGGAAAAAGGATTTCTAGCTATTTCCAAGTAATGCGAAGAAGAGATATGTGTTAAACATCCTCAAGAGTTCTTTCTTTCAAATGAAAGCTGTTTGCAATTTCTAACTCTTACAGCAAAATATAAAGAAGGATTTGTTCCTTAACACTAGAATCCCTGAAGCCTATGAAAAAAGTTGTAATCTCGGGTCATCTTAACTTCCTTCACACCTCCTCATCAGTGTCTTTGTTTTGCAAATGTATCGATCGCTGCTGTCCCATCCCACCACTGCCACAGCTCATTTCGAACAAAAAGTTCTCCCAGCTCAAGTCTGTTTATCTGGGTGTGAGGTAGGTCTGGAATTGTATAGGGTAAACAATATATTGTTATTTGGAACACTTGCATTTCATGTGTGTTCTGTGTCTACAACAATCTATCTAAATGTAGGATAACAGGAAATGCGAGGCAAGAAATGTTGAACACATAGCTAAAACTGAAACTTTTTTCATGTTATAGTAATAATGACAAAATTTTGACACAAAGTGTATAATGGGTGAAGACTGAAGTCCAAATATTACATAAACACTTTCACAAAAGGTACATGTATAACAAAACAAGTGCGCTTTTATTCAAAAGAAAAAGAAATTGGGTTAGGGTACTACACTGACACAACCTCTTGGGTTGTGCAGCAGTAAGAACTCCTGACTCATAATCAAGAGGTCGCAGGTTTGATTCCAGGTCCTTCCTGTATTTACCGTGTTGAGCTGCTCTTGTTACTATTATAGGATAAAAACATCCATTTGATTTGAGTCTGTAACAACCGGTGTAAATTTATGGTACTTGTAAAGGTTAGCATTTTTTTATTATTTGGTTTCATTATCTCAGCCATGTTCACGCTCCCCCTGATCTGACACTGCTAGCTTTCAAATAAAGAAGTGGTATAACAGAGGTGAGCTCAGATGAGGATAACAGTTCCACATCGGAGATAGAGAACAGAAGCCCTCCCCACAAAGAACATCCATTCACACATATGAACAACTCAGCTGCACCAGGCATAAAGGAGAAAGATGGCAACGTTTGGATGCAGAAAGAGGTTGGGTGTCATCCTGCCAGTGAATCTGCCACATGCATGTCCTTCAACAAAACAGCAGGGCCTACAGAGCTCGCCAAGGTATTGTGCAAAGTTCTGTTTGAGATTATGTTTTTTGATGGTCTTTATATAAAAAAACATTTATATGTTACTTACATAAAAGCCACATCGAATGTTGTTTACATATATTTATTTACTTATATTCTGTCAAAGATTAGATTAAAGGGTTGCAAAAAGGTTTGGGGCAGCCACCTGTATACAAGTTGAATAAGGAGTACATATTTGTACAGATTCAACTCCAAAACAGAACTGTCTCGATGAGGCAAAAATAGCAGTTTTAAAGCAGAGGATAGGAAGTGACATCATCAGGGCCGGAACCAGAAATGGAGTCATCAGGGTCAGAAACCGGAAGTGATATCATTAAACCCGGATATGTAACTGACCTCATTGGGACCAGGCAGAATTACCCGTAACAGCTCTGCAATGGAAAGAGAACAAGGGTCAGTACACTCCACCACCCCCTGGTCTGGCATAGAATTACCCTCATTCAGGCTCCTTAGCTGCCTCTCATGAGCACGTGTGTGACACTTCCTAAAGCATAAAGTCACAAGAAGACTGCGGAACTTCCTGTGTTTGATCGACATAGGCATGCTGACAAAGTACATGTGCAATGCCACACCTTATTTAAGAAAAGATCCCAGTCATTCCATGGAAAAAAGACTTATAAAAACATTTTATTTATACTCTTCATTTCTAGTTTGAGCCTAACTTGTGTATGGTTGCTAGTCATGCTGTTATGCAGGAACACCTGAGGTCACATCTTGTGATGTCACCAAATGGAGGGAATAAAGGTCAGGGGTCATGCATTTTCTGACTATCTGAGAATTGTTAAAAATACTTCACATGTGGTGTGCTTTTTGCTTTATGCTTCCTTTAAACTTTCCAAAATACTGACTTCTCACTATAGTTTGCTCGACCATGCTTTTTGGTTTCTGACTGGGCTTTGGTAAAAGATGGAACTGAATTTTTGGATACAAACTTATAGTAAAGCTAAATAAAATCCATATTTTAAAGGCTGGAGATAGATGGGTAGATTTCAGTTCAGTTTATTTGTTTTCAGAATAGGTGTAATCTGCATACAAAAATAAGCACAAATACACATATAGCAAGAAATATAATCATTTTAAGATTACTAACAAGGTACTAATACACATAAAACAAGAATTACTGTATCTATAAGTAAATTACTACCCAAGTGTGGGTATTCACTAAGTGTAAATTGATCAGAATTTCACATACTTATCATTTAAAATTGAGGCAACTTTACATCCTTTGAAGCATTCATTTTAAATATTAAAACAGATTCCAACACAATTATAGTGCTAGTCTACAGACCAGCCGGCCCATATTCATTGTTCATGTCTGAATTTAGCAACCTTTTATCTGACTTGGCTATAAATTATGATCACGTAGTACTGATGGGAGATTTTAATGTACACATTGATGTGGAAACTGACACTTTTAGCAAATGTTTTACTTATTTGTTAAATTCAGTAGGATTTTGTCAGAATGTCAAAGGTCCAACTTATAATCATAACCACACATTAGATTTAATTATAACTTACAAAGTTGAAATTCAAAATTTAATTATTACCGGTCACTACTTAATTACATTTGATTTAGTCCTGCCCTTGCCAACACACTCCCAGATTAAAACAAAGACAGTGCGACATCTACTGTAGATTGTAATTCTGCTTCAGAATTTATAGATACTTTGAGTAAGTCGAGTGTAATTGTGGAAAACCATTTAGATCAGTTAACATCACATTATAATGTGACCTTGAGAGATGCTTTGGACACAGTGGCTCCCCTTAAAACAAAAGTGATCAAAGCACATAGAAACTCTCCCTGGTTTAATGAAAACATTCGAGCTCTTAAATTAGAGTGTCGAAAACTGGAGCGCAGATGGAGAACAACAAAGCTACATGTCTTTCAAATTGCATGGATAGAGAGTGTTAATAAATATAAAAAAGCCCTCTTTAAAGCTCGCTCAGAATACTATTCTACATTAATAGATAACAATAATAAAAATCCTCGGGTACTGTTTAGAACAGTGGCTACATTAACAAATGGAAATTCAGATCAACAGTGCAAAATACCAACAGACATTAGCAGTGCAGACTTTATGAACTTCTTCAATGAGAAAATTAAAAATATAAGATCCCAGATCTCTGCATCACAGTACAAACCAAGTACTAGCTTAGCAGACCCTGTCTCATATTGCACTCAGCACTTTAGTAATTTTAATCCTGTAACTGAGCAGGAAGTCTTAAGTTTAATTTCTAAAATGAAGCCCACTACTTGTTCCCTAGATCCAGTGCCAACAAAACTAGTAAAAAGTGCAATGGATGTTCTTGCAGCGCCTATCCTAAACATTATCAATAGTTCATCATTGCATGGCACAGTACCTGATACACTAAAAGTGTCAGTCATTAAACCATTACTTAAAAAGTCAGACCTTGACCCACATATACTAAATAATTATAGGCCTATTTCAAATTTACCGTTTCTCTCTAAAATACTAGAAAAAGTAGTCGCCAGTCAGCTTCAGACACACCTTATGCATTACAATTTATTTGAGAAATTCCAGTCTGGTTTTCGCACTGGTCATAGTACAGAAACGGCACTAACACGGGTTGTAAACGACATTCTGATAGCCTCTGATGAAGGAAACTCCACTATAATTATGTTGTTGGACTTAAGTGCAGCGTTTGACACCATCGACCATTCTATTTTACTGCACAGACTAGAAAATGATGTTGGGCTTACAGGCACCATTCTCGCTTGGTTTATTTCTTACTTATCAAATTGATTCCAATATGTACAGAAATGTGCTGACAGTACTCCATCATTATACACAGATGTTCAATATGGTGTCCCGCAGGGCTCAGTACTGGGACCTTTACTGTTTTCACTTTACATGCTTACACTGGGTTTCTCCAATGTTGTCTTTAATTAGTTGTGTTAGCGAAATAAAGGAGTGGATGAATGAGAACTACTTGTCTTTAAATACAGATAAAATAGAGATTTTAATTGTTGGAGGGAATGACGCTGATCACAACAATATTTTGTCATCATTTAACTCACTGGGAATCCCAGTCAATTTTACTGAATCAGCCCGCAATCTAGGAGTTATCTTTGACTCTAGCATGTCATTTAAAGCGCATATTACAAAGTTGTCCAAAACATGTTTCTTCCATCTTAAAAATGTTAGGAAATTAAGGCGCTTTTTAAATAAACAGGATTCTGAGAAACTAATTCATGCATTTATCTCTAGTAGGATTGACTACTGCAATGCGGTGTTCACTGGATGTTCAAACTGTTCTTTATACAGCCTCCAGTTAATCCAAAATGCGGGCTGCGAGAATTATTACAAGAACAAGAAAATACGAACACATAACTCCAGTTCTTCAATCCTTACACTGGCTCCCGGTTAAGTTTAGGGCAGATTTCAAAATCCTTCTTTTAACATATAAAGCATTAAATGGTCGAGGTCCGGCTTACTTGTCTGAACTTATCATGACTTACAAACCTGAACGCACATTAAGATCTCAAGATGCTGGTCTGCTTATGATTCCAAGGATTAATAAAATAACAGTGGGAGGTCGAGCTTTTAGTTACAGGGCCCCTAAACTGTGGAATGGTCTGCCTGCTACTATAAGAGACGTCCCTTCGGTCTCAGCTTTTAAATCCCGGCTGAAGACTCACTACTTCAGTTTAGCATATCCTGACTAGAGCTGCTGATTAGCTGTACAGACTGCATCTCTGTTGTTAGTCATTAGCACTTAAACATAAGTAACATGACAGTTATAATTGTATAATAACCCTCACTTATGCTGTTTTTCTTCTCGGTACTCAAATGTGGCACTTGGTGCCATGGCCCACCTGCCAAGTTGTTTTGCCTGCCTAAGGAAAAGTCATCCCAGATGGAGGATCACAGGAATCGTGGGAAAGAGGGGTCCTTTCATCGGATTGGCTGGCCCAGCATTGTTTCAGCCGTGGAATGGCCAAATAGGGGAGGCAGCTTGAAGGATGAGGTCTCCAGAACTCTACACAAATCCAAATCTTATTATGGGATATATCATCTACTGTTAAATTCTGCTCTGTACTTCTAAAATTTATATTTTTTATTTCTTACTATATTGAGGAATTGTTCTGTTCTGTGTAGTGTATTGTATTGACCCCCTTCTTTTGACACCCACTGCATGCCCAACCTACCTGGAAAGGGGTCTCTCTTTGAACTGCCTTTCCCAAGGTTTCTTCCATTTTTTCCGTAAAAAGGTTTTTTTTGGGAGTTTTTCCTTGTCTTCTTAGAGAGTCAGGGCTGGGGGGCTGTCAAGAGGCAGGGCCTGTTAAAGCCCATTGCGGCACTTCCTGTGTGATTTTGGGCTATACAAAAATAAACTGTATTGTATTGTAAACTGTAGTTGTAACTTCACAATACAGGATATCAGTCTTTAGCACAGTATATACACATAGCTCATTGTCTGTTAAGATGTCTGCTAAGCCAGCTCCATACTGTTTAGCGCACAGGAAGTAAGACTACCTTGGCAAAGTGGTGGCTTATTATTGAGTCTGATGGCTGAGGGTAAAAATGACCTCACGTAGAGTTTCTTGGAGCAACGCATTTTTCACTCTGTTACTGAATGTGCTCCTGTGTTAGCCAAAATCTCAAACAAGGGTTGAGAGTGATTGTCCATATATAGTAAGCAGCTTTCTGAGTGACGTCTGTTCTACCACTTCCTCCAGTGAGTCCAGCCATATTCCCAAGATTGAACTAGATTTATTAACTAGTTTGTTGGCATCACCTACACTAATGCCATTTCCTCTGCCCACTACCACACAGAGTAAGACACTGGCCACTACAGACTAGTTGACAACATGTACGAGTGGCCTGGATAAATGAAACGCCATCCTCAGGAAAGAGGTGACTCTGACCTTTCTTGTATACAGTCTCTGTGTGGGATCCTTGAGATGCATCCTGAGGTACGTATATGTCTTCACCTGCTAGACTACCTCTACATCTTCACCACCAATGACAGTTAGGGGCAGAGTGGGCTTGACCCTCCTGAAATTTACAATTAACTCCTTTGTCTTATTGGTGTTGATCTGCAGCTGATTCAGTATTCAGTTTGTACCATTCAACAAAGACCTTCACTTCATCCTGCATTGACTCTCCTACCTTCTGCTGATACATCTGACTACAACTGTGTCATTGGAACATTTCTGTAGATGACATGATTCAGTATTTTATCTAAAGTCTGAGGTATACATGGTAAACAGAAAGGGAACCAGTACTGTTCCCTGTGGAGTTCCTATGCTAGTCATGGCCATGTCCAATACACAGTTCTTCAGCTGCACAAACTGTGTTATGCTGTTACATACCTGTTATTCTGTACCATCACTGTGAATTATTACCCATTTATCTAAGCTAGGGACTGGGCAATTAAAAGTGGGGGCACATCTTCAAGGTGATACTGATTTCCTGGATGAATTGGAGGCTGGAGCTGTCACAATAACACAAAGTGAAATGGGTACAAGAGTGACATTGTAAGGACTGGATGCAAGTTCAAAAACAATAGCAGAAGAATTGGCAGGAGGGAAAAAGAAGGATAGTCAGTGTTTTTTGGCCAATGGAAAGAACTGGATGATTACCAGCTGAAAGGTATTATCAAGATAGGCAGTGCCCCAATCAAAGTGATAATTGGATGGTGGTCATTTTTTTATCGGTTAACTTGGATAATATGCCAACAGCAGACATTTTTTGGAACTTGGATGAGATTCTCCAATCATTCTGCATTTTGCAGATACAGTACATTGAGGCCTTATTCATTAACTTTAACTGCAAGTTTCAACAACCAGAGCAAAAGACTTTTGCCATCAACTTCAATTGTGTACAGACTGAGAACAACTTTTTGTTAGAGGACTTTGCCATTGGTAGGGTGTGGAATGGGCTCATGTGTTAAATGTATGATATGTCAAGAAGTGTAGAAAATTGGGTATAGGTTATATCGTCGTGGGTAAAAATATAAAGATTTTGTGTGTGAGTGTGTGTGCGTGTGTGTGTGTGTATATGTAAGTGTGTGAAGCGATCTTCACCTGTTAGGATGTGCACAGGGTGTTGTAGGGTGTGCTTTACTATTGCTGTTTAAACTGAGACTGGTTTCAAAATAATAACCAATTTATTATTTTACATCCTTCATGTTTATATGTTTATGCTTTTTATATATATTTATATAGTTTTATATTTGTATATATATATATATATATATATATAGAGCCACTCCTCTTCACCAAGCTTTGTCCTCTTCCACCCGACTCTTGCTCCTGACTGGAGGGAGGCGGCCCCTTTTATACACCCCGGATGGACTCCAGGTGCATCCTGATGAGCTTCTGTAGCCACACCCCTGTGTGGCGGAAACTCTGGCGGTGTATCCGTAAGTCCTCCGGGTGTCCCCAATCCTCTCCCCCCAGCACTTCCGGGTGTGGCGGAAGTGCTGAGGTCCAGGGCTCCCAAGGCATCAGGGCGCCCCCTGGCGGTGACCATGGGCCCCTACAGGGTTGAGCTTCCAAGCTCTGTACCCGTGGCCCCCAAAGCAACCAGGGTGGGTGCCCACTCGTGTTCTGGATGAGGCACAAGCCCTCCTCCGGTACTCCTGGGCATCCCAGCTGGGCATGAACCCCAGCCAGGTAACACATTTGATTATCATCATTAATTACATATCCCATACAATACAATTCATCATTAAAATGTATTTTGTAATGTGTTTATTCATACATTGAACATCAATTGAAAAACTCTCATTTCCCTGCATCATATACACTATATTTATATAATTCAGTGTGTGGTGGGTGCGTTAATGTGCTATCAGCGCATGCTCTCAACCTCTCTCTACATATTGATTTTGTCCAAGTTAAGAAGCAGAGAACAAGATAAGTTTATTGGTGTTGACTTGCATTCCAAATGATATTATTGAATGACTTGCAAAGTGAGTGCAGCCAGGGTCTGACTGTTACAAGGGTGGTCACCAGATAAGTAGTCCATGATCCAGCAGTCAGTGGTTGCACCATCCCAAACTGACCAGAGCTTCTCCCTCAGAGGTTTGAGATGTATAATGTTAAATGCACCAGTGAAGTCGAAAAGCAAAATCCTTACCTTGCTACTCTGTTTCTCCTGATAGCAGTAGGCTTTATTCATCATATAGATGACAGCATCATACATTTTTTGGAACCAAAAGCTTACATAGCCAGAACTCTCAAAGGCAACAATTCCAAATCATATATGCTACTTGTTTCTCCATCAGATATGGATATACAAACTAAAATTATTGCGGTGTTGATTGTTTCTACCTCTCTAGCTTTTTTCACTGTAAATTAAAGTAAAATGTGGGATTTAAGGTCAAAAAAGCAAGCATTTAAGACCAATGCTACGTAACTTTGAATTCATATCCTTCTGCACGTACTGTCAGTGTGGAATTGGCACATTCTTTCATTGTCATTTGAGTTTTCACCAGGTACTTCAGTTTCCTCACATACATGCCAACAATTTCAGCTTCAATGATTGTGGGTTTCACATCCTATCAACGTTCAGTCCTTCCCCAGTATGACAAGGATAGGCTCTGGCATCATGGCTTGGAAATTGTGGCTGTGGATATTTGACAGATGAATGGATAAATGGTTTTGTTTCACACCCAACACTTTTGAGCAGGTGTGGAAATAGTATCATGATAAAAAATGAGAAAAGAATGTAATTTTATTTTTTAATTTACATCTGGAGCCCCGGCATACATTTGAAGTGTACTTCAAAAAAGGTTCAAGTTGTCTCTGATTCTTACCAAAGAGACTGAGCTTATTTTTTTCCTCCAGCAAAGACCTTCAAAGGTTTCTTTGTTCCCTTACTAAGCAGAGAAGCTTTTGATTCCTTTAGCAATGAAAAAAAACTTGTTCTAAATGTTACTGTATCTGACAGAGGATGTAGTATAACTTAAAACCTCAATCAATCAATCAATATGGTATATTATTCTTTATACTTTCTTATCACAAAATATTCAAAACTGTTAAAAAATGAACAAGAGAGCATGGTCAATTACAAGATAATTTTTCAAATCCCAGGTAAATGGCAAAGAAATATTGACACTCTAAACATTCTCAAACTAAGCCATATTTAAAAAGACTACAGTATTTATGAAATTCAAATGAGAAAACAACTTATGTTACAAAATTAAACTCAGTGAGTATAAGAAATAAGTCAGGGGATGAGGTAGCAACTGAAGGAAGTGTTAAATAGAATACTGCTAAAATAATAAAGTAGATAAATGAAACAAAAAAATATTTTAGGGAAACCAAATTGTGAAAAAGAATGAATATTTTAAATGGAAACCTTTTTTAGATTTTAATTACTTAATCTATCATGGTTACTAAAAAAAATAATTAATGTGCTTGCACATCATGAAAATAAATACAAGTTAATTGGGCAGTGTTATTATGTTAGGGCTGAAAATTTTAAAAACAAGAAATTTGTAAATAAGGAAAACTTGGTTTAGGGAACAAAAGTGTAAATGAGAAGAAGTAATGCGAGTTGGACACTTGCTAGTTTACTTGCCCACTGCTCTTTCTAAAAGACCTACAGACAGCACATACTGTAGTTGAACTGCGACTCTCTAGCAGACCCCTTTTCTCCATAGTATTCTTCCGAGAGGGTCAGTTCTTATGAGAATGGGTGTTTATTAATTAAATAACCCGGTTAGCTTTCTATCTATATGGCTTATTATTTGTTTTGTCCTTGGTATCCTTCAGACTGATAAATAAATAAGTGGTATATAAGATATACAGAAACACATGCTTAATGATGGCTAACTATGTTTAAGTTACACATGTCGTGAAATCTCGAGAGGAACTATTCTTATTGCCCAATACATCCGTGTGTTCCAGTGGTGGTGATAACATGCCCCATTCCCTACAGCACAGCTATAGTGAGAATTATTGTACATTTTCCACATGTCACAGTCACCACTTGTTTTAAATTTTCTTACACTTGTCTAAAAAAGTGTGTAAAAGACTCTCATGTTGGATGACTTTCTGTCTAACTGATATTAGCTGTTAGATTTTGCAGCCTTAAAATTGAAATGATCTTGTATTTTGTTCAGAGCTCTCCACTTCTGATGATCAGTTTTGTAACCTTGTCCTGCACCACTTGCTCCTAAACAGCCCCCCAGACTGATGTTACGTGATTATGTTGACCTCTTTTGTAAGTTGCTTTAGATAAAATCACCTGTTAAGCAAATAAATGTAAAATATAAATAGTGATATCCTTTCACATGTTTATATCCATTGCCTAAAGTGAATCTGCATGGGTTTAACATAGAAGTGTCTCAGTGACCCCATTAGAGAGCAGTTGAATTCTAGCTGGGGCTTGGTCTTGAAGAGGACTCCATTTTATTTTTGTAAATCAATCTGCTATTGTGAATTTCCCATTGGGATTAATAAAGTATCTATCTATCTATCTATCTATCTATCTATCTATCTATCTATCTATCTATCTATCTATCTATCTATCTATCTATCTATCTATCTATCTATCTATCTATCTATCTATCTATCTATCTATCTATCTATCTATCTATCTATCTATCTATCTATCTATCTGCTTTCATTTGGTCCTGGTCTTGACTTTTTCTTGATTGCCCTTGGACTCAGTCTTGACTTAGATAGATAGATAGATAGATAGATAGATAGATAGATAGATAGATAGATAGATAGATAGATAGATAGATAGATAGATAGATAGATAGATAGATAGATAGATAGATAGATAGATAGATAGATAGAGGCCCTCGCCCGGCTGGGACGCCTCCACACTGGGAGGACTGGGGGAGCAAGCGTGGCCAGAGCGTTACTGCCTCCTGGGTTGCAGCAGTACCTCGGACTCCGGCAGGGCTTCATGGGAGTTGGAGCTTGGTGCAGCCCTGTTGGGATCTGCAGGCACTGGAAGTGCTGATGGAAATAGGTCATCAGGCACCTGGAGCACTGCTGGGTGTCTAATTAAAAGAGCCAGCAGCCACAACTCGGAGCCAAAGTCGGGAGGAGGAAGACGAAGCTTGCCAGGAGGAGTGGAGGAGAAAAGAAGAAAGAGAGGTAAGGATTTGTGTGCTGTGCTTATTAAGACTGTGTTGTGCCTGTGGGAAACTGGGAAGGCGTTTCCCAGTTTCCCACGAGGTGAAGATAAATAAAAATAACTTGTGTTTTTATAACTGTGCCTCGTGTGCCTGTCTGTGTCGGGTTGGGTGGCTGGCACGCCCACTAGTGGTTCTGTCACAATAGATAGATAGATAGATAGATAGATAGATAGATAGATAGATAGATAGATAGATAGATAGATAGATAGATAGATAGATAGATAGATAGATAGATAGATAGATAGATAGATAGATAGATAGATAGATAGATAGATAGATAGATAGATAGAAAAGGATTTAGGGGTTTATGTTGACACAACATTTTCATCGACTAAACAATGTGTAGAAACAATTAAAAAGGCAAATAAAATGTTAGATTACATTATAAAAACTATTGAATATAGGTCTAAAGGACATTATGTTCAAACTATTTCATGCACTGATAAGACCACATCTTGAGTATTGTGTGCAGTTCTGGTCACAATGCAACAAGTAAGACATAGCAGCACTTGAAGCTGTGCAGAGCAACCAAATGCATCCCAGGACATAAGGACATATCCTACTCTGACAGACTCTGAGAATTAAACCTGTTTAGTCTCAAGCAGAGAAGACAGTGTAGGGACCTCAACCAGGTATTTAAAATCCTCAAAGGCATTGTTAAAGTTGATCCAGCAACATTCTTTTAGCTTCTGGGTGAATCACATACTCGAGGACATCAGTGGAAATTAAGGGGAAGTGCGTTTAGGGCTGAAGCCAGGAAACACTTCTTTGCGCAAAGTGTTGTAGGAATCTGGAATAAACTACAGAGTCATGTAGTCAAAACAGAAACCTTGACAACCTTTAAGAATTCTTAGGAAGAGATATTGGGACAGCTTAGTCATTAACTAAAACAAGCGAGTTATTTGTGTGTTTCTTATATCATAAAAAAAAAAGAACTACAGTCACAAACCAAAGCAAATGGCAGAAAAAGCAAATGCAAATGTCACAATATTACAATCTTCCCTTTTAGCTTCTACTATACTAAAGAAAGCTATTTGAATATAGTAGAGGTATCCAAAGCTGCAATACAGGATTCATCACATCCCGGTCATTGCCTCTTCCAGCTTTTGCCATCGGACAAGAGATACAGAGCAATGATAACCAGGACAAACCGCCTTAAAAACAGCTTTTATCCAAAAGCAAACATAGCCCTGAACTCAGAATAAAACTGCTCCATATCATTCTCCCAATGTGCAATATAGACTTTAAGTCAACCAGTACTTTTATTACTATTTGGTTTGATATTATTTGTCTTTTTAACTCTTATGCCTCACACTGAGTCGACTGCACCTTCAATTTCATTGTTCCTTTGTAAAAGTGACAATGACAATAAAGATCTATCTATCTATCTATCTATCTATCTATCTATCTATCTATCTATCTATCTATCTATCTATCTATCTATCTATCTATCTATCTATCTATCTATCTATCTATCTATCTGTTGCCATCCTTTAAAGCATTGTGATGCATCATGTAATTATAAAGATGTAATAAACACATGACTATTGATGGGCATTGCAATCAAAAAGAATATCACGAAAATGATGCACTGTAATAGCAGCAAAATTAAACAATAATCAAATATCCAAATATAATAATAAATGAGAAGAAATAAAGATCTAAAAATGTATTACAAGAGAAACCAAATACAAAATCATGACAGTTAAATACATAAAAACTGTCTACTGTAGTGGGAAGAATGATGAGGCAAGGAAAAATCCAAATTCTTGGGGTGCCAACTGGGCAAAAAGCTGTTTAATTTAAAAAAAAAAAAAAAAGAAAAACATTTCAATCAAACACATGCTTAGTGATGCTCTCTGGATGGTTGACAGTTTCCATGGACTAGTGCTCTTTTTAAAGGGTGCACTCTCTCTCTTTATGGCAGTCAAGTCTGAAATGAAATGTCACCTTCTGGGAGTGTCTCCGTTTTATACATTGTAGATCGGAAGGGGCGGGCTAACTTGGCTTTGTTGCCATCAAGGGGTGGTTTCTCAAGGCCACGAGACAGTGCCCCCTCTCAACCCAGGGTGGTACTACATAATTTTGGTGAGCCTGGAAGCCGACCCTCTGGCTCACATGTGTGACACTATTTATATTATAGAACAGCAATAAAACATAAATCTACCCAAAATACTTAGTCCAAAAATGTTTATTGATGGCTACATTCAGAAAAGAAGGTGCCTCAGCTATCTGCAACATTGTTTTAAACCTTCTGCTCAATGATTTGATTGTATAGTACAACCAAAATTAAGAATTCTCGTATGACTTCATTTAGAATGTAAGAATTTCATTATTTTCCACTTTCTGTAAGATACTTTACGTTCATTATTCCTGTAAATAGAATTTAAATCCCTTTAGTTTTCCAGTAAAACATACTGGGATTGCTTGTATTATGCTAAAACAAATTACAAAAAGATAAAAAAGCTGAGACAAAATATTTCATTGTAAAGCTGCAAAACCTAAATAAATCCAAAATATTTGACCAGAACATTTAAAACTGTGTGGTCATTATGGAGTTCATTTCCTGCTATTCAGACTCTCACTGGAGAAAAGTCAGAATCACTTGAACTGCAACAATGGACATTTTGAAAAGCAACAATTTATTAAGTCAGTTTTGTCTTTCTGTAGTGAACATGACAGTGAGGAGCTTTACTTATTTAAAGCCATTTGACTATTGTTATTGTCACCAATAGGATTCACTCAGGGCATTGCACCCCTCCATTTTAGGTCCTCACACAGAGAAGATGGCCTTGAACCCCGGGTCTCTGAGTAAGAAGTGAATGCCCACCCGGCTTTGCTAGAGGAAAGCACCTTTATTCAGGTGATCAGGCCGGATTTCTGACTTCTACAGTACATCATAAGGGTATTGTATCACACAGTGGCAGGCTGCCTCTCTCTCAGCCTTCCTCCTCTCTCATCTCTGGCTACAGGTGTAGATACTGGACTTTTTACAGCTGGTGCAGAGATATAATAAGCGACTCACTCTGGGTTACAGTAATTGAGCTGGCAACCTTGTGCTTTACCATACAATATCTACCATACTGTCTGCCAAAGGTGAGATATTCCTACCTAACACAAAGAGACAGGAGAATTCCGTGGGGACATCCCTTTGAAGTGAAAGATTGTCAGGAATTCGCCTTCTTCTATTATCCTGTAGTCTGCAGTGAAGACATCCTCTATGGCAATAAGGAGGATTTTTTTTTCAGTGACAAACAGGGCATTAACAATGAAGTGAGATATCCTGTCAATATTCTCCAGCATGCCACTCTGTGACTGAGTCATCACTAGCAGATCAGGCTTAACAATTGTCGCTATCTGCCTGACATTTTAGCAGTGAACGATTGTACCAGTGTTTAACCTAAAAGGTCCAGGAACAATTGTTGGTCACATTCCAGGGGGTTAAGACGGGACCATCCGTTGAGTCAGTTGACTGCACGACCCTTTGCCAGTCAGGGTTCTGACTTCCAACATGGCAGTGAACTGTGATTTCCTCAGCAGATGACTCACCCGAATGCAGAGTCTTGTTAGTGCCATTCAGAATGGGACTGACTCACAGCTTTTATGTGATTAACAGCAGCCAGCCTGTGTCATTAGGCACACAAAACGGTTAACGGGAAGAAAAAAAAAAGCTTCAAAGAGTGCACGTTATTGCGCGGCTGTGGCTGCTTACGCAAAAGCCCATTGATAAAATAAATGGTGCACAACACCCCTTTGCTTTTAAAGACCATTTCCCGTCAGAGTGATCGAGATCTATTAATTTAAAAGTTTTAACAACAGGGGCAACGGTGGGAGCTATGCCGATTAATGTGTTTCCATGCCACACGTGAAGGATGGCTGACATTTGCTTGATGGCTAGCAATTACTAGCTTGTCAGAACCCTGATCCCTGAGTGTCTGGGTCTCGAGTTCACC
The DNA here is from genome assembly GCF_900747795.2 of Erpetoichthys calabaricus. Taxonomy (NCBI): domain Eukaryota; kingdom Metazoa; phylum Chordata; class Cladistia; order Polypteriformes; family Polypteridae; genus Erpetoichthys; species Erpetoichthys calabaricus. The sequence continues at coordinate 113,886,699 of NC_041406.2, read as the reverse complement.
ATGAGGGGCAAATCTTTCTTTTTGAAAAGCTTGCACCCTCATCTATTTTGAGCTACACTTGGCCTTCAGCAGTCAATTGAGAAATAAAGCAAGCTCTGTGCTTTATGCACAGAGTCAGTCAGTCCGTCATTTTCTAACCTGCTAAGTCCTGAACAGGGTCTGGGGAGAGCTGAAGCCCATCACAGCTAGCATAAGATGCAAGGCAGGAGCAAACACTGGACAGGGGGTCAGTCCATCGCAGAGTGAACACACACATGCACACACCCACCCCAATCACACACTAGGGCATATACAGTAGGATCGCCAGTCCACCTAACGTGCATATCTCTGGACTGTGGGATGAAGCCAGAGCACCTGGAGAAAACCCACACAGACATAGGGAGAACATTCAAACTCCACACACAGAGGTTCTGGGATGCAAACCTGTATTTCCTTATATTGAGGAAGCAACATTGCCACTGAGCCACCATTCCACCACAGAGCGCCATCACAAAGTCCACTCCTGGCTAGCTTTATAACACCCACTAGTTTGTGCAGAGATGTGGACAGTAACAGGTTTAAATAAAGTTACAGCAATTTAGTGAGATTTTCACCAGGTGCTGCCTCAGTGACTACAGACCTGTCACATTTGATCAGGAAGAAGAAAAGATTAGTTTATGAATAACATTTAGTAGGTTAGTGAGCATGCATGAAGAAAAAGGAGTATAAAGACAGATAAGGGATAGTGTTAGCTACTAATTGGCTTTAAAAAGTGTTCACCCTTTAACATTTTCACATTTTGTTATTATGCAGTGTCACACACGTGTGCATGGGAGGCAGCTAAAGAGTCTGAATGAGAGTAATTCCATGCCAGACCAGTGGGTGGAGAAGTGCACTGACTCTTTATCTCAATTCTCTGCAGACCAGGGGCCTTATGTATAAACGGTGCGTATGCACAAAAATGTTGTGTACGCCCATTTCCACACTCACATTGCTATGTATAAAAACTAAACTTGGTGTAAAGCCACTCACATTTTCACGCTAGCTCAATCCCTAGCGTACGCAAGTTCTCCATTTGGTTTTGCAAACTGGCAGCACCCAGCGTCAAAGCAGCGCTTTTGTTCCAGTATGGTTTCCCTTTCTTTTTTAGATCCACATCCCTGACGCGGCTTTATCATATATACTGAAATTAACTGCATATTGTTTATTAGTTTAAGGCATCTGATTGTAATTAACCTGTAACAATATAATGGTCCATGCAATGGCCAAACTATTCCAAATACCATAGCTGCTTTAGCATGGTTACTCTCACTGCACCTTCTTCTTCATCATCTTCTTTCCCGTTAGAGGTTGCCACATCTTTTTCCATATTACTCTCACTGCACCACTCGGAGTATTTATATCACTGTATCTGAGTGTGGAATCACAGCTCTACAGCAGCTAATTGGAAAGAGAATTATCAGTATACAGCATCAAGCACACGCTGCCTCAGCCATGCTGTCTATTTGAACTGCTCTCATACGACAAACGCTTCAGAGCCTTTCCTGTAGGGAGCTTGTGGTTCAGAAACAGTTTCATCCCAAGAACTATAAACACAATCAATCAGTCCATCAAGTGCTCCTTGTAGAACTGTTTGTACTTATAAGTACAATTACTTCACTGTAAACTTGAGATGCAGTTATAATATTGCGCAACCTGAGCTATGTTAGTGCGTATTTACAAATGATGACAATATCATTTAAAGATGAAATGCAGCAAAATATGTTTATTACATTATACGGATAAAATGTTAACATCATTTAAAGTCATATGAAAAAGTTTGGGAACCCCTCTTAATTCTTTGGATTTTTGTTTATCATTGGCTGAGCTTTCAAAGTAGCAACTTCCTTTTAATATATAACATGCCTTATGGAAACAGTAGTATTTCAGCAGTGACATTAAGTTTATTGGATTAACAGAAAATATCCAATATGCATCATAACAAAATTAGACAGGTGCATAAATTTGTGTCCCCTAACAGAGATATTACATCAATACTTACTTGAGCCTCCTTTTGCAAATATAACAGCCTCTAGACGCCTCCTATAGCCTTTGATGAGTGTCTGGATTCTGGATGGAGGTATTTTTGATCATTTTTCCATACAAAATCTCTCTAGTTCAGTTAAATTTGATGGCTGCCGAGCATGGACAGCCTGATTCAAATCATCCCATAGATTTTCGATGATATACAAGTCAGGGGACAGTGATGGCCATTCCAGAACATTGTACTTCTCCTTCTGCATGAATGCCTTTGTAGATTTCGAACTGTGTTTTGGGTCATTGTCTTGTTGGAATATCCAACCCCTGCGTAACTTCAGCTTTGTGACTGATGCTTGAACATTATCCTGAAGAATTTGTTGATATTGGGTTGAATTCATCTGACTCTTGACTTTAACAAGGGCCCCAGTCCTTGAACTAGCCACACAGCCCCACAGCATGATGGAACCTCCACCAAATTTGACAGTAGGTAGCAGATGTTTTTCTTGGAATGTGGTGTTGTTCTTACGCCATGCAAAGTGCTTTTTGTTATGACCAAATACATTTTTGTCTCATCAGTCCAAAGCACTTTGTTCCAAAATGAATCTGACTTGTCTAAATGAGCATTTACTCAAGGGCTTCTTTCTCATCACCCTGCCAACAGATGTTCTTTGTGCAAATTGCGCTGAATTGTAGAACGATGTACAGATACACCATCTACAGCAAGATGTTCTTGCAGGTCTTTAGAGGTGATCTGTGGGTTGTCTGTAACCATTCTCACAATCCTGCATATATGCCGCTTCTGTATTTTTCTTGGCCTGCCAGACCTGGGTTTAACAGCAACTGTGTCTGTGGCCTTCCATTTCCTGATTACATTCCTTACAGTTGAAACTGACAGTTTAAAACTCTGAGATGGCTTTTTGTAGCCTTCCCCTAAACCATGAAACTGAACAATCTTTGTTTTCAGATCTTTTGAGAGTTGCTTTGAGGATCCCATGCTGTCACTCTTCAGAGGAGAGTCAAAGGGAAGCACAACTTGCAATTGACCACCTTGAATACCTTTTCTCATGATTGGACACACCTGTCTATGAAGTTCAAGGCTTAACGTGCTAATCCAACCAATTTGGTGTTGCAAGTAATCAGGATTGAGCAGTTACATGCATTCAAATCAGCAAAACTACAAGGGTACACAAATATTTGCACAGCCAGTTTTTCACATTTGATTTAATTTCATACAACTAAATACTGCTTCACTAAAAATCTTTGTTCAGAAAACACCCCAGTACTTAGATGTTCCTAGGACATGAAAGACATAACCACTGTTATCTTTTTTGTTGAAAGTAGAGTAAATTATTATGCAGGCTGAGAGGGGTTCCAAAACTTTTTCATATGACTGTAAATAATCTATATTGTTAATAATTAAACATGTGAGGACACGGTGTTGCACCGCTAGCAAGGAGCTGGCGCCCCTTTCAGGGATTGTTCCTGCCTCACGCTGTATTCTTTTTGCAGCAGTACTTGGCTTTGACACTGGGAAACAGAAAAAGACCCTTTAATGCAAAAGAAAAACAGATTGCTGCAAAGTGGTCTAAATTAATTACAAATATAAAACACAAAATAATTGATCACTCAGCACACATAAATCATCACCACTGGTGTAGCCAGTTGGCTTTAAACATCACATAAGGAGTTAAATGGAGATCACCTCTCTGTAGGCTCTGAAAGGCTTACAAGAGTAAAATGAATGAAGCAGAATACAAGAGGAAATCCTGGAGGAAAATCCGATGCAGTCTGCAAGAAAAACCTGTACCTTGGGAGAAGATTTGTTTACCAGCAAGATAATGACCCAAGCATAAATCCAAAGCAAAACAGCAATGGCTTAAAAACAATAACATTATTGCCCTGTATTTTTGGCTGGACTTGAAAAAGGCATGATCTCCATGCAATCTGACACGTCTTGAAAGAACAATTGCAAAAAAATTGTAGTGTCCAAATGTGCAAAGCTGATAGAGACCTGTGCACACAGACTCAAACCTGTCATGGCTGCCAAACTTATGCTATTGATTAGTTTGTTTTTTATACTCATACTAGACAAAGAGCCCGTTTCAACAATGTAAGATGAAACAGGCACGAGTTTGTGTCAGCAGTGTATGAAGAACAAATGATAAGTAATGAAGAAGTTGTTTTGTAATGATTGTAGTCCGCTTTTCTCATTACTGTACAGGCTTGTACTGTTAGTTGATGAATTTTCCAGGCCTATAGTATAATATTAGATGATGGATGTTCCAGTACAATATGGAATAGTAATAAGTATAAGCACCACAAACCTGATATACTGTAGGTGTATTGAATGAATGCGTAATTGAATCAGAAGTCGCCTTTCTCTTTGAAATTTTGCGGCCGTAAATCCGCTGCCTGCTGCAATGTTGGGGTTGGATGTCGGTCTCGTAAGGTTTTTCGGGCAGCTGCGCAGAAAGCGACTGCACATTCGGCTTCGGACGTGCGCAGAAGGCGACTGCGCATTCGGCTTCGGACGGACGTGAGTGAGTGAATGAGTGAGGAGGCAGGCGAATTATGTATTAAGATAATGAATTATGGCCACTTTGCAAATATCTGTTTTCAGTGTCTTTTTCTGTTTCAAAAAAGCTAAAATATTTCCACTGTGATTCAATTTTGAATAAAAATAAAATGTGATAAATTCCAAGAGGTGAATGCTTTTTTTTAGAGCTATAGCCTAAGCTGCGGCCCAGCTGAGCTACTCTGGATACTCACGACTAGCATAACAGTAGCAGTAAAACCTACCCACTTACCTTCCCCTCTTTATCAAGGGCTCTGCTGTGGAGTGCCTGAAAGTGGAGGTTACATATGACCCCTCCTGGACCCAACACACCTCTTCGCAAATCAAAAGAGGACAGACGTGATTGCATTTCCTGTGGCTCACTAAGAGAGCTAAACCTCCACCTTCCACAATCACCATTTCTACAAAGGCAGCATGGATAGTACATTGACCACCTGCATCTCTGTCTGGTATCGGCACTGTAAAACCTCAGAGAGTGGGGAGAGAGGCTGAGAATATCATTATGACATCTCTCCTTTCCATTAAGGAAATCTACAGCACACACTGCAGAAACAGGGCCACCAATACTGTCAGAGTCCACACTCACCCCCAAAATGGACTGTGTGTCCTTCTGCCCTCTGGCAAGAGATACCAAAGTATACAGTGCAGAACTGCCTGATTTCATAAAAGTGTTGTCCCATAAGCTATTAGTCTCATAATTAATGATCAGTCTTTTAATATAGTGCTAGTCTATTAATATGTTACTATGAGTTTACTTGTGGTAGACCACCTGGACCCACTGCAGTTTGCCTATAAGAAAAAGACTGGAGTAGAGGATGAGATTATCTATCTGCTCCACAAGGCTTACTCTCACTTAGAAAGAGCTGGCAGCACTGTGAAGATTATGTGTTTTAGTTTCTCCATTGCCTTCAATACCATTCAGCCATCTCTATTAAGGGTTAAGCTCAGAAAGATGTAGGTGGATGAGCCTATGGTGTCCTGGATAATGGATTATCTGTCAAGCTGACCACAGTTAGAGAGGCTCAAGGGCTATGTTTCTGATATGGACATGAGCAACAGGACAATCTACTTTTCTCTTCACTCTGTATGCCTCCGATTATAAATATAAAACCAGGTCATGTCACAGATGATTCTGCACTTACAGGGTGTATTGATAAGCAGGGTGAGACAAGGTATAGTAATCAGGTGGAGAACTTAGTGCAAAAAGAATGGTTTTCATCTTAACATCAGCAAAACCAAGGAACTGTTTGACTTTCTGTGCACCAAAAAGCCTCTGTGTTCAGTTACTATTCAGGCAGTGGAGGTATAGGTGGTACATCTCTACAAGTACTGTACTTGGGGTCTACATCAATGAAAAGTTGGACACAAAGGAAATATATAAAAAGGACACAGCAAGCTCTTTTTTCTTAGGAGATTGAACCCCTTTAATATGAGTAGTGACATCCTTCACACATTCTATAACTCTATGCTGGCCAGTTCGATTTTTCTAGTGTGTTGGGCTAAAAATATCACTTCAAGTGAGGCCCACTGAATCATGAAACAATTTAAAATGGCAAGTTCAGTTATGGGATGCACTCTGGAACCCCTAGAGGTAGTAGTGGAGGAGAAAAAAAGAAAACAAAACTGAATGCTATTATGAACAATACTGCACATCCTCCCTCTGACACACTAACATGGAGCGTTTTCAGCCAATGAATTATTCAGCAGGAGTGTGTCTGAATACTTTCTGAGTGCACTGTATCTCTTGGGGTTTCTCTTTGCTCCAAACACAAATGTTATAAGGAGGAGGAGCAAACTGTGGCACTGTATTACAACTGTTTAAAGATATTTTAACAGCTGAAGCACAGGGAAGGTTAAGGGCCTTATTTAGGGTCACCAAAAGTGGGACTTGAACTGGCAGCATCGTGTTTTAAGGTCCCACCATGCCTTAACCTACAGGCTCCTTTCATCATTCTTGATTAATATCCCTCAGCTTCCTAAGAGTGAAGTCAGAGCCTATCCAGCAAGCAACAGGTGAACAGCAGTAACCTGTCTTCATACCTACGTCCACCCAGGAGGCATTGCAATCCACTGCTGCACCATGCAGCACTATGGTAATATTAATAATAGTAAACATCTCAGTTTAAGTGATGGAAAGCACTCACGTGAAATGAATATGAAGTTAATAAGTAAAAGCCCCAGCTTTTCATAGAGAGAGAGCTCATCAGGGGACATGATTTCATTAACGTACAACAGCTGGAGTTAGATCCTCAAACAAAATCAGATTGGTAGGTAGATGAAACTGCTTTCAGAAAATCCATGGGGGAAAAGCAAAACCACATTTGATTTTTATTATTTTTAGTCAGATTTTCTTTGGAGTCAGTTATAAGAAATAAACAAGAAAGACTTAATAAAAACAACCTACACTGTGGTTCCCAGATCATCATCAATAGAAGACTGCAAGCACAACTTGATTGCCCTTTATGGTAAAATGACGTAACACCAGAAATCATTCCAGGAAGGAATAATCAAAGCTTTTTATTTCAAGGTACCTTCTATTAAGGATCTGAAAAGTGATGAAGTTACTTGAAGTATGTGTCACTATGCATCAGAGTAAATAAAGAAGCAGTAAAGGTTATTTCCATCCTGAGAAACACAGAACGACAGATAGAAGAATGATGTTTTGCGTATATACCATTCAGTATGGTAAAGACCAAAGGTTGTGTCTCTTAACTTTCTTTGTATTATTTTTTCTTGTTTTGAAATATCACTTTTTTCCATCTAATAAGCAATTTCAATACAAGAGGTGTACGTCATAGGTGTAGGTGGCATTACTTTTATTCTTTCACTTTTTTTCCTTGCCCATATTAATCGCTAGAGGATTACTGAACATTACTGATTGCAGTTCAGAGTCACAGGTCTTTTCTATGAGCATTAGGCACAGGATATTTCTTTATTTGCCCTTCAATGACTTAAAATTGCTACTAAGGAAAGATAAAGGAAGCATATGTGTGTCCTTCTATATACTGTATATATGTAATATATATTACGGTCAATGTTTGCACCACAGCTCTAACAATGTTAAATATTAGCCTTTTCATTAACCTTCTAGGAGGTAAAACCTCTGTCTATTACAAGCCAACTAACCTACTTACTTCCATTCTCTGACATCTGGCTCTGCAGTCATGAGGTTGACTTCTGTAATGAAGCACTCACAATGAGGAGTTTTTTCACTGATAGAGAACACCATTTGCATATTGTGGACAGGGCTCTCAATCAAAATTAGAGCAGACCTCATAACAACCACTCTAGAAGAACCCCAATAATAAACCCCTCATCCTTCTGTTCCTTGCATTCTACCCTAACACTCTATCTCTCTCACAGGTCATTGAACAACATTTTACTATTTTGAATAATGATCCTTCCACAGGGGATAAACCATGATGACTCTGACTAATGGTCCCACAAAAAAATCTTTATACAGTTGAATATTAAAAAATATTTTTTAAAAATAAAAAAAAAGTAATAAAATGCTCAAAAGAATAAAAGAAGACATAAAAGGAATTGCCTAAAAGACAGTCCTAAGCAAATAAGTCCAAAAAACACAAATCCATAATTGTAATCCTTAAACAGAAACAAGAAGTTAGCATAACAAGAAAAAAAATAGCAATACTTCCAATATTCTAACAAACAACTCTTTGTAATGCACTGGCTAGGTCTCTCACTCAAGCCTCCAGATAAAAGCAGAGAGAGTACCTGACAGTAGTGACATCAGAGTGGCCCCGCCTCCTGTGGCTCCACCCCCAAAGTGCATGGAATGAAATCACAATACAATATATAAATAAAAGATGGTAAATACACACAAATGAAAAATACAAATAATTAAAAAAAACAAAATACATAATAAGCCCGATCCATGCATAGCAGTGAGAACAAAGGTTTTGGACTCCTAAGACTTGGGTGAGATTTGTTGATAAGGACAGATCCTACCAGTTTATCAATGTGCTGACTACATGTCCACATGTCTCATTTCCAGTCCAAGGTGATGTCTATCGATCCATTTACACATCCATTATTGTACCCAGGTTTTTTCAGTTCAACGTCACATTGACAAATCTTGGATGCCAGTTCACTTCAGAGCCCACTTATCTTCATTCATTCATCCAACCAATATGTACAATGGTTATGAAAATAACTCCCCTACATGGAAGGCTTCCCATTTTATTGTTATGCAACACTGAATCACAGTGGATTTGAATTGGCTTTTTGACATTGATCAAGAACGAAAACCTTCTAATGTCAAAGTGAAAAAAGATCTCTGCAAAGTGGTCTAAATTAATTACAAATGTAAAACAAAATAATTGGTTGCATAAGTATTTAACACTTTAATATGACACACCTAAATCATCACTGATACAGCTAATTGGTTGTAGAAGTCGCAGAATTTTCTCAGTGAATGCACCTTACAGTATATGGTACAACTTGTGGTGAGTTACTACAATGAAGACAAAAGAACACTCTAAGAAAAAGCAAAACAACAACAATATTTATTTATATATAATAGCACATTTCAAACAAATGGTGTAGGTCAAAGTACTTTACAAGATGAAGAAAGCAAAAAAGAAAAATATAAAACTAAGGTTAGACAATACTAAGTAACGAAGAATAAAGTAAAGTCAGATGGCCAGGAGAACAAAAAAACTAGCAAAAAAAATAAATAAATAACTCTACAGGGGCCCACAGGGCATTCCACTTAACATAAATGATCTAAATGCGTCCTCATGGTTTTCAGGCTTCACATGAAAGAATTTGATGATAGTCATGCGGACATCTGCGGTACAGCCTTCATGGTGCCTTGCTCAGGTGGTGGCAACATAACAGCAGGAGACTGCCACATCACTTTTAAGTTTAGCTCTTGGAATTATAAGCAGACACCCATACAAAAGATCTAAGGTTACGGTGACAGGCATCCCCAATATAGCATGGAACAAGATTATTTGAGGCTTTGTAAACCATTAGCGGAATTTTAAAGTCAATTCTGAATGGCACAGGTAACCAATGTAATGACATCAAAATTGGTGAGATGTGCTCATATTTTCTTTTCCTAGTTAAGATTCTGGCAGCTGCATTCTGCACTTGTTGCAACTGATTGATGTCTTTCTTGGGTAGTCCTGAAAGGAGTGTGTTACAGTAATCTATCTGACTAAAAACAAATGTGTCTTGCATCTTGCAAAGTTATAATGGATCTAACTTTTGCTGTATTTCTTAAGTGAAAAAATGCTGTCCTAGTAATCTGATTAATATGTGATTTAAAATTTAGGTCAGAGTCAATAAATACCCCTAAATTCTTTACTTCTGTCATGACGTTTAAGCCTAATGAATCAAGTTTATTACTAATGCACTAACTAGGTAATAACTAAGTTTTCTGTTTTCTCCTTATTTAGTTTGTGAAAAATTACTACTCATCCACTCAGAAACACATGTAAGACATTGGGTCAGTGAAGCAAGAGAGTTGGGGTCATCAGGTGCTATTGATAAATACAGTTGTGTGTTGTCAGCATAGCTATGGTAGCTTACGTCATGAATTGAGATAATCTGACCTAATTGAAGCATGTTGATAGAAACCCAGGATAGATCCTTGTAGAACACCATATAGAATATCACGTGTCTTTGAAGTAAAATTACCACAACTAACAAGAAACTTCTACCTGTTAAGTAAGACTCAAACCAATTTAAGACACTACCAGAGAGGCACCACCCACTGACTAAGGCAATTTATATGAATATTGTGATCAATGTTATGAAATGCGACACTCAGATCTAAGAGGATGAAAACAGGTAAATGGCCTCTGTCTCCACAAGTCATTTAATATTTTAATAGGAAGCAGAGCCTGGGGACTCAGAGGTGGGCTCCCCCATCTCTGGGACTGAGGTCACCGAGGTGGTCAAAAAACTCCTTGGTGGCAGGGCCCCGGGGGTGGATGAGATACGCCCGGAGTTCCTCAAGGCTCTGGATGTTGTAGGACTGTCTTGGTTGACACGCCTCTGCAACATCGCATGGACATCAGGGACAGTGCCTCTGGATTGGCAGACCGGGGTGGTGGTCCCCCTCTTTAAGAAGGGGGATCGGAGGGTGTGTTCCAACTACAGAGGGATCACACTCCTCAGCCTCCCTGGAAAAGTCTATTCGGGGGTCCTGGAGAGGAGGGTACGTCGGATAGTCGAGCCTCGGATTCAGGAGGAACAGTGTGGTTTTCGTCCTGGTCGTGGAACAGTGGACCAGCTCTATACCCTTAGCAGGGTCCTGGAGGGTGCATGGGAGTTTGCCCAACCAGTCTACATGTGTTTTGTGGACTTGGAAAAGGCATTCGACCGTGTCCCTCGGGGAATCCTGTGGGGGGTACTCCGAGAGTATGGGGTACCGGCCCCCCTGATAAGGGCTGTTCAGTCCCTGTACGATCGGTGCCAGAGCTTGGTCCGCATTGCCGGCAGTAAGTCGAACCCGTTTCCAGTGAGAGTTGGACTCCGCCAGGGCTGCCCTTTGTCACCGATTCTGTTCATAACTTTTATGGACAGAATTTCTAGGCGTAGCCAGGGCGTTGAGGGGGTCCAGTTTGGTGGGCTCAGGATTGGGGTCACTGCTTTTTGCAGATGATGTTGTCCTGTTTGCTTCATCGGGCCGTGATCTTCAGCTCTCTCTGGATCGGTTCGCAGCTGAGTGTGAAGCGGCTGGGATGAGAATCAGCACCTCCAAATCCGAGACCATGGTCCTCAGCCGGAAAAGGGTGGAGTGCCCTCTCAGGGTTGGGAGCGAGATCCTGCCCCAAGTGGAGGAGTTCAAGTATCTCAGGGTCTTGTTCACGAGTGAGGGAAGAATGGAGCGTGAGATCGACAGGCGGATCGGTGCGGCATCCGCATGTAATACGGGCGCTGCATCGGTCTGTCGTGGTGAAAAAGGAGCTGAGCCGCAAGGCGAAGCTCTCAATTTACCAGTCGATCTATGTTCCTACCCTCACCTATGGTCATGAACTATGGGTAGTGACCGAAAGAACAAGATCGCGAATACAAGCGGCTGAAATGAGTTTCCTCCGCAGGGTGTCTGGGCTTTCCCTTAAAGATAGGGTGAGAAGCTCAGTCATCCGGGAGGGGCTCAGAGTAGAGCCGCTGCTCCTCCGCATCGAGAGGAGTCAGATGAGGTGGCTCGGGCATCTGATCAGGATGCCTCCTGGACGCCTCCCTGGTGAGGTGTTCCGGGCACGTCTAACCGGGAGGAGGCCCCAGGGAAGACCCAGGACACGCTGGAGGGACTATGTCTCTCGACTGGCCTGGGAATGCCTTGGGATTCTCCCGGAAGAGCTAGAAGAAGTGGCCGGGGAGAGGGAAGTCTGGGCATCTCTGCTCAAGCTGCTGCCCCCGCGACCCGACCTCGGATAAGCGGGAGACAATGGATGGATGGATGGACAGTTTCTGTACTGTGATTTATTCTAAAACCTGACTGAAACTTGTCCAGAATAGTATGTTTATTCAAGTGAACATTTAGCTGCATAATGACTGCCTTCTCTTGAATTTTACTTAAGAAAGGCAGGTTAGAAATAGATGTAAAATTGTCAAAAACAGAAGAGTCAAGAGTATTTTTCTTGAGCAGGGGGTTAACAACAGCAGTCTTAAGACAGTCTAGGAAGACCCCTGTATCTAATGACGAGTATGCTATGTCAAGCATACTGTCAATTAGAACATCAGATACTTCTTTGAAAAAGCTTGTTGGTATTGGGTCAAGAACACAGGTGGAGGGTTTCAGTTGAGAAATTATTCTATATAGATCGGGTAAATCTGTTCTGGAGAAAGAATTTAATTTGCTTAAAATTGAATACTGGGATTTAATACGATCAGCTTTGTGGTGTGGGGGAGGTAGAAGTTAAAGTCAAAGAATAGATAAAAAGAAAATATTCAAGTCACTGAATATCTTTGGAGTCCTGTTGAATCAACCAAGAAGAAATGGAAAGAGGATGGCACAAGTCTAAATCTGTTATGCCATTCACAAAAAAATGAGTGATCGTGCAAAAAGAAGACAAGTGAGGGAGGACAACAAGAGACCTCTAGTAACTCTGAATTAGTTACAAGCTAGATAGGTTAAGATTGGAGAGACTCAAGTCAAGTCAAGTTGGGGAGCATGCACTGGTAAAGTGTGTTGCCGCACCCCTCACATGACAAAACATCTCTGAATCCCAGTTGGCAACCCCCCCAGGAAAACACAGGGTCCAGTCCCACTCTCTGGAAATGACCCTCTATCTGCCGCAGTCAGATGTTACGTAGGCGGCCCCTTGGCCTTGTCCAGCCACTCGGGTCCCCAACAATGAGGATCGTACGAGCTGCATCACCGTTGGGGAAACACACCACATGGCCGTAGTGCCATAGACAATGCTCCCTCACAATGCAGGTAATGTACCTCATTCGGGACTCCATGAGCAACCGCTCATTCGACACAAAGTCAAACCAACGGTACCCAAGGATTTTCTGGAGAGACACAGTACCAAAGGAGTCCAGTCTTCATCTCAGGTCACTTGATAGCGTCCATGTCTCGCAACCATATAGCAAGGCAGGAAGCACCAGGACTCTAAAGACTTGGACCTTCGTCGTTTTGCATAGACATTGGGAACGCCACACATCCCTTTCCAGCGACCTCATGACACCCCATACTCTCCCAATCTGCCTACTGACTTCATAGGAAGAGTCACCAGAGACATGAATGTCACTGCCAAGGTAAACCTCTCAACAAGGTCGATACTCTCTTGCAAACAGAATCACTGCTGATGGCTGTGCCCAAGAGGTCATTAAAGACCCAGATCTTGGTTTTTATTCAGGACACTCGCAAGCCCAGACACTCAGACTCCTTGCTCAGTCTCTCGAGTGGCCCGATCAGAGCATTCATTGGCTCCACGAAGATCACAGCATCGTCAGCAAAGTCAAGATCTGTGAATCTTTCTTCGCCAACAGCCGCTGGACCCCTTGACCTTGCCCAGCACCCAGTCAATACAAGCATTGAACAGAGTAGGAGCAAGAACACACCCCTGACAAACCCCAGAATCAACTGGGAAAAACACAGAGGTTCTGCCACCACTCTGCACAGCACTCACAGTACCAGTGTACAGGCCGCTCATGATATCCAGCAACCTCGAGGGGATCCCGCGAACCCTCAGAATGTCCCACAGGGCAGCTCAATCAACTGAGTCAAGAGACTGAACACACAAAAACTTTTGACACAGTGCTTCACCATAGTGGCTCTATGGGAAAGTGGCAAAGAGCAAGCAACAATTAAAAAAAAAAATAATGAATTTGCACAAAAGAGACTCTGAAGTCAGCTGGAAGAACATTCTACGGTTTAATGAGACTAAAATTGAGCTTAAGGCAAAGACAAGCACTACACATCATCAAAGCACACCATCCCTACCATGAAACATGGTGGGTACAGCATCATGCTGTGGGGATGCTTCTGCAGCAAGTCCTGGAAGGTTGATGAGATCAGAAGGTAAAATGAATGCAGAAAAATATGTGGACATCCTGAAGGAAAACCAGACACATTCTGCAAGAAACATTCACCAAAGCTACACAGGACTGACTTTAAGAACAACAATATCTTGGAGTTGCCAGGTCTGAGTCCAGATCTCAATCCAGTTAAGAATTTGTGTCAGAACTTGACAAAGGCTGTTCTCTCATGATCCTCATGCAACCTGAGAGGGTTTGAGCAGTTTTTCAAATGGGAACAAATTGCAGTATCCAGATGTGCAAACCTGATAGGAGAGACCAACTCAAGGCTGTCGTGGTTACCAAAGATAGATCAACCAAATACTGACTAGAAGAGGGTGAACCATTATGGGATTAATTATTTTGTGTTTTATACTTGTAACTAATTTAGACCACTTTGCAGAGGTCTGTTTTCAGTTTGACATTAAAATGTCTCTTCCTGTTGATGAACTTCAAGGAAGACATTTAAATCCACTGAGATTCAATGTTGTAAAACAGTAAAATGTGAAAATCTCCAAGGGGTGGAATAATGTTTATAGGCACTGGGACATTTTACTTACAGATCACAGCAGCTCAGAACAAGTCAGTGTCACCAGTTCACTTTACACACAAGTCCTTGGTATGTAAACAGAAAGCCAGTGTATCTGGAGAAGGCCCACTAGGACACAGAGAACTCATGCTATCTCCACACAAATGATGACTGGATCAACGTCTCACCCGGCACTCTGGAGCTGGTGAGGACACCACATGAATATGATTTTAAACAGATTTATATTAATAGAAACAAGAACAAAGTAAAAATCAAGAATAGTTTTAGCATTGTATCCAATGCCTTCCCTTTCCAATTCTGCAAATCCTAACTCCTTTAGACAAATAAGCCAAGCAGATATTGATCAGAAAGTCGTTTGTATTTTAAATAAGAAACTTTTGTTTTCTGGTCTCTCATTTCCCACAGTGAATGATTTAATCAGCATTCAGATCGGCTTTTCAGCTTTGTGCGGCCACAGTTTGTCTATCCAGATCTATACGGCAAAGCACTTGAGACTGGGGAAAGTGAGAATCAATTGCACGCTTGTGCCTTGGGCTTCAGCCTGGATAAATATGAGGTCCACTGTGGCCATTAGTTTATACGGAGCCGTGGGGAAGCATGCGCGTGCATGTGTGAGCGACAGTTGATTTTTTTTTTTTAAGGAAATGATGAACAATGATGAAAATTCAGATATTTATCATTTTCGTATTAAATCTTCTTTTCCATTGTATGAGATTTTAGAGTATTGCACCAGATCTGTTTTTGTCACTTGGTAGCACAGCAGTTAGCAAAGCTGCTTCCATTTTCTCCTCTGCCTGGAAGTTATTACTGGATACTAGTCACATTCCAAATGTGTTCAGGTTCGGTTAAAAAACAACCATAAGTTGACACCTTAAGACTGAGTATCTCTGTGATTAGGAGCAATGATGAATTGGCATTCTGTCCAGTACTGGGTCTTGTCTGACAACCTAATGTTGCCGAAATTAGTGCCTTTTACACGACAGTATAATGGAGAAAGATAGATCTCACCTATATGTCTTTATGATGTGAGAAGAAATCTGCAATGTTCAGAGACAAAAAATACATACAGTCAAAAAGAGAACATATATATTCCACACAAGATGAGGCCTGGATCCTGTGTGCTTGAGCCTAAACACTGTGCCAAACTACATGACACTAAATTATCTTTCCATCTATCTCTCCATCTTCAGACACACATAATCCATTTTGGAGTTGTGATGGCAAACAGAAGCCTAACTTAGCGTAAACTGGTATCAGGTGGAAATCAACAAAGGATGAGATTCTAGTCAATCACAAAGCTCACTTACTCATATAATAATAATAATAATAACAATAATAATAATAACAATAATAATAATAATAACAATAATAATAATTCTTTACAGTTATATAGTATTTTTTTCTCACTACTAAAAGTGCTTCACATTGTGAGTGGGGAACCGCTTCAACCATTGCTAATGTGCAGTATCCACCTGGATGATCTGACAGTAGCCAGTTTGCACCACTACGTTCACCACACCTTAGCTATTAGGTAGTGATGGGATGAGAGAGGGACAAGGGATGATTAGCGGATCAAACTGATTAGGTCAAAGAGGGCAATTTAGCCTGGAAATCGGAATACACTAAGCTCTTTACAAAGGATGCCCAATAATCTTTTATGACCACAATGAGTGAGGACCTCGGTTTTATGTGTCATTCAAGGGATGGTGCCATTTTTACAGCACAGTGTCCCTATCACTGCACTGTGGCATGAGATCCACAAACAGACCACAGGGTAAGTGCCCCGTGTTGCCTCTCCAATCTTATAGAACAGAGCCCAGCCTTGGAAGAAACTCCCAGATTGACCTAAAGTGCTTCAGAAGATAGGGCTTAAAGTGAGCTTGATGTCCGAAGAGAAGGAGGAGTGAATAGGGCTTACCTGAGAAGAGGAACAGTGGCCAGAGCAGTTTTCAGGGAAAGGGAGGGAAGTAAAATGAGTGTCAGTAAATATTCTGCTAATGTGAAATGGACCAGCAATTTCCAAGGACTTGACAGAGACACTATTCTTAAGGAATACCTGGAGAGGCGTTAGTTTCGTTATTTTTGTTATGGGTTCCATCATGATGAAGGCTTTGATTTCATAACTTTCTTGATATTGACGGTTTATAGCACGCACTTGACAGGACATGGCTAAGTATGTACACCACTGAAATGCATGTGATCTTCTGTACTCAGGAAGAATACGCTTTTCTTGACAGCGCATTGAGATATTTACTACATAATAGTGGACGGTTCCTAAAGTTTAAACTATAGCTGAAATACAACAGGTTTTTTGTTCCTTATGTTCCTCTTTCCACCTTAAGAACTTCGTATTTGTTAAGTTTGTGCTCTGCACCTTCAATGCCTTCTCTCTCTGTCTCCACTTCTTCTTCTTCTTCTTCACCTTCATTATTTCCCACTTTTATGTGGAGCGATGTGTTTGATCAACTTTCTCTATACAGCTTGGTCCTGCACCTCCTCCCCAGTCAGATCTTTTAACCTTAAGATCTTCTTTTACTTTATCCATCCACCTCTGCTTTGCCCTCCCTCACTATCTCTTCCCCTGTACTTCCATTCCCATCACTCTTTTCCTCAAATATTCATTGTCTGTCCTCATTACATGGCCGTACCACTTCAATATACTTTTCTGTACTTTCGTAGATATAAGTTTGCCATGACACTTTGTTGGATTTATATTTTAAACCAAAAGGTATAATCTAATAATGAATCTCTTTAGTGATGCAGAACAGTGGATGATTGAAAATATTCTTAAGAAATGGAAGTGTGTTGGAGGTAACACTTAATAGTAAGGCAATACTGAGAAGTGTCCACTTTTCGTTCAACAGAATCCATCTGAAATATAAATATTATCTCTGACACAAATGTAACTTTCAGTCACTTACATTCCTCCTAAGCTGTGATTTCTCCCACATGGAAATAGTTGAAAAAGTAGATTCTTAAACTGCATTCATTCGTCACTTGCAAAATTGACTGTTGGTCAGGCTTTATTACCAAACTTTTGAACATACATACTTACATAATTACTAACCTGCGGTTCATCATAATAAGAACTAAGATGTATGACCATATAGTATACAAAGGCTGAATGAAAAGTAATGAGACTGATTTTTTTAATTCAATAACTCCACAGGCTTGGAACATATTCTTTTTCAAAGTAGCATCTTTCATATTTTACAAAATTTCAAAAACAATTCAAAGACAAATATCAGACTGCTTTATGACATCTGAGGAGAACTTCTTTCCACGTAGTTGTTTTTTCAGTTTTTGTTTCATTACTGTCTTCCCAAGCTTAACACAAAAGTCAATCACATACTGTAGCTCTGCTGTACTCTCTTCAGCCACCATGATAAGAGTGCTGAAGAATGTGGTGGTCCAACTGCAGGTTCACACAGAGCGGTGTATGCCATTCACAAAGATCTCCACAGCATTCCCATGTCTATCTATGTGAAAGAGAAACAAGGAGAGTCTCATTACTTTTCAGCCAGCACTCATACTGTAACTCTGACTCTCAAATTACTACCGCTGGCTTTAGTTGATATTTACAGCTGCTTTTAAATATCTCCTCAAAACTAAAACTGAAAATGGTGTGACTCCAATTTGGTTTCAGGGTGTACACTGCAGTCTCAAGATTCAGGTCTCCTTCACACCCTGATGATAAATAAAAGTAGTAGAGGAGATACAGCCTTTAGCTAAAGGACATCCAGAGTCTGTGAGGATCAACCTACAGGTGTTAGGGAAGTCCTACTGGTCTCAGCAAATAAATCAAGGCTGAAGATAAAACATTCTAACATAATCAGAGCTGCTAATGACATTAATTTAATACTGCTTTTTAATTAATTATAGAAGTTCCGGGCCATTACCTCTTCTACCACTCAAAAGCCATTTAAATTGACAGCTGCCTGAGTGTTTTTTCTGTAAATTTCATCTGATATTGCATTAAATGAATGGTATAAATTCATTTTCTGTAGTTTGGCTTGTCTGCGGTGGGTTGGCACCCTGCCCAGGATTGTTTCCTGCCTTGTGCCCTGTGTTGGCTGGATTGGCTCCAGCAGACCCCCGTGAACCCTGTGTTCGGATTCAGCGGGTTAGGAAATGGATGGATAGTTAGGCTTGTACTATTGTTACTGGTCTGTGGAAGACATGTATGTAAGAATTTCATTCTGCTATGTCATTCTGCTGTTGTGGAAATCAGCCCTGGAAGCACACAGGCACAGAGACACAAGTGCAAAATACACCCTTTTATTTTCTTTCTTATTAGCACACAGTGCACAAGTCACCAATATGGCTCAGTTTCTTTTTCTTCTTCTCTTTCTCTCTCTCTCTTTCTTCTTTCTCTCCCTTTTATTGCCTTCACTCCTCCACACAAGCTCTGTCCTCCACCTGCCGACTCTACCTCCCTGAACGGAGTGAGGCGGCCTCTTTTATAGTGCACCCAGAAGTGCTCCAGGTGCACTCTGGTCTTCTTCCAGCAGCACTTCCGAGTGTGGGGGAAGTGCTACAGTCCATGGCTTCAGGAGTGTCCAGGCACCCCTGGTGGTGACCACTGGCCTCAATAAGGGGAGATATTGTTGTGGATATGTCCTCTCCCCCTGGTCCTTCCACCAGAAGAGCAATCCGACCAGGTAAGGCCCCCAGCTGTCTGTCACACTATATAAAAAAAGCAATTATTGTCTGGGGGTTTTAGAGCGTTAACGTTTGTGATGTGCCATCTTTTGTAATTCATGTAGTAATAAAATGTATTGCATTTTTCATTCCAAAAGACAGTGTATCACAACATTACCACTGCTGTTGGGAATCCTATACCAAATGATATGTAATTGAATCAACTGACACTGTAACTTAATAAAAGAAACTTTAAATAGAAAATTTAGGAAATAAAAAGAATGATTGATGGAGAACTAATTTCATTTGAATCCATGAAACATTCTGGGGATCTCTCTTCACTAATGTAACAAAATGAGGGGAATAGGTTGTGTAGCAAATTCCTTTAACAGCTATAAGCATGCTAGCCTCTAAGCACTCAAATCTGAGACCCCCAGAGTCTCTAAGTCAGGCCATCAGCTTCAGAGTCTCCTATATTTTGCATCTATTAGGGGATTTATACCCTAAAAAATCCATTGGTTTCATTTATTTTTGTATTATACTTATGGTTTTGATTTTGATTTGGGATATTTAATTAACGATCTAAATAATTCAACTAACATAAATGCATCATTTGTTTATATCTCTCCCTGTTTTCCCTCTCCATCGAGCTCCTTCTCTAAGTTCTCACCAGTCACCTCTGCGTTTGTTAATAACCTGCTTTGTAAGATGAGGCCGACTACTTGTGTACTGGACCCCATCCCCAGCGCACTACTTAAATCCTGCCTTCATGCCATAATCCCGACTGTTACAACAATAATAAACTCATCCCTTGACACTGGCTCTGTGCCGCTCACTTTTAAAATTGCTTCTGTAACCCCAATGTTAAAAATGTCTGGTCTTGATGCTGACAATCTTAACAATTTCCGGCCTTTCCCACTTACCTTTCCTGTCAAAAGTTCTTGAGCGTGTTGTAGCTTCCCAACTCACCAATTACCTAACCTCTAATAATTTGATGGAACCCTTTCAGTCAGGTTTCAGGGCGCGGCACAGCTGTTAAACTGCTCTGCTACGGGTAACCAATGATTTGCTTATGGCAGCAGACTCTGGACAAACCAGCATATTAATTCTGTTAGACCTCAGTGCAGCATTTGACACTGTCAGACATGACATCCTACTGTCCAGAATGGAGAACATGCTGGGTATCTCTGGCACTGCCCTCCAGTGGTTCAAGTCCTATCTGACTGATAGGCAAGAGTTTGTTAGTCTTGGCAACAGCAGATCCAGCTCAGCGCCAGTCACACAAGGAGTCCCTCAGGGCTCTGTCCTCGGTCCTCTGCATTTCTGTATTTACATGCTTCCCCTTGGCCATATTATCCGTAGTTATGGATTGGGTTATCATTTTTATGCAGATGATACTCAACTCTACTTCAGTGTTAAAAGTGGAACTCATCAGAGCTTTCTCAGCTCACAACCTGCCTTAGTGAAATTAAAACCTGGATGGAGCAGAACTCTTTAAAATTAAATTGCAATAAAACTGAACTCTGGCAAATTAGGACTAAAATGCAACTTAATAAAATGAGCTCCTTCCCAGTCTATCTTGGTGGTGATCTCATCAGACCTGCCTCTACTGTAAAAAATCTTGGTGTCATTTTTGATTCCTCCCTCTCTTATTCCGCCCACATAAATCACATTAAGAAACTTTCTTACTTTCACCTCCGTAACATATCCCGTGTTCGCTCCTTCCTCTCCTTCTCTAATGCTGAGAAACTTGTCCATGCTTTTATCACATCCCGCATCGATTATTGTAATTCCCTACTGGCAGGTGCCCCTTCTAATCTTATATCACAGCTCCAGCTTATTCAAAACTCAGCTGCAAGAATCCTTACTCGAACCAGCAGAAGTGAGCACATCACACCCATCCTGCTCCGTCTCCACTGGCTCCCTGTGTCTTACAGAATCGAATATAAAATCCTACTAATAACCTACAAAGCCTTAAATAACCTTGCGCCAAACTACATCAGTGACCTTCTCCATCACTATGTGCCTGCCCGCCCACTAAGGTCCTCTGATTCTGGCAATCTTGTTGTGCTCCACACTAATCTACACTCCATGGGTGACGGCAGGGCCTTCAGCTGTATAGCGCCCAGACTCTGGAATGACCTACCGAAATTAATCAGATCAGCTGACTCCATGAATTCTTCTAAAAAACAACTCAAAACTCATCTGTATAGGAAGGCTTTTAGCTCTACTTGACTTTATTACCCTTCTCTCAGTTTACTTCTCTGTCAAGATGCTAATGTAACCTGTATGTGTGTGTGTGTGTGCGAGACCATGAATTATGTTGTCTGTTTTTTTTTCAGAATACACTGTTTTAATCTACTTTATTTATTTATCTGGTTTGTACAATGCTAGATACTGTATATGCTGCCGTTCTTTATTATATTCTGTAAGTGCCTTTAGCATGGGAAAGGCGCTATATAAATAAAATGTATTATTATTATTATTATTATTATTTCACCATTTTAATGGCATTATTGTTGATTGCCATTGGTAGGACCATCCAGGAGTGGGCATGTCCTCAGGGTTCACGATCAGTCAATCATAACGTGATGGAATAAAACGTCCATTTCTTCATCTGACTGCAAGAATTCCAAAACCCTTCAAACATGTTTGAAAATCTTCTTTGTTTTGATTCTCTGGTTTTTGAGGTCTCTGAAATCCTTCTGAATTTAAGGATGGTTCTGACCCTCACTTCAGTGTTCCCATGTTGTTCCTGGAATTTCTTCCTAGCATGTCCACTTTTTACTCCTGCATCCCAAAAATGTGCATGTTGCCTTAATTCCAGTACTACATTGACCCTGTATAAGTGAGTGCACTTGCATGCATCAGTGGGCCTCATCCATTATTGGTCCTTGGCACTGTAACTAATGCCTCTCGCACAGGCTCTGACCCCTATGATGATGATGAACTGGATTTAGGAGGTTCAATAAAATGTAACCACAAGGGGGCACCACTGAGACCCAAACCACAGACACAGTAACACTGAACACAATTACTGGTTCAAATAAATGATTTTTATTTGACAAAACACCAGCACAAATGCACCATTCACAATTCTCTCCTTCCTGCTTCAAGAGTGTTGTCCACTTCCTCCTGACTTTGACTCAGTTTAAGTGAGGTGGCAGGCTCTATTTTAAACTAGAACTAGGAACTGCTGTCTCATGGCAAGGTCATGTGGAAAGCAGGGCAGTCCTCCCCAGGCAGTGTCCTCTGGCGATATCCAAAGACCCTGACAGGACTACGTTTCTGGACTCAAACTCCCGTACAACCCTGCGGTTGTCTTAACCTGGTCCAGCCTTGTGGAACAATGCCACCTGTTGTACTGGGGAAACAACTGCCCCATATAAGCCCGTTTATCAAGTCCACCCATTATGGCCTCCTGGCCGGGTATGAATCCATTAGTATGAATCCATAGTTGTCCTTCCTCCCTGACAACTACAAAAGAATGGATGAACACATAAAATAAAGCTGAATTGTAGTGTAGCTCTTAGCTACTTCTTTGATTTGTAAAATATAATGTTTTGCTGTGCTATTATTTTGTAACTTCTTTTAATGTCTCATTCTTCTTGCATACATATGTGTCTCAGCAGCACCCATTTGGCTCATAGATTCATAGATGTTAGGCTGTTATGCAGCTTGAGTGTCATTGCTGTGATTCCATTACTCGTCATTCTGTAGTCACTGATCCTCTTTAAAATGTGTCACAAATGCTTGTGACACAAGTGTTTGTCATCACTACTGTGTTAGACTGTGTTTGGCTCACATTAGTACATTTTGCAATGTAGTTTGATAAATGTGAAACTAACATTAAAACCTCAATAACAGCACATTTTTGAAACATTTAAAGCCCACATGATTTTTCACTGGGCCCAATCTCATAAATCATCAATTATTCATTAATTACATTTCATTACAGCATCATATCAGGTTAGGAATGAGCCTTGCTTTGGATGCCATGCCTAACACACAGGGCTTTGGGAGTATAGGGTCTGAAGCAGTGTCTGAATCTGGAACTATGAGGCAGCAGTAGTGGGACACATTAGTCTCTTAAGCAGCGTTTCTCAACCTTTTTGCCCTTGTGGAACCCTTGAAGTAAAATTCATGTTCTAGGGAACCCCTACATAATAATTATATCATTATTAGTATTTGTTTAATTTAGAAATTTAAAGATCATAAGGGAAATGCGTATAACATAATATAACAATAATAAGTGCTATCATCTGCATGATTAACATGTCCCTTGTGAGTTTGTAGGCTACCACAGCACCAGGCTTAATGACTCCACATGTCCCTTGACATGAACAATGGTTGCTGTATTGTGAACAGTTGCCGAGGGGGATAACGCATTCTTGTCTTCCTATTTGATTGCAATCGTTTTGGCTTTTTGTCAGGCACCTTCTTGCACCATTGGTAACCTTCAGCTGATGAAGTCGCCAGGTTTCTCATGGTGATTTGGTCATACAGAGCAATATGCATCAGTTTCATTATCCACATGAATGTCTGATGATCAATTCATGTTGTCATCGCAATCACAAGGTTCCACTAATGGTTTAGTTTCAGTTTGTTCTAGAACTGGCTTTACAGAATCTCGATAACACACTTTTGTGATTTGGTTGAGGGTTCTGCCTAACTCATAATTATTAATAAGTTAATTTAGAGTGACAAAACCCATAGAAATATTCAGGATTTGTTTGCAGTAAAATATTCATGAATCCACTAGATGGCAGCAGAATACTGTCCTGAAAGTTAATTAGGCTTTACACTGCAAAGCTGATCATTACCGCCACTCCAAGTCTGACTCGGGCCTAACCGTAATTACATAGAATTCTGAGCCCGAGTAATTCCAAGGGGCTTAATTATTTAAAGCAGCAACCAGGCAATAATGAGTGACAAAGTGAGACAACAAATGATCACCTAATTTTGGTGTCTACCATACAATGTTAGTCTCAAAAAAAATAATTAAAAAAAGTAAAAGTTGGGGAAGTTTTGGTCTGCTCTCATCAACAAAACATTTTGCTCTCAGAAAAAGAAAATAAACCGTTTTGGAAAGGAGGAATGACAGCACTATCAAGTTATAGAATTAAATATCACACTTCATTAACACCAAGAATTTGCTTCAGTTAACAAAAAATGCTTAGAATGAAAATGGTGGTACTCCAGAAAGTGATTTTCAGACTGCTGAGTTAGCTGGTGACCTGTTGGCTCATTTTGTATCTCATTATTTATTTAATGCTGGCTAAGGGGAAAATAAACAATTAAGGTTTCTGGACAAAAAGAAACATTTCAATTAAAATTATGGTAAATTAAATGTGTTCTGTTAGCAGCATTATTTGGCTAGTAATTAAGAATGTGGCCCTAACAAAAGCCAGCAACCACTGCACCCCTACAATATCTGAGTATGAAACCCCTGGCTTGGACCATCATGTGATTACAGATATTTATGACAAAATTTCACCGTAATATTGACAATCGGACTATTTAAACTGGAGATTGTCTTTACTGTGGCCAAAATAGGGAAGACTGAAATCAGAGCTCTGTGAATTGACGCACCTGCTTTATGCTCTAATACCATTGTCAGTCAGTCAATCACCATATCTGCTTCTGCAAATCTTAAAACATAAGAAACACGCTTCACTAATAATTTAAAGTAACAATAATTCATTTGGCAAAAAGCCGTATGAAACATTAAAAACACCACAACAAGCAAAGCCAAGTGAGGGACAACAAGATAGATAGATAGATAGATAGATAGATAGATAGATAGATAGATAGATAGATAGATAGATAGATAGATAGATAGATAGATAGATAGATAGATAGATAGATAGATAGATAGATAGATAGATAGATAGATAGATAGATAGATAGATAGATAACTTAATTTGTCCATAAGGGGAAAATAGGTAAAAAAAGCACTCTACAAGAATGGTATTTATTTAACATTTATCCCAGAGTGCTTGAGGAAGTTAGCAAATATATATATATAAACCATTGGCATATATTTTTTGAAAATCTGCACACTGTTGAAATTCTTAAAGAGTTGAGGCTACCAAATATCATCCAATTGTATAAAAAGGGTAATTGGGCTGATCCAATTAACTATAGGCCAGTAAGCTTAATGTACATTACAGGTAAACTTATAGAATGAATTATTAAGGAGAACATGAAGTGGCACATGTCTAGAATGGGAGTATTAGCAAAGATTCAGTCTGGGTTCAGACAGGGAAGGTCATATTTCACTAATATGCTGGAATTCGATGAGGAGGCAAAAGAAGAATATGATAAGAGAGGAGCATATGATATTATTTTGATTTTCAGAAGGTTTTTGATAGGGTCCCATATGAAAGGTTAGTGGTCAAACTAAACAAACTGTGAATTCAGGGGATTATCTGTCAGTGGATACTATGGTGTGATGTCCTTTGGGGATCAGTGCTGCTCCTGCTACTGTTTTTAATATATACTGTATAAATAATTTGGACAATAATATAATCAATAGATAGATAGATAGATAGATAGATAGATAGATAGATAGATAGATAGATAGATAGATAGATAGATAGATAGATAGATAGATAGATAGATAGATAGATACTTTATTAATCCCAAGGGGAAATTCACATACTCCAGTAGCAGCATACTGATACAAAAAACAATATTAAATTAAAGAGTAATAAAAATGCAGGTAAAAACAGACAATAACTTTGAATAATGTTAACGTTTACCCCCCTGGGTGGAATTGAAGAGTCGCATAGTTTGGGGGAGGAATGATCTCCTCAGTCTTTCAGTGGAACAGGACAGTGACAGCAATCTGTCGCTGAACCTGCTCCTCTGTCTGGAGATGATACTGTTTGGTGGGTGCAGTGGATTCTCCATGATTGACAGGAGCCTGCTCAGTGCCCGTCGCTCTGCCACAGATGTCAAACTGTCCAGCTCCATGCCTACAATAGAGCCTGCCTTCCTCACCAGTTCGTCCAGGCATGAGGCGTCCTTCTTTTGTATGCTGCCTCCCCAGCACACCACCGCGTAGAAGAGGGCACTTGCCACAACCCTCTCATAGAACATCTGCAGCATCTTATTGCAGATGTTAAAGGATGCCAGCCTTCTAAGGAAGTATTGTTGGCTCTGTCCTCTCTTGCACAGAGCATCAGTATTGGCAATCCAGTCCAATTTATCATCCAGCTGCACTCCCAGGTATTTAAAGGTCTGTACCCCCTGCACGCAGTCACCTCTGATGATCATAGGGTCCATGAGGAGCCTGGGTCTCCTAAAATCCACCATCAGCTCCTTGTTTTTGCTGGTGTTCAGGTGTATGTGGTTTGAATCACACCATTTAACAAAGTCCTTGATTAGGTCCCTATACTCCTCCTCCTGCCCACTCCTGATGTAGCCCACGATAGCAGTGTCGTCAGCGAACCTTTGCACGTGGTAGGACTCCGAGTTATATTGGAAGTCCGATGTATATAGGCTGAACAGGACCGGAGAAAGTACAGTCCCCTGCGGTGCTCCTGTGCTGCTGACCACAATATCAGACCTGCAGTTCCCGAGACGCACATACTGAGGTCTGTCTGTAAAATAGTCCACGATCCATGCCACCAGGTATGAATCTACTCCCATCTCTGTCAGCTTGTCCCTAAGGAGCAGAAGTTGGATGGCGTTGAAGATGCTGGAGAAGTCTAGAAACATAATTCTTACTGCACCACTGCCTCTGTCCTAGTGGGAGATGGATTGGTGTAGCATGTAGATGATGGAATCATCCGCTCCCACCTTCTCCTGGTATGCAAACTGCAGAGGGTCGAGGACATGGTGGACGTGTGGCCTCAGATGGTGAAGCAGCAGCTGCTCCATGGTCTTCATCACATGTGATGTCAGAGTGACAGGTCGGAATACCTTTGGGACTGGGGTGATACAAGATATTTTCCAAAGCCTTTGGACTCTCCCCTGTTCCCGGCTCAGGTTGAAGATGCGCTGTAGAGGACTCCCCAGCTCCAACGCACAGGCCTTCAGCAGTCATCGCGATACTCCATCTGGATCCACTGCTTTGCTGGCACGAAGTTTCCTCAGCTCTCTGCTTACCTGGGCTGCTGTAATTATGAGTGGGGGGAAACTCTCTCCTATGCTGGCATCAGCAGAAGGATGGGTGGTACTCCGAGGTGAGAGTGGGTTAGGGTGGTCGAACCTGTTAAAGAAGTTGTTCATCTGGTTTGCTCTCTCCACGTCTCTCTCGATGGTGGCACCCCAGTTCGAGCTGCAGCCAGTGATGATCTTCATCCCATTCCACACTTCCTTCATGCTGTTATTCAAAACACTGATTAAGTATGCATTTGACACCAAACTAGGTGGAAAGCCAGGTAATGTAGCATTAGCTAAATTGTTACAATGGGACAGCATACACACAGGCATGGGCAGATTTGTATCACATGAACTTTAATGTGAGTAAACATAAAGTATTACATATAGAAAGTAAAAATGGTAGATTTAAATACAAAATGGAAAGTCTCAAACTTAAAAGTACCCCTTATAAGAAGGATTTAGGAATCATTGAGGACTCATCACTGCCTACAACAAGACAGTGTATGGAGGCAATCAAGAAGGTTGATAGGATATTAGGTTAGATATCATGATGTATAGAGCACAAGTCAAGGGAGTTTGTGCTAAGGATATATAATGTACGTATTTCTTACCTGGAGTACTATATACAATTTTGCACTCTATATTACAAAGAACACATAGCAGCACTGCAGAAAGTCCAGAGAAGAGCAACTACACTTATTCTAGAATAAGAGGTATAAACTATGAGGAGAGACTGAAGGTGTTGAACCTTTTCAGTTTAAGATAACAGAGGTTATGAGGGGATAACCCTCAAAGTGTTAAAAATTATTAAATTAATTTAGTAGAGTAGATCCCAGTTGTTACTTAAAAAAAATCTGCAACAGGAACACAGGGACATGTTTGGAAACTTGACGAGGGCAGTTTTCTCACACATTTTAGAAAGTTTTTCTTCACACAAAGAACCATAAACACATGGAATAAGTTACCAAGTACTGTGATGGGGAGCAGGAGTTTAGGAACTTTCAAATCTTCACTTGATGTTACTTTGGAAATTCTAGGTGAAATGGATGGACAAGCTTTTTGGGGATGAATTGCCTGTTCTTGTCACAATTTTTAAAATGTTCTAATGTTCAGAGGGATAAAGTAAAGCCAAGAACTGTCGTTTGAAAAAAAATGATGCAGAAAGAAACACTTCAAGAGTCCGGCCTGATGGGTCACTTAAACTCAGTTGAAGATAGATAGATAGATAGATAGATAGATAGATAGATAGATAGATAGATAGATAGATAGATAGATAGATAGATAGATAGATAGATAGATAGATAGATAGATAGATAGATAGATAGATAGATAGATAGATAGATAGATAGATAGATTTAGAAGAAAAAAGTGAAAAAAGCTATGAATCATGTTTTGATGTAAAAGGAGCTATATAAAAAACAGACAGATTTTGAAGTGTGTGTGACACTTACATTTCAGCCCAAATAATTGTGGATGAGCTGCTGAGTGGCAGTCCCCACCTGTTTCCATCACATACACTTGATGATGCTGTGGTGCTCTGAACATCTCTTGTATGAAGGAACTGGAGTGGGTGGCAACCAAAGTCAAGCGCTGAATCACTGACGGCTTTTACTGCCTGCACTTAAAACATAAAGAAAATCCTGAAATTATTATTTTTTACTGTAGCAAAGTAATATAAAGTGCATCCGGAAAGTATTCACAGCGCATCACTTTTTCCACATTTTGTTATGTTACAGCCTTATTCCAAAATGGATTAAATTCATTTTTTCCTCAGAATTCTACACACAACACCCCATAATGACAACGTGAAAAAAGTTTACTTGAGGTTTTTGCAAATTTATTAAAAATAAAAAAAATGAGAAATCACATGTTGTTTTTTTTTGTTGTTGTTCTTTATTTCGCCTTATACAATTTCTTGTATTAGGAATTTGTTAGTTTTCGCATACCCCTTGGGGTCAGAGCACAGGGTCAGCCATTGTACAGCGCCCCTGGAGCAATTACAGGTTAAGGGTCTTGCTCAAGGGCCCAGCAGAGTAGGATCTCTTTTGGCAGTGACAGGGATTCGAACTGGCAACCTTCTGGATACATGTACATAAGTATTCACAGCCTTTGCTCAATACTTTGTCGATGCACCTTTGGCAGCAATTAGAGCCTCAAGTCTTTTTGAATATGATGCCACAAGCTTGGCACACCTATCCTTGGCCAGTTTCGCCCATTCCTCTTTGCAGCACCTCTCAAGCTCCATCAGGTTGGATGGGAAGCGTCGGTGCACAGCCATTTTAAGATCTCTCCAGAGATGTTTAATCGAATTCAAGTCTGGGCTCTGGCTGGGCCACTCAAGGACATTCACAGAGTTGTCCTGAAGCCACTTCTTTGATATCTTGGCTGTGTGCTTAGGGTCGTTGTCCTGCTGAAAGATGAACCATCGCCCCAGTCTGAGGTCAAGAGCGCTCTGGAGCAGGTTTTCATCCAGGATGTCTCTGTACATTGCTGCAGTCATCTTTCCCTTTATCCTGACTAGTCTCCCAGTCCCCACAGCATGATGCTGCCACCACCATGCTTCACTGTAGGGATGGTATTGGCCTGGTGATGGGTGGTGCCTGGTTTCCTCCAAACGTGACGCCTGGCATTGACACCAAAGAGTTCAATCTTTGTCTCATCAGACCAGAGAATTTTCTTTCTCGTGGTCTGAGAGTCCTTCAGGTGCCTTTTGGCAAACTCCAGGCGGGCTGCCATGTGCCTTTTACTAAGGATTGGCTTCCGTCTGGCCACTCTACCATACAGGCCTGATTGGTGGATTGCTGCAGAGATGGTTGTCCTTCTGGAAGGTTCTTCTCTCTCCACAGAGGACCTCTGGAGCTCTGACAGAATGACCATCGGGTTCTTGGTCACCTCCCTGACTAAGGCCCTTCTCCACCGATTGCTCAGTTTAGATGGCCGGCCAGCTCTAGGAAGAGTCCTGGTGGTTTCGAACTTCTTCCAATTACGGATGATGGAGACCACTGTGCTCATTGGGACCTTCAAAGCAGCAGAAATTTTTCTGTAACCTTCCCCAGATTTGTGCCTCGAGACAATCCTGTCTCGGAGGTCTACAGACAATTCCTTTGACTTCATACTTGGTTTGTGCTCTGACATGAACTGTCAACTGTGGGACCTTATATAGACAGGTGTGTGCCTTTCCAAATCATGTCCAATCAACTGAATTTACCACAAGTGGACTCTAATTAAGCTGCAGAAACATCTCAAAGATGATCAGGGGAAACAGGATGCACCTGAGCTCAATTTTGAGCTTCATGGCAAAGGCTGTGAATACTTATGTACATGTGCTTTCTCAATTTTTTTATTTTTAATAAATTTGCAAAAACCTCAAGTAAACGTTTTTCACGTTGTCATTATGGGGTGTTGTGTGTAGAATTCTGAGGAAAAAAATGAATTTAATCCATTTTGGAATAAGGCTGTAACATAACAAAATGTGGAAAAAGTGATGCGCTGTGAATACTTTCTGGATGCACTGTAACAATTTTTGTAGTGGCTCATGTGCTCTAAAGATTGGAGACGGATTTATTAACCAGTTGACCGATCAATTAAGTTACACATATTTTGAAGATAACATATCTTACCTGAGCAAAGATTTACATCCTTTTGCTCTACAGAAGCAATCAAATTCCTTTGAAGATACTCTTTCAACCTAATAGTTTTCTGATGGCTGATACCCAATGCTTATTAATAATATTTAAAAGCAAAATCTGAAAGGCTCTGCTCAGAGGCCCAGCTGAGTAACTAAAGAGGTGCTGTCCAAGGCTGTGATATATGTATCAGCTTGAAAGGCAAGGAAGGAAAGCAAATGTAAACTAACAATATGACTTCCCCCCCTGGCGGGCCTATAATTGAAACTCCAACTAAGCTCTTTAATGGATTATTGAACAACATTGTTGTATTTGACCAAGATGCATTGCTAAACAAGTTCAGGTCATAAGGCATAAAACCAGTCAATTTCTAAGTGTGGCGAACTCTGAAGCATCTTCCTGACCTATCTTAACATGCCCAGGATGCCATATTTTAGGGTTGTCTACGAGTGAGTACAGGGCACACTGGTTAACCAGTGTTCCAACATAGGGCATGGGTGGCAAGGCTGTAGGAATACCAATACTTCATGAACTACTTTGTTTATTTTAAATTTCTTTACAAGAATGTAAAGTTGTAACAATTACCCTTCAATTGTGAGAATTTCATCAATCCTTCAGCTTTATTGCATATGCTTCATTTCACCATGACCTCTTTACAAGGCATTTTAAGCATTACCATTATAACAAAATTAAAATAAAAGCACTTTGTAAATGTTAGTTTATCTGGTCATTTATTGCATTTATGGACAGCCCATTTTTTTCTACCAGTTTCTTGCCAACTAAATTTAATAACTTGCAGGCTTCCAATTTTAAAGCATGCAACTATTGTATTCAGACTTGGTGGTTGTTAAAAAGAAATTTGATCTGTTTTACATTACAATTCGATTTTGTACACTGTGGTGACAAAGATTGGTGATCCTCTAGAAATGGAATGTTGAAAGAAAAGAAAACTGATGGCAGCTCCCTGTGTAGCAATTCATAAATTGTGCTGCCTCTGAAAGAATAATGACACTGGTCATCTGTCTGGTGATTTGTGCGTTATGCCGCCTGTGTACAGATCACACAGTGATTGGTGTTAAATGCGCTTCAGTCTTAAATGTATCATCTAGCATCATGTGTGCACTAAGATGGGTTGCTCAATTGGGAAGAATGTTTCAGGGTATATTGTAAGTGCCAAAGGCAGGGAAAAATCCCAAAGGAAACCTCACAAAGAAAAAGAGAGAAATAGAGACGGAGAAAGAAAGACATAGGGAGAGGCCAAGAGTGCGAGAGACAGACCCTCACTTGCTGTGTCAAATCATCTCTGCATGAAGGAGTGGGGCAACAGGACCCTACAATGGGTGGTAGACTCTATCTGTCAGGCTTTTGTTTTAAATTTTTTGCAGCTAATCTTTGTTCTGTAAAATATATGAAACATTCTTTTGGGGGGTTTTGGAGATCAAGGAATCCAATGTTTAAATTATGTTTTTAATTATGTTATACATGAAAAGCATTCTTGGGCGGCACGGTGGCGCAGTGGGTAGCGCTGCTGCCTCGCAGTTGGGAGATCTGGGGACCTGGGTTCGATTCCCGGGTCCTCCCTGCGTGGAGTTTGCATGTTCTCCCCGTGTCTGCGTGGGTTTCCTCCGGGCGCTCCGGTTTCCTCCCACAGTCCAAAGACATGCAGGTTAGGTGGATTGGCGATTCTAAATTGGCCCTAGTGTGTGCTTGGTGTGTGGGTGTGTTTGTGTGTGTCCTGCGGTGGGTTGGCACCCTGCCCAGGATTGTTTCCTGCCTTGTGCCCTGTGTTGGCTGAGATTGGCTCCAGCAGACCCCCGTGACCCTGTGTTCGGATTCAGCGGGTTGGAAAATGGATGGATGGATGAAAAGCATTCTCCTACTACAATGGCAAAATGGCATCCCCATTTTGTGGCCTTTCTGTTAATAGTTGCTATTCTTTTGCTAGGTAAGGTGAACCAGAAGTGTGCAACATGTAACATCTCTTGGTCAAAGGTATAAAGGTCAGAATAGTGCATTTGCTGGTGTATTGTAAGAGAGACAGGAACATGGTGAAAGGTGTGAGACCATCTCCACAATAAACCAGAAAAGAATCCCAGAATCTTCACTGCCAAGCCAAGCAGACGCTCAACGCAAGGCTGCAAGTCCCTAAACTGGTACTTGCAGACTGTGGCCTACACATACAGTGGTGTGAAAAACTATTTGCCCCCTTCCTGATTTCTTATTCTTTTGCATGTTTGTCACACAAAATGTTTCTGATCATCAAACACATTTAACCATTAGTCAAATATAACACAAGTAAACACAAAATGCAGTTTTTAAATGATGGTGTTTATTATTCAGGGAGAAAAAAAATCCAAACCTACATGGCCCTGTGTGAAAAAGTAATTGCCCCCTTGTTAAAAAATAACCTAACTGTGGTGTATCACACCTGAGTTCAATTTCTGTAGCCACCCCCAGGCCTGATTACTGCCACACCTGTTTCAATCAAGAAATCACTTAAATAGGAGCTGCCTGACACAGAGAAGTAGACCAAAAGCACCTCAAAAGCTAGACATCATGCCAAGATCCAAAGAAATTCAGGAACAAATGAGAACAGAAGTAATTGAGATCTATCAGTCTGGTAAAGGTTATAAAGCCATTTCTAAAGCTTTGGGACTCCAGCGAACCACAGTGAGAGCCATTATCCACAAATGGCAAAAACATGGAACAGTGGTGAACCTTCCCAGGAGTGGCCGGCCGACCAAAATTACCCCAAGAGCGCAGAGACGACTCATCCGAGAGGTCACAAAAGACCCCAGGACAAAGTCTAAAGAACTGCAGGCCTCACTTGCCTCAATTAAGGTCAGTGTTCACGACTCCACCATAAGAAAGAGACTGGGCAAAAACGGCCTGCATGGCAGATTTCCAAGACGCAAACCACTGTTAAGCAAAAAGAACATTAGGGCTCATCTCAATTTTGCTAAGAAACATCTCAATGATTGCCAAGACTTTTGGGAAAATACCTTGTGGACTGATGAGTCAAAAGTTGAACTTTTTGGAAGGCAAATGTCCCGTTACATCTGGCGTAAAAGGAACACAGCATTTCAGAAAAAGAACATCATACCAACAGTAAAATATGGTGGTGGTAGTGTGATGGTCTGGGGTTGTTTTGCTGCTTCTGGACCTGGAAGGCTTGCTGTGATAGATGGAACCATGAATTCTACTGTCTACCAAAAAATCCTGAAGGAGTATGTCCGGCCATCTGTTCGTCAACTCAAGCTGAAGCGATCTTGGGTGCTGCAACATGACAATGACCCAAAACACACCAGCAAATCCACCTCTGAATGGCTGAAGAAAAACAAAATGAAGACTTTGGAGTGGCCTAGTCAAAGTCCTGACCTGAATCCAATTGAGATGCTATGGCATGACCTTAAAAAGGCGGTTCATGCTAGAAAACCCTCAAATAAAGCTGAATTACAACAATTTTGCAAAGATGAGTGGGCCAAAATTCCTCCAGAGCGCTGTAAAAGACTCATTGCAAGTTATCGCAAACGCTTGATTGCAGTTATTGCTGCTAAGGGTGGCCCAACCAGTTATTAGGTTCAGGGGGCAATTACTTTTTCACACAGGGCCATGTAGGTTTGGATTTTTTTTTCTCCCTAAATAATAAAAACCACCATTTACAAACTGCATTTTGTGTTTACTTGTGTTATATTTGACTAATGGTTAAATGCGTTTGATGATCAGAAACATTTTGTGTGACAAACATGCAAAAGAATAAGAAATCAGGAAGGGGGCAAATAGTTTTTCACACCACTGTACATGGCCCTGTGTGAAAAAGTAATTGCCCCCTGAACCTAATAACTGGTTGGGCCACCCTTAGCAGCAATAACTGCAATCAAGCGTTTGCGATAACTTGCAATGAGTCTATTACAGCGCTCTGGAGGAATTTTGGCCCACTCATCTTTGCAAAATTGTTGTAATTCAGCTTTATTTGAGGGTTTTCTAGCATGAACCGCCTTTTTAAGGTCATGCCATAGCATCTCAATTGGATTCAGGTCAGGACTTTGACTAGGCCACTCCAAAGTCTTCATTTTGTTTTTCTTCAGCCATTCAGAGGTGGATTTGCTGGTGTGTTTTGGGTCATTGTCCTGTTGCAGCACCCAAGATCGCTTCAGCTTGAGTTGACGAACAGATGGCCGGACATTCTCCTTCAGGATTTTTTGGTAGACAGTAGAATTCATGGTTCCATCTATCACAGCAAGCCTTCTAGGTCCTGAAGCAGCAAAACAACCCCAGACCATCACACTACCACCACCA
Organism: Erpetoichthys calabaricus; assembly: GCF_900747795.2. Taxonomy (NCBI): domain Eukaryota; kingdom Metazoa; phylum Chordata; class Cladistia; order Polypteriformes; family Polypteridae; genus Erpetoichthys; species Erpetoichthys calabaricus. Next base: position 113,851,397 of record NC_041406.2, on the reverse strand, counting down.
TATTTTACTGTTGGTATGATGTTCTTTTTCTGAAATGCTGTGTTCCTTTTACGCCAGATGTAACGGGACATTTGCCTTCCAAAAAGTTCAACTTTTGTCTCATCGGTCCACAAGGTATTTTCCCAAAAGTCTTGGCAATCATTGAGATGTTTCTTAGCAAAATTGAGACGAGCCCTAATGTTCTTTTTGCTTAACAGTGGTTTGCGTCTTGGAAATCTTCCATGCAGGCCGTTTTTGCCCAGTCTCTTTCTTATGGTGGAGTCGTGAACACTGACCTTAATTGAGGCAAGTGAGGCCTGCAGTTCTTTAGACGTTGTCCTGGGGTCTTTTGTGACCTCTCGGATGAGTCGTCTCTGCGCTCTTGGGGTAATTTTGGTCGGCCGGCCACTCCTGGGAAGGTTCACCACTGTTCCATGTTTTTGCCATTTGTGGATAATGGCTCTCACTGTGGTTCGCTGGACTCCCAAAGCTTTAGAAATGGCTTTATAACCTTTACCAGACTGATAGATCTCAATTACTTCTGTTCTCATTTGTTCTTGAATTTCTTTGGATCTTGGCATGATGTCTAGCTTTTGAGGTGCTTTTGGTCTACTTCTCTGTGTCAGGCAGCTCCTATTTAAGTGATTTCTTGATTGAAACAGGTGTGGCAGTAATCAGGCCTGGGAGAGGCTACGGAAATTGAACTCAGGTGTGATACACCACAGTTAGGTTATTTTTTAACAAGGGGGCAATTACTTTTTCACACAGGGCCATGTAGGTTTGGATTTTTTTTCTCCCTAAATAATAAAAACCATCATTTAAAAACTGCATTTTGTGTTTACTTGTGTTATATTTGACTAATGGTTAAATGTGTTTGATGATCAGAAACATTTTGTGTGACAAACATGCAAAAGAATAAGAAATCAGGAAGGGGGCAAATAGTTTTTCACACCACTGTACCTAACCATGGGGAGCTTACTTTTAAAGTACAAAACATTACAGCTATCTGAAAAGGCACAACATGGGAGATAAACTAAAAAAACACTGGCTTGAAACTAAATGGAGAATTAAAAATTGTTATATAAAAAATGTATTTATATTATTAACACTAGAATTACCAAAGCCTACGAAAAACCTTGTAGATCCGTCCCACCTTAAATCGGTTTGCACCTCTCCATCAGCGTCTTTTGTCCTGTAAATGTGTCGATAAGCAGCAAGGAGAAAGCAGCCTACTATCACATCCCCCAACTGCCACACAGTTTTCTCAGCTCAAGTCTGTTTACCTGCGTGTCAGTTGCTTAGAGTTGTATAGAGTGAGAAGTCAAGCAAAATGACACCTTTTATAAATACTATATGGTTATTTGGAACACATGCATTTCATGTGTGTTCCGTGTCTACAACAATCTATATAAACACATCGTTAAAACAGAATATGTTTTTCATGTTTTAGTAATAATTGACAAAATGTAGACATGACGTGTTTAATGTGTGAAGCCAATCCAAATATCAAAGTGTGTGAAGTCCAAATATCAAATAAAACACTTTTCACAAAAGGTACAAATATAACAGAACAAGTACGCTTCTATTCAAGAATATAACAGCAGAAAAAGAACCCGCATTAGGGTGCAACATTCAAACCCCTTTGATACGATCATTTTGGTGGCACAACGGTAACAACTGTTGATTAGTAATCCAAACTTCATCGGTTCAACCCCGGACTACTCCATTTTGAGAAGTGAGCTGCTCTTATTCTTACTATCTTAGAATAAAAACATAGACTTGATTTGAGTCTGTAACAGCCTATGTAGGGCGGCACGTTGGCACAGTGGTAGCGCTGCTGCCTCGCAGTTGGGAGACCCGGGTGGAGTTTGCATGTTCTCCCCGTGTCTGCGTGGGTTTCCTCCCACAGTACAAAAACATGCAGGTTAGGTGGATTAGCGATTCTAAATTGGCCTTAGTGTGTGCTTGGTGTGTGGGTGTGTTTGTGTGTGTCCTGCGGTGGGTTGGCAGGATTGTTTCCTGCCTTGTGCCCTGTGTTGACTGGGATTGGCTCCAGCAGACCCCCATGACCCTGTGTTCGGATTCAGCGGGTTAGAAAATGGATGGATGGACGGACAGCCTATGTAAATTTATGATACTTGTAAAGGTTAGCCATTTTTTTTTTTATTCAGTTTTATTTTCTCAGTCACCTCTATCTGACACTGCTGTTTTCACATAAAGACGCACAATAACAGAGGTAAAATGCTCAAAAGATACAAAAACGACATGGCTAAAAAAGTAGTTCACAGCAATCAAGTCAAGTGCACACTCCAGCAACTGAAAATGAAGAACAGACCAAAAATCTCAAGAAATCAGAAATAAATCAAGAAACAATACTCACTTTGAACTCCACTGTAAACTCGATGACCCACTCCTTGATCATTTTTTTCTGGCTGACTTATCAAGGCCGAGAGAAGACCCAGCAGCAGTGATGTCAGGATGGACCTGCCTTCTGGGATTCCATCTACAAAGTGCACAGGGGGGCAGCACATTTAAAGAGGCAGCACTTACTGAAATTAATGAATAAAAAGCAAAATCAACTGAAATGACACAAAACAAAAATAACTGTAATTTAAAATTAACAAAAACAACTATAAAAATCAGCAACTAAATGCAAGCCAAGGAATCCCTGGCTATAACATATCACCTGGTCATCCAAGTCTGTGAATACAACCTAAAGGTCTGGCCTCATTTTTGACTGTTATTATTAGATTGTAAAATCTGGGTGCTAGAGGTCACTATTGCCCTCTTTAACCCCAACAGACAGACACAGGAACACAGGATAAAAACACCAAGAAGTTATTTTTTATTCTTCTTTTCCTCTTATGCAGTGTCCCAAGCACCACAGCCACAAATAAATAAACATGATTCTTTTCTCTTTATCTTTCTCCTTCTCCTTCTCCACCACACCTCCCAGCAAGCTTCGTCCACCTCCACCCGACTCTGGCTCGCTTGCTGGGTTCATAGCAGTCCTTTAAATAGTCCTTAACCTGGAAGTGCTTCCGTCCTTCCGTCCACATGACTCGTCAGCACTTCCGGATCAGATGGAGAACTTGTATTTTCTTCAGCCCAGAAGTACTTCTGTGCTTCCATCCCCGTGACTTTGGAGTACTTCCGGACTATGTAGACGGTAGGGACTCCCCAGTGTCCCTGCAGCATCTCCTGGCGGCACCCATGGTACCCAGCAGGGCTGTGAAGCTGAACCCCAGATCCCAGGGTGCCCTGCGGGAATCTGGGGCACCACTATGCTGCAGAGAAGCTGCCAACTACCGTCCTGGGGGAGGCAGTGTCCCAAAGCAGCTGCCTTTCCCCATCCTTCCATTTCAGGGGCGTTGAGCTGGCGACCATCTCCTACAAGATCTATGGTTTCAATTTTACTTAATTTATTTGTATCTGTCATTTTGGCTCTAATCATTCTCATGCTACAAACTTGCTGACCTTCATTTACTATATCTCTGCATGTTTTATTGACATTGATTCATCTCTTGGTTCTCTTTCTTATTAAAAACCTGCTGCCGTCCTACCCAAGTAGCACACCATTAGTGTGAAACATTCCATAGAGCTAAAGTCTTACACAACACCAGACTAGGAAAGACATCTTGGCAGTCTGGGTGTTGTAATTTGACTGATAACATTATTTTTTTCTGACTGTTCCTTGGTCTTTTAAACAAATTCAAACATTCTTTTAGGGTTTTGAAAGGTTTACAGAATCAATTGACTGCATTTTCTTTTTGCCACATGTTTTTAAAGATGTTAAAATGAATTACATTTTTCAGTAGTATCATATTGTTTCCTCATGGATGCCTCAATTTCTGGTGATATTTGCTGTGCTGTTACTAACAAGATGGGGTGTGTGCAATGTGTGACATCAGCAATGCAACAGTTTAAAAGTCAGCGTCATGCAGTAAGCTTAAGAGATTGGACGACTAAGATCACAAATAAATTATAAAAACAACAGAAAAACAGAATACAAAATATAATAGTCAAGATATAATAAAAAACCGCCAAGAGGGAACAACAGGAAAGTCTACAGAAAAGAGAATACAAAGCAGAAACTGGGAGTTAAGGGCAAAAAACAAGACAGACACAGTGCACATGTTACAACATTCAGGTGCATTTGAGGGCTTTGCAAGCACTATGGGCCTCAAGATACTGAGTTCAGTAAAAAGGTTCTAGAACCTTCTCAATTCATTTCAGAGATCCGGGGTGGCAAAGGCTAGAACTGCACCTGGATAGAATACTAGTCCATCACAAAGACCACTCGGACTCACACGCACATAACTGCACACACCCATCCCACACACACCATATTCACACATGATGACACATGGCAATGCCAATTAACATAACCTAAATCTGGAGAAAAAAAAAAAATAAACACATCTGACCATAGTAATTTTCATGAAATGGGACATGAAAAGCTATTCAGTTATGATAAATGTCAGGGAATAACAGAAATGAAAGGCAAACTTTATTACAGCGAGTGACCATTACGGATATCAGGTGAAGGTGGTACTCTGATGCTAAACCATAGGATGAACAAAAGTCCTAAACCTAGACACTTGTGTAACATGTATGCCCATCCATAAAGCCCATCCTCATTTGTTTCTCATCAGTGAGGAAACAGTACACAGGCAAACAACGAGAAAAGCACTTTCACAAACAAACACCTATGACTCCACACAGTCCTTGAAATGGAAACAAATAAATGGCAGCACTCTATTTTTGACTGGTTCTCCTCACCATGCTGCTCAAATTTAACACAAGTTCTTAACCAAGCTTTACCTGATGGAGTTGGGACAGTGCTATTATACGTATCTTACACTGAACTGGGAGCTAGAGTATCAGGGAGTCCCCCTTGCAGTTTTGCATGTGCTGTTCCAAATATATTGTGAGAATGTTTGTTTCTGGTGGAGCAATGTTTTATTAGATAGGCAGCTAGTTAAAGCTTTAATATTCAGTTATTTATTAAGGCCCATAACCTAAAACCTGAGACTGTCCTTGTCATGTGAACATCTGGACACTATAGTAAATTATAGTGATAGTGGAGTAGTGAATCATTATAATCTGTAGCTGAAGGAGCAGTGAGCTTGGTTTAGTGTAAGGTAAATAATACTGACTATAGGTTTATTTGTTAGTGCACAATGGCAGGATACTTCATTCATATCTAGATAAGCCTTTGTTCTCCTTTTTTGCATTTTATACTTTTATGGTTCGTAAGATCATTTTACTTACCTGCTGTAACTTCATCAGAGGGAGGTGGATGTGTGCAGAGGTTTCTACATTCATCAAACTGGACTGGATAAAATGATTGCAGTCCCACGCTCATGAAATCAGCTGGTTCTTCAATAACTTGTATTAGAGATCTGTTTTCCTGCTTCCTACCAGAAAACAGGATCCATTTAAAATATCTTAATGAAAATTGAACTGTCTGAACATATTTTCTTGAAGAATAAGTGTGCCAGATTTCAACAAAATCGGTCCATGGGAGGCTGAATTGTTCCATGCAGACATACAGAGAGACAGATATGGGTATCGCAATAGGTGCTTCGCACATTATATACAAACACAATTAAAAAAGAATAAAGTGGATGAACAGTTAGAGAGGCTGCAAAAGAGAGGCCGCAAGATTTCAGCAAAGGCCATCTTTCTAAATAAAAGAAAAAAGAGTTAGAGCTAATTCCATATCTTACACAAAGGTCCTGAAACATACCGAGGCCATTTTTATCATAAATATCGCCTAAGGTGCAGAAGATGCATGAATTTCCATCCATCATGAAAATATTGTTATTAAAAATAGTTGTCTGAGTCTGCCATTTCAGCAGTGAACTGAATCATTTCTCCATCAAACTCCACACAGAGAGCGCATAAGATATTTGTGGTCAGAGATATAAAATATCTTATAATCAACGTGTTATTGTGATCTGTGAGCCAGCTTTTTTTAAAGTAGTTTAATGCATGAAAGACTTTCTAGGGTTCAAACAGTGGAATCTTGTCCATAAAAAAATAAAAAAGTGTATATATTCTTTCTTTTACACCACCATTTCCTTCTCTTCATATCTACTCCATGGTTATTGATTGGGATATATTGTCTCAAGTATGACTATAATCTTAAAAGACCACATTCACAAGGAGCATGCACGTTCATGTGTGTTCTTTGTCTACAAAGATCTGGTTAAGTGTAGGATGAAAGGAAATGTGAGGCAAGAAATGCTGAACACTTACCTAAAGCAGAAACTTTATCCATGTTATACTAATAATGACTTGAAGTGTATAATGTGTGAAGACTTTAGTCCAAATATCAAATAAATGTATGCTTTTACTCAGGAATATAACCAAAGAAAAAAAATCATTTAATTTACATGTGGCTGTCAAGGAGTTAAAAACTCAAGCTCAAATGTCAATCGACAGGGAACATACATGTATTCTTGAATGGTGCAGAGGTAAAAACTGCTAACTTATAACCCGAAGGTCCCAGGTTTGAGACCAGGCACTCCACGTTTTGAGTAGTGAGCTGCTATTGTTATTATTATATTTCTACAATATAATAGAAACATACATCTGATTTGAGTCTGTAACACCAGGTGTAAATTTTGGCTACTTGTAAAAGTTAGCTCTTGTTTTTTTATTGTTCAGTTTTTTTCTCTCACTGATGTTCACGTGGTACAACAAACTTGCCTCTCCCTCTTTGACCTGATGACATTTATCTCCATTCTTTTCACAAGAACACTGCTCTGGCTGATGCCTGCTCAGAACTATTTGTTGTACTGGCAATCAAAGATACGATGTCCCGTGACCGCTATCAGACTGGACAAAGGCAGGACTGTAGCACTTTCATTGTAGAAGAATGTTTTTGCTTTTGGTATGTGTTCAGCATTTCTTGCATTTCTCACATTTTCTTTCATCCTACACTTACCCTGATCTTTGTAGACATGGAACAAACATGAAATGCATGTATTCCAAATAACAATATACTGTATTATTTACCCTATACAACTCCAGATCTCACACGCAGATAAGGAGACTTGGCTTGAGCTGGGAGAGCTGAGCTCTGTCAAGGCAGGGGGATAAGACAGCAGGTTGCTTGCTGCTTGTGCTGATAGACTGTCACACATGTGCACATGGGAGGCAGCTAAACGGCTTGAGTAAGGGCAGTTCCGAGGCATACTGGGATGTGGCAGAGTGCACTGACTCTTTTTCTCCCTTTCCTGTAGCCCATTCACGGGAGATTCCACCTGGCTCTCTTGACGTCACTTCCAGGACCGAGCCTATGGAAGGAGACCTTGCCGGCTCCAGCCCCTGTGATGTCACGTCTGGGCTCCAACCAATGGCTGAAGACGTTCATGAGTCCGACCCCTATGATCTCACTTCCTGTCTTCCCCTTTAAAAGCCTGCACCTTTCCCCTATTCCCTCAGTTCTGTTTTGGACTCGGTTTTGTGCACAGCAGTGCTGTATTTATTTATACAATTTTGTAGCCAGGAAACCAATTACACGGGTGGCTGCCCCAAACCTTTTCATGACTCTGTGTCGAGTTTCTGACAAGACACATTTACAAAACGAAAGAAGCTAATGGAGAGGTAAGAAGGGATTTAAGGTGGGCCGGGATTACGAGTTTTTTCGTAGGCTTCAAGATTTCTAGTGTTAACAGCTATATAGAACTCAGGGTGTTTGAACATTAGAGACTTCTAGGGAATTTAAGATAACTGTCCCTGTAAATTTAAGCAGGATACATCTGACCTTAGAAGTTATACTAGATATAAGCTTGAACATGGCCCAGAATAATGTCAAAAGCCCCACTAAGCCAGTGGTTCAAGTTGGGAGGCTCACAGGCAGGGGAACTGAGGCCTGTGCTGTTATGGAGTAAGAAAATATTAGGCGAGGAGAAATCATGAGTGGGTGGTGATACTTGAGAGTCATGCAAGTAGATGAGCTTCCCTCCTTGATCAGTGGTTTAAAGCTGTATGTGAAATTCCAGTGTGGAGAAGCAAGATCTTACTTTGATTTGTTCTGTTGTTAGCATCCCCCCAAAACACACCATGTGTGCCTATTAATAATAAGAAGTCTCAATATTAGGCATACATTGAGCTCATATGTATTGATTCGTACATCCTGCAATAAAGCATTCATGTAGTTTGCCAAATACCATTTTTTCCATTGTACTGTAATATTGCTTTGTGACAGTCCTAAAGCAGACAAGTGTAACGACAAGCTCCAGGTCACCTAGGAATTACCACTAGTGCAAAATCATCACCCAGTACATAAATTTGCTATTCTAAGACAATGTGCATGTTGCATAGTGTACACACCAAGCACATATATCAATGGGATGTCCTGTAGGATGTAGCTCTAAAAACAAAATATTAATGATACAAAGTGCTTATGGGCTACACCTCAAGGACTAAAAATCAGATAGCTGACAGGAGAAAGACCAGTTTGGCTTGTGTGGTTATTATGGAGCTCTCAGAGTCCCAACGTGCTCCCTGATTATTATCCCTCATATTCCAGACCAGGCGCTTCTTTGTCAAATAGATAATTTGCCCACTGGTCAGATAGACCTTTCCCAGTTGTCATCCAGAGCCTTCTTCCTGAACTCTATCTCTACTTAGTGGGCAGAACAAGGGGTAGCCAGGGTTCCCAAAAAAGATAAAGGTAACTACCCAGAGGTGACATCACTGCAGGATATCAGGGAGAAGGCTGTTGGATCTCAGTAAGCATAAGGCTAGAATTTCAAAGAATAGTGCAAATATAAAAGAGGATCAGGAGCAAGGCTCTACAAAGCTGGCATGCCAGGCTCTTCATGTCCCCACCCTCAACCTGTTGAGGTTTTCTTCCAAACAGCAGCACAAAACAACATTTACCCTGCGGCCCTTTGGTGTGCTGTCACTTTTCCCCAGGCTAACCTCATTTAACACACTTGCTTTTTACAATTATTAAAGGAGATTCTCCGGCGGAGGCCCCATGCATTTTTAATTTTCCAATTGCACACAGAGGACCATTTTTTAATAGCTCCAGAGAAAGGACGGATCTTAATTATTTATAGCCTGTACTCTGCTTAATGTTGCAAAGGTCAACAGTTTAAAGACAAGTCCCTGCTGTGTCACCCCCCAGCACACGTGTCACACCCAAGCTGACCTTTCAGTCTATAAGCAATGGTGACTTGAGAAGCTCCCCTTAATCAGTAAAAATCAATGAAAAGCAGCGTCAGTTTGAACCATGGATACAGTGCCTTGTCTCATCACACAAAAGACCTGCAACTTTTTTTGCAGTTATTTATAGTAAACTGATGATTTGAATAGTTCAGAAAATTTGAAAATCAACCAAACTGCAGTATTTTGAAGGTCACTGCTATGATTTTACAATTATAAAACTCCATCTAAAATCCATTCTCATACATGTTAATCCAATTAATGGTGGTGACTTTCCCCAGTCAGCTACTCATAGTTTACCACACACGACCTGATAGTTGGCAGTAGGGACACGGGCTACATTAGGAATCCTCCAAATGAAAGCAGATGTCAAGGCAGCTCTCAGAATACAGCAGCCATTTAGTGTGGGAGCAAATAGCTGTAGGATTTCCATCTTAACTCTAATAAATAATTTAAATAAAAATATATTGTTTGGACTTTCCTCTGATGGACTGATGCTGTGTCCTGAGTTGTTTCCTGACTTTCCTATGCCTGTGTCCAGCTCACTGTGACCCTGAAGTGAATTAAGTAATTTTGTGGCTTATTCATGTATATATATTTGAACTACTGATTTAGAACTACTAAATTATTTTCCATAATGAAGTTATTGGGAGTACTGTAGTATCAATTTATTAAAAATTGTGTTATATAGTGCCTTACCTTTCACAATTAAACTTAAAATGATTTAAATGAGATGAGTTTACTTAATAAGTCAAACCTGCCATGGCAGAAACTCCAATCAATCATGCTAACTTTCTTTTGTTTAGTGCCTTTTATATAAATGCCTTACAAAGCAACTTATAACTAAACAATAAAAGAAGTAGAACCTTTCATAAAGCTGATAAAGAAACAAAGGTAAGACTAAATAAAGAAGGAAATGAAGTGTCACAGAGTGAAGAGTGTCTGCCAAGTTTAAATTCAACTGAAGGAAAGATGGAGAGAGCAAAGTACTGCAGCCTCAATCATCTGCACCCTCAGGAAACACCGTTCAAGAGTCGTTTGTATCAGCAAATAAATGAAGAGTCAATGGATGACTTGTTACATCTAATGACTTGTTTTCGAAAATCACAAGTGGAACGTCCTGAGATTCCTGTTACTTTCTCGTTCCCACACCCAGTAGGCAGTAGTTATGGTTTTTGATCATTTTAACATACAAGCAATGAGATTTTTACCCTAAAGAGGTAAAAGTACCCTCTGGAAAGGAAGCTAAAGATTTTGTTTTCACTTTACTATCAGTATACAAAGCCTTTGGCCATGATTACCATGAAGAAAGCTTCAAAAATCACAATTATTCATAAATAAAGATGGCTTTCTGTAGTTTCTTGTATGTGGGTTGTAGAGTTTAATAAATAAGGCAGTGCTCACTGTATATTATAAAGGATTGATGTGACCAGCAGAGGGCGCACAAAATGATCTCTGATTCTTGTTAAAATGGGAATTGGTCCCAAGTGAGATAAAGAGAGAAAAAGTCTGTTATAATACTTGACATGTCAATCTTTGTTTTATATTATTTTTTGCATTCTGATTGTTATATCACAAACCTTTAGAAAAAAAAAAAACATCTACATCATATGAGTAAGTTGAGGATGGAGTGGTGGCTCTGAGGCTAGGGATCTGCACTGGCAATCGGAAGGTTACCGGTTCGAATCCCGCAAATACCAAAAGGGACTCTGCTCTGTTGGGCCCTTCAGCAAGGCCCTTAACCTGCAATTGCTGAGCACTTTGAGTAGTGAGAAAAGCGCTATATAAATGCAAAGAATTATTATTAAGTATTTTTGGAAAGAAGAAAAACAGCCACATGCATACTAGTGTGGTCTGTTGTCAGTTTGTGCCAATGCCTCTGTGACCATGCCCCTTTAGGTAGGCTACACTTCTTGTTGCAACAGTGCTCTCATTTACAGTCCAGTTTGTAAATGAACACACAATTGCTGTAAAAAAGCATTTCATACTGTCTCACGCATGCACATGGAAGACAGCTTAAGGACTTTGATGATGGTAGCTACTGGCTGGACCAGGGGTTGGTGCTATGTTGTAATGCCTTCTTTGCTCCTCCGTCTGCAGAACAGAAGATTGACAGCCACTCCATCTCTGATGTCACTTCCTTTGTCCATCCACCTGGATCTACCCCTTCCTACAACATGAACTCTTAACCCAGGAACCAGCCATCTATTTTCCAGTTCGGTAGGGAAAGTCGCGAAAGTATTACAGAAAGTCCACAATTGTTGCGTGCATCTTTTGTTTTCAATCATTCAATTAAATAAGGTCATCCAGGTGGTGCCTCAACTCTTTATCATTGTCAGTCTCCTCTTTTATAACAATCCAATATCTCATTTGTTAAGCACTCTTATATGTCTAATGGTCCTTAAGTGCTGTGTATACTTACGTTCTCTAGCCTTCTCAGTGCTTTTGACTTTTAGGTTTGTTTTATAATTCAAGTCCTGAACTTCCCTCATTTGCTGTTTTGCTCTCTTACATACTAATATTTGTGCTTCATATGCCTGTTAAATTCACCTTAAACTATGTGTCATACACATGCGCCTAGGGGACACTGTAAGGGCTCTGGCAAATGGTGTTTCTCCACTGCTCTAGAGGTTGGCGCTGTGAAATAATGTCTTTTCTTTTCTGCAGACCGGAAGATTGACGGCTCTTCCAACCATGATAACACTTCCAGTGTCCACTCACCTGGACCCGTCTCTTCCTGCCGGAAATCAGCATAACTGGAGTCTCTGCCATTTTTGAGTCAGTTAAATCTCGGACTCCCATCTGAAAACACATGTGTTCTAAATTCCATTTTGTTTATTTTTCTTAAAACAATTACATGGGGTTTGCCCACAGGTGCCCCAAAACTCATTGTGTTCTCTTGTTCTTACACATGTTACATGCAGCTATTCTTCTCTTAGTATACAAAGTGATGGCACACATTGATGGCCATCAAATAATACAACAAGGTAAGTAAAGGTGAAGCTGCCCAGTCTATGAAGCTGCACAAAGCCTGACTTTGGCTAAATCAGGTTCAATGAGGCAACCAAGAAAAGTACTAAATGTTGTTGGGGCCTCATCTCTGTCTTCACTACCCTCTTTTTGTCTTCCTTTACCAATTTTAGTCAATTATTCTCCAAGGGTCTCTAGTTAATGTACTGTATTTCCTTCTGGTTTTGTTGCAGTTACTAGCACAGTTACCTGAGGAGTGAGTCTGACCACAGCAACTGTCTTCAGCCCCCGACTTTCTGAGTAGGTCTTTCACATTAATATGCCTTTTGAGCAGATTGAGTTTCTAATTGAAATGCTTAATTAGTTACATTTATTGTTGAGTTTTTTATTTTATGACTTCCTTTAATTTCAATTATTCTCCCATAGCTCTTTGTCATTTGCTTTGTAAAAGAATATTTCCTCTTTGTTGTTATGGTACCGCCAGAGTTGCTGCCCTGGCTCAAGTCTGTGCCTTGTTTATTTAATACTTTTTCTTGTTAGTTAAATATGATTATGTCATATGTTACTAATAGTTAGGTTTAAATTCCTTCTTGTCCTTATTTAATATGATTTTCTTTGTATTATTAATTTATTGTGCTACTTTTTCTTAAGAATATACTGTATATAGTGTTTTTATTTATCTGCTGAGTCTCTTTGTGGAACCTAAAGAGGCGGGGCCACCTAATTAGGCAGTTGAGGTTCTGGCCTCAGCAGTATTTACAGGTGCTGGTCATAAAATTAGAATATCATGACAAAGTTGATTTATTTCAGTAATTCCATTCAAAAAGTGAAACTTGTATACTAGATTCATTCCTTACACACAGACTGATGTATTTCAAATGTTTATTTCTTTTAATGTTGATGATTATAACTGACAACTAATGAAAGTCCCAAATTCAGTATCTCGGAAAATTAGAATATCAATTAAGACCAATGCAAAAAAAGGATTTTTAGAAATGTTGGCCAACTGAAAGGTATGAACATGAAAAGTATGAGCATGTACAGCACTCAATATTTAGTTGGGGCTCCTTTGGCCTGGATTACTGCAGCAATGTGGCGTGGCATGGAGTCGATCAGTCTGTGGCACTGCTCAGGTGTTATGAGAGCCCATGTTGCTCTGATAGTGGCCTTCAGCTCTTCTGAATTGTTGGGTCTGGCGTATTGCATCTTCCTCTTCACAATACCCCATAGATTTTCTATGGGGTTAAGGTCAGGCGAGTTTGCTGGCCAATCAAGAACAGGGATACCATGGTCGTTAAACCAGGTACTGGTAGCTTTGGCACTGTGTGCAGGTGCCAGGTCCTGTTGGAAAATGAAATCTGCATCTCCATAAAGTTCGTCAGCAGCAGGAAGCATGAAGTGCTCTAAAACTTCCTGGTAGACGGCTGCGTTGACCTTGGACCTCAGAAAACACAATGGACCAACACCAGCAGATGACATGGCACCCCAAACCATCACTGACTGTGGAAACTTTACACTGGACCTCACGCAACGTGGATTCTGTGCCTCTCCTCTCTTCCTCCAGACTCTGGGACCTTGATTTCCAAAGGAAATGCAAAATTTTCTTTCATCAGAGAACATAACTTTGGACCACTCAGCAGCAGTCCAAAGGCGAGACAGTTCTGACGCTGTCTCTTGTTCAAGAGTGGCTTGACACAAGGAATGCGACAGCTGAAACCCATGTCTTGCATACATCTGTGCGTGGTGGTTCTTGAAGCACTGACTCCAGCTGCAGTCCACTCTTTGTGAATCTCCCCCATATTTTTGAATGGGTTTTGTTTCACAATCCTCTCCAGGGTGCGGTTATCCCTATTGCTTGTACACTTTTTTCCACCACATCTTGTCCTTCCCTTCGCCTCTCTATTAATGTGCTTGGACACAGAGCTCTGTGAACAGCCAGCCTCTTTAGCAATGACCTTTTGTGTCTTGCCCTCCTTGTGCAAGGTGTCAATGGTCGTCTTTTGGACAACTGTCAAGTCAGCAGTCTTCCCCATGATTGTGTAGCCTACAGAACTAGACTGAGAGACCATTTAAAGGCTTTTGCAGGTGTTTTGAGTTAATTATCTGATTAGAGTGTGGCACCAGGTGTCTTAAATATTGAACCTTTTCACAATATTGTAATTTTCTGAGATACTGAATTTGGGACTTTCATTAGTTGTCAGTTATAATCATCAAAATTAAAAGAAATAAACATTTGATTAAACATCAGTCTGTGTGTAATGAATGAATCTAATATACAAGTTTCACTTTTTCAATGGAATTACTGAAATAAATCAACTTTGTCATGATATTCTAATTTTATGACCAGCACCTGTATGTCAAAAATGTGATATGCTGCATACTTTCTGCATACATACACACTACAATGCATCATTGTGCATATTACTGTCTTTACATCACAGGAAAATCTCGCTACATGGGAAACTGATCTCATTGTGATAAGCTTCCATGGTTAAAGATGCTATATATCAACAAGCTGAAGGTGGCACCCAGTGTGCAAGCAGGATCAGAGTGAAGCATTATTACTCTATAAGAGACATTTTAAGAGTTATCACTATAAAGCCCACCAAATGAGTCCCACAATATGCCTATGACACCATGCTGTTAATGATGAATGAGCTGTTTTCTTCTGTGTTGTGATGAAAGACAAAAAAAGTTTGAGATGCCATCTTCCTGTGAGGCCATGAGTGATTGATATCAAAATATTGATTGATGTTTTATGTTGCTATATCTGGTATATGTAACCTGAAAGTAAGATGTTGTGGAAACACTTGTGAGTAAAAGGTTAACATCCTTTCTTAGATAAAGAACAGAGAAGACATCACTGTAATAGATAGATAGATAGATAGATAGATAGATAGATAGATAGATAGATAGATAGATAGATAGATAGATAGATAGATAGATAGATAGATAGATAGATACTTTATTAATCCCAATGGGAAATTCACAATAATAATAATAGTTATAATAGTTGTAATAGTCAAGATAAAGACTTTGTCAAACACATTGTGATGGGATACCTTGCTAGCAAAGGGAAATACAGTAATCCCTCTTCCATCGTGGGGGTTGCGTTCCACACCAAGCGAAAGGTGAAAATCCGCGAAGTAGAAACCATATGTTTATATGGTTATTTTTATATTGTCATGCTTGGGTCACAGATTTGCACAGAAACACAGGAGGTTGTAGAGAGACAGGAACGTTATTCAAACACTGCAAACAAACATTTGTCTCTTTTTCAAAAGTTTAAACTGTGCTCCATGACAAGACAGAGATGACAGTTCCGTCTCACAATTAAAAGAATGCAAACATATCTTCCTCTTCAAAGGAGTGCGCATCAGGAGCAGAGACTGTCAGAAAGAGAGAGGAAAGCAAACAAATCAATAGGGCTGTTTGGCTTTTAAGTATGCGAAGCACCGGGGCACAAAGCAGTTGAAGGCAGCAGCTCACACCCCCTCCGTCAGGAGCAGAGAGAGAGAGAGAGAGAGAGAGAGAGACAGAGAAAAACAAACAATCAAAAATCAATACGTGCCCTTCAAGCTTTTAAGTATGCGAAGCACCATGCAGCATGTCGCTTCACGAAGCAGCTGCACAGAAGGTAGCAACGTGAAGATAATCTTTCAGCATTTTTAGACGAGTGTCCCTATCGTCTAGGTGTGCGAACAGCCCCCCTGCTCAATCCCCCTATGTCAGGATCAGAGAAAGTCAGCGCAAGAGAGAGAGAGAGAAAAGTAAGTTGGGTAGCTTCTCAGCCATCTGCCAATAGCGTCCCTTGTATGAAATCAACTGGGCAAACCAACTGAGGAAGCATGTACCAGAAATTAAAAGACCCATTGACCTCAGAAATCCGCGAACCAGCAAAAAATCCGCGATATATATTTAAATATGCTTACATATAAAATCCGCGATAGAGTGAAGCCGCGAAAGGCGAAGCGCGATATAGCGAGGGATTACTGTAGACACTTTCAAGATGACATGGAACAGGCAAAGGTCACATACAAATCCGCAACACCAGATACAGAGAGCCATATACAGTACATTCTCTGCATGCCAGTGTGGAAGGAGATGGACCACTAGAGGGCGGTGTAACAAATCATCATATTAGTGAGGTTCACAGCACTCAATAATGATGCCTCATTCATAAAAGTGCAAATTATTAACTTGCAGACCAAGGCTTAGTGGCATTTGTAATTATCAATAGCTCCAATAACCTGTATATTTAGAACTCCACTTTAAAAAAAAAAAACATGAAACTGAAAAGTGATCTGATATAACAGGGTAGTTATACTTAGCTATAAACAATACAAAACACTGAAATATAATATAATAGACGTAACGGCAATAATCAAGAAACCACCACAAAATATAATACATTAAAACCTTTAAACCCTCAGATTGTAAAACCTTTAAACACTCAGATTGTTATCTTCTTTAATTTACCAGTCTCTTATAAAGCCCCCAAATACTTGTTAATCCATAGTAGGAATACAAGCTCAGAGACTCAAATGAAGAGCATCAGTTTTACCAGTAACTTTTAAAGTCAGCATTCCAAGGTAAGTTGTGTGTCTGTAGTTCTCAGAAGCTCGCTTCTATTTGCCTGTTCTTTAATCTGAGCTAAGGAAGTTTCCCTCAGTCTATAGTCTGTTTTGATCTGGCAGGATACTCTTCAAGGTGTGACTCACCCCCCTCCATTCTTTGTAGTCTTTATTACAGAAAGAAATATTTCAAGATGTGACTCCCATTTTATAGAAGCACACTGATTGGTTTAGGTTATTCTGCATTTCAGGAAAATCCAAACCCTAGAGTAACCTGGCTACTAAACTGGTAAATCTCTGCCACTATCCACAATACTCAGTGAACTTCTAGACAAAGACACAATAACACAATGGCACAAAGACTACATGTGGCACTCCTACAGTGGTAGACCCTGTCATGTGTTGTGCACCAGAAGTAAAGTGAGCAGAGGAACCAGAGGGAGTTCTAGGAGGAAGACTGAAATATTTACCTAGGATCACAGTGGTGTAGTACCCTGGCTTCTGCTAAGTTTCTGACTTAGTTACAAGAGAAGTAAGGTATATCTGAGGGAGACCCAAGAGAATAAATAATACACCATTGAAAGTGGGAACACAAGAGAATTGTACTATCCATATAAGAAGATTAGCATCATGGAGGATGTCTTTCAGAAATAGCCCTATAGGCGGTAAATAGGAATCATATTTTGTCACTGGGTCCCTAAATGAAGCTCTAGTTTGGTGTAGCTAAACAAGATAGGCTACTTTGACATGTCCAGAACTGACCTTAGGAGGAGATTTAAAGCTGCTTCAGTTCACAGCTTGAGCCAAGTTCAGGGTCATTATTTATCTCAAAGTGCATAATGTATTATTTATGTTGATTTTCAGGTGATTATGTAGAAAGTAACAGAAGAATGGTTAGTGATCAGACTAAAAGACGTGGGAAATCAAGGTGAAATGTGGTGAGTGGAACTAAAGTACTGTAGTTATGGTGAGTGGAACTTCATTTTTAATTAGGTGATGTTAAATATGGTATCCCTCAAGGATCAGTGCTAGGCTACTGCTCTTTTTAATGTACATAAATGATATGAACAAGGCTATAATAAATTAGTTGTAAAGTCCACAGATGATACCAAATTAGGTGGAAGGGCAGATAATGCAGAATCAATTAAATTGGTACAGGGGTTACAGAGGTACTCGCATAACATAAAGACTTGATTTGTAGCAGATGAAGTATTTCATGTAAGAAGTAAAAATGTTAGAGATGAATACACAGTGGGAGATCTGAAACTTGTAAGTACCTCTTACAAGAAGAATCTACGAGTCATAATGGAGTTGTTACTATGTACGTCAAGACAGTGTACAAGTTTGCAAAATATTACCTTATATCACAATGTGCAGAGTACAAGACAAAGGAGGTTATGCTTCAAGAAATACTTAACCCAAAAATTTTAATATGTTGCTTATCCCATATAGTTTTTAGTGATGGCCAAGAACATTTTTAGTCTCTATATTTTCTTGGTGCTGGAGATAACAAACTTTCTATTAGAATTGTCATCCAAAACTAGACCACAGCAAACAATATAAAACAATGCATGAAACATCTCACGTTACTTGTGTCACGTAATTCACATGTGAAGTCAGTGTTGGGGTGGAGTGTTGGAGGAACAGACTTTGTAAGGGCTTGGGACACCTTTCTGGAGAGAGCTGAGTTACAGGGATCAGAGTGAATTAAGGGTGCATGGAAAAAGGGGGAGTAGTCGGAAGTAGTAGTTGTTGTTGGAGCGAGAGGAAGACGGCACCAGGTTGAGAAGGGAGCAAACAGTTAAAGGACAGGTAAGAGGTATACAGGACGAAGGCGAATTGTTTTTATCATTTTAAAGGTGTCCCCATGACCAAGACAATGGGTGGTGGTAGGGCACCATTTATATCGCGGCATATCCAATAAAAAGCCAGTCAGCATTTGGAAGACTCCCTCAGACAAGCAGCTCCTGAGTGTGTTTTATTCGATGGAACGTCACAATATTGTTATATAAATACTTCCAGGAAAATTGGGACAGTGTATAAAGAGAACACACATTCAGGCAGACTCCATGAAGTATTTTCATACATTTTATGTTTAAAATAAGTGAATTACCATTAGCCAAAGACCCTATGTAAGAAACGGCCGGCACCTCAACCCGGCCAGGATGCCCCTGAGATGGAAGGAGGGGGGAAGGCAGCTTTTGTAGGACATTGTCTCCCCAAAAACCATAGATGGCAGCTCCTCTGGAGTGTAACAGTGTCCCAGATTCCCACAGGGCATCTTGGGACTTAGAGTTTGGTTGCTCAGCCCTGTTGGGTACCATGTGTGCCACCAGGAGGAGCTGTGAGAGGACTGGAGCAGCCATGCCTACTTCATAGAAGTACTACCAATTCACGTGGACAGGAGCCCTGAAGTACTTCTAGGCTGATTATAGGACTCTAGTTCTCCGTTTGACCCGGAAGTACTGGCAAGTCACATGGATGGAAGAGTAGAAGCACCTCCGGGTCAAGAACTATATAAAGGACTGCTGAAGACCCAGCAGGGAAGCCAGAGTCGGGAGGAGTAGGACAGAGCTTTCTGAGGGGTGTGGATGAGAATATTGTATTGATTTATTGTTGGTTTATTTGTATATGGTGGCTGTAGTGCTTAAAAGGCACTTTGAAGAAGGTTAGGTTAGGTTAGGTTAGGTTTCTTTATTTAGTCATGTTTACACAGGAAAACATGAAATTTGCCTTCTCAGTTGCATCTAAAAAGAAGAAAAAATAATTAAAAGGTTTTCTTTGTGTTTTTACCCTGTGTCTGCATATCTGTGTGTTGGGTTTAACGGGGTGACAGCAACCCCTAATGTCCACATCTACAAAACCAACAACTAACAATAGGACATCAATCAATGCATTCTTTACATCATTATGACAGTTAGTTGAATCAAAACAAGCCTCTTTGGGCTTGGTTACAACTGTACCACCAGTCTAGACGAAAACCACTATTGGTCATTCTCCAACTCTACTAATACATACATTTTGTTATCACAGCTAATTCTGGATATAACTCCTCATTACAAAAATAGTTCATAAAGAAAAATGTGGTATCTGTCTTTGGTGAAGTAAATAAACAATCATTAAACATGCTCCAACATTCAGAAGTGGTTAACTAATTAATGCACCTAAATATTATACCATGCATACATTTTCTGTTATATTTTGATTTGCCTCATTGATCCTTTCACATTGAATCTATACTATTAATTCTAGAATATACTAATCTTTCTTGTACATTCGATACAGACCATTTTCGCTTGAATAAACAGAGTGGCCAGTCCTGTATAAGAACTGTATTCGACTGGCTTCCAGAGTTCCACAACATAATCCCGAGGAGTGCCAGACAACGATAAAGTGCCTGAAGTGACAAGGCCCTTTAATGATATGTCATTGATGACTCAGCCCTACTCACACTAGGATACATTAAGATACATTATCCCCCTTCTTTGCTTTTTAATTGAGTGCAGAGTAACACAAATGCCCAATTTGAGTAGGCTGACAGATATCACATTTAAGTGAGTCATTAACCACTTTTTGACAGTTTGTTTCTGCTTTTAGGACTAAGGAAAAAGTGCTAAAGTAAGAAGTTTCCTGCAAAGTTAGGAGAAGACTAATCCCATCACTTTTTATGAGATCTAAGGACGTCACCAAATGTAGTGTGGCGATCAACAGTTCTGAATTAGTCTTCTGGACTCTGTTCTCTTAGAAGAAGGAGCCAGCCTGGGCCTTGTACTCTAGTCTTCGATTTCAAAATTGGACTAAGTTCTGTGCTCTGCCTTTAACCCCTTATGCATTAAAGGGTTTTTGACATTATTGCACCTTAATCACATAACCAAAAATAAACAACAATTATTTGACTTATTCAATAAAAGAGCTGCAAATGGCCGAAGAGTAGTGAGAAAAACATTTATATGATTAAAATGCTTTGTTTACACCAATATCAACTAAATAAAACACAGGAATTTCTCTCCAAATTTTTTTTCCACAGTGCATAACCAAGACAATTTATGATGCGCAACCCTGGAATCAAGATTTTTTTTGTGCTTCAATTTTTCAGCTATCATTGTGTCAAGTTTAGATGTCATATCCCATGGCACTGCAAAGTTATTCAATTTGGCACAAAGTGTTCCCCTTGTTTGTAAAAACTTTGTGTCCCTTTCTGGGAACATTTAGTCTCTTGTACCAAAACAAGTATTGCAGTTGCAGCTATGTATTTTTTATTTTATAGAAATCAGACAAACAACTTAATATATCACTCTTAAACAATTTATAACTATGTATGTATAATTATGTACTCACTCAGACCTTTACTGTCAAAATTATTTTTCATGCCAGGCCCTGAAACTATTTCTATTTACCAGTCGACATAGAGAAGCCTCACATTTTGTACAACAGATTGGAGTTTTTGTGCTGCAATTCACACACATTCTCCTGCCTTCTGTTGCAGTTGCCCCACAGAAGTTTATACATTTTGTTGTTGTTGCTCTTTTCTTGCATTTAGCATCTGGAATAAACTAAGTACATATACACATTTTCATATGAGCTTCTTCCAGTGCTGGGTTAGGGAGGTGGGAACAATGTCTTTCCTGATAGCCCTAGATAGAGCCCCCCCAGAGCTAATCACACCCCACACATACACCTAAACCAGTGATTCCCAGCCACTTTAGAGTTGCAGGTGGCCGTCGCTGTGTTGTGAGCACATGAGACTTGTTCACGGTATAAACTGCCCCCCAATTTCATTCTGGCGCTTCAACCTTCAGCATCCAATCTTCGATTTTGCTTGCTGTTTGTAATCAAGCTAGTTTATGGATTCTGCTGTATGGGGGGTTAAGATGGGGTGAAGCGAGCAATGGTTTGATTGGAAACAGGGTAAAAAATATCGCACAATACTGTTCATCCCTAGGTGGAGAGGGAGTTGATTTCAGATGGGGAATTATATTGTGAACAAGACTAGCTGAAGCACCTTTTTTTCCCTCATGTGCTCTTGAGGAAAACAACACAAGTGATACAGTAACATTCAGTTAAGGGGGGGGGGGCGCGCAGGGGCAGTTCCCTACATGAAACTGTAAGCGGCAGCATGGTGTGGCCTGGCGTGATTCAATTACATTTGACCGAAAGGGAGTGGGGGCATGCGAAACTATGAGCAGTACTGTAGTGTGGTGCACAGTGATCCAGTGACGTTAGATCGAAGAGCAGTCCCCCGTGAAAGTTCATGCTATGTGATTCAGTGACATATGATGGAGGGATGGATGGGGGTCCCCACAGAAAAACTGCAAGGAGCTGCGTGGCACGGCATTGCACAAATACATTTGATTGAAGAGTGATCCCCTGTGAATGTCTGCACAATGTGATTCAGTGACATTCGATGGCATGGCGGGGGGGTCTGGGGTCCCATATAAACCTGACAGCAGCAGCATGGCACTGAGTGATACAAACACATTCGATTGAAGTGTGGTCCCCCATTAAAGTTTGCACAGCAAGTAACAATCAATCATAGGGCTCCTCACCTGAAACTTTGAGTGGATATGCAAAGAAATTAAAACTGGAAGAGCACTGCACAGAAAACTGACATAGCGAGGACGTGCAACAGATAGCATTTGGGTATGCTAACTGAACACATGATGCTTGAAGTATAAAGCTGCAATGCTTCAAAGGTATTCTATAAGCAGTACTTACATATGAAGCATAGCAAACACGGTGTTCTCAGTACTGTGACTCATGGTCTTCATATTCCATATCACTAGCATCCTGTAACTTTTCTTTTTAATAGAAAATTAAAACTTCCAAGGAGTTGAATACTCTTTATAAGCATGGTATTAGTCAAATTAGATTTTATTACTTTATCAATATATTAAAATAATTACAATATACATGAAATAATTAAGCACTTGTATATAACAGCTTTGCATTGTACAGTACAATCTACAGACAGTTGATGACTTTTCTGTGGAGGGTGTTTGCACAATGACTACCACAAGAACGTGAATTTACGTAATCACCACAGCCTGTTTTATGCCAGTTTCATTATGAAAGAGCTTCATTCTCAGATGATCTGTTAATTTTTCTTGTTATATATATGGCTGTCATTGTTGCCATATGTATTACTGTATTTAAAGAATGGATGGACAAATGTGTTGCAGGTGACCTAGTGGGTATCCTTACCTTCTTATAGCACAGCAAATATACCATAGTGCTGGTAAGTGTGTCACACATGCGCATCAGAGGGTCACCTTCCAAGTTCTTCACAGGTAGGTGAAACCAACCCAAGCCGAGAGGGGACGCTGTCTCCACTAACTTGTCTTCTCTGTATACCACAGTATGGAAAGACTGCCCAGTGAGGGCAACTAACTCTGCCCCGTCTGCTCCCAGGGCCATAAATTTGAGAACACCCTGAGGGAAGGGGTCACTTATGGTGTAAGCAACCAAGAAGAGGAGTTCCATAAGCTTTTCAAAAAGAGCTTTACGAGGAGAAGCCTTGATTACCTGATTGTTGACGGGCAACCTTATTTTCTTTATACCATTGTTAAACACTGCTGCACATTATTTTATCTGTGTATTTTTGGCAGGTAAACAGGGCCAGCTGGCTTGGCACCCCAAAATGCATCAAATGTCCCCACCTGTTATTCCTTGGATGACTGCAAATGAAATAATGGTTTCAGATATCAATATCATTAGCATGGAAAGATTTGAGCTGCTTAAAGCTTTGCTTACAGATACATGCTATAAAGTGAGATGGAACAATGGAGAATATGGAAACAAGCAAAACAGAGTCGAGTGATTGCGCTCAAACAAATAACTTAAGAATCTGGCATGAATATACAGTTAAAGGAAGACTGCACCAATAAGTTATTTTTATGTTAAATACCCCATGTAGTTTACAGTGACAAAGTTTCTAATAAAATATTTAAATCAATGGTGAACAAATATCAAAATGTCCATAAAAAATTTTTTGTGTAAAATAAGATAAAACAAAGAAAGATTTGGAGCAACCCTGTATAGTGTAAAGGCAAAATAAATTCAGTTTTTCAGCAAAAATGAATGTCACTAAGGACACAAGTCTAAAATCAGACAAACCAAGATAGCAACACTTGTAGCTAAATGCATGCCAGACAGGAAGAGGCAAGTCCAGGTAGACTGACACCGGACGTGATGTCAGAAGTAGTGAGGTTGTCAATCCTGACGCTTTGAAGCGTTTGTCGTATGAGAGCATATTTGAACAATAGGCAACATGGCTGGGGCAGCGTGTGCTTGATGCTGTATACCGATAATTCTCTTTCAGATCAACTGCTGTAGAGTTGTGATTCCCCACTCAGATACAGTGATATAAATACTCCGAGTGGTGCAGTGAGAGTAATATGGGAAAAGATGATCTGCTGTGGCAACCCCTAACGGGAGCAGCTGAAAGAAGAAGAAGAAGAAGGTGCAGTGAGAGTAACAACGCTAAAGCAGCTATGCTATTTGGAATAGTTTGGCCATTCCGTGGACCATTATATTGTTACAAGTTAATTACAATCAGATGCCTTAAACTAAGGAACAATATGCTGTTAATTTTAGTGTATATGATAAAGCAGCGTCAGGGATGTGGATCTAAAAAAGAAAGGGAAACCACACTGGAGCAAAAGCACTGCTTTGATGCTCTGTGCTGCCAGTTTGCAAAGCCGAGCAGAGAACTTGTGTACAGCAGAGTCTGAGCTACCGTGAAAATGTACATGGCTTTATGCCAAGTTTAGGTTTTATACATGACGATTTGAGCGTGGAAATGAGAGTACGCAACATTTTTGTGTGTACGCATCATTTATACATGAGGCCCCTGGTCTCTAGAAAGAGGCATTAGATTGTATTGCCATCCTGTGGATTGGTGAGGTATTACCACCAGCAGAGCCTTTAAGCTGTCCCCAAGGCACATGTACAGTCATCCAGTGGTATGCTCACATCATCCCAAACATCTGTTTATACAAACATTTTGTTAAAATAAGTCACTTCTAGAAAACGCTCTCGTGAACTAAAATGTGCTCAGATGTGCATGCGCATTTGAATTGTAGGTGTCACTATGCCTTAAGTAACAAATGAAGCAGATGGAACAATAGCCACAAACAAAACAGAACAAATGGCCACAAGCTAGCAATAAGAAAACGTATATATCATTGGGCTCATAGAGTTCCAGTCTTTGGGGCACTGATAGTCCGTGCAACAGAGCATTTTTTTGAAGTTGTGATTCAGCCTGCATTACCCAGTGGCACAATGGTGTCCATGAAGTTGGCACGTCTTTTTTTGTTTCTCATATATTTGGGCAGCTGCATTGCACTTTTTCTTCCATCAAGAAAACAAAAACTCCTTGTAAATAGTAATAAATCTTGCGTCACTATTATTATTTCACCGAGTCTCAAGTGTTTTCTAACTCAGGGGATAGACACCTTTAAGGTTTGTTTTACTGGCCACAGGGCTAATCGCATATTTCAGCCAGCATAAAAAATTAGCTACATGGTGGGATGGAATCAGTATTATATATTTGGTGGCAGCACTCATAGTACTCTCATTATGGTAAACTGATGTGACCCTCAAATAAAAATAATGCAAGCTTATTTTTGTTAAAGCATATGAGGTGTAAATGTGGCTGGAGTAGCATGCGGATAGTGACAGCACATAGCTGCGAAGCGGATCAGGAAGTGACATCAGATGTACAGAGGCAAAATATGCTTTAAGTACATATGGGTGAAAATTCTGCATATGGCTATTACAGCTCTGTAATATCATGCCGGCTTAGCAAAGCATCATGGGGCAGTGGAACAAGGTCACTGGCGAACACAGCATATTAGCTTGAAAAATGCTTTGGCAAATTATGCAGATCAACATTACTGAAGACCTTAATATCTGGTAATAGGACATAGCCATGCTATGCTTGCAGAAGTGTTGTAAGCTGACAATGCTATCATCTATGGCACCTGCATTGTATTTGTTTATCTGTACATTGTCTGTATCTTTCTTTTCTGTTACAAGATTATAAGGAGCCTGAATCAATCTGGGGAGCACTTGAGTTAAAAGTAAGAAGTAACACTGTCTGAGATGTCAGTGCATTACAAAGGCCAATTTAGAGTCATCTATTAATCACACATTACATCTTTAGAATGTGGGAGGAAACTGAGGCCGTCAGGAGCATCATGGGGAGAACAGGCAAGCACCACACTTACTTTATCAGAGCCAGCCATTGATCCCATGTTTCTGTAACTGGAAGCCCCTATCTATGTTATAATTTTCATGTCCAATACTGCCTCAGTACTGACTTTTCCAATTAACTTATTTTGGGCAGCTTCTCTAAGCCCCTAAAACATTCAGATATCTTTTCAGCCTTTACTGTCATGTAAATTGATTTGTAGAAATCTTTCAGGTTGTGAAAGCATAAAGGAATGTTATTTATATTGAATTCTAAACATTATTTCTTCATTTGCATAATAAGCAGGACAGAGATTTGTGCTCTAGGGCTTTATAGTTTCTTTGCAAATTTATGTAAACAAGGATACCTCAAATGTTATTAACGACCATAAATCATGTTTCCAATTCTCTGTTTTAGGAACTTCATGATAGTATAAAATAAAGCTGGTAAACAACTGATAGAGTAAAGTAGGACTCTTGTTGGGCATCCAGTCTAACAAAACATGTCCATGTCTTTGAATAGTATTTGACAATCCTCATTTTTTAAATTGTCTTTAACATTGTTTTTTATTGTATTTCTGTAGGTTTTGTAAAGTAAAATGTTGAGCATTGAATAGTGACCATTTTTATTATTATTTTGAACTGTTTGTTGTTAGCCTGCATCCTTTTCGCTACCCTCACACTAAAACTGAGCCAAGTAAAACTAAGTTGTGGTGAAGATATATTAAAGTGATGGTGGACACTTGATTTATAGCTTGAAATTAGCTTCATGTGAACTAAGCAAGCATTTCACTGATTTAGGAATTGTTAAAGCTGTTGATGCTTAATGTCTTCATGGCACCATGAAGTAACCCTCTGTGTAACATACTGCAGCATGCTGAAGCCTCAAGGGGACAAGGACCTTCATGATGGATTTACTTCCCTTTCTGGTGCGTGTTGAGATGTGAGTTAACATTTTCCTAAGTCTCTCTTCATTGCTCATCTTCTTGACATTTTCCCCTTCAGGGGGTTTCCTGTCCTCAATATCAATAATTAGGGTTCTTCTTCATCCTTCCTACATTCTCATTTCATGAGTAGAGTTGGCCTCATAACTGCTGAATATTAACGGATCTTAATGACTGCCGCTTTATTTAACATACTGCACTAGGAGAGCTGGTTGCCTTACTTAAAATAAATTAGTCCCACAGAATCCCTTGTCCTCATTTTTCTCGCTGCACTGAATGGTTTAAAATGTTTAAATGCTTTCAGCTGATGATAACTGGACTTGTATACCATTCCTCAGAGAGGCAAACTGTTCTCACTTCCAAACTAGCAGAACAAAGGCATCAGCACTGTATGTCTGCTTTTAGATTTAATGCTTTTCTGTCATTCTATACATTGTCAGTTTTAGCTTCAAGCATTATTTTGCAAGCAAATACTTCCAGTAAGTTTATTAAATATCTTATGAACACTGTTAAGTAATGTTATTGGCCTTCACCGTGCATTCATAGTTAAATATGCTGTTCTTTTGTGAAATATATGTAAAACATTTGCACAAAATGTAATTGGTTAAGGGATATGTACACAAAATAAATCTATACAACCAGACATTGACAGAATTCTGAATTTGCCTCAGTCTGGAAGGGTTTTCCTTTGACACTTTTTTCACTTAGAATCTGTAAGATTTTATGTTGCCTGACCAGAAAAATATCAGAAAGGTTCAAAGAGCTTAAGAGATGGTTGTAAGACAAGGAAATCAGGAGGCTTTGGCAATAATTTAACTACTGTCAGTAAACAATTGTGTAGATAAGATTTCAGAAGGGAAAACAACTAAAAACAGAACTATGAAATTAATAAATAATAATAAAAGTCAAAATATGAAGAGCAAGAGGCCCTAACAATAATTATAATCCTTTCCACAGCTATAATAAATATAGTTTGTTTGTTATTAGATTTAATCCAAAAGCTTGGAATCCAGAATATGAAATTCCACCACCATTTAAAGGGGTAATGCAATAACTTCAAAAGTATGTAAACCTATGGCAGCTCCCAACAAAAAGTACATTTCTTTCACAACGCTATCCATCCTACCTGTGACCCTGGACATGTAGTTGATGAGGGCATTCTCTTAATGTTTTTGTATATATTCTTATTCATCTGGGTTACAAAAGTGATTTTAAAAGACTTTAAGGGCACTGAATGATATATCTCCACATGTGCACCTCTGTGGAGCTTATACATATAGAATTATTCCATTGAAACTTGCATAGCCACATAGTGCTGTAGTCAGGACCGCCTTTGTCAAGTCCAAGATAAGAATCCAAAACCACAGCATCAGTCGCTTACAATACAGCAATTGCATAAATTCAGTTTTATCAAAGAATTCAGCTTATCAAAGCATCTGGTATTTTCCATATGCACCTCTTGTAAAAAATTCAGTTAGTGCTGTGTAATATATTTTATAATTTTTTTCTCCATGTACATAATGCCCACATGCACATCTATGTTCTAAAATGCTAATAATTTAACACATCTAGAATTATTCCATTGAAACTTGTGCAAATTAATAGTGCTGTAGTCAGGGCCACCTTTTGCCAAATCCAAGATACTGTAAGTGTCTATCACCACAGCTAGTCAAGACCAAGTCAAAACTGCATCTAAGAGGCAGTCAAGACCAAGTTCAAGACCAAGACTTAGCTTCACAGTATTTCCAGCTCGTATTTGGTACTTCTATGATGGAGTTACTAAGACTCAGCTGCACTGTACCCCTTCAGATTCACTAAAGACAATGGACTTAAGCATGGAAAAGGACCTCACCAGTCACTGAGTGATGGGAGTAATGGACATAAGCATGGAAAATGACCTCAGGACCTACAGGACACTGAAATGTGTTAGTGAACTTGTAGTTCTGAATCCAAACAAAAAAACTGATCATATTTCAAATTACAGAAGGTAACAAAGAGAACTTTTCTTTGTACTTAATGATTTTTTAAATATTTTTATGGCATGCTGTGTGACAGTACAACATTTATTAGAACATAAACCAGTGCATTAGTCACTTAAAATATACAAGCTGCATAAATTTAACTTTATCAAAGAATTCAACTTATCAAAGTGTCTGGTACCTTCCTTATACATCTCTTGTAAATAATTTAGTTACTACTCTCTAATATACTTTATGATGTTTCCTCATGCACATAATGTCCATGTGCAGATCACTGTCCAGAGATGCCAGTACTCGTCAGTGTTCTTTACAGTACTACAGAAGTCATTTTAATTTTCAAATACAATATTAAACACCAGAAAAACACTTAATTTGTCTTTTTTTAAGTATGGACAGAAAAACAGATTACCTATAAACAGCGTGAATGTTTTCTTTTGATCTATAAAATTGAAAATAATAAGTTAACTTGAAAAAGCACAAGTTTCAGCTGTAGCATTGTAACATGTACGGGCGTCCGTTTGCAGTCTTTGCAACTGTCTGCTGACTTGTCACTGCCTAGATGACAAAAGTTATAGATCATTGCTGTCTTTTAAAGAAACCATCATGGTTTTTAACCAAATAATTTGGACCGTGATAGACACTGTGTTTTACTTCATTTCTAGTTAGCAAACACATTTTTCAATCTATCTAATATTGTTTGGCTATAAGTACTTATAATATGCAAATTCTGAGAAGAAACAGCGTTTTCAATCAAACAAAACCACAGCTGCAGTTCCTACGTTTGAAACAAAAAGAGCAGCAGTTGTTGTAGCAACAGATGGACATATCAAGCTGTTGTGCTTTTAGGGAAACATCAATGGAGAAGACTTCAAATGAGCAAGGGTCAGTACAGATAAATTCTTAACAGTTTAATAAATCAGACCAAGACACTAACCAAAAATTAAAATAACAAGCACTTATCAAGTCTTAGCACAATTTTTTTATCAAGTGCTCTCATCTACTTTTCAGACACAGTATCCTTGCTAATGCCTCCCATGATAGGTAATAAGAGATAATTACAAAGTGTCATGCATGGGCATCTGTGGATTATCTTCCAATTGAATAAGCTATGCAATACCCTGCTAGCACAAGAGGGGGAGCTACCACTAATAGTACCATCTCTGTTTTCCACTGCAGTGCTGAGGAGATGTCCACTGTGGGATCCTAAACCCCACCCTCCACCTTTAAAGCCCCACCTCTTCCAGTCAGGACAATATAAAACCAGGAGCTCCCAGAAGGTGGCGTCTCATTTTCAGGAAAACAGTTCTGCATGTCTGAGCTGCCTGATGTGGACATGCTTGAGAAAGCTGAGAAGGCAGTTGTTAAACCTCTTTTCTGTTGCGCCACCTTGAGCTCACTTTTGTTTGTTTTTTGTTTTTTTGACCTTTGCAGTAAGCGGGATGGCACAGTTGGCACCCCAACTTTTCTTTGGGATTCCTTTGCCTCTTCTTTCTCTCACAAAAAAAAGGATGGTAATAAGCATGGCAAAAATTAAATAGAACTAATCTGTGTCACGTACATGTGCATTTGGCCAGTTTACTAGTTTATTTTTTAACAAGTTCTCCCAAGTGTCCTCTTCTAAATGTAAGATGACAGAACAAAGAAATAAAACAGGTAATTTAATGGGTATATCAAGAGTTTCATTTAGTGTCTTAGATTCTGTTCATTATTACTACTCATTATACAGGTACTGCTACATCATTTGGATGGTCAGTTTCTAATTTTCCACTCTCCCTCACTTGTGATAAAGACTGTTTAATGCTAAACATGTGTTGTAATTAGAATAGTGCACGCTTTCTAGTTATGAAGCTTATTTAATATTATTGCAGATTATTAAAAAGTATTCACCCTGTTGGACAATTTCACATTATATTGTTATACAACATTAAATCCCAGTGGATTTATTTTAGCTTTTTATAACACTGATCAACAGAAAAAGACTCTTTAATGTCAAAGTGAAAACAGATCTCTGCAAAGTGGCCTAAATTAATTACACATATAAAACACAAAGTACTTGATCAATTCACCCCTTTAATATGACACACCTAAATCACCACTGGCTTAGCCAATTGGTTTTAGAAGTCACATAATTAGTTCAATGACGATTACCTGTCTGGTTTTTCAAATAATTGTGGTATAAATGCACCTTATATGAAAGATCCAACTGGTGGTGAGTCAGTGTGGTCGCCTAACATACACAATGAAGACAAAAAAAAAAAAAAGAACTCTTCAAGCAACTCATTAATAAGGTGATTGATAAGTGTGAGTTAGGGAATGGAGACAAGAAAATATCCAAATCACTGAATACCCCTATGGCACAGCTGTAAATCCGTCTAGAGCATAATGTCCGCAAGAACTGAGTGACTGTGCAAGAAGAAAGCTGTGATGAAGGCCAGCAAAATACCTGTGAAAACCATGAGAGAGTGATAGTGGCTCAGGTTAGAGAGACTGTGCATAAAATAAGTGATTCCCGGGTGCTTCACAGGTCACAGCTTTATGGGAGAGAGGCAAAGAGGAAGCAACTGTTTACAAAAATGTATTTATGATATTTTGGCTAGAGGAATGCACAACACTGTGAAGTCAGCTGGAAGAAGATTCTATGATCTGATGAGACCAAAATTAAGCTGTTTGATCGCCAGACTAAACTCCATGTTTGAAACACTGCACATTATCAAAAAATGTCATCCCCACTGAGACTAGGGATAACTCTGTGCAAGCTGTGCATACAATTGTTTAAAAAATTAAGTCCACTTTTATTCCATGTTGTAGAAAAATAAAACATGAAAACTTCCAAAAGGGTTATTACCTTTTATAGGCATGTTATATGTATACAGTGCATATATACATTATATACATACAGTGCCGTCCACTTGTCACACATGCGAGTAGGAGGCAGCTAAAGGGCCTGAGTAATTATAATGCCACTACTGACCAGGGGGTGGCAGAGTGTACTGACTGCCTTTCACAGTTACTTGCAGACCGTTCCCAGGAAATCCCTCCAGGTTCTGGCACCCTTGATGACATCACTTCCGGCTCTGGCCCCAGAGATGACGCCACTTCTGGTCCCGATGACATCACTTCCGGTCCCAGGCACAGAGATGATGTCACTTCCGGTCCCGCAGACATTACTTCCGATTCTGGCCCTAAAGTTTCCTTGTCTTAAATCAGTTATGTTTTGGACTCAGTTGTGTAAATATCTCTGTTCAACAGTTTCAACTTTTGCAGCCAGGACACGTTATATGGGTGGCTGCCCCAAACCTTTATCATGTCTCATGGTATTCTTTATCACACACTATTATTGGCACCCCTTGTAAAAATTAGTAAGAAGGGTTAGAAAGTAATTACTGTTTGCTGAAGAACCGTCATCTTGTTCTGAAAAAAAGAGAAACATCTGACTTTTAATTGAAACAAGTTTATTCAAAGAAAAACAAAGACCTTGTCAAGAAATAAATATTTTTAGCAAAAACACATGTGCCACAATTGTTGGCACCCTTGGTAATGAATTTGAAACAATGTAACAGAAGCATGTTTCCCATTTAAATTGGACATTGTTAAGTTGAAATCAATGACTTTCTGATTAAATGGGATACACATATGAGGAGACACAGAACCAAATTTCCTTAGCCAAAAATGAATGGTTATAAAAAAATAGCTATTCACCTGAAAATGCCCATTTCTACAGTTAGGGCAATAATAAAAAAGTGGTCATCAACTGGAACTGTGGCAAACTTGTCTGGAAGAGGACCCAAGTTTATTTTAGCCTCATGTACAGTGAGAAGGATGGAGAGAGAGGCAATAATATCTCCAAGGATCACTGTTGGGGAATTGCAAGAAAAAGAAAATTCTTGGGTTATCAAGTCTCCAGACGGCATCTCCGTGCCAAGAGATTGTTTGGAAGGTTTGCCAGAAAGAAGCCTTTTCTGTCAGTTATCCACAAACATAAGTGCCTGGAGTTTGTAAAACATTACAACAACTGGAACCTTGTTCTATGGTCTAATCGAATAAAAAAATTTTTTTTTTTTTGCAATAAACATGCAAAGTGGGTTTGGTGTAAAAAGAAGGATGGCTATAATGAAAAGAACATTTTCCCAACTGTGAAATATGGTGGAGGTTCTGTGATGTTGTGGGGCAGTTTTTCCTCCAAAAGCCCTGGAAACATTGTTAGGGTTATATGGCAACATGGATTACATGAAATATCAGGAGATTTTAAATCAGAACCTGGCTGCCTCTGCCAGCAAACTAAAACTGGGTCGTCATTGGATCTTCCAACAGGATAATGATCTGAAACACATGTCCAAATCAACATTGTAATGGTTAACTGACCACAAAATCAAAGTTCTGCCATGGCCATCTCAGTCCCTTGACCTAAACCCTATTGAAAACCTGTGGAGTGAGCTGAAGAGACGAGTATACAAGAGAGGGCCTAGGACCCTGGATGATCTGGAGAGATTATGTAAAGAAGAATGGTCTCAGATGCCATGGGTTAAAAGAAGAGATTCCATGCTGTTCTATTGGCAAAGGGAGGTTATACAAAGTATTAAATAGATGGGTGTTTTTGTTAACACTAGAATCCCTGAAGCCTACAAAAAACTTGAAATCCCGGGGCCAACTTAAATTCCTTCTCACTTCTCCATCAGTGTCTTTTGTTTTGTAATTGTATTGATCAGCACAAGCAGCAAGCAGCCTGCTATCCCATCCTCCCCACCACCACAGTCAACTTGGGCAAAAAGTTCTCCCAGCTCAAGTCTTGTTTATCTGCGTGTGAGGTGTTTGGAGTTGTAGAGGGTAAATAATATATCGTTATTCAGAAGATTTCATGTGTGTTCATGTCTACAACAATCTATGTAAATGTAGGATGACAGGAAATGAGAGGCAAGAAATGCTGAACACAAACCTAAAATAGAAACTTTTTCCATGTTATACTAATAATGACATGAAGTGTATAATGTGTGAAGACTTTAGTCTAAATATCAAATAAATATGTGTTCTTTATTTCAAGAATATAACCAAAGAAAAATATAATTTGATTTACATGTTGCTGTTAATGAGTTAAAAACCCAAGCTCAAATGTCAGTCAACAGAAAGTTGATATGTACTGTATTCTTGGATAGTGCCGAGGTAAGAACTGCTGCCCTATAACCTAAAGGTTCTGGGTTTGAGACCGGTCACTCCATGTTTTGAGTAGTGAATATTATGAATAGTAGTATTATTACTATAATATAATAAAAACATACATTTGAATTGAATCTGTAACACCCGGTGAAAATTTTGGCTACTTGTAAAAGTGAGTGTTTTTTTTTTTTATTATTCAGTTTTATTCTGTCGTGACGTTCACGTGGTGCAACGAACTTGGCCTCTCCCTCTCTGACTTGATGACGTTTATCTCCATTCTTTTCAAAATGACTTCTATCAGACTATGCAGCATTTGCGCTTTCACAACAAAGACACCCGTGCAGAACGTGTGAAAAACTACAGGTTTGCTCCGATTTCGGATATTTGACAATGTTTTGTTGAGAACTGTGTTTTGAGTTACAACCAAAAGGCAAAGACTTTCCAAGTCTGTGGCCATAAAGCTTATGGAGCCGCTTCTGGACAAAGGCAGAACCGTAACTACAGAGAGAGAAGGGGTGCCGTTGCTAACCATGTTGTCTCCCTTTCCCTCCACAGTTCGAGAAAATGCCTTGTGACGGCTACTGACTCCGACCCTTCTGGTCAGAGCGCTCTAAAAGTTTGGCTCCAATAAGAAATGGCATCTGTTGCCAAATGAACTGACCGTAGGACAGAGCTCTATCCTGAATGAGACATCATCCGAAAGACAGCTAACTCTTACCTTCCAAGGCTGTTTTCTTTGCATTTAATATGTACTGTTTTGATCGTACCATGAGGCACTATTTTTGTTTTCATTTTGTTGGATGACCCAGCAGGTGTCCCAACTTTTCATGTCTCTGGGCAGTGTCATTTTCCAATTCAATGACAATATATACAAAGAGAGAGAGAGTGTATGGATTTTGCCTTTTGTGTTATTTGCTAGGTTTCTTTTTCTTGTGTTATTTTAAAGTTTTCTATGATTATCGTTATTTTTTTACATAAGCCAGCACTCTCCATTTCCAAACACAAGGTGTTGTCAGTGCTTAAACCTGCTACCATAACGTCATGGGCTGGCATGCATTTACTGACCCCTGCAACATAGTATTGGATGAGTCATGGAGTGTTCATTGAGGCCTTTAACAGATTATAACCTGGGTACCAAAATATTAAAGGAGTACATAAAATAAGCCTAAATATTCCAAACCAGTCTTGAAAGAAAAGATGGAAAATAAACACTCCAAGGTCCTAACATTGACTCCCCATATCTGTGATGTAAACAAAAATCAGAAAATAGTGGAATGACCAAATAAATCAAATGCGTGCTACCACTGACTTTAAATTCAGTGCTGCAACAAGGATACAGAGGGCACCAAAAGAAGCTGAGTAAGTTATAATTATTCCACAAATATTAGAACTTCTCTTTTTCATACAAGCAGTTGCCAATATGTTTTGAAACTAGAACCTCAGAGGTAAATAACTTGTTTTCAAGAAAACATTTTATGGTCTTATCATGTGTCACACAGTTATATGCTTGTGAGCTTTGTTTTTCACCACCTTGGATAGATATTGAGTCTTTCTTCTGAAAATTCATTCTGCCTTGCAGGATTGGCTGTCATTGCTGCAAACGGAGACCCTTCTGACTGACGCTCCTGGTGACCTGAACAAAGGGGTTTTCATACAGAACACTGGAATACAGGTCACACTCGTGTCTAAGAGGAGAGATATCTGTCAATGGTGGGCTTGTTGGCCATTCCTGTGGGGAATGAATGCTTTTCAGAGCCCAGAGATCAGTGTGAGGACACACAATCATCTGTCAGGTTTCAAGTCAGCAGTTTTTTATTGCATAATGCATTGCGATAGCTTTATTGTAACTCTTCCAGCCAACTGCTTAATATGTCTTTTAGTTAAAATATAAAATCTCAAAGAAAAAGGTTAAGCAGACACAAGACATGGAAAGCAATTGCAAAGATTATATTCACATAAACTACAAAAATGAATAACAAAATTTAGAGATTTTATTTACGAATATGTGAAAAATAAATATTTTGTCTTTTTTAATATATCATTTTATGACACCAGTATTTAGCACCATCCAACTAAACAGCCTCAATCACTAGTTCTTCTTTTTTTTATTTTCGGTCAAAGTGTGTGGGCTCAGACAGCTTTCTAAATTATTCCACATTAAATCTCTAAAATTTCAGAGGAGAGGTAATAGCAAAAGGAGGAAAAGTAGGATGATAGACATATTCCAGCATACAGTAACATAAAAAGGATAGCATGCAATGCAAGTAATATGTCACATATACTGTATGAGAAATAGATTTTCAAAATGCAGGAAGATGTTACATGCTGTGCCGGTATTATCACCTACAAGGATATGATAGTTAAAACGAGCCTTTTAGGACTAATCAAAAGGACTCATTGGTGGGGGTATTATAAACTGCCAAGTGGCTCTCATATTTGTCTACTTCCTCCTCAGTTCCAAAGCCATTATTCCTGTCCATCAGCACTACATAACCTTAGTGAGATCACCAAGGTTGAGGTTGAGGTTGGAAGCATGCTCTGATACAGCGCGTTACTGCACACAATACACAACGAACCACCTCAGGATCCCAATTTAGGGCCTGAGTGCAGCTGTGCAATGGGTGACACCTCAGCAACCCCCAAGTTCTCCTTACAAGTTGGAGAAACTGTTTGCAGGCCTGGATGCAGGTTAACATCATACCCAGAACAGAGCAGTTGCAGGTTAAGTGTCAGACAATCATCTGCAGTGTCTTGCATGCCCACAACAATCATCATTGGACAGGATCTTATTTGTTTCAGCCTTTTGTTCTCTTCTTTGTCATAATACCCTATGAAATTTCACATCCACATTGATACTCCATGGACCCTTGTGCTATAATAGGTAGGAATATTACTTTGCATTGATGAGAATCTGTTTTCAATGTATAAATCAAGAAGGCCCCAGATCATATGAGATGTACTGTATATTATAGAATTATTTAAAACCAATAGTAACATTGTTCAGTATTGTTATGATACTGTAGCACTGTGTGGTGCTTGCCAGATTCTTGTTTGTTTCATTGTACTTTAAAGGTTGCTCACTATCCTTAGAAAGATGGCTTGCTTTAGCCACACTAGAGTGATGGCTGTGTTACTGTGGCAGGCTTACCCTTGTTATAGGCTGCCATGCAGCTGACACTGAAGTTGCTAATTTGAATAATGGAATTCCAAGTCATACTTGTTATGGATTTGTGACAAAAAAAAAAACAGGACAAAAAGGCTGAAAGGCATCCAAAACACTCCAAACTAGACCAGGCCCTTCACTGGCTTGCCTAAAGATAGGCCTTGTCCCAAGAAACCTAACCATAAATGCAATAAGTAGGCTTTGGCCTGCACAGGCTTAAAATGGGGAACTGGCATTTAAAGTTAAAAAATATACTTTAAATTTTACCAATGCAAAACTACCCTTCAATGGAGAAGTTGACTGTAAACCTCTGACATTATAAGACAAAGATAAGCCAAGAATTTTTATGAAGGAAGAATTTATTTAAACAAACAAATTGGGCAAAATATAGTCAAAAAGGCTAAATTAAGCAAAATGATTTGCCTAAAAAGGCAACCAAAAACTATCAAGTCTAAATTGTAATTCAGTAAACAGAATCCATGAACAATAAGCATAAATCCAATACAAGAAATTCCAAAGAATAATACTTAATAGAATAATACCCCACAATAATCAATCGACCTCTACTCACACCAACTCCTTCACCTCAACAAAAAGGCAGGAGGCAGTCCCGGCAATAGTAATGTCATGGTAGCCCAGCCTTTCACAGGTGGCGCAGTGGTAGTGCTGCTGCTTTGCAGTAAGGAAATTGTGGGTTCGCTTCCCGGGTACTCCCTGTGTGGAGAACGCTTTGAGTAGTGAGAAAAGCGCTATATAAATGTAAAGAATTATTACCCCGAAAATACAAGGAAATGTGTCCTTTAAGCACATATGCACAAAATATTTAAACAAAACTGTGGTGGCACAGTCAGAAACTTAGGAAAAGGAAATGAACACCCAAAAATGCAGGCCAGAATCTTTACAGGAATGCCTAGATATGGCCTTGCCCCATGCAGTTAGCATCCCTTAACTGCTACCTGAAGGCTGCAGCCTGCACTGGCCTAAAAGGAGCTTTAGAAGTTCAAAATATACTTAAAAAGTTCAAAATGTCCTTCATGGGACAGGACCCTCAGACTTTTGTCCAAGACAAGAATCTTTATAGCTAAAGAAATTATTACAAAAGGTTATCAGAGGAGGACGGCACGGTGGCGCAGTGGTAGCGCTGCTGCCTCGCAGTTAGGAGACCCGGGTTCGCTTCCCGGGTCCTTCCTGCGTGGAGTTTGCATGTTCTCCCCTTGTCTGCGTGGGTTTCCTCTGGGCACTCCAGTTTCCTCCCACAGTCCAAAGACATGCAGGTTAGGTGGATTGGCAATTCTAAATTGGCCCTAGTGTGTGCTTGGTGTGTGGGTGTGTTTGTGTGTGTCCTGCGGTGGGTTGGCACCCTGCCCGGAACTGATTCCTGCCTTGTGCCCTGTGTTGGCTGGGATTGGCTCCAGCAGACTCCCGTGACCCTGTGTTCGGATTCAGCGGGTTGGAAAATGGATGGATGGATGGATGGGTTATCAGAGGAGCACAAAACAAGAAAATAAGGGAAAAAGGCACAAAGGGTATGCCTGAAAATGCAATCCAGTTTAAGAAACACAGCAAAAAATTAGTCAAGCCATATTTTCAAATTCATGACTCCTAAAAAATTCAGTGGCAACCTGAGGGATGCCACCTCATCCACCAGAATGTAAAGTTGGAGGGCAGTCCATCAGGTGTGACATCATGATGGCTCCACCTTTTTGGGTTCCACCCACAGAAAACATGGAATGGTGGAACATTTAAAGATACTGTACAACAGTAATAATCAAACAGAAATTACATAGGAGTATGAAAATAATAATTTAAAAATAACAAAAATAATAGCACAACAAAATTAATATACTGTATATAAGCCCGGACTGTAACATAGCAAAAACAATACAGTATTATCAAAATATACATAATAACTAAAAACACATTAAAAAATAATTCAAGATTAACAGAAATAACAAACATACTGTTGACCACCCAGGCTGGCACCGCCAACTGAACCTAACACAGACAAGCGTGGGACACAAGTTCAAGGCACACACTGTTTTTTTATTTTCTTTTTTACCTTGTGGGTTACATTTTCCCCGTTCACACAAGCTCAATACTGTCCAGCACAAGCGGAGCACCCAAACAGTTCTCTTCCTTCTCTTTATCTCTTTTCTCCTTCACTCCTCGGTTCAAGTTTCATCACTCCTCCCCCCGACTCTGGCTCCATGAGTAGTGGCTGCTGGCTCCTTTTATAAGGCCCCCGGAAGTGCTCCAGGTGCTTGATGACTCATTTCCGGCAGCACTTCCTGGTGTGGTGGAAGAATTGCCCATAAAGGCACAGCAGCTTCTGCTGCAGCACCCCATGGTGGTGCCTGCGGATCCCAACAGGGCCTTACCACACTCCAACTCCCTTGAAGCCCTGCGGGAGTCCGTGGCATCACTGCAACCCAGGGGGTTTGCCATCTAGCGTCCTGGGGAAAGTAACGTTTTGGCCATGCTACAATACATAAGTCAGGGAACACAATGCTGTTCATTTCTGACACACTACTATCCGTGCCATACCTGGCTGGTGCAAGAATCAGTTAAATTATTTTTTTTTAGTGTTAAAACAATTATTAATGGAGTTTTTGAAACTTGGAATGTTCGAATATGTTGCCATTTTTTTCTGATTAGCGTCACTATTTTGTTGACCCATTTCTATATTGGGGTAGCCCGTTTCAGGGGATGTGGTCACAGAAGTCTTGCATGATAATGTCAGCATAACCAAATAAAAAATGCTGTTGTGAACAACACTTTGTCCAAGGTTGTGGATATTTTCAAAGTGTGTCTGAGTAAGAACTTAGGACAAAGACTTTTGATGCATTTAAAATGCCATCAAGTTTAGATTGGTGTTTCAGCTAAGGTGTTCATTTGTTGATATCTGGTTCTAAACTTTTGCTTTTTTTAAATCTAGGATTTTTGGCTCACCATTTCCCAGAGTCAGAAGAATTTTCAGTTATTTGTTAGTGTATTTTGGAGCAGGAAGAACAAGAATGTGCTGTATTCCCTTGACATTGTTTCATTCTTTGTATCTGCTCTCTTTCTTATCATATCCATAGAGACCCTGACCAAACATGAAGAGTATTAAAGAGCACATCTATACTAGGGTACTGCATCTTTAAAGCTGACAACAGGCATGACATCCAAGTGAGTTGCGCAAGACCACTGAAAGTTTATGAAAAATCCCCCAAAGAGGTTCTCCCCAACTTTCAAACAAAATTCTTTTTTCTTCACATTTATATATTAATCTTCATTATCTTTTTTATATTATGATATACTGTAATTCTTACATTCATAGACATCATGTCTGTGTCATTTTGAATTGCAATATTTGACTCTGTTTTCATGCGCTTATCTAACGCTTTGTCCATAATGACAATGGTTGTGAACTTGGACCTTCACTTTCTATTATTTCAGGGCTGGTGCCGCACTATGACTCAATATATTTTTGCTCTGCTTCAAACATTTTATTTTCTTACTCTTTCCTTTGTTTTCTATTTTTATATTAATTTAGTACATCTGGAGTTCATGATTTCACAGATGACTGATGTGTGTATGCTGTGGAGGTCAATGTGGACATCGCAGAATTGAATAATGGAAGGCAGGAGGAAAAGTGGCTTTTCTAAAAAAGGAGGGAATACAGGAAGATTTTTTTTGAAAGAAGTATTTATTATGAAAAAAGCAAATTCAGACTTTTTAGGTCAAATTACATTTGGTTTTGACTGTCTTTTTTTGTCCTTTAGTGTCAGTGATTTGAACAAAAATTGAATCTTGGGAAAAATCTAGCTTTAGGCTTTTATTTTTATTTTGTTGTTCTTCCTGTAAGCCATCCGTCTCTCACAGACTGGCAGTTGTGACATGTTTTGCTTGATTCCCGGATGCCATCCCTGTCTTCCTTGACAGCAGCTGTCTAAGTCTGTTAAGCTAGCTATCTCCGGCCAAGCAGTCGTGAACAGCCAGTTTCATTTTCCTGGCTGGTTTATATCTCTCAGTCAAGCCAGACCCCAGATAACCATTTTGTTTCTGACCCATTCCTTATTCAGGAAGGTGGTAGCTCTTTTTATTTTGCTTTGCCAGCCAACCTTCAGGCTCCTCTGTCCCTGTGTTGTCTGTTCAGCTGCAGAGAAAGACTTTAAAAGGCAGCTGCATTGTCTATGTGTTGAATCTGCATAGCTGACCTCCAATTTGTGTGGTAACACTATAGTTTGGGTACCACCTATAATGCATCTTTTAGTTGCGTATTGGATTCTTGTGGTCTTGAGAATACTTACAAAGCAGCAGAGCCTTTTACAGATGATCTCTCTTTCTCTTTTTTAGTTATTGATAAACCTTTTTTAACTATGAATGGTAAGATCAGATATGATCAATCATTGGTCACTATAACTTTTTAAATGGATTTTTAAATTGAAGATATGCTGCTGTTATCGCAAACTCAAACATCAGCTCATCTCAACTGCCTTTCGGACAATCTACAAACCTGAGTGATGTCACAGGGTAAGTGTAGAGGATCTGTAGGCTACCTTACATCTACAAGAGAATGTAGAGAATGTAAAGGACTCTGAAGAACATAAAGTGAGATATATTCAAAATGTCCATACTCAGCTGGTAGTACTGTTAGCAATAGCACCTAAGGAATTCTGCTACACCTTATCAGAGTAGCAGCTCATCCAAGGATAGAAAGATCCAAAGTGAGGATAAAAGTAAAGTGAAAAGGTATCAGATCTGGCCATACAAATAAGGAATGTTCAATCACTTTGAAATAAATTGGATGTACTCTCACTTCTCATGGGGAATCATGGCAAGTTTGGGTACTGTGGAGAATAAATTAAATGTCTGTGGAGGTAGGTTACATCATCATTGATAATAACTCAGCAACAGAAATGATTCACTCTGTTGCCAACACTCGAATGATGAATCAATCTGAGCCAAGAATGCTGGTGACTTCAACCAGTGGAACTTTGGAAGGAACAAATGTCTTAGCATGTTCCATTTGTGGACAAAAAGCTGCTCTCTTCAGATGTTAATACCTTAAAATGTAATCCAGTGGTACAACTGGGCACATCTGACTACATCTTATTCTCAACCATAAGTCCGTTATCAGAAGGCTTCAGCTCTCTCATTATTCAAGGCAGAAGTTCTTGCATCTATCTATCTATCTATCTATCTATCTATCTATCTATCTATCTATCTATCTATCTATCTATCTATCTATCTATCTATCTATCTATCTATCTATCTATCTATCTATCTATCTATCTTTTCTTTATTTCTTGTTTGATATTCTTTCTTATTTTATAAGTTTCCTTTTTTTTGTTAATTCTGTTTTTGGTTTGTCTTTCTGAAAAATCATGCATGACTTTAGCAATGTTTTGCTTAATTATTTAATTTGTACTGTAAGTATTATGTTTCTGTGCTCTTTGTATTCATTCCTTCTGTTTTGTGGGTGGAATCCCAAGAGGTGTGGTGACTCTGACATCACTGCTAAAAGACCACTCCTCAGACTTTATATTTCTTGATAGGTCCTTCAGTGGTTCATTGTGTTCTGTCTTAGAAAACAGTAAAGGTTTTTTTTTTGTTTTGTTTGTTTTTTTGTGTATGGACAAGAGAAAGACATATGAACAGCGCTAGGATCATTAAGCAGGAATCAATATCTTTTGTCAGACCAAGGAACTAAACAAGAACCAAAGTCAAAAAAACAGAAATTAAGTCTTTTTTAACTAGAAATGCACCAAGTAAACTTTTGCTAGAAATAACAGTTTTTCTCCAGTCTTGGATACAATGTAATGCACATGCCCGTGTCGATGATGTCACACATCGTGTAGACCAGGGCATTCTGGGACATATCATCATGGCAACCATCAATGTTACTGTCAGAAAATGGCAGCACCAACAAAAAAACAAAATGGTCCTGCAGTATAACATTAAAAATAATAAGCTTTCTCTGGACATCTTGAATTGCAAAATAAAGTTTGAAATCAAACTCCTTGAGTATCAAAATCCCATAAAAGATGTGCGTATTGTCCCAATTACTTAAGAGAGGAACAAAAAAAATTAAAGTATGAAACCAATTATAACACATTGATTTCAGAATCTGGTTTTCAGGGTTTTTAAGGCCAAGGAATCTGGTAGTAGTATTAATCTTTTTCTTTTTTGTGTTTTTAATATTGTTTAAAACAATACATGTTCTTCTTCTGCAATGTCGTGTTTTCTTTATGGGTGCTGCCATGTTGGAGACTGGTTTTAAGACATGAAGCCACATTGGTGGGAGATAGTTTTTGGAGATTGCACTTCATCATATCAGTAGAGTGATATTTTAAAAATGCCAGTGCCACATGGACATAATTTAACCAAGGTTGGATTCCTGCATTATTTCATATTGTTAGTTTTTGATTCTACAGGATATGCCATTCTTTTCTGTCGTTTTAGTACATGTCTCTTGGCTCTGGTTACGTGTACCCTTTTGGCTTATCATTTACCGATCTGCCTTCTGTCTATAATTCTGGCTACATTTATTTTGTTAATATAATTTCTTTCCGGTTCTTTGCATTCTAACTTCTGGGTCTGGTTTACATTTCCTGTATTGTGTGTTTGGACTTGCTAACTTTGGGTTGCCTCTTTAGGCAAACCCTACTGCCTCATTTAATGGTTTTTGGCCTTCTTTTTTTAAATTAAAAAAACCCTGCCTTTGTAAACATTCTTTGTTTGAACTTGTCTTTCAAGCCAGAGATTTCATGGTTTCTTTCACCTGAGGGGCATCTTTGTATATTTTAGGACATTTAATGTCAGGGCCATCTTAACAGCATTATATGTCCCCGGGCAAAGCAGTGCACTGGGGCCCATACCTACACAACCACTCAGCAAGTCATAACATACATAGATTAGAACGGGGCCCAGCGTGCCCATCAGCAACTGCCCAGTGTGTCCATGCGTTAAGATGGCCCTGTTTAAAGTATGTTGAACTTTTTAAGCCTGTTCATCATTTTCAGTCTCTGTGAGCCGAAGCCTACCCATGGAGCTTTTCATTAAGCTGTCTGGGGTGAGGTCTATTTGTTGGTCTTTTAAAGGTCTTGTGACAATAGAGGCACTGTCGACCCCTTGAACCCTCAGACCAGACATCAGACACCAGATAAAAGTCCAATAATAATATTTATTATTATAAATAAAGTGCACAAAGCACCACCACTCCACTATACTCAATAAACAACAACAAATAAACAATCCT
The DNA here is from genome assembly GCF_900747795.2 of Erpetoichthys calabaricus. Lineage (NCBI taxonomy): Eukaryota > Metazoa > Chordata > Cladistia > Polypteriformes > Polypteridae > Erpetoichthys > Erpetoichthys calabaricus. Next base: position 113,807,019 of record NC_041406.2, on the reverse strand, counting down.
CCAATCTCCCAGACGCTTAGCCACCCTGCCTCCCAACTCAGCTCGTCTGTCTGGGATTTCCCACAGTCTTTTATAGTCCTCGACCCGGAAGTGCTTCTGAGCCCTCAGTCCATGTGATTATCCAACACTTCTGGGTCAGGTAAAAACTTCTCTTTTTTCTTCAGCCCGGAAGTATATCATTTCTTCCATTCCCGTGACTTGGAAATACTTCTGGGCTATACAGAAAATATAAATCCCTGGGCTTCCCTGCAGCGACTCCTGGCGACCCCCATGGTATCCAGCAGGGCTGTGCATTAAAACTCCACTGTCCATGAGGTCCTGCTGGAATTCGGGGCACCTCCATGTTGCAGGGAGGGCTCCATCTGGCGGCCTGGGGGTATTGGCCGGGATGAATGGCCGGCCATATCCCACAATATGTCACCCCTTTTCACCATGTTTGTGTTACCTCATCACAACAGTATATCTTTTGACATTGCAAACTATAGGGCTTGTGGATTCTGTGGTAGAAATCGAACATGTTAATTAAAGAAAGAAACGTATCCTGTACCAGGACAAAGCTTTTCCGTCAGCTTCATTTATTTACCCTTGTAGCACCATGCTGAAGAGGGAGCATCCATCATAGCAGTCTGTTAAAGCATGGTGGGAATGATCAAAATATTAAGGGTATAGGCCTATTTTGTAAGCAAATGAATTTACATAACAGTGTCAATCAATGCATACATATACTCTGGTGGGTTTGAAGGTCTACACCCAAATGACATTAATAATAAAAGTCTATTTAATGTTCTTCTCATATCCTTTGGGTTGAGCCACCAAACTTGAAATGTCTGTGCAAGAACAACTGTGCAGTCTTATTGTTTACAGGACATCTGCTGATCTCTTAGCCATCTTTTTAGCACATCTATATTACTAATCCACAGTTAATTTATGCACAGCGGACGCACCGAGGCGCATGCGCACTGCGGCCTTGGTGCCCGCCCCAGAGTCCAGAGTCAAATGCAGCGGTTTTCCAAAACGTGGCGGCTTCCCAGAGTCAGTAGGTGGCGCCCAAATAACACAACGTACTGCGCCGTGGCGCCCGCCCCAGAGTCAAACGCAGCGGCTTCCCAAAACGCGGCGGCTTCCCAGAGTCAGTAGTTGGCGCCCAAACAACACAACCTCTGAGCGCCCAAACAACACAACCTGTACAGTCAAACGCAGCAGCTTCCCAAAACGCGGCGGATTCCCAGAGTCAGTAGGTGGGGCCCAAACAATACAACCTGTAAACTAGACTTGCTCTAATAAACACAATGAACGAGCGCGCCCACAACGCGCTTTTGACACAGCACAGGCAAAGGAGGCACGTATCCAAATGGAGGGAGCTCAACGATCAGTGATACAAACACGACCCCGTATGGCTACGACCTGTAAACGAGCCCGTATGGATACAAACAATGAACGAAGGCGCCCACACAAAGAAACCGCTTTAGTTCGAATAGGGTTATTGAATTAAATGGAAACTTTACAATGCCTACGACCTGTGAACTAAACCTGAGGTGAAGCGTGCACGCCAGGTTGTACAGCCGCCCGGACGTGACCGCCCACACCACCGCATATACCCTCCATGATATTTCATCACACAGCGGCTTCCCACCAAGGTGCATATTGCGCCGTGGCCCACGCCCCAGAGTCAAACGCGGCGGCTTCCTAGAGTCAGTAGGTGGCGCCCAAACAACACAACCTGTTCACTACACTTGCTCTAATCCACTGTGCCAGTAATATAGATCACATAACGGTCACAGACTCAAACCCAGGGGCTTCCCCGACTCGGTGGCTGGCACACGAACACCACAACCTGTAAACTAAACTTGCTGTGCTCCACTTTGCCAGCAGTTGGTGTCAGCAAAGGCAACAGAATCTCCACAAAATGAGACCGCTTTAGTACAGATATGCTTATTTAATTGAATGACATTTCCCCAGACGCACCCACCCTTCATGATATGTCATCCATCCAAATATCGGACGGAACAGAAACTGATTGCCATTCTTAGATTTCCGATTCGCTAGCGAATCGCGGGGCTTACTTGTTTTGTGTATAACATCAACATTCCTCCTACTACAATTCTTTCCTCCATGACATTTTCAAACAAATGCTTATATTTTTCAATGTGCGCTGCAAACCAAAATACTTAATTACAGTTACCTCTAAATTATTCTCTCACAATCCTTAATTAATGCTTAATAGGATCAAATGAAGCTCTCATATTCACAAGTAATTTTGAGAGTGTACCACAAGCTCTTAACATACCACACTGCACGGAGATAAATTGCCACTGTATCAATGCGTTGTAAGGGTAAATAAGGTAAAGTAAACCTTTGATAATTTCTTGTTACAGGACAGTAAATGACTAATAGATGTATTATCTAAAGTTTTACCAGTGTTGTTTCTTAACAGATTTTTGATGTGTTTTTTTGTCCGCTGTTTTGTATAACATTTGAGTACTTAAAAGTAATAATAGAAGTCCTGCTAGGATAAAACAGAACATTATATTTTTAAAGAATATCTGACATTTCAATTATCTATACTAGACAATGATGTCTTGCACAGGTACTGTATAGCACAGAACCTGACACGTGTTACATTGCACTCACTTAGAACCTTAAAACTACAAAAAGGGGAATTATTATCCACACAGGGAAACATTTTACAAAGAATAATTACCACAGAGAAATTTTGCATCAAAAGTGTCACACAGAAAAGCTTTAAATCCTGCCTCTGTTCTCCCACCGAATTATTCATTAAAGGCTTGATCAGCACTAAATGGCTGGCTCTTGATGTGGTTCGCTACTTTTTTTAATGTTATTTTGTTATAAATCATGTGTTAAACTTGTAATGAGGTCATTATTATTCAGGTTGTAATCACTAAATGGTGTAATCCACAATGTATTCATGAAATGGAGCATAAATTACTGTTCCTGGGTGGCGGGTAATTTTTTACAGCACCATTGTTCTTTGCCCGGCATTTTCTCTTTTTTATCATGCAGGTGCTCCCCAAGGATTCCAACCTGAAAAGCAAAGCAAATATCCATCTTTGTGTTATTTGTTGGTAAGCGTTTTCATTATCTTGTCAGGTATTAATGAAAGGGAATTGAGGCTGACACTGTCTTTGTAAATTCATTGAATTGTTACATTTTAGGAGAAAATGGCAAATGTATTGTTCCTCTTGAAATGAGCAGGGATGGCTGGAAGGACAGCTTCACAATTCTCAGAAATGTCCGGTAGATTTTCAGGTTGACACCTGGAATCTAAAATGCCACCAGAGAGTAGGAAATGGGTTCAGGAATCCTGCAAATTTGAGGAGAACTCTTACACAATCACATTGGAGCACAGAATATCATAATAGGAGACCACCCCTACTATTTGTGCAGAACATTGTGGGTCCTGAAAGTGAATGTCCCAATAATGGATATGGTACAAAAGCACCTTCCACCAATGTGTCTTGCACTATGTGAGCTTTCTAGAGAGTATAGGAAGTTGTGCAGGTTAACAGGCTGACTCAGGTCAAGGTTATTGTTTAGCATCTGGGCTGGTGAATTCTGAACTGTGGATAAATACAGTAAGGTCCATACATATTTGGACAGAGACAACTTTTTTCTAATTTTGGTTCTGTACATTACCACAATGAATTTTAAATGAAACAACTTAGATGCAGTTGAAGTGCAGACTTTTAGCTTTAATTCAGTGGGGTGAACAAAACGATTGCATAAAAATGTGAGGCAACTAAAGCATTTTTTTAGCACAATCCCATCATTTCAGGGGTTCAAAAGTAATTGGACAATTGACTCAAAGGCTATTTCATTTGCAGGTGTGGGCAAGTCCGTCGTTATGTCATTATCTGGAGTTGATTTGAGGTGTGGTGCTTGCATGTGGAAGATTTTGCTGTGAACAGACAACATGCGGTCAAAGCAGCTCTCTATGCAGGTGAAAGAAGCCATCCTTAAGCTGCGAAAACAGAATAAACCCATCCGTGAAATTGCTACAATATTACGAGTGGCAAAATCTACAGTTTGGTACATCCTGAGAAAGAAAGCAAGCACTGGTGAACTCAAAAAGACCTGGACAGCCATGGAAGACAACAGTGGTGGATGATCGCAGAATCATTTCCATGGTGAAGAGAAACCCCTTCACAACAGCCAACCAAGTGAACAACACTCTCCAGGGGGTAGGCGTATCGATATCCAAGTCTACCATAAAGAGAAGACTGCATGAAAGTAAATACAGAGGGTGCACTGCAAGGTGCAAGCCACTCATAAGCCTCAAGAATAGAAAGGCTAGATTGAACTTTGCTAAAGAACATCTAAAAAAGCCAGCACAGTTCTGGAAAAATATTCTTTGGACAGATGAAACCAAGATCAACCTCTACCAGAATGATGGCAAGAAAAAAGTATGGAGAAGGCGTGGAACAGCTCATTATCTAAAGCATACCACATCATCTGTAAAACACGGTGGAGGCAGTGTGATGGCTTGGGCGTGCATGGCTGCCAGTGGCACTGGGACACTAGTGTTTATTGATGATGTGACACAGGACAGAAGCAGCCGAATGAATTCTGAGGTGTTCAGAGACGTACTGTCTGCTCAAATCCAGCTAAATGCAGTCAAATTGATTGGGCGGCGTTTCATGATACAGATGGACAATGACCCAAAACATACAGCCAAAGCAACCCAGGAGTTTATTAAAGCAAAGAAGTGGAAAATTCTTGAATGGCCAAGTCAGTCACCTGATCTTAACCCAATTGAGCATGCATTTCACTTGTTGAAGACTAAACTTCAGACAGAAAGGTCCACAAGCAAACAGCAACTGAAAGCCGCTGTAGTAAAGGCCTGGCAGAGCATTAAAAAGGAGTAAACCCAGCATCTGGTGATGTCCATGAGTTCGAGACTTCAGGCTGTCATTGCCAGCAAAGGGTTTTCAACCAAGTATTAGAAATGAACATTTTATTTCCAGTTATTTAATTTGTCCAATTACTTTTGAGCCCCTGAAATGAAGGGATTGTGTTAAAAAATGCTTTAGTTGCCTCACATTTTTATGCAATTGTTTTGTTCACCCCACTGAATTAAAGCTGAAAGTCTGCACTTCAACTGCATCTGAGTTGTTTCATTTAAAATTCATTGTGATAATGTACAGAACCAAAATTAGAAAAAATTTGTCTCTGTCCAAATATTTATGGACCTAACTGTAGGACAGGCTTGTTATTCTACTGCCATTTGCAACATTCCCTCCCTGTGTCTTATTTAGTTTAGTCCCAATAAACTCAGCCAAATGCTCTCATTCATGACAAAGTACAGTAGGTATCTGATATTTATTAAATATTAGTTGTTCTTTGTTTATATGAATTCATTAGGGACAACCACCTTAGAGAAACTGCTAGCCATATAGTTATATCAAAGGAAAAGATTTTGAATGTATTTGCCCCTTGAAATAATATTACTGGTTAGGAATACATTGACATTAGGTGCTACTAGGAAGATCTTTCCTGCTGAAAAGGAGGGAGACCTCCCTGGACAAGTGAATAAGCTCCAAGACAATACTGGGATGTCACTGACAAAATCAGAACAAATGAAATAGGTAAGGGATATCTGCAGGTGCTAAGCTGAAAAGTAGAACTAACAAGTTGGTCTCCTTGTGTGGTCTATTTCATGTTCAAAGTGCTAGTTCAAGTAAGTGTGAGAAGAGCAAAAGGTAGAACAAGATTATGGGACACTAGGGCACCTTTTGAACAGGCTGGACCTTCACAGTTATGACTGGTTACATCTGAACCTTTGCAGCACAGGTGTATTGGTAAAGGGTATGACTAGGTGAGTCAAGGACTAAGAATGGGGCAGGGAGTTTAGGACAGGCCGTTTTTCAAAGTTTATGTACGGTAACTGACACAAATATTACTAAAACATAAAAAATTACTTTGAAATTACTAGTCAACAGAGAATATTCTAAAATAAAGCCAGCAATACATTTACATTTTTTCCTTAAAGTTGGAAGTACTAATAATGAATCAAATTGATCTGATTTATATGTACGGTGGTTGCATATAAATATGGCATTATAGCAGTAGCCTGACTAAATCTAAATGATGGATATGACTTTAATGTAAAAGGATGCACATTATTTAGAAAAGAGGTAAAATCAAAAAGATAGGAGGTTGCCATTTAAGAAAGACAGAAAATGAATAATTCAAATGGGGGCTGAGCCAAATGTCAGGACTGGATTTAACTAGAAAGCAGCAAAGGATGACCCATGACACTAGACATGTGATGAAGACCCCAAAGCTGTGTCAGTATGCAATTTTTAATAACATCAAAAAGTAAGTTTAGGTGGTTTAGTTTCTTCAACCTGAGCCTGGAACAGGGGAGAGTCCCGAGGCTTTGGAAAACATCTTGTATCACCCCAGTCCCAAAGGTATCACGTCCTAGTGAGCTGAATGACTTTCGGCCTGTTGCTCTGACATCACATGTGATGAAGACCATGGAGAGGCTGCTGCTTCACCACCTTAGGCCACAGGTTCAACATGCCCTTGACCCTCTGCAGTTTGCATATCAGGAGAAGGTGGAAGCAGAGGATGCCATCATCTATATGCTACACCGATCCCTCTCTCACTTGGACAGAGGTAGTGGTGCTGTAAGAATTATGTTTCTAGACTTCTCTAGCGCCTTCAACACAATCCAACCTCTGCTCCTTAGGGACAAGCTGACAGAGATGGGATTAGATTCATACCTAGTGGCATGGATCGTGGACTATCTTAAAGACAGACCTCAGTATGTGCGTCTTGGGAACTGCACGTCTGACATTGTGGTCAGCAACACAGGAGCGCCACAGTGGACTGTACTTTCTCTGGTCCTGTTCAGCCTATATACATCGGACTTCCAATACAACTCGGAGTCTTGCCATGTGCAAAAGTTCGCTGATGGACACTGCTATCGTGGGCTGCATCAGGAATGGGCTGGAGGAGGAGTATAGGGACCTAATCAATGACTTTGTTAAATGGTGCGACTCAAACCACCTACACCTGAACACCAGCAAAAACAAAGAGCTGGTGGTGGATTTTAGGAGGCCCAGACCCCTCATAGACCCCATGATCATCAGAGGTGACAGTGTGCAGATGGTGCAGACCTATAAATATCTGGGAGTGCAGCTGGATGATAAATTAGACTGGACTGCCAATACTGATGCGCTGTGCAAGAAAGGACAGAGCCGGTTATACTTCCTTAGAAGGCTGGCGTCCTTCAACATCTGCAATAAGATGGTGCAGATGTTCTATCAGACAGTTGTGACGAGCGCCCTCTTCTACGCAGTGGTGTGCTGGGGAGGCAGCATTAAGAGGAAAGACGCCTCACGTCTAGACAAACTGGTGAGGAAGGCAGGCTCTATTGTTGGCATGGAGCTGGACAGTTTAACATCTGTGGCGGAGCGAAGGGCGCTCAGCAGGCTCCTGTCAATAATGGAGAATCCACTGCATCCACTAAACAGTATCATCTCCAGACAGAAGAGCAGCTTCAGGGACAGACTGCTGTCACTGTCCTGCTCCACTGACAGATTGAGGAGATCGTTCCTCCCCCAAACTATGCGACTCTTTAATTCCACCCGGGGGGGGTAAACGTTAACATTTAACATTATACAAAGTTATTGTCTGTTTTTCACCTGCATTGTTATAAATCTTTAATTTAATATTATTTATTGTATCAGTATGCTGCTGCTGAAGAATGTGAATTTCCCATTGGGTTTAATAAAGTATCTATCTATCTATCTATCTATCTATCTATCTATCTATCTATCTATCTATCTATCTATCTATCTATCTATCTATCTATCTATCTATCTATCTATCTATCTATCTATCTATCTATCTATCTATCTTATACCTATGGGGGACTATAGTAACTGGAAAACTGAATACCCTGTGGAAAGGGGTGTACAAAAGCAAGAATTGATAAATGAAACTAGTGGGGTTTTTTTTTTGTTTTTTTGTTCAGTACATTAAAATACCAACAGGAGAAGAAATCTGTCTACGTTATTCTGTAATAATCATGTGAGAATATAGTAAGTAGTCAAATGATTACCATCTAGTGATTCTAACATAATATATTTCTGTGTTTTGGCAGAACATACATACAAAAAATGTAAACTTCTAAATTTGATTTTAGTAAGGCAAATTTTAGGCACGTGTGGAAAAGAATAGAGGAAATGCGAAAATAAATTACTAAGTGTGGAAGCAGTATGGAGAGAGAGGCAATGGGGCATGTTTAAAAGAATTTTACATACACTACAGAACATGTTCATTCATAAATTTCAAAGCGTTAGAAAATTTAAAGGAATTCTGCAATAAATGAATAAGGAGCTAAGAAAGAATTTGTAAAAGAAAAGGCAACTGTATAACGTGCATATGTCAAATGACTCCTGCATTAACTGTAGGGCTTATTCAGACCAGATCAAAAGGACATTATGAACAATAAAATACAGAATTATGTGGAAAATACAGTACAAAGGTTGAACCAAATATGTTACTTCAATACTAAAAAAACAGTCAAAGACAAGACGAACATAAGATATGGCAAATGAGACGAAACTTTAATTGATCAAACTTATTTGTTTATCTAATAGCTAAGCTGTCTCAATATCTCACCGACTTACTTCTTAAAGATTGTCAACGTTTTTACTTCAACTGTATGTTTCAGTTTGTTCTAAATTTTCTTAATTTCCACTGGCGTTCTTGAGTACATAATTCACCGTTAAGTTGAAAGAATTCTGCAGGAAAGTGTATGGGTGAAGTAAAAGGTAGTAACAAATGCTTTCAATTAATATTTCTCTGATAGCAAAATATTCTTAACTTTGTTGCCACTAGGGGACACTGAAGCTCCCCAAACACCTAGCACAAACAGGCTTAGACACAGGTTCAGTTAGCAAAAATGGCTTTTATTCATGGAAAATTCTTTCAAGAATAGTTTCTCACACCACAAACACAGTCCCAATAAGCAATATGCAGACTTTCTATAATCTTCTTTCTCTGTTGTGTTTGTTGAGAAGCTCTCCAGCTTCTCTCCTCCGCTCCTCCAGCAAGCTTTGTCTTCCTCCTCCTGACTCTGGCTCCCAGAGTTGAGGGTGGCAGCCTCTTATACATAAAACTTGGAAGTACTTCTGGTGTCAGAAAGTTATGGCCCCTGGAGCACTTTTGGGTAAAACAGAAGCCCTACCAAGTAGGACTCACTTGTCCCATGGAACCCAACAGGGCAGAGGCAACAAACTACAGGTCCCAGCGTGCCCTGAGGGAATCTGTGGTGGCACTGTAATCCAGAGGGGCTGCCACTTAGTGCCTCAGGGGAGGCAAGGCCCAGAGTAAGCTGCCTTTCCCTGTCCTTCCATGCTGTGGGCATCCTGGCCAGGTAAGGTTCCCAGCCCTCCCTCACACTTTGTAGGAGCTACATGGAAATTAGAAAAAAAAATTGAAAATAAGAGAGATAAATGCGCAATTAAGATTAAAATGCTGAAATCAAATGAGTGCATGTGTACATTTTTTACTCAGAAGTTACTGCAAACTGATGACATTTCTAAAGACATCATTTTTTTTAAATGTTGTCATATTATGTAAAAAATATGATTGAGCCAATAGTGGTGATTATAAGCTAGGCATGTATTAAAGGTAAATTAATGGAAGCAATTATTTAAGAAAAGATGCACCAATGGCAATCAATTACTGTGGCACGGCTAAATTACACAGGACAAATGCACAGAGGAAAAATGTGCGCAATTAGTAAACCTACTTGGTAATAATTTCTCCATTAATTTTGCAATACATATGTAAATAGTTATGCCAGTTAAACATGCCAAACAAACTGCTGGACTGCAGCATAGAGAAAGTCCAATTGCTTTTTAGCTCAACCCAACCTTCCTTAAATCTCTGCTGGCAAATGGAATGTGAACAACCATGCGAATGGTGGTAACCAGACCATGAGATACATGCTTGTTCAAGAAACAGCAATGAGAGTTAATGTCTATGACTCAAAGAGGGTGCTGTTGAAAACTACGGGGGCTGAAGCAGAACTTGACAACCAACAGGTGACCATTCACCAAAATCTAGACAATAAATGTACAGTAACCTGGAAGCAAGCTACCAAAAAAATTACTAATCAAACTAACCCTAACCTGCAGGTCAGCTGGTGTTAAATTCTCGATTTGAAACCATACAACAATCACAAGGCAAGCTGTTATAAAGATCTAGATACAAGACTGTTAGTGAAGCTGAAATAATAATTGCTCTGAATCTATAATTGAAAGGCATTGGAGCGTGACTGTGGGATCCAGAATTCTGGAAGCGGCACAGCATACCACATAGGGTTATAAAGCTGAGCATCCGTGACATAGCTAGTACTTCTGGGAGACAGCCTGAAACAACATTGCGTTATGTCCTAGCAACACAATTACACGATGTGGAGACTAGAATCGCAACGGGATGCACTTTAAAATAAACAGTAAAAGAATGTCCACAGGTGCCTAACTACAGTGCACTATAAGTGTGATACTCACATATCAATTCCATCATGAGACGATTTAGATTTACATTTATTTGGTTGGCAGATGCTTTTATCCAAAGTGACTTACAACAGAGGTAAACAATCCAGTAACATTAGGCCTGGGACTGTTTGTTCAGCAAGTGTAATAGGACAGGTAACCAAACTTGATTGCTTCATGTGAAAAGATGTAATAGTTAATAATTTACAATCATAGATTGCAATCAGTAAAGCAATTAAACTTAAAAAAAAAAATAAAACAATAATATAAAAGATCACAGACTTTTTTGTTTTTTTCTCTTCAATCAATTAGTCAGATATTCACAGAGCAGGTGGCCTTCAATTGCTTCTTAAATACAATGAGGGAGTCAGCAGTATGGATGGAGGTGGGTACCTCGTTCCAACAACTGGGATCCGCACAGGAAAAGAGTCTGGACTGAGACTTGATACCACACAAAGATGGTATCATCAGACACTGTTCCCTGGCAGACCTGAGTGGATGAGAAGGAGCACAGCACTTCACCAGTGCCTCCATATACTCAGGTGTTGACCCACTGACTACTCTGTAGGCAAGCATCATGGATCTGAATTTAATGCATGCTGCTTCAGGGAGCCAATGTAGTGACCTGAAGAGAGGAGTGACAAGTGTTTGTCTCTGCTGGTTAAATACAAGATGGGCCACTGCATTCGTGACCATCTGCTTGGTAGCACATTCACATACTCCTGCCAGAAGTGAGTTGCAGTTGTCCAGGAGACAAGACCAGAGCCTGGACCAAATGTTATGCTGCACAGTTTGTCAGATAAAATCCGATTGTGCAGATGTTGTATAGCGTGAACCTGCATGAATGAGAAACAGTAGAAATGTGGTCAGATAAAGATAGCTGCTCATCAATCACCACCCCAAGGTTGCATATTGACCTAGCAGTTATTAGTGACAGTGAGCCAAGCTGTACAGAAGTAGGGAGTTGAACAGACTGGTTGGCTGGGACCACAAGAAGCTTGGTTTGTGCCAGGTTGAGCTGTAGATGGTGATCCTTCATCCAGGTTGAGATATCAGTAAGGCATGCAGAAACTCTAGCTGATACTGTATTGTCCTCAGGAGGGAACTACATGTACAGATGTGTATCATCGGCACTGATAAGAGAAGCTATGGGATTGGATGATGGAGCCCAGTGAGGTGATATACAGTGAGAAAAGTACAGGACACTGCACCGATTTTTGGGGTAGAACTTGGGGTACACCTGTGCATGTCTGATGTGTCTTTGACAACTCCCCTCGCCTGACATGCTGTAGGATCTGCCTGAGTTGTAGGACTCTAAACATCTGAGAGCATTTCCAGTGATGCCAATATCAGAAAGGGTGGCAAGAAAGATGTTGTGGTTGACTATTTCAGAGGCAGGAAATCTAGCAGGATCAGGACTGATGACATGTTGGTAGCTCTAGCAAAATGTAGCTGATCAACCACAATTTATGAGTTGAGACAATTCGTACCTTTGGCCAAAGGCCATAGGAAAACAATAGGGTCATAATGTTATAGATATTACAGAAACCAGCTATAATTATAAATCTTTCATTATTACTATTATTATTATTATAATTATTATTATTTTTTTTTTGTTAAGTTTCAAGTTTTGAACCTCTCATTATGTATTCAAATCTAATATTTTTACTTCCTATGTGTAATACTTTCCGTTTACTTACATTAAAATTCATTTGCTACAAATCTGCCTAAGTCTGTATTCTCTGCAGATCCCTCTGCAATGATTCACTTGATTGAAGCTTATCTGCCACTCCACAGTTTAGTATCATCTGTAAACTTAAGCAGCTTGTTATTTATCTATATTGTCATCAGGATCAATTATGTATTGTGAACACCAGGGAGGGGCACAGCTCCCCAAACACCCAACACAACAGATAGAGGCACAAGTCCCAGCACAACATAGGCTTTATTCAGAGTGGGAAGCTCTTTTCTTTTGTTTCCCACCTATGCAGCACAGTATAATAAGCACCAAACCGCATACAGTCCTTTCTTCTCTTTTCTCTCTTTCTTTCTTTCTTTCACCTCTCCTCCTCCCTTCAAGCTTCATTCGCGTTCTCGCGACTCTGGCTCATGTCTGTGAGGCAGCTGACTCCTTTGAAGCCACACCCGGGAGTATTCCAGGTGGCTCGTTAGGGAGGTCTGGAATTCCTGCCAAGTGTTGTGGAAGCCCAAAGTAGGGCTCTGTAGCTCCCCCTGGCGTTATCCCCGGAACCCAACAGGGCTGAACTGAACAATACCAAATCCCATATAGCCCTGTAGGACTCTGAGGGGCCGTTATACCCAAGGCAGGCTGCCAAATAGCAGCTCAGGGGAGACAGTGACCTTTTTAAGTCATCTCTCCCTGTCCTTTGTCACAAACGTGCAAATAGGAGGGAGCTGTATGGACCAAGTGAAGGTAATTCCACGCCAGGCCAGAGGGTGGCGGGGTGCGCTAAACCTTCTTCTGTTGTCTGTGCAGACCAAAAACAGGACAACCTGCCTGAATCAACCCTGGAGATGTCATTTCTGGTCCCAGCGCCCAGAAGAGTGTCACTTTTGGCTCTGGTGCCCAGAAACACATCACTTCCAGCAATGACGCCAGAAACCCATCACTACTTGTTCTCCTATGTCACTTCCTGTCTGGACATTTAAAACTGCCATCTTCTTCAACCATCCTCAGTTCTTGTTTGGACTCCATCAGAGATACTTCAGTCTCAATTTCAAAACCATTACAGCCAGGGATAATATACAGGTGGCTGCCCCAAACCTTTTTAAGTTTGTTGAGTCTGATCATTTCACACCTTACATTACAGAGGCGTCCCAGCCACATAATGGTGCTGGCCGCCATCCATCACAGTATATTAAAAATAATACCCAAGGGACACCACTTTAACATCACCTAATTCTGAAAAGTTCTTGCACCATTAATGTTAAAGGGGTTGATATTGTAGATTTAATACATAACTAATCAGACACTATTCATAATAGATGTTTGCTTTAATACATTGCAGATGTTTGGGCAGGGTATGGATATTTTACACAATTTATAACTGCCTAAAGTGTTAGATAATAACCCTAAGGAGATTACAGCCACCCAACAGCCCCCACTTAATAAGTAATCTTGGGCAGAAGCCAGCATCTGATACCATATCATTTCAAAAGCGTGCCTTGAGACCATTCATGCTGACATCAGTATCGGACAATTACAAAAAGACTACATTGAGGACATCAGGGTAGCTGCAATTTTCTCACTTTACTGGTAACAGCAGAATCGTAAAGAAGACATTTGTCAGGTGCAAAATATAAGCAGCACTGCTGGCATCCAGCTTTAGGCATTTGCCTCATTTTTATCTCTGCTGAACCAGCATTTTACCTTCTTCTTCAAAGGTGAAGATGATAAATCATAAACCAACATTAAGGAGTTATTTTAGTGTAATAAGCTGAAATATAAAACAAGCAATGATGCCACACTTAGACAACACACAGCAGCCCTTAAAGTGAACAGTGTATAAGAGAAAGGAAACAATGGAAAGTTTGTCACAACCTGTCAAAAAAAAAAAACACTAGTAGAAAATAAAATGTTGTGGTCACATGTCATTGATAGTATATACTGTATATTATTGGTGCAGAGGTTTGTGGAATAGCAGGCCTGTGGCTTAACAATCAGGAGCCTGTTTTAGATAAATAAATAACTGAATGGCCGGCTCGATCTCCATGGGTGTGCCTGCTTGCGCTGCTGAGGGAGGTTGGTGAGGTAACTGAGGTGAGATGCACCTGCATGTGAGGGTGCGGTCTGTCTTGATTTCTTCATCAACTTTCTATAGTGCACAATTGAGATGCTGTGCCCATGGTAGCATATAAGGGAGAGCTGGTATGAGAAAAGGGAGATTAAAAAATACAAGACAGAAAGAGGGAGAAACAGGAAGGAGAACTGAGAGAAAAATAAAGAGAAAAATGCAAGGAGGTTAAAGGAAGGAGTGAGAAAGGCAGAGAGTGAGAGAGAGCTGGTGCAAGATGGGAAGAAGCAGGCAGATGGGAATTGAGCTCCAGGAAGGAGTGTGTGGCCACTGCTTAGGAGGGGGCTGAGGGACTCTCTCCTGTTGAGCGACTATGGAGCAGAAACGACCATTGTGCTCAAGGTGTACTCTCACCGGGAGAAGCCAGCAACTGGCAGCAGTAGAAGGACAAAGCGTTCTCGCTGGGAGGAGCCAGAGTTTGGCAATGGTGTGAGCAGAGCAGGGCTCGGCAGCTTCTCGTGGAACACCATGGGATTGGTGGCGGGAACATGGGCTGGAATGGGCTGGGCTGTCTGTGCCAGTTGGATAGACGTCTTTCTGTGTTGCAAGGTCTGATCAGGGTAAGACGGAGAGATGTCAGTTTTTAGAGGGTTGCACCATGGCTCATGTTTTTATGGACAATTTCCTGCCTGTTTTTAACCTTCATATTTATTTCATTTTAACTTCCATACACAGTTCTTTATATGGATTATTCATTAATTGAATTTTTGCACTACACTTTGTTCTGAACACTGTTTTTTCACCGTTTTTAATAAAAAAAAACTGGAGCACTTTTGTGCTTACTCCTTTGCTTTGTGCGTTATGTCCTCATCCCCTGGCTCATCCTAGAGCAACTGGGAGTGTGGAGCTGGCTCGCTCTGTCACAAGGTTATAATTGTTGTCTCACAGCTAATTCCCAATCTAGTCATTCTCCTGTATTACTGGTTTTGCCTTTAGCTCCAGCAACTTGTGCATGCTTTCTGTGGCCCCAAGCGAGACTGCACAGTGGGTGAGCAAAATGGGGGCATCATCCCCTCAACTGAACTGTGCACCCCTTCAGTTTTGGATGAAAGGATTTTTGAAAACTTCCACTTATATATATATATATATATATATATTAGTGCTGGGCGGTATACCGGTTCATACCAAAACACGTTTTTTATTTTTGTTATGCTATGGATTTTTCTTATACTGGAACATCGGTTTAAATAGCCTAAACAGCATTCAGAATGTGGCGCAGCGGGAAACTGTTTAAGGGGGGACCTTTTTCACTGGTGCACCGCTAAATACACATGCAATGGAGTACATGAGTTAGTGGAGGTACTGAGCGGTGGAAATGGACAGAGATCATTCCAAAACGGGAGCTGTAGCAGATGATAAAGTTGAACATGATGACACAGAAGAACTTTTGACGAAAAAAGTTGCCATGTCTGTAGATACTTTGGTTTTAAAAGGTCGAATGTGGACCATTATGTTCAAATATGTGAATACTGTTTCTATACTACTGGATAATACTGCAAGCCAAGTTGTACTTGTTTTTACTTTATTTTTTTCAATACAGTGTAATGTACCTGGTTACTGTGTAATAGTGTGACGATGCCGGTCCCATACAGACTCCGTCTTCCCACATGGGAGTCTATTGAACCAACACCGTCGATACTTATGACCAAGATGAGCTGAGAAATCTCATTGAAGCCAGGGGATGGTGGAAAGTGCTCAAGTGCTTTTGTTAAAAACAGTCAAAGTAAAACCGAAAGTGTCCGTTGTGCAGTGTTCAGAAAAATACAGTACCTAAATAAACAGCAAATCCATAAAGCCAGTGAAACATGGGAATAAAATCTATAATAAATAAATCCGTTAAAATGCAGTCTCTCTCCTCGCCCGATCGCAGCACACCACCTTCTGTCTCCACGGCTCACCCTTCACTGGCGCTGCTGGCGGAGCCTTTGCAGCACGAACTGCTTTCTACCAACCCCTGTCTTGGCTGCCGCCACACTGCGCTGTCAGACCGTCCAAGGTCGGCACACCTCCAGTCTTTCTTTGTGCTCACTCAGTCGCTCCTCAGATCCATTGGGAGGTCTTACATTTCGCTCTCCCCAGTCTACACGCTTAGTCAGTGGGGTGAACCAGCCCCTCACCTCTTGGCTCCCTCATGGAGCCCCAGCTCATGCTGCCTTCTCCTTCCTGGTGTCTGGATCGTCTCCCATGACTGCCTTTTTCCTTCTCTAACCTCCTTGTGTTCCATCTTTTCTTTTTTCCTTCCACCTATCCTGCCAGCCCATAAATATACGTCTCCGTTGGCGCAGCACCTTATTCACATGCCACAGTAAGCCGATGAAGCAGTTGAGAACGATCGGGTGCGACTCGCCCCAATCACCTCATCAACTCCCCATCGTGCAAATGCGCCCACGGAGAAGGACACTGCAAACTGGATTTAAAAACTGACCCTTTTTTTTTTTTTTTTTTTTGAAGCCACAGACCCACTATACCACAAATAGTATTATAAATGCAAGTTGCAGTTTTATTATTTATGTATATAGCTTGGCTTGAAGCAAGGTCCATATTAATGCAATTTGCCTTAATGACTGTTCAGTTGGTAAAGATTTCATTTTCATTTTAAGTGTATAATGTTAGTTTAGTAAGTGAATTGTGTTTCATTTCACCTCTTTTATGGATATTCCTTTTATATCACATTTGCATTAATATTTAAAAATACTGTTGTGACTATAAGCTGTGGAGAAATAAGAAGGTGAGAATCTACAGGGGGAGCAAATCTATGGGTTCTTGAGTGACATAAAACGAGCTACACTGTACAGTGCAGTAAGTTGGACTGCAAACAGATGAAAGGATGGACAAGGTAAGGAAAGCTCCCCTAAGGAGAGTTTAAGTTCTTCAGTGGGTATCTCCTGAAGCCAACAGTGGGAGTTAGACTGGGGCATCATCACAGAATTGCTAATAAACAGTCCTTCAATAAGCCATTATCCTTTACTTGTGTGTATGTGTGTTACCTGTCTTGTCTTCACAGGTGAATGTTGGAGGAAGTCAAAGATACAATATTATGTTTTGTTTGAGCACAGATAATTAATAGTTAAATAATTAACTAAAAAAGAATCTGACTGATTTTATAGCACAAAAATTTTAGTAAGAATATTTGTTTTTTACTGTACAGTTTGTTGGGACAGAAAGTGAAATTAAAATTTCACTTAGGTAGTTGGAACAGCTCAGTTTCAACTGATATATCACTGCCTATCTCAGTATTTTGAGAGATACTTACTAGCTAATCAGCAAAAGTTAGGTAATTGGGTACAACTGCTGAGTGAAAAAATATTAATTTAAATAATTGAGCTTGCTTGTTTAGAATACTAATAACCAGAAAGAAGTCAGTGCAGAGTATGCTTAATGATCCCTTCTCTTGCATAGATGTAAATTTGATAGATTTAATGTATGTGTGATGTGAATGAGTGGGTAAGTGGATGAGAGTGTTCAGGAGTGAATGAGGATGTATGTTGTTGAAGTGTGTGAGGTTTTAGTATAAGTGGGTGTCAAGGAGGAGTGATGCTTAGCCTGGCTAGACCCAATAATTATTTGCTATGCGAGAAATTGGCCCCAAAACAAATCTTTTGGATGACCTCTGCTCTAGGAACTGCAGTTTCCTTTTGTATCCTAGTGATGAGGATGAAATACGAAATGTCAGCTGTTAAAAGTCAAATGAAAATTAGACCCAGTGTGAGTGAGTATGCCTTGAACTGGGCTTGTTCATGCTCTACGCCCAGTGATGCTAGGATAGGCTCTGACCACCAGAAGCCATTATCAGGTAAGCAGATTGTAAAACAAATGACTGAATGAATGACTGACTGACTGACTGACTGACTGACTGACTGACTGACTGACCGAATGAATGAATGAATGAATGAATGAATGAATGAATGAATGAATGAATGAACACCTCATCACAGCCTCAGAACCTCAAGCCTTCTAATTGCTCTGGCCAAGTGGATACTTTACTCTAACCTTCACTTTGTGCCTACCTGTAGGATCTCCAAGGTTTCCCTTTTGAAACCTCCTCACTTATCTTCAGATCCCATCTTCCACTACAATGGTCAGTAAAGAAGCATCAATAAAATTAGAGCTAGGCTGCATTCCTCCTTCTTTTCTTGTTCACTACCTGCTTCTCCATCTTCCTGCTCCTTGCTGCCTCTGGGTCATCTTAGAGAAAATGCTATCAGCTTACATCAAGTTAGATTTTAGCCTGAGATATATGTCATCTGTTCACTTGACTTCTTTGTCATTTCTGTCCAATTTGTCTCAATTTTAAGGGCAATCTGTGTCCTTTTGTACCGCTACACATAGAATAGCATATTTATTTTTTATTTGTGGCTTATCAAAAGGTTTTATGGAATTAGTCAAACACTGAAAAGAGACAACAAAAATGTGGAGCAATCTGTTTTCATGCTGTGCAAGGATGTGTTTGATCTCAATTTAAACACTGAAGCAGTATTATGCACAGACTAGGCCAGGGGGCTTTTATGGCTTTCTCAATTCCAACTGACATCCCACCAGTCTGACCCTTTACCACGGTCCATTTTGATTTCCTCTCCAATCAGCTTTCCTCTCATGCCTACATCGGGCCTAATCTACTTTACACTTAGTATGTAAACCCTATTTATCTTGTAAACTTGTTAATAAATTTCTGTTTATGATCAGTAAGGAGACTGTGGAAGATTGTGGGTTTGCTTCCCGGTTCCTCCCTGTGTGGATAGCGCTTTGAGTACTGAGAAAAGCGCTATATAAATGTAATGAATTATTATTATTATTATCAGTATGAAAGATACTATATAATGCAGCATGCAGAAGGTCTGGTGACTAGCTATAGACAAAACAAAAAAATCCCTTGTTTGACTGTCATTTTTTGCCCCACTATACTTAGCTTTAAGTTAGCACAGAAGCCTGAAGTGTGATGTTGCTCAGTTTCCTTTGTTTTCCCAAATGATTGATCTGATTATTGCAGATTCATTTTAGATGTTATGGTTCCTCTGCTCCAGGCACGTCCAACCGGGAGGAGGCCCCGGGGAAGACCCAGGACACGCTGGAGGGACTATGTCTCTCGACTGGCCTGGGAACGCCTTGGGATTCTCCCGGAAGAGCTAGAAGAAGTGGCCGGGGAGAGGGAAGTCTGGGCATCTCTGCTCAAGCTGCTGCCCCCGCGACCCGACCTCGGATAAGCGGGAGACAATGGATGGATGAATGGATGGATGGATGGTTCCTCTGCTCTTCAGACCTGTTTAGTATGAATTGCTGCATGGCTGAAAAAAATGTAATAGCATAGAGTAGTATCAAGAAAACAGACCACCCTGGCCCAACAACAAAAGCTTGGCCTAAGGACCAAATTGGGACTAAAGAAATGCAAACACTAAAAGATAGAAGATGGTAGATCATGATGTGGGTGTTATGTTGGAAAATTTGAAAATTAAGCAATGAGCTGAACATGTGGGTTAAGATGTTAGTTTAAACCACAAAGAACAGTTTGTCTGTCAAGTGCTGTTCAAAAAGTAGAACTTTTGAAATTTGAGGATTTTGTAATTACCTTTTGGATTTGTTTTCTGGTTTTGATCCATTTAGCTCTATTTTGGCTTATGATTGTTGGATTCTGGACTGGCTTAGTTCATTTTTTTCAGATCATCTTTTTTGGATTCTTTTGTACTTCTTTTTCTGTTGTCTGCTTTTTGAAGTTTCATTTTGTTAGTAAAGTCTTTGGAACATAAAAGAACATTGTTTTTGTTATTATGGACCAGGGGATTTTACTATTTCTTCTCTGCTATTGGTGCTTTTGAAGACTTAAAAAGCCTACCATTATGCCCGCCAGGCATTAGAGTTCAGAGATGTCTAGAAGACAAGGATGTAATCAAAAAAGTGTAGCGAGGTCCAGAGCCTGGAGAGCAACTATCAGTAACTCAAGCTAATAATCACGAGACAAATTCAAAGTCAGAAGGAGTGTAGAGAGTTCAAAAAGCAGAGAGACAAAACAAAAAATATTTTCAAAAGGTTGGAAGGGTTCTGGAATTTGTGTAGATGTGTGCTTGATCACTCATCAACAATGAAAGCTGTATTTAAAAAATAAATGAACCCAATGGATACCTAAGAGTATAACACTCCCCCCCCCCCCCCCCCCCAACATAAGCAAGCAATATTTAAAATAGAAGTTCCTGACACCTACGCTTTTTTGTTGAGCATATGTGGAAATGAAGTCTGATTCTAGAGTTTTGGGGTGAGGCTTACTTTAATTTCTAGGCCCCATCTTAATCCTGAGGATATATTGTGGAAGAAAAGCCTCAATTTAATTTTTGTGAGCTTGCAAAGGCCACTAGGCACATTTGTCTCAGTTTATCTCCATTAATCTCAGCCAATCATGTAAATACTGTACATCAATTGATGGGATTCATGGGAAAAATACCTCCTGGATCTTGTAAGGTCATAAAGAGAGGATAAATGTACAATACATAGACAGATGTAGCCTTTCTCTCCATTTCTTGCATTAGGTTTTGCCCTTGCCTTCTGCTTTTTGCTGTCTACATAGAATTGTAGTCAATTAAATTCTAAATCACTTTTGCTTTTGGGCTTATCTGGCACAGCGTCTTCTAGAATTACAGGAATAAGGTGGAAGTGAGTGACTGACGTAACTAGACTAACAAGATCAACAAAGTGAAACTGTGAACATGTTTATGAAAAAGGTGGAAGAGAATCAGCAATACTTACCAAAAATTGTGCTGGATTTGCAATAATGGAAAGAAAAAAGGACTCTTCATTGTGAATAATTATCCCTGAATACCGGTGTCACTGCATGTGTTAGTGACGCAAGTGCAAGACAAACACTGGAGGGCAGAAGATGTACTGCGGTCTGGATTGGAACTGAAAAGTTAAAATGTCATAAAAGAAAAGGAAAAGAAAGAAAAGAAAAGAAAAAGTGACTATCATAGGATACCATATGAAAAAATCCCATTCTATGTAATCATAGTCATTAAGACAAGTGCCATGCTAAGGAGCTCTCTATACAGTAACAACATGGCTGTCTTTATTTTCATTCAGGCATCTTGAATTCCAAAGAAAAAATATTGAGGTCTTGGATGTGAAAGTTCCATTTATTGTAGAGAAGTTGTAGTTGGAAGGTTATGTACATACTGTAAATGTTGCTGGCAACACATATTGACAGTGAAGAGTAGAAGTGTAGTTTCTGGATTGTATTTACTAATCAAAGGGCACATTGATGGGTGGTGTGCTGCCGCTGGTAAGAAAGAAATTAAGAGATCTGGGAAAAGACAGGAGCAATATGGAGTATTATCAGAAGATTCCAAAGCCAAATCGAAGGGTGAAGGCCAATGGTAGATTTCTAAATCAGGTAAGGTGACACCACTGTTTGGCATATCAGTATTAGGGTGGAATGCTTAATGGAGGTTTTTTATTTTTTTGTTTATCATGCCAAAGGAATCAGGGAAAGAGCAACCTGACTTCAGGTCAAACTTTAATAAGTGAGGAAAGAGGAGGTACAGTATGGCACAAATGAAATTAAACCGTAGGGCAATTTTAATCCATCCTGCCAGTCTTTTACTCATTCATTCAAACTTCAAAGAAAAAAAGGATACCAGCATGAAGTAGGAACACACATATTTAATGTATAGTAGGATACATAATAACATCTACACATATATTTATTTTACATTTCTGTAGAAAAATGTATTTGTACAAAAGTTTTTATCTTGTAATAGAGACAGAAGCATTTTATTTAAAGTTAGATGGTATATCAAGTTAAGCATGTGGTGGTATGCTAGTCAGATGAAACATGAGAATAAAAGGCCTGCCAAAAGTTACTGAGTGTTTCGTACCCTGAGATATTTTTGCTGATTCTTAGTTCATTTTTTATTATGGGCTCATTGTTTTATTTTAGGCTGTAGTGCAGTTTTGGAAAGATTTCATTTTAAATCACCGAAATTTCAATTAATTGAAACTTTTTTAATTCTGCAGATCCTGCAGCAGAAAGAAAAGTGATGGTCTAAATTAGCCCAGGGCAAACTGCCAGTACTCCAAACTGTGTGGATACGAAGCTGTCTCTGCAGTTATGAGATGTACGCCGTAGGCTGACACCCTAGTCATCTGTGACGCCCATCTGTAAAAAAAACTATCCCAATGCATGATTCTCATAGACTTTCAATGATGGAAAAAATAAATGAGAAACAAAACAGGACTCTAGTAGTTTTGAAAGTGTGAATCTTCTGTTTTTTATGCTTGTAATAGAAACAGCAGAAAGCAAGAAGCAGGATGGTGGATGCTGCCCTCCAGTTATATAGTCTTCATGCTCTTTAATAATAGGTGTGCAGAGCATGTTAGGAGTGGAAAAAACAGAAATGATTCAAGGTGGAAAAAGGATGCATATGGTGGTCCTTTCAGTGGTGACAGACACCCATGTGGTAGTCTTTACAGAGACTTAAAGATGACAGCAAAGGCAACTTAAAGAAAATTAGCTTTATGAGAACCAACAGCCTATTTAGATATAGTTCAGATGTCCTGCCAATGAGTTGATAGATCCATTACACCTCTGATTGTTAAATGCACGATTTTATGGGCCAACAAGAGGGTATGCACAGTGGGCTGCCACTGACTTTGGAGTAGTCTTAAAAAGTAGTCCCAGAACCCAGCATAAATGGCCACCCCTATACCAGACCAGGAGATGAATGTCCTTGAAGGTTTAACTGTACTGATGCAACAGTTTAGAATTCAAATGAGCAGGAGATAAGATGTAGCCAGCAACAAGTCACATTTAGAAGCAAAAATCAAGCTAGTTTGCCTCTTAGATTAAAATTCACAAACCAAAACTTGAAGTACCTTATAACAAAGTGAAATGTCATTAACTGAGAAGATATTTTATCAAAAAGAGTTGTGTGTCAACACAGGGATTTATTTATCTGCAACCTCGAATCTGAAAATACATGCAGTGATCTCTATGTGGTTACTCCAATGATGTCATACATGTCACAGTTCCTGGAACATTCTGGGTAATATCGTCATGGAAACTCCTTATGCAAATACCTATAGAAAAACAAAGATAGGGTCACAGCATAGAACTAAATTATATCTACTTATTTAAAATATCTTGCAAAGAAAAACAAATTTCATTTACATAATCTTTGGGTTCTAAAGCCCCTAAATAGAGGTATACTTTAATTAAATCTTATCAGGGCAACACACAAAACAAAACAGTAAAGAATATTGACTGTAACATTAACTGTCTGGTATTAGTGTAAGCAGAGCCCTTACTGGTGAGACATGGGCCAACCAGTAGGCTCAGATGGGAAGTTAGGCCTTATTTTATGCAGGTTCTCGTTATTTAGTTTGTTCTTGTGATCATACCACAAATGTGTACATTGATTAAATAAGACAAAAATCTGATATCTGATATTTGAACTTATTGGGTTCATGTCAAGTCACCACTCAGAGGTGGTTCCCGTTAAGGTATGATAAGAGGCACACTGGTGTCCATCCTGCATCTGCAATGGTTCAGTTTGTCCTTGAAGACGCCAAAGAGTCAAGAAGTCTCCCTTTATCACATGTATAGAGAGATGCTGTTTTAATAAGTGGTTTACAAAAACATTGCATGTCGCACATTTATGGATTTGCAAAATAACTAACAAAAATAAATAAATAAACAGCACTAAACAAATTGCTAGCTGTCACATGTGGTAAAATCAGACATCTAATTAGTGTTGAATCACACAGAGTGCATGCTAGGAGAACGGAAAGACTGGGTTATTTGAGTCAACACCAGGCTGTGGCAACTCCAACCTCTGAGGAGGCCGAAAATGGGGGGCGAAAAAACACAAAACACTCTGCAAGTACACAGAATCCGACTTAACTCTGACACATTTGAGTTAAATTCATTTATAGAAATATGAGAGTCAGTATATTACATCTAAATCAGTGAAGTAGACCCTTCTTTGTTTGGTCCATGTTGACTTTCAAAAAATGTATTTTAAAAATTGCATTCTCTTGAGCAAGAAGAGGGAGACAGTAGAGGTGTGAACAATGATTGAGGGCATCAGTTAATAATGTTTAGAAAACAATGTAGAAGGGAAGGGTAGTTTTGGAGAATCCATAGCTGATCTCAGACCAAATACAGTATACGCATACCTGCTCTGTGTCTATGAAACACCTCCAATGGTCTGTCTTTCCAATGTAAATCACAGAAGATGTCTAGAAAATGTAGACATTACAACAAACCTCAACCTCCTGCTCCTCCTCCTCCCCCTCCTTCTTCTCACTACCCTCAATTCCTATTTCCATTAATAATACATTCAGTTCAATTAAACTTAGTTTTTGCAAAGTTCTTTTCACTGAGCTCAGAGTGCTTACACATATTTAAAATTATATTGCACTAGTATACTGTAAGTTTATTAAACGATAAAACATCAATATACACATTGTGGCCAGTTGCAGGAATGACAGATTGCAGTATGATAATTTAGAGCACCAATCGGGTTGTCCCATTTAATGTCAAAGCAAAATAAACAAGAACAACACTTGTAGCAGGAAGCTGCACTGGTCTTGGGCCAAGATAATAGAAAAGAAAATATTCTTTGGTGAGTCACTCTACAAACTCATCCCTTTAGCAAATGACATCTCCTTCTGGGAGTTCAGTGGCTTTATGATCGGGGGACCGGAAGGGACAGAGTCACGTTGTAGCGCTACCACATAAATATAATGTGTTTTTCTGCTGTCGATCAGTGTTACTGGGATCATTCTTACATCCGGAGATTGACAGCGGTGCCCCAGAGGTGGAACTTCCGGTTTCATTTTTTTCTTTCAGGGAGTGATTTGCATAAAGTGCGCCATTTTAAAAAGAGGAGAGGGAAAGAAGAGAAGGGGATAAAAAGAGAATCGGAGAAGAAAAACAGATCAGCTACTCCAAGGGCCATGTAACGAAGTCCAGGAGCTCCTACAGTCCTGTCAGAAGGTGGAAGTGATTCTTTTGATCGGGGAATTGAATGTTTCCGCTATTTCCTACGGACTCGGGTGAGCTATATCAAAGGACTTATTGTATTGTATCATGGCGCAAGACTGACTGTATGTCTTTTATGATGAAGATTTGATTGCAGCTAGGAGTCCGCAATTGTCAGAACTCCTCGTTTCGTCTGCTGGCATCAGGGAGGCAGAACTGTGGACAACCGTGGACCTATTTACAATCTCTGGAAGGGGAACTGGAGGAAGGAATATTGTTATTGTATATATATGTATATACGTATATATGTATTTGTGGCACTACAATATAAGGGTTATTTAGGGTTGGGGGGGTGCATATGTAAGGGATTGTATTCTTTTTTATTTTATGTAATATATTCTTTATGTGATGATAGATATTGACTATTAGTATTTTGTGGGCTATAAATGCATCAGCATTAAAGGACTGAACTGTGTAGAATAAAGGGTATACAGGAAATTTATTGGGATGTGATATTGGCCTATCCTTTTATCATCTGCCGTCACCTAGGACAGACTAGCGGTAGCAATTGTCTCGTGTCAGCATGCGGGACGAATTGTTACAAGGTGCCCTTATTGGAAGGCTTCTTGGTGCTATGGGGAGAGAAGGAGAAGACAATGTTAGAGGAACTGCCCCCTCTCGGCCTGGCAGGTTATTACATACCTTGATGGAACCCATGAGGAGATCCTCAGATGTGCATGCTTGATAACATATAGACAAATGAAGTTAAAAATATACTTAAATGCAATGAATCTCAGTGATTAACAAAAACAAATAATGACAATGTCATTGCAATTGAGGTACCCTAAACTCCTTAGCACCTGCACTGTTCTTAACTCCTTAAACTCATCAGTACTCTTGACACAAGAATCCCTTGAGCCTACGAAAAAAGTCGGTAATGTCGAGCAACTTTAAATTCCCTCGCACCTCTTCATCAGTGTCTTTGTTTTGCAAATGTGTCAATCAGCAGTGGCAACAAGCAGCCTGCTATCCCATCCCTACCATCAATGCAAATTAAGTTCTCCCAGCTCAACTCTGTTTATCTGGGTGTGAGGTGCCTGGAATTGTATCAAGTTAGGTTGGGAAGCATGCACTGGTACATGGTAAATAATATTTCGTTATTTCGAATACATATAATTCATGTTTGTTCTGTGTCTACAACAATTGGGTAAATGTAGGATGACAGGAAATGCAATGTAAATTGAATGATTTCCTTTTCTTCGGTTGTATTCTTAAATAAAAGCGCACTTGTTTTGTTATATCTTTTGTGAAAGTGTTCATTTGATATTTGGACTTCAGTCTTAAACACATTATACACTTCAGGTCAGCATTTTGTCAATTATTACTATTACATGAAAAACGTTTCTGTTTTAGTTATGTGTTCAACATTTCTTGCCTCGCATTTCCTGTCATCCTACATTTACACGGATTGTTGTAGACACGGAATGCACATAAAATGTATGTATTCCAAATAGCTATATATTATTTACCCTTTATAATGTCAGGCACCTCACACCCAGAGTGGGAGAACTCCAGTTGCGTTGGTGGGAGATGGGATAGCAGGCTGCTTTCTGCTTGTGTTGATTGACATATTTGCCAAACAAAGACACTGATGAAGTGGTTTCCTGGCATTATGACTTTTTTTGTACACTTCAGTGATTCTAGTGTTAAACCCCATTATTCATACTAATATAATACTATTCATACTAATAATATGTGAATTTCCCCTTGGGGATTAATAAGGTATCTATCTATCTATCTATCTATCTATCTATCTATCTATCTATCTATCTATCTATCTATCTATCTATCTATCTATCTATCTATCTATCTATCTATCTAATCTTATGTACCTACAATTCTCTCCCAGCTCTCATTTCCCTTCACTTCTTCAAACTAGATACCCTCTCCTTATCCGCATCCACCTACTTCCTCTACTGCATTCCTCACCCTATTCCCCTCACTACTCTCAATCCATTGCCTTCATCTTCCCTCCTGCTCCACTGCCCTTTTTACTGTCTTCAGTCCTCAACCTCTTCCACTGCCCTGATAACCCTGCACAAGTCAGTACTCCTATCCCCTACACAGTACTACTTACAATCCCTTAACCCTCATCACTGCCCAAACTGAGTGTCTCCACAAATCCCTTACTACACTTAAAACTAGAATTACCAGAGCCTAAGGAAAAACTTGTAGATCCAGCCCACCTTAAATCCCTTCTCACCTCTCTGTCAGCATCTTTTGTCCTGTAAATGTGCCGATAAAGGCAAGCAGCCTGCTATTCCATCCTCCCACTGCCGCAGACCGTGCACAAAGTTCTCCCAGCTCATGCCTTGATTATCTTGGAATGATGTGCTGGAGTTTTAGAGTGGAAATAATAGATCGTTATTTGGAACAAATGCATTTCATGTGTGTTTGCATTTGTTCCAAATAATGATCTATTATTTCCACTCTAAAACTCCAGCACTTCACTCCCAGATAATCAAGGCATGAGCTGGGAGAACTTTGTGCACGGTCTGTGGTGGTGGGGGGATGGAATAGCAGGCTGCTTACTGCTTGTCTTTATCGGCATATTTACAGGACAAAAGACGTTGACGGAGAAGTGCGATGGAATTTAAGGTGGGCCAGATCTACGAGTTTTTTCGTAGGCTCTGGTAATTCTAGTGTTAATCTACTGGTTTCTCATTGCCTTCAACTCACAGACCTCTACCTCCAATTCATACTCATTATCTACAATGCACACCTCCTGCTTCTCTAGTTACAATTAAACCCTTGATCCCCCCATCACCACAGCCCCTAGTTTCCACACTACCCTCAGCATTTACAATCCACACCACACTCACAACTGCCACAACTTCAACTCCCTGCTTCTTCCATCACACTGAACCCATAACTATTTTACAGAACCCCACTGCTTTTTCCCTCTCATTACTGTAACAGTCCTATACCTCTGATAACTTATAGAGGATTTTGTCTTGTAACCACCTGCAGCTCAACATCAGCAAGACAAAACAGTTGGTGGAGGACGTCTGGTGTGCCAAAGACCCTGTGAGACTTGTCACCATTCAGAGGAAGTATGAGGAAGTGATGCAAAGCTACAAGTACCCAGGGGTTCATATAACACATACACAAGAAGCACCAGAGCAGACTATATACTCTTTGAGGAGACTGAGGGCTTTTGATGAATGCAGCAAGCTGATGGAAATTTTCCACCAGTCCAAAGTAGCCAGTGCATTGTTCTACACTATGGTCACTTAGAAAAGAAACCTGAGTTAAAAAGACACACAATGCATGAACAAACTTATAGGAGAGCATCCTCCATCACTGAGCTAACCCTGGACATACTGGAAGCTGTTGCGAAAAGAGAATAGTGTCAAAGTTGAATGCCATCATGTCAATGTCAATATCAATTTATTTATATAGCACATTTAAAACAACATAGGAATGCTGTGGCCAAAGTGCTTTACAATAAAACAAGAAGAAAAAAAACATACAATTAACATAAATAACATAAATAAAAATAAAATAAATGGACATAAATAAAATAATAAATAGAAGTAAGATTACATAATCACAATGAGGAAACCATCATTGTATTACTGAAGGTATTACTGAAGGTCACGGAAAGCAAGTGAATAGAAATGAGTCTTTAATCTTGTTTTGAACAGTTCCATTGTAGACGACTCCTTTATGTAATGAGGTAAAGAATTCCACAGGCGAGGAGCAGCAGCTGCAAAAGCCCTGTCCCCCTTGGTTTTACACTTGGTACGAGGGACAAACAGAGACAGCTGACCAGAAGATCTAAGCACTCTACATGGCTGGTGTAAAGCACACAATTCAGATAAATAGGCAGGAGCAAGCTCATGTAAAGTTTTAAAAACTAGCAACAAGATTTTAAAATCAATTCGAAAACTGACAGGCAGCCAGTGCAAAGAAGCTAATATTGGAGAAACAGAATCAGACTTTCTTGCCCCAACCAGAAAGATGGCGGATGCATTCTGGACCAACTGTAACCTGTGTATCAGGGATTTGCTAATCCCAGAATACAGCGAGTTGCAGTAATCAAGTCGAGAAAAGATAAAAGCATGGGTAGCTTTCTCAAGATCCCTAGAAGATAAAAAAGGCTTGATCTTACCTAAAAGACGAAGCTGGAAAACGTAACTCTTGACTACAGAATTAATCTGTTTCTCAAAAAGATTAAAAAAAAATTGGTTACTGTCAAAGGTTACACCAAGATTGCGGATTTGAGGTTTGCAAAAGACAGAGAAAGAGCTGAGAAGCCCAAGACCAATTAGGGCTTTAGCTCATGAACCCACTATAAGCACTTCCGTTTTGTTTTGATTCAGATCAAGAAAATTATTAGCCATTCAGGATCTTAGTTCAAAAAGACAGTATGAAAAATCCCCTCCACTTTTAGCCACAGGTTCATTCCTCCACTCTGTGCCTCTGGGGGTCTTTTCTGCCCACTGGTATCAGGCATTTCAATGATTCCTCCTGGGGTACTCGCTAAGTTTATTTTGTTATACTATTTTGACATATCTGAACAATATGCATTTATTTATTTATTTATTTGTTTATTTATTTATATTTACATAGAGATTGACTGATTATTTGATTGGCTATTATTTGTCCTGTGAATCTCTGTCTTTATTTTTATGTTTCTGCTGCTGTATGCATCTGAACTTCCTCTTTGGATTAATCTAATCTTAATCTAATCTGATCTAATCTCATAAAGAAGATGGAGGAAGAATACATGTAACTGAGAACGTTAAGAAGAAAGTTCACAAGTTTTTATTTATATAGTATATATTACTCTACATTATATTCCATTACTCAGAGCACTGATTAGCCAGTTCACAGTATACATAAAAAGCCAGAGATTCTGTGAAATCAGAAATTCTGTGGACTCATTGTATTTGTAATAGTAATTGTAGTATTGCCACCTGTACAGAATAAGTCTTACTTGCATGTCTGACCAGCATGCAACATGTCACCACTCTGAAGACACACACCATGAAGAAACAGAATGTAGTTCTTATAATAAGGGAAATTCCCAACATGCCCGTATAAATTCCCACTCAGGTCCTTCAAAGGAAATCTAAGAATACAGAGATGTAGGAAACAACATAGGGGGTCCCATTCTGGTGGTGTTACATAGATTTCATCTTTTATGACTCCAAGTCCTATGGCTTAGACAAAGTTGCTAAGGTTTTCAAAAGAATGATAAAAGATGCACCTAATTGTACTAAATACTTGCACTCTGTAATGCCTAGCAGCCAGCATCTTCAACTAAACCCAATATCCTAGAGCAGGGGTCTGCAAGTCAGGCATGGAGGGCTGTAGCAGCTGTAGGTCTTTGTTCCAACATGATCGCTTAATTAGAAACCAATCCTTGCCAATTAAAGATCTTGTTTAATTTATAGCGTGTTTCGTGTTTTCATTCTGCCATGAGAGGTCATTCTTCTATTCTAGGTTTTTTTTTCTTTTCATGGATATTAGCCTGAAATGGATTTATAACTCTCTGTCCTTCACTTTTTTCTCATCAGTTTTCTTACAAATTTGCTATCAAACCAGATAGTCAGTCAGTCAGTCATTAACCAACCCGCTATATCCTAACACAGGGTCACAGGGGTCTGCTGGAGCCAATCCCAGCCAACACAGGGCACAAGGCAAAAACAAAACCCTGGCAGGGCACCAGTCCACCACAGCAAAACAGATAATTTACATTGGATACACACAGAAGAAGAAGAGAAGGAATCAAGTTAGATAGAGATGCTGATTTCTTTGTTATTTGTATCTTAAACTAAATAAGTAGTTAAGGGTGGGGACTCTTAACAAGAGAGACTACTAAAATGAAGCATAAAATGTATAAAAAAACATAATCCTCACAGTGCTGCCAAATTTGTTCAGATAGGAATGAGCCATGTGGAGCAGATATATAATTGCATCTTCTAGTTGTGGCAAATAGGGGCGCTCTATCCCCTTGAACCCTCAGACGACACGTCAGACACCTGGTACAAGTCCAATATGTTGACTTTTATTATAATAATGTGCCCTAAGCACCTCTACTCCACAACACTCCAATAATAAATCACTATTCAAAACACAATAAACAATCAATCCTCCACTCCTCCCAGCAGCTCTGTCGCACTCCCTCCCAACTCCGACTCCAGCTGCTGGGGTTACCCATAGTCCCTTTATACTTCTGGACCTGGAAGTGTTTCTGTCCCTCAGTCCATGTGACTCTTAACACTTCCGGGTCAGGTGAAAACTCCTTTTCTTCAACCCGGAAGTACGTCATTGCTTCTGTCCCCTCGACTGGGAAGTACTTCCGGGTTATAAGGCAAATAGAAGTCCCTGGGCCTCCCTGCAGAATCCCCTGGTGGTCCCCGTGGTATCCAGCAGGGCTGTGAAGGGAAACTCCAAGGTCCATGATGCCCTGCTGGAACCCGGGGCATCTCCACGTTGCAGGGAGGGCTCCACCTGGCGGCTTGGGGGTATTGGCCGGGATAAGCTGCCAGCCATAGTCCACATAGTCTAATCTTTGTCTGATAGGAAAACTATAATTGGTCCAAGTGGTCTTTCACAAGAGGACTCATATAGTCTAGGAATATAAGATGCTGCAGATGTTCTATCAGACGGTTGTGGCGAGCGCCCTCTTCTACGCGGTGTTGTGCTGGGGAGGCAGCATAAAGAAGAAGGACGCCTCACGCCTGGACAAACTGGTGAGGAAGGCAGGCTCTGTTGTATGCACGGAGCTGGACAGTTCAACATCCGTGGCAGAGCGATGGGCGCTGAGCAGGCTCCTGTCAATCATGGAGAATCCACTACATCCACTAAACAGTGTCCTCTTCAGACAGAGGAGCAGCTTCAGCAACAGACTGCTGTCACTGTCCTGCTCCACTGACAGACTGAGGAGAGCGTACCTCCCCCACACTATGCGACTTTTCAATTCCACTCGGGGGGTAAACGTTAACATTATACAAAGATATTGTCTGTTTAATTTAATATTGTTCTTTATCAGTATGCTGCTGCTGGAGTATGTGAATTTCCCCTTGGGATTAATAAAGTATCTATCTATCTATCTATCTATCTATCTATCTATCTATCTATCTATCTATCTATCTATCTATCTATCTATCTATCTATCTATCTATCTATCTATCTAAACTGAAAATAAATTGATCTGATCAAGGTCCATCAGTTGGCTACTAAGATCCTTGAATATGTCACTGCACTAAGTTGGTTTTAAATGTGCTCCTACACTTAAAATCATTATTTTGGAAAGGATTATGGATTTTAGGGATTGTCAGAATAAGGTGAAAATGTGCCTATCATTTTCTCAGCATTGATAGTTCTCTCTAAACAATCTAACCTCTCCTCGGCAGAGGCTGCTGATCATGGAAATACATAGAGATGCGCAAAAAGCAACAATCCCATTTCAATGCAACATGCTCTATTAGGGAGTGTTCCCACAGAGTTCCACAAATTACAGTAAATGTAATTAAATTTGAACTTTAGACTGGCAGCTCCATTAACTATACAGCAAGCAATATGATTTTGTACAAAGGCTCCTGCCGTGAGGAATCACACTGAGATCAAGTTTACAACGTGCATCTCCACGACTGGTTTTTCAAGCAGATAATAGTTCCACACACACGTGGACTTTATTGTCTCCTATGCAGCCATTTCAATGTGAGCCTTTCAGACAGGCTGATCTGATATTGTATGAACCCTGATGTCTAGTCATTGTCTTTATTAAGAAATGTAATGGCTTTATTTTCAGTTTAGAATGGTGATTGGGCCATATACATTTTTATGCATTGTATTCTAGGATTAATTGGCTGGATGGTATTCATATTCAGAGTTTTGCATGTAGAGCAAAGGGTTCAAGATTATTCTGAAATATATAGAAAACTAATGTTGTGTAGCCAGTCATTGGGTATGTCAGTCAGTGTATTCAGTCTGCTAAGATGCTCTCTTCTTCTGCTCAGCATTATTCTTTACAGACTTCCTCCATGGTCATGTAAAGCTCAATCTAAAGAGTCTGAGAGCTATGGAAGATTTCTGGCAAAGTAAGGTAGGAATGTGAATGTGAGGGGAAAGTGGTTAAAAACTGTTGTCACAAGAATAGTCCAAAGAAATCATAAAAGGTTTGGGGCAGCCACCCATATATTTTGCCCTGGCTGAAAAAAGGTAATTTGTATTGAGATGTTTACAGGTCTGAGTCCAAAACAGAACTGACTTAATGACTGTAAATATGATGGCTTTAGAGGCCATGACAGAAAGAGATGTTGTCGGGGCTGGAACCGGAAGTGACATCATCCATGGGGTCGGAACCGGAAGTGACACCATTCGTGGAGGCCCCGGAACCAGAAGTCACACCAGCCGTGGGTCCAGAACCGGAAGTGACATAATCCATGGGGCTTTAGCTGCCCCCCACTCGCACGTGTGTGACACTGTATATTTAAAAAAAGTAAAAATAGAGATGGAAGACACATCTCCCATTCCAAATAACTGGTCTAAATCAGGAAGCCCACCTCTTTATGAAGGGGCTACACCAGACAATTAGCATGTTTACATGCGCTACAATTATCCGGTTATTCACAGAAACCTGATTTCTAAAATGTAGCGTAAACCCTTATTCAAATTAGAGAAATCGGGCTGTTGAGAAACGTGATTAGCAGAGGCAGAATACTCTGATTATGTGGCTGTATAAACTGGGTTACTGTTATGGATTTTGTACTGTGCGTGTGCCCATTGCACTTTGTCAGCCAGTGTATGTGTTTACTTTTCACACGCTTTCAGCAGCCATGGGTAAAAGCATCCACAAAGCATCCAAAAATTTTCAGAGGCAAATGTACAGATGATTGCATTATTCCTTCTCCTGGCTGAAATAATCTGTCTCAATATTTCAGAAATACATAAATTTATGTTGATGAGCTGAACGTATGTGATAATCTCGAAAATAAAAACTCGAGAGCAGTAGAGTAACACATTATAGGTAACATGAGTTAAGTAGTCTGATTACTTAAAGTAACAAGTAACCTAACGCATATCTTATTGAAGTAAAAATACCTGTGTTGTTAATATTCCAGCAGCACTGGTTGTAAGGCAGGAAGCACACATACTGGTAAGCTGGTACTTTGCAGTGCTCCATTGCACAGCCAAGCAGAAAAGAGTTTGCTTTGTGCAATCTAGTAAGAGAAACCTATAAATAAAGCCTTAATCTGAATAAACATATTTTTAAAACACAAGAAAATTATCACAGGCATTATGCTTATTTTCTGATTCACTGTGGCTGATGATGACGCTTGACTCTTTTTTCTGTGCAGTTTAATGACGTAGGAGCATTTTGATAAAGGAGAACCCCAGAAGATTACTTCCCCATGTAAATGCGGATTTATTAAGAAATCAGGTTTCTGCCTTAACTGGGTTATCCACCTTAACCCGATTACATGTATGCATATAAATGCACTGAATGAAAAGTTCTAGTGATCCACGAGAGATCAGAACTCCTGTCAGATGGTAAACTATGTTGCATATTATACCAATGAATGTGACTCATCTAATTATTAGATTAAGTAAGAAAAGCCAGCAGACGTTGCATTGCTGCATACTATGTCTCATACCAAGAAAAGTGAGACCCCATTCTTAATATATGACATGAACTGTAGTACTAGCATGTTATCAGGAGGGACACTTCCTTGGGGTGTAGATACACCTGGAGTAAATAATAAGAATCAGGGAAAGAAGAAGAGATACCGTTATAGCACACTGCCCCCAGGTGGCCCGACTTAATATTGTCATCAACTAAGCCTGTAAGCTGTTCCCCAAGCACACGCGTGTGCCAACAGACTCAACAAGTGCAAGTCAATGGTAGTCTGTCTGACATGCCGTCCTCATCCACAGGATTTCCTCAGGGCCGTGTTCTTTTACTTCTTTTGTGCAATCTCTACACTAATGGTTATTGCAGTAAATTTGAAAACAGGTTCATCTTAAAATTTGCTGATGACTCAGTGATTGTAAGACTACTGAATGAGAATAAACCCTGTCATAGTCCAGTGGTGGAGAATTTTGTTAACAGGTGTGAAACATTATAGAAAATAAGCAACTAATAATTGGTTTTAAAAGTAATTAACCTCATTCAGCCACAATAAACAATTATCAAAGTCCAAGCAGTGGAGATTGTTGACAGTTATAAATATCTGGGGATAAACATAAATTTAGAACTGACTGGAAATACAGAAATCATCCGCATAAAGGGATCTCCTGCTTAAGAAAGATGAGTCCTTGTAGTGTCAGTCCTACCTTTATGTCAATCTTTTATAAATCCATAAGTATTTGGACAGTGATATAATTTTAATAATTTTGTCTCTGTGCGCCACCATAATAGATTTTAAAGCAACTACTATATGATTGAAGTGTAGACTTTCAGCTTTCATTTAAGGGGTTTACCATAAATATTGTATGAGCAATTTAGGAATGACAGATATTTTATACATGGTCTCCCTATTTTCAGGAGCTCAAAAGTATTTGAAAATTTGACCAACAATCTGTTCCATAGCCAGTTGGGAGTAGTCCTCCCATTATTTCATTAACAATTAAGCAGGTAGAAGGTCTGGAATTGATTCCAAGTGTGGAATTTGCATTTGGAAGCTGTCACTGTGAAGTCTCAATATGAGGTCCAAAGAGCTGTCCATGAAAGTAAACACAGGACATCATTAGGCCGAGAAAACAAAACAGCCTTTTAGAGAGAGACTGTAGAAACATCAGGAGTGGTCAGATAGACCAGCTGGACCATACAGAAAGGAACACACTGGAAAATCGTGGAAGACAACTGCACTGGATGACTGCAGAATTCTCTCCTTGGTGAAGAAAATCTCCTTCACAACATTTAGCAAAACCATGAATAGTCTCCAGGACGAAGATCAATCACTGCCAAAGTCTACAATCAAGAGAAAACTTCA
The DNA here is from genome assembly GCF_900747795.2 of Erpetoichthys calabaricus. Lineage (NCBI taxonomy): Eukaryota > Metazoa > Chordata > Cladistia > Polypteriformes > Polypteridae > Erpetoichthys > Erpetoichthys calabaricus. Next base: position 113,770,694 of record NC_041406.2, on the reverse strand, counting down.
GGAAAGAAAAGACAGAGGGTTTACCACAAAGTAAAAGCATAGGAAAGACTTTGCCAGAAAACACCTTTTAAAAGCCTGTCCAGTTCTGGAACAATTTTCTTTGGACAAAGGAAACTAAGATCAATATGTACTAGAATGATTGAAAGAGAAGAGTATGGAGAAGATAAGAAATGGCTCATGATCTGACGAACCTCATCATTTGTTAAACATGGTGGAGGCAATGTTATGGCATGGGAATGCCTGACTGCCAAAGGAAATCAGTCAATAGTGTTTATTGATGATATGATTGCTGGCAGAAGTAGCAGGATCAATTCTGAAGTGCATAGCGCTGTACTATCTGCTCAGATTCAGCCAAATGCTGCAGAACTGATTGGATGAAGCTTCCCAGTACAGATGGACAATGACCCAAAACATACTACAAAAGCAAACCAAGTGCTTTTTAAGTCAAAGAAGTGGAATATTCTTCAAAGGGCAAGTCAATCAAGTGACCTCAACCCAATTGGACACGCTGAAGACAAAACTGATGGCAGAAAGTTCAACAAACAAGCAGCAGCTGAAGAGAGCTGCAGTAATTGTCTGGCAAAGCATCACTAGGGTGGAAATCCAGCACTTGGAGATGGCCATGGTCTCCAGACTTCAGGAAGTCATTAACTGTAAATGATTTTCAACCAAATATTGAAAATGATCATTATATTCATGATTAGTTAGTTTGCACAGATATTTTGAGCCCCTGAAAATAGGGGAACCATGTATTAAAATGTCTATCATTCCTACTCGGCTCATATAATATTTTTGGTAAACCCCTTAAATTAAAGCTGAAAGTCTACACTTAATCACTTCTTGATTGCTTCTTTTAAGTTCTACTGTGGTGGTGTACTCTCCAAATACTAATGGACCTGACTGTATGTGCTTCTGGCCTGGTTTGGAAATATTAGCTTCAGAAACAAAAACAGAAAATAAAAATTTAATGTAAAATAAACATAAAATAGCAAGATCTCAACAAGCAAATCTCGCATATCTCATAAGAACGTTTACGGAGATTACATATATTCTGCCAGGACTCAGCCTTATCATTATCAGTTTTAGCTGTTGCCATCAGGTCACAAGTTCATGGTTCCAGAAATAAAAAACAACTGATTCAAATATTCTTTCATGCCACTGCTATTAAGCTTCTAAACAGGTTCAACTTTATTATACATCCACAGGCTTAAATCTCAGGATAAACAGCTGTATTTGCATTAAAGTGCTCACTGCTATTTGCACTCAGTTTATGTTTGATGGCTGTGTTCTTCATTGATGTGTTTTTAATGTTATGTCATAGTCTCTCTCTCTCTCTCTCTGTAAAAGCCACTTGCAAACCAAATTCCCCTCTTTGAAAAATAAAATTGAATTGAATTGTTCAATATGGTGTGACTCAGACCTGGAAATTGAGACCTGTTAAATAACATGCACAAGTAACAGAATTCTGCTGTGGTACACTGAAGCATTGTGTCTCTCATCCATGGAGGGATAAGCTGAAATTTGGGTACTGTGGTGTAAGGATGTGTCTTGGGCTTTACTCCTGGCCATTTGCTTTTTGCCTGCATATTACCTTTGACCCCTTTTGTTAGTTCCTATTGTCATGCAACATTAATCAGTCACTGATGGCAGGGGAAAGTAAATTAAAGAGAATGTTGGGCAAAGTCTTTTCGGTTAATCATTCTGATCAAGTGCCTCTACTTCTGTTGCCTTGCCCATTATAAAATCAAAAAAAGAAAGAAGTCATAGACAAATATTTTAACAAGAACTGGCAAAAAATCCAAACAAGCACAGCCTTCAACAGCAGTGCCCATGGACACCCCTGTCCTGCTCCTGGATAAGCTAAATGACTTCTTCTCTTGTTTTGAGCTTCATAGCTCAAACTTGGTGAGTGCTGTTTGTGGGGAACAGCCTGGACACAGACAGGCAGAAATCATTTTGTCACCCAACACACGTTTATTTACAGTCTATTATGTACAGTCTTAAATGCCACACAATCCCAAACTCCCCCAAAGTCCAGGCCAACCACTATGCCTCACTCTTCAGGCCGCCTCCGTGTCTCCTCCTGAGACCTTGTCCAACTGCTCTCCCAACTCCAGCCTCATTGTGAAGGGAGGCGGCCCCTTTTATTAGCACCCAGATGTGCTCCAGGTGTGTACCTGGAAGCACTCCAGGTGTCCCCACTCGTCTTCTCCCCAGCACTTCCTGGTATGACAGAAGTGCTGGGACCCAGGGTTCTCCAGGCATGGGGGCGGGCCCCTACAGGGTTGAGCTTCCCAGCTCTGTACCCCTGGCCCCAAAAGGAACCAGGGCGGTCGCCCCCTCGTGGTCTGAAGGAGGCATGAGCCCTCCTCCTGTCTTCCTGGGCGTCCCGGCTGGGTGCCACATGTGTTTCCAGTCACTGCACTTTAGAAGACCTCTCAGTGCATCTCTCTGTGTTTTGTGCATGTTTATTTGTTCTTTAATCGTGTTTTGTTTTCTTTTACTATTTCATAAGTAGTTATTTCTATAAAATGCTTTATAACATCTGTGAAAGTTGTTTTACTTTTGATTATTATCTCCTTTGGAATCCAACGTCTCACTCAGTTATTACCTGTGCGGGAAATCCCTGGTGTGTGATTAGCACTGTTCATTTACAGCCAGGATGTGCTTCCATCAATGAGACCAGCTACAACTTAATCCTCGTGTACTACTAATATACTGGACCAATTAAAAACTTTGAAACCCAGAAAGCGAGGAAAGAGAGGTGGATTTTGAGTTCATCTGAGACGGAGAAGTTTTAAAACACCTTAACCAGCTATCATTAAGAGCAATGCACAGTCCTTGCAGAATAAACTGGATGAGCTGAGAGCATCTGTGCAATACCTTCACCAGTACCGAGAAAGCTTTACCCTTTCCCCCTCCCTCCCTGGTGATTTTGGTACATTCCTGGCCTGTCCAAAATTCCTGTAGGCCTTCAGCATGTAATAGATCTACAATCAGAGATAGGAAAAGCTTTTTCTGAGGATGTCTGTTTCCAAACTATACAAATATGAAAGTTCCCTAGGTGCGTCTGATCACATCGTTATTCATCTACTACCGAAGCATAAACAGAAACAAACAAGAGAAACCAGTGCTTTACTGAGATCAGGTTTAAGAATACCAGCTGTTGAAGTAGATGGATTTGATTATGTATGGCAAGACAGAAACTTAGCTTATGGTAACCAGACAGGTGGTAGGGTGTGCCTTTACATTAACAAAAAGTGGTGCAAGAATATCACTGTAAAAGAGCGCATCTGTAACTACTCACCATCGCACTTCACCCATACTATCCACCATGAGAGTTATTTGTGACAGCAGTTTACACACTGCCCCATGCTGATGTGGGAGCTGCAGCTGAAATGATTCTCGAAACTGTTCAAAAACTAGAAACCAAATCACCTGGCTCTTTCATACTTGTGATGGGTGATTTAGATTATGTAATCTGGAATCAGTATTACCACATTTCCATCACTACGTGAATATTAATACCAGAGGGGACAAAACTCTGGACAAGTGTTTTGGAAATGTCCATGGTGCCTGCATATCACATTGTAGAGTAGCCCTAGGTGCGTCTGACCACATCGTTATTCATCTACTATCAAAGCATAAACAGAAAGTGAAACAAGAAAAACCAGTCATTTGAAAAACACAAAACTGGTGCAATGACAGTGTAGAGGAACTGCAGAAATGCTTCTCCTGTACTGACTGGGATGTGCTGACATCCTCACAGTCACTGAATGAATATACGAAATTCTATAAGTCTATGATAAGTAAGAAAAGAACCGTCAAGGTGTACCCTAACAACAAGCCATGCATCACCAAAGAGATTAAAGCAATTACTATTGGAAAAACAACCTACTCAATCAAGAAAATAAGATAGAAGAAAAAAATTATTTTACAGCAATGGATTATCATGTTAATTAAACAAAATAAAAAGATGTATGAAGAAAAAATCAAGAGGTGGTATAATGATAACAATCCAAAGCAGGTTTCGAAAGGCCTGAAAACAATCACCGGACTGGGTTCTCAAAAGAGTGTAAATTTTCCTGTAGACAAAGACCACAAGCTTTTAGTAGATGAACTTGATGACTTTTTTACCAGATGTGAAACAAGTAAATTCAGCACTGAAAATGTAGAAGTAAAGGAAATGCTTTATAAAAACACCAGGAACACTGCTGCAAAGGAGTTAAGTTTAACAGAAGTGGAGAAAGGCTTGTGGCAGGTTAAAACAAGCAGGCCAGAGGGGTCAGACGGTATATCAGGTGGCTCTTAAAGTCCTGCTTTAAGCAGCTTTCTCCAGTTTTTCATTTGCTCTTTAACTGGTCTGACCTGTATTATTGTACCTAAGCTGTGGAAACAGTTAGTCATTACCACAGTTTCTAAGGTTTCCATGGCAAGACGTTTATATGACTACAGACCAGCGGCACTCACCTCTATTCCAATAAAATGCTTTGAACGTTTGGTGAAAAACAGTTTAATGACAGAGACAATGTCTTTTCAAGACAAAAACCAGTTTGCTTACTGTGCTAATAGAAGTGTTGAAGATTTTCTGCCGTTATCTTACATCATGTCTCGATCAGCCTGGAGCACTATTTTTGGATTTTTCTTTAGTGTTCAATACCATTCAACCTCACATACTGATTGGGAAATGGAACAGTATGAATGTTAACCCATTTATCACATTATGGATTCATGACTTTCTTTTAAATCGTTCACAGACAGTCAAACTACAGGACACTTTTTCAAAAGTCATTCATTCAAACACAGGAAGCCCGCAGGGAAGCATCTTATCATCATTACTATTTACGCTGTACACAAGTGACCTGAGACAGAACAATGACCACCACTCCATTATCAAGTATGTTGATGACATCAAGCTCATAGCATGCATATCTGGAGAGGATGAAAGCCACTATCTAAATCAAATGGACTGTATGGTAAACTGATGCAATAAGAACAATCTCACTCTGAATGTAAAAATGACCAAAGAAATTATATTTAATTGTAAGAGACAGAAATCTGTATGTTCATCCATTGTTGTTTAGGGGGAGGAGGTAGAAATAGTGACTGAATATAAATACTTAGGAACTAATCTAGATAACAATCTTAACTGGAATACAAAAAAAGAAAAAAAATCTCTAAATGCAATCAATGACAGGATAGCGTCCATGACTCTCTATCTGCCACAGCCAGGTGTTACGTGGGCGATCTCCTCCATAAACTCAAACTATTTAAAGTAGACAAAGGCTTCTTGTTGTCCTTTTATGTCAGTTAATCCAGTCTGTTTCAGTTTCATTGCCATGGTTTAGTAGCCTGACAAACCAAAATTTAAAAATTCTCCAGCAGATTACTAAGCATGCAGCTAAAGTTATTGGGGCTGATGTAGATGATTTGGCAAGTGTATGTCAGAGGACAATGCTAAAGAAACTGGAAATCATCTCAGCTGATGACAGACATCCATTACATGTAGTACGTAACTTCAGTAAATCAGTAAGAACAGTTGCTTTGAAACCCCACACAAATTGCTACAGAAATTTATTTCTTCCTCGTGCAATACAACTTTTTAATAAGGAATATAGGAGAAAATTACTAAGGTTTGATGTGTATACGGTAACCATTTTTTTGTAAATATGCAGAATCAAACTGCCTTACCTTAACCTGTTTTGTCTCTATTAGATGCAACTGTTCTCTTGTGTAAACAGAATGAAATAAAGAAACCTTGAACATTAATTCTCCAAACGCACCATACATACATTTTCTAACTTAGCTAATTTTCTTTCATGTTGTACTGGCTGCACTGACCCATACTGTGAAAACAAGAACTGAAACTAAGATTTGAAACAAAAGCATCAAAACCAGGAATTCACATGCAAACTGAGCCAAAGTATAAGTCAAAGATCATGGGTGAAGGGACAGAATCAATTTTAGACACAAAAAAAAAATGACAGTAGCCTTTTTTAAATCATAATCACAAACTTGGACAACCAGAAAGTGTACAATGCTGGCATTTATACTTTTGACCTAGTGACGTCATGCAGCACACACTTTCGGTTCACCCTTCCTAGCAACACCATAGAAACGATATATGCCAAGTGTCACAAAATGACGATGGTCATACAAAAATAAAATGGTGCCACCAGAGAATGTACTTTTTTTTTAACATAAGTAAAAACATACAAAACAAATAAAAACTAATTGTGACAATTTGAAGCCTTGATCCCTAAAGCCTTGAAACAACTTTAGAGATCCAGGAACCACACAGAAATAATAAAAATAAGTGTCAGATCATGACACATACCTTGCTTATTGTTTGATTATAATCTTTATTAAGTTTAAGGGCAACACTCCTAATTAGGTAATTTGTGCCATTTACAAGGCTATTTAAATTGCTGGTAGCCTCTGCATCTTTGCAGTTGCATTAGTCAGCTTTAACTGAATTCCCCTGCTTCTTTTCAGCTTTTATTTAATCTGTGGGCTTTCAGTATTTTGATTTTGAATTTTCTTATTTTCTGAATTTTACTTGTGCTTTATATTTGTAGTTTGTAGTTTGGCTTTTTATTTTTGCAATATATTCTTCATTTTGGGGTGGGGATTTTTGAATTTTGACTTTTCTGTTCCCGACTTTTCAGTGCTTGTTTTGTTTTTTAATTTGAAGTTTTCCTTCTTTTCATTTAACTTTTCTTGTATTTTGCATTTACTTTTGCTTTTAGCATTTTGGAATGTTTGTCAATGTTTTTTGATGTTTTAACCTTTTTGAATTTCATTTAAGTAATTACATTTTGTGTTGTGACCAGGGCTTTTGATTTCTTCCCTTCCCTTTTACGTATGTGTTTCAGGCAAATATTACGACAGGCACATTTACAGAGGATACAGAGATCTTGGTGAATCTTACCTTCTCAGGAGACAGCCATAGATCCAGGCACAATCTTTCTATACATTATGTGTTAGTAAGAGAAGAATGAGAGAATGGCAGGCATCCAGCCTCAGGAACAGTTCTTGGGACTGTAATGTGTCTGTTGATACAAGGCAATGTCTGTAAAGTTACCCAAAAACAGAATATAAATAGCCACCCCCATAAGAAGTATACTGTACATTGAAGCTGGGAAGCAACAGACATGGCAGCATGGTGGATCAAATGTGACTAAATATAAATAAAGAAGCAAGAGAATTTGGGACTGCAGTAAAACAGAGCAGAGCAGTTTCCTATTTTTTGAAAGACTTCCAAGAATCTGTTCAGCCATAAACAGGAGAAAATAAAATGCCTTCTACTGTCAAAAAATGTTTGCCATTAGGAACTAGGACAGAGAGCTTACTGTATATATGCATACTGCACAAGCTTATTATACTCAGCATGTCTTCATATACAAGCAGTAGGGCACTGTGAGAGAACGAATCTACTACTTCATGGTTTGTTTGTTCAGGAAAAATACATAAACCACAAATCAATTTTGGACTCTGTTTCTGCCCTTGCCACTAGGCTATCCATAGCACTGTCCTTGGCATAATACCTTTAATCAGATTTCAAAGGTATCTGCACAGTTAGCAGAAGCCGTCATTTTAAAAATGAGTCCACAGTGCCCCCTGGTGTCAGACCTAAAATGGTAGTGTAGCAGAGACATGGGTTAAATCCTTGAGAGGTGGACGGGCAGAACGTGCTGATCTAGGGGTTTCTCCAGTGCGTGGACAGATAAACAATCACATGCTAACTGCAGGCATGGATATTTGAAGATGAAACATTGACAACTGCACACTCATAGCCTGACCCAGCTGGCTAAAAGGAAGATGGAAATGATTGGTCTCTAATGCGCAAGCTGTGAATAATAAACTAAAACAAAAGGAATTAAAAAAAGAGAGTGAGAAAGGGGTCTGTTGAAGAGAATACGTGACCAGTTAGATAACTGAGTTTAATAAAAAAAAAAAAACATGAATGGAAAAAAATATGAGCACAAGCCAAATGTGGGCTCAATCCAGAGAATTGTAAATTGCGTCAGAGCTTCTAGTGAGGATAACAAACCAATATGGCAGATAGATAATGGCAAAAATTAGGATAAATGAAGTGGTGTTAGTGTCTCAAAATCATCAACACATATTGTCCATTTAAGGAGAGCAACATGATGAATGGCTTTAAACTGATTTCACTGATATCTGCAAGGTTAGCAAAATTATCTAATGCTAAATAGTAATGGGTGGTACAGGGGAGCTGTACACTTACCAAGGCCTGCTCACCCTGAGATTTTATATATCAATTCCTGATCCTGGAAGTAATTCTTTTACCTCTTCTCTACCTCACATGTTAGAGGTTTTATGGAACCCTGTGGCTTATTGAGTTTATAGTCCTAAGGTCAACTAACAAAGGCTTGATGACAAGAAAAGCAAGCCATTTGAGATACAAAGTCAGAAAGAAAGTGAAAGAATGGGTGAGCCGCACTATTTGGTAAACAGGTCCTCAAGGCCCATACACGTGGGTCCAGAGAGACAGACTGTTTTGTTTTCTTGGGTTCTTAGAGTCATCCTTCATTCATATCATTTTGTTTATTACAAGTTTTTCTATATGTTGGCCTCTTTGGCATGATTTTGAATCAGGATAGTCACAATAAGATCACCCACTTCTAGGTACTTGAGACAGTGACACTTACGACATGGTTTTCAGGTGCTTCCAAACAGGTACAGTATGTTCCATGAATTCAGGTGTTAATTAATGTCCCAGCATGCTCAAAAACGGGTGACAAAATTGATGTCTACATTTTTGACAAGATGATTCAACTTTCTATTTCGGTTAGGGTAGTATTCAAGGAGATAACCTCAAGAAAGTACTTAATGATTTGAAAATTGTAGAGGAAGAAGTACTGTCCTCCCTACTGTCCACTGTTGATTAAATAGACTGAAATCCTCAAGTGTTTAAGAGTGTCATTGAATGCATATATAAACCAACACTGCGTAGTGGGGAAACTTCTAAGGACGGGAAAGATAGCAAATATAGTAACCATAGCCCAGTAAGTTCAAATGATAGGTGAAATAAATAAGAAAACGATTGAGCAGTGGACAGATCTTCCATTCAGGGCATTCTAGGTGCATACTCAGGGACCTAACATGGCAAGGACATTCAAACCCCCCTTTCCCCAACCACTCGATGACACAATGGAGTACCCGAAGGCCAAAATGATCAATGGAATCCAGAAACACTTGATGAAATGATCAGGTATCTGTGAGTCGAAAGGTGGCGATAAGGCGTCTGAAATCAAGAGTGAGAAATACCATGCTGCATTAAACAATCCAGTGTCTGTGTCCCTTATTGTTAAAACTATAATCGACTGTCTGTTAAGGATCTAAGTCACTGCCTATGGGGTTCTTAATCCAGCTTTGAGACTGAGCATCATATGGCAAGAAGTGGGGCGTTATTGAACATTTATCATGGGTTCAGACAAAGGAGGTCATGTTTTACTAATATGCTGAAATTCTATGAAGAAGCAACAAAAGAATATGATCAGAGTGGTGCATATGATATTATTTATTTTGATTTTCAGAAAGCGCTTGATAAGGTGCCATATGACAGGCAAGCAATAAAAGCAAATGAAGGTGAAGTTCAGGGTGTAGCGTGTAGATGACAGCAAAACTGTCTAAAACACAGAAAGCAGAATGTTATGGTGTGAAGTAATATATGATGTAAGTATGGCACTGCTAAAAAAAATTAGGAAACTAAAGTAGCACTTACTCCCATAGCCATGAAGTGCTTTGAGAGGCTAGTGCTAGAACACATCAAGGACATCATCCCTGACAGTCTGGACCCCCTCCAGTTTGCCTACTGAGGATGCCATCTCCATAACACTTCACACCAACCTGTCTCATCTGGAGAACAAGAACTGTTATGCCAGGCTGCTGTTTGTGGACTACAGCTCTGCATTTAACACCATCATTCCATACCAGCTCATCGCTAAACTCCTGGATCTGGGGCTTAGCACTTCACTGTGCAACTGGGTACTGAACTTCCTCTCGGGGAGGCCTCAGCAAGTGCGTATTGGTGGAAAAACCTCCTCCATCATCACCATCAACACTGGCACCCCGCAGGGCAGCGTGCTGAGCCCCCTGCTTTACTCTCTCTACACGCTTGACTGCATAGCTAAGTACAGCTCTAACACCATCTTCAAGTTTGCTGACGATACCACTGTAATAGGTCTGATCAGTGAGGACGATGAGATGGCCTACAGGGAGGAGGTCAGACTCCTGGCAGAATGGTGTCAGGACAACAACCTCACCCTCAACGTTAGCAAAACTAAGGAGATGATTGTGGATTTCCGCAAATAGGCAACAGAGCACAGCCCCATGTACATCGGAGGTGAGGCTGTGGAGCAGGTCAGCAGCTTTAGGTTCCTCGGAATCACCCTCACTAATGACCTTAAATGGGCAAGGTCACACTGCGACAGTAGTCAAGAAAGCCCAACAACACCTCTACTTCCTCAGGAGACTGAGTAAAGTCCAGATGTCCCCACAACCCTGTGCAGATTCTACAGGTGTACTGTGGAATCCATCCTGACAGGATGCATCACATCCTGGTACAGCAACTGCTCAGTTCAGGACTGCAGACCTCTGCAGTGTGTGGTGAATACAGCACAACAGATCACGGGCACACAGCTCCCTGTAATCCATGACATCCACACTACACGCTGTCTCAGGAAAGTGAACCGTATCAGGCGGGACCCCCAGCCACCCTGCACTGTCACTTTTCACCCTCCTGCCCATCTGGGAAGCGACTAAAGTCCATTCAGACACACACCTCCAGGTTCAGGAACAGTTTCTACCCAACTGCAATCAGACTCATGAATAATTGGTAACCTTGTGTCACCTCCACTGCTACCTGCACATATACTTCTGTCACTGTCTCTATTTATTCCTAGGATTCTGGTTTTACTTATTTACTTATATTCATTTATTTATTGTGTGTTGTTTGTCTATGTTCACTGTCTGCGGGGGCACATGCAAGCAACCATTTCATTGTACATGGTACTTGTACACATGACAATAAAGAATTGAATTGCATTGAACATTAATCGGCCAGGATTTATTCTGAATAAGGTGCAGTACGATATGTGTTACTGATTTGTAACTAACCCAGTGTAATACAATCTTTAAATCAATGAAATATAAAGAAGAAATTAAAATTACTGGCAGGAAAGGCTCTGGCTTTTGTGAACCAGAACTGGACTAATTAGGATCAGTAATGCATGGGTCCATGTTTTTATTTTTATTACACTTATTCGACATGTTTAGAGTTCACTGGCTTTATGAAGCATGTTTTCTTTATATTTATGGTGTTATTGAATTTCTTTCATTGACTAAATTTTGGTTAATATAATGTGTTTAGATTTTGTAAAATGCTTGCTTTTGTATTTGGCAAACGTCCCTTGTGCTTGAGGAATTTTTATCTTATAGCTCAAATACATGTAGGTTGTTTTTCTTTAATAATGTAAACTGGCCTATGTTATATAGTGCTGCATGATTCCTGTCACAACAGAGTACTAAAAGGGGAACACACCTAAAAAATACACACACACAAAACAGACCTGCCCTTTTTACAGGTCTTGGCCCACTGGTTGGCCTCATCCAAGACAGCCTAACCCCAAACTCAAATGGCAGGCTTCCTGTCTGCAGAGGCCCAAAACTGGGGAATAGGCTTTTACATATCAAAATATCTAAAAAGGAGAGAGGAAAACCCATAAACAAAGTTCTTTGAGTATGTAAATATTTAATGAGAGAAATAAAAATAGCAAAGATAATCAAGGCAGGTTAAAAATAGAGCAAATAAATCCCAAAAATCACAAAGCCACATCATAGTAATAATGGTTTTACATACTGCTTAGCGATTTTTGACTGCTTATAACCAACATAGTTGTAAATAGATAAATAGTGCACTTAAGTTTCTATCAGGAATGGGCATTTGTGCACTGGGGCATACTTCTGGCAGTGAAGTATCCATAATGGCTTTGGCAGTAATTTGTCTCGGAACAGGCAATCTTTCCAGACTCAGATACAAGATTGTCATTATGGAGTGGGGTGCGTAAAGTTTTCCTGTCTACACGTGCAAGCAGAGAAGGGCCCAGCATGACAGAGAGAGAAAGAAAGAGAAAGAGAACTTCAGTGGCAGTAGAGAAATGTGCATGAAAAGTTCAAATAATTACAGCAAGTTCCCATTTGATTAAGGAGGACACAGCGTGGCCAGCATTGGTACATGCCGGATGATTGTACAGAGTCCTGAAAGCATCCATGGGGACTGGCTGGTGAAACCCTATGGAAATATATAACAAATGCACAGATTTTCGGGACGAGCTTTTATCTGATATGAACTGTTGAGCACTTTCAGAACAGTAAGAATTGTGAAAGGTGTGTTGAAGTTGAACTCTGATTTATAAAGTGGAGTGGAGAAGAGGTGGTGAGCCTGTAACTGTCAACTTATAAAGGGTACAATAGCTACACTTCATCACCTGTAAGGGAAGTGGCAATGTTGGAAAAATACACTAGCATTAAAATACTCGGTCCTAGACCCTTCTTCCCCCTTCCCGCGCCCGCCAATACTCAAAAAAAAACCTGATGATAGGTGAAATTGCTTAAATCTGAAAGTGTATTTGTGATCAAGAAAACAGCATTTACACATGCACATGAAAAGGTGACAGGGTGCTCGTTTAGTGATCCCATTTTCCATGGATGCCCATCCCTTGACCAAACACCTTATCCTTGTTACAATAAAAACAATGGGGAATGATTAAATACAGTTTAGACGAAATGACGATGACTATCCTGTCTTAAAGTTTCTCGCTGAAAGAGATAAGAAAACAGCAGATGGATATGGGTGATTTCACGCTGTCTAGAGGAATAGAAAGTGAGTCTGACTCACCAACAGGATCAGTTGGAGAACCATTGGGCCGTACAATGAAATTGCCACATCCTCTCGGGTATTTACCTTGCCATTTCTTTCTTCTGGGTGGCCACCCCACAAACAGTGGACGTCCGTAGGTGAAGTTTGTCTCCAATGTCTTTCTTAGCTTTGCTACTTTCTTTCTTCTCCCTCCTCCCGGCTAGCGGTCATCATTTAAAATAAAAAATTTCCTGCTAAAAGGTCCCATTTCCTGCCCTGGTAGTCATAGTAACATAATACATGCCCTGAAGATCCTACCAAGCTCAGTCCTCCAACTTAACCGTGGATTCTCCTTCAGCATTCTCAAGTTTCTATAATATAGTGCCAGCAGCCAAAAGGAAGAAAGACAGATTTTAATTCTGTGTAGTCTTGCTACAAGATTGAGAAGTAGTGTGCTTATTCTTTGTGTAAAAATGTAATTTTTGATTTCTATCCTTTTTATTTTCATTGGTGAAAACTAACTAGACTTTATGTTTTGGGGGAATTTTTCTTCTTTATGTTCCTGATGTTTACATTGTAAAATTTTGTAAATAGCTCTCTTCTTGCATCTGTTTGCATTTACTTATTTGTATGTGTCATTGCTGAACTGACTGAATATTGGGACATTTATTTTTGATTGCTGTTTTTACACTTTGTTGTAATAAAGGATGATAATGTTTGGACCCCATTAAGTTACTCATTACTGACTTTCTTGAACTACTAGATTCCAAAGTTTCAAGGTCAATCTGGTGTTCAGGAAGCAGGGGCATCACAATTACCATATGATTAAAGGAATCAAAAGCCAGGAAATCTAAATGAAGCAGAAAAAAACGGGAATCCAAAAAAAAACACATGAAAGGCAGAATTTCCAGTTACACTGGAATAAATACTTAAATATTACCCGTGGATAGAACCCTACTGTTACGTTTTGGCCAGGAATTGTTTCCGGATTAAGTAGATTATGATTTTTTTGTCATTTCTGTTTTTGAATTGTTATTTTTCATGTACTGTTGTCATTTGCTATTTTATTAATATTGTTATGTTTAAATGTTATTTGGTGTTTATGTACTGTATATACAGTATACATCTCATGAATATATTCAATGTTTTCTGTGGGTGTAACTCCAAGAGGTGGGGCCACCTTGATGCCGCCTCTGTAGGACCGCCAAGTCAAGTCAAGTTGAGAAGCATGCACTGGTACAGTGTGTTGCCGCACCCACTACACGATGAAACAGCTCAGAAATCTGGTTGGCAATCCCCCAGGGAGACACGCGGTCCAGTCCCACCCTCCAGAAATGACCCTCTATCTGCTGCACCAGATGTTACATGGGCGACCCCTTAGTCTGGTCCAGCCACTCGGGCCCCCAACAATGAGGATCTTACGAGCTGGATCACCCTCGGGGAAATGCGCCACATGGCCGTAGTGCCGTAACTGACGCTCCCTCACAATACAGGAAATGTGCCTCACTCGGGACTCCATGAGCAACCGCTCATTCGATACAAAGTCAAACCAACGGTACCAAGGATTTTCCAGGGATACACAGTACCAAAGGAGTCCAGTCTTCGTCTCAGGTCAAAGGATAGCGTCCATGTCTCACAACCATATAGCAAGACAGGAAGCACCAGGACTCTAAAGACTTGGACCTGCGTCAATTTGCATAGATATCAGAAGTGCAACACACCCCTTTCAGCGACCTCATGAGCCCCCATGCTCTTCCAATCCATCTACTGACTTCATAGGAATATAAATAGTAGAGTAAATAGAGACATGAATGTCACTGCCAAGGTAAGTAAACCTCACGACAAGGTTGACACTCTCCGCAAACAGACACACTGCTGATGGCTGTGCCCAAGAAGTCATTAAAGGCCTGGATCTTGGTTTTTATCCAGGACACTTGCAAGCCCAGACACTCAGACTCCTCACTCAGTATCTCGAGTGCCCCAATCAGAGCCTCCATTGACTCCGCGCAGATCACAGCATCTTAAGCAAATTCAAGATCCATAAATCTTTCTTTACCAACAGATGTCCCACAGCCGCTGGACCCCATGACCTTGCCCAGCACCCAGTCCATACAAGCACTGAACAGAGTAGGAGCAAGAACACACTCCTGACAAACCCCAGAATCAACTGGGAAAAACACAGAGGTTCTGCCACCACTCTGCACAGCACTTACAGTACCAGTGTACAGGCCAGCCATGATATCCAGCAACCTCAAGGGGATCCCGCGAACCCTCAGGATGTCCCAGAGGGCACCTCGATCAACTGAGTCGAACGCTTTGTGAAAATCAACAAAGGCTGAACCACCCACCGCTCACAACATTTATATTTCAGGAAAGGGCTAAGGCCCTGCAGAGAATCACTGGTGTTTGTGGAGTTTAGATAGTTTTTAGTAAGTAAATCTTTTAAGATTTCCTTGGTTTGTTATTATTTTTACTTGGATTTGGTTTCTGACTACTTTATTAGATAATTAGTGTTATTACCCTTTGGTTGCATTTTCGGTACATTTTGCTTTATTTTGCTTATTTAATAGTTTTTGGACCTTTTGAGTTTGTGGCCTGGCACTGGTGAGGGTCTGTGTTTGGGTCATTTTGAGGCTTATTCACCTCTTTTTGACTTTGTGTGCTTTAGACTCATTACACCCAGCTGCATAATCTGGTGGTCCCGTTGACACCACATACTGGGGACAGAACAGATAAACAAAACTAAAACACAAAAACTTTTCATAATGCATAACTGAAAAATACTTCATACACAACATTATATATAAAAAGTAAAACTCTGAAAGAAAAAACCCAGAAGCAAAATTTAAAACACAATACAAAAAAATGAAATGTAAAAAAACACCAACAGTTTAAACAAGCAAAAATTGAACTTGAACCCTGGCAGTAATCCTGTTTAAAACGTAATAGAGTTTACTCTACAATAGCCCCCTAGAGCCTTGTATTGGAGTAAATGGAATAAAAGATGCTTAGATGGATGGTTATCTCTTTGTATTGACTTTGTTTAATACAGTTTGACAATTGCCTTATCTAGTTCAAGCCATGACTGGAGCTGGAGCCAAATAGCCTCTTTAATCTTACCTTTATTCTAAAGGCACAACTTCCATTGTTATGTGCCAGATCACACCTTTTTTCGTATATACTACTTTTAAAGATAGTAAGGACATTATGCTTTTTAAAAACAAGAATGCCAGTTCAGTCCTCACCACTGTGGGTCCCTACATGCGTCAATTCACTTTCTTGTTTCATATTCTACAGATGTGAAAAGAACTGATCGGAATGCATTGAGAGTTTTAGAAAGCCATTTACTGCACAAAAGCAACATATCAGGCCTTAGTTTCAGTCCACAGTACATATTCTGCCAGTGCCTTTATTGTAGAAACAGAAAAGTGCAGAAATAAATCTGTAATTCATTTTGTATTAAGAGGTCTGCTAAATAAATACATGCAAATTAAATGTACAATTTGCTTGTAGCAAAGAGAAAAGATAATTGTTCAAAGCTCCCAATGTGGTTTTCTTCCAATTCTCCTTTGAAGTCAGCTAGTCTGAAGCATTCTCTTAAAGAACATTTTTTTTAAATACTAATCCAATTTAGGAATTAGACTGTATGAAGTCTCAAGGCTCTGGAAACTTCATGTGACACAATTGCTTCATGGCTTCCAAAAGTATAGCTCATCTACAGTAACCAATTCATTCATTTTTCTACACCTAATTATTCAAATAACAGATTACAGATGACAAAATGTATTTTGGAAATATTTTGGTTATAGGGCAAAAACCAATATGTCTGTTGTAGGGTGAATTCATGCTGAATATAAAGTCAGTAATCAATCTAGCAAACTTATCTTTACAATTTGAAAGTCCATGCATTTATCCACTCTCCAACACTTATCCTGTCTGGGTCACAGGGGCAGCACTCTAAGCAAATATGCTTGTATGTCCCTTTTCCTTGTCACCTGTGCCAACTCCTCTGAGGAAATACCAAGGTGTTCCCAAGTCAGCTGGGAGATTTAATTTCACCAGCGTGGCCTAGGTCTGCCCCAAGGTCTCTTCCCGCTTGAAGATGTTGAAAAAACCTCTGCAGGTAGACATCCCAGAGGCATCCTAATCAGATGCCCGAAGAACCTCTACTGACACCTTTTGAGGCAGAGGAGCAACAAATCTGTTTTGAGTGTCTGTCCTCTTCACCTTATCTATATGGCTAAGTCCAAACACTCTTTGAATGAAACTCATATCCACTGATTGCATCTGTGATCTTCTCTTTTTAGTCACTGCCCAAAGTTTGTGGCCAAAGGTGAAGGGTAGGACTGCAGATTGATCAATAAACTGAAAACTTTGCCTTTTGGCCGAGCTCTTTCTTAACCATGACTGACTGCTCCAATCTGCCTGCCATCTCTAATTCCCTTCTTCTTTCACTTGTGAACAAGACTCTGAGATACTTTAACTCCTCCACTTGAAGTAGCATCTCCTCCCCAATCTAAAATGAACACTTCATGAGTTCAAAATTAGAGGTGCTGATCCTCATCCTGACAGCTTCACACATGGCTACAACCTGCCCCAGTGTGCACCTAAGGTCACCGCCTGATGAAGCCAATAGGACCACATCATTTGCAAAAAGCATAGATGCGATACTGAGGTCACCAAACTGGACTTCCTTCACCTCTTGGCTGCTCCTAGAATCCTTTTCTTAAAGTGCCATAGTGTCAGTTTAATTTTGGTTCAGTTTTATTAAACTTATTTCAATATGTTATTCTCCCTTTGCCCTTGTGTTTTGTTTACCTGATTGTTTTCTCTCTTTTGACCCTGATCTAGTCCATTTATTACTGCAACTTTTGCATTGTATTTTCATCCTCTGGTTATTTACTCTTTTCTCAGAACAAACTTCGGAGACGTTGTGCTTCATAACACCTGGTCCATGTGTGTTTCTTGTCGATTCTTTCTTTCTGCTGTTTTTCATATGTTATGTTATTAACTACTTATGAGTTTTTGCCTTTCCTATATCTATACAATAATATTTATGGATATCAGGCTATTTATTAATAATTGTAACTTTGTAATATGTTAACATTATATGCATTAGTTTTCTTTGTTTTTGTTATCTGCCCTGTCTCCTGCATGTGGAGCCCAAGGAGTCAGGCCCACCTGATTATGCAGCTTTGGGACTGACTCTGGTAGTATAAATGGAGAAGATGATGTTCTCACAGCAGCTTCAGTTTTGCTGGTTTAGGATTCCTGTGTTTTTGTTTAACAATTTTAGTTTTGATAATTGGATTTCAGCCTTTGACCCTTGCATCGTTTTTATGGTACTGTCACTGGATTTTGATTTTGGCAATGTTTTGCATTTTACAACACAACCAACCTATCAGACTTTGAAAAACACTGTACCTATTATACATATCCATTATATGATTAACCCATCAAACATTTCTCTGGTTAGACGCATATAGCAAATGAGTATTGTCCAACCCCTCCATACCACTATCCACCTAATAAAACAACAAGAAAAAAACTTGTACATACTTGTAATATGAAAAATGAAAAGATCATCAAGAGGACAAGAGTTTTTTCTGCTACACAATCTTCTTGCACTGTGCTGCGTATACTGAATGGCTTTTGAATTGACATTTAAACACAGACATGATCAAATCATCCGTCACAGATGGGTGCACTTTAGTTCTGTTCTACTGCATGGCAGCCAACCTTTTTCTCTCTGGTCTAAAGTCAGTTTGTCATATCCCAATATCCACCAGCTGGAAGGCTAGTTCCCTTATTGCCTGGCCATCTTCACATGTCTCTTTTGGTCCTCTGTGAGCCTGTGCTGTACTGAGGTCCATCTGTTCCTGTTCCTATGAGTCTAACTGAGTTAATTTGTGATAATTTAGTCTTTAATAACAACATCCATGTATTATCTTTGAAAGGAATTGGTATAAATTGATCAGTTTCAGGCCATGGAGGGACAAGTAAGGAACATCTCAAACACATCAGAATTTAAAGAAAGTCTAAGAAACATCTAGAGAAAATGAGAAAAAAATATAAAACGTTATATTCCTTCACTGTGGCATTATATTTAAACTGAATGCCAACTTAAATTTTTTAAAAAGTCTTCTAAGTGATGCAACCAAGAATACCTACTTTCATATCTGAATGAAATACCCCTTGTTTAGAAAATATGTCCCCCGTTACAACAAACATTTATCTTTTCAGATAATATGCTTTATTTTTGGAGATGATGCATCTGGTTAGATTGCACTTCATGGCACCATAGTGTAGGCAGCAATAGCAAAGTCCCTGATTTACATTTTATTGATACTTTCCCCAAATGCCTGACAATTTAAGCTTAAGATAATGAGCAACTTGACAAAATACACAGTGGCTGTTTCGGTATCTCCACGGGAGGGCGCAAGTATTTCAAAATAACTGTAATTACGCAACATCGAAACGACTAAAACAAAACATGTTAAACAATCCAGTAAAACGTCATTCATATGTACAGTAACCACCCCTCCACCCCAACAGGAATTAACATAATCACCAGGTGAATCAGACAATGCAAGTAGTTTTGAGAGTAGCAGACAGAGGGTGGTGAGGTGGCTTAGTGGTTGACACTGTTGCTTTAAATCTCTTTGTGTATCTGACACATTCTCACTGTGGTCACATGGGGTTTTTTCCTGAATAAACTGGTTTATTCCATCATGACAAACATATATTAAGGTAGTTGGCAACTCTATATTGGACTGATGTCTGTAAATATGTCCAGCAATGGACTGGCACCTCACTCATTGCTGTTTGATCCAGCTCGCTGCTACTGGTATAACCATTGGATTAGTGTAATCCTGTAGTGGGGAAGCGGGCTCAGAAAATTACCTCATGAATAGAACTTAAAGGAAGACAATGGTGCAGTGGAGGGCTCTGAATATACACAGAACTGTTTCCATTTGACAAATATTTCTGGTGAAATTTTAAACTTTCCTGCATGACCTCAATGGCGTGAACTCTACCCATCTTGTTGTGTCCCTTGGCATCATTAAAAGGGAGCACATTTCTTGAATTATGCTCTGGCATTTTACCTTCTTTAACCTTGTAAATGTCCTTTTGAGAGTTTAGAGTTTAGTTCTTTGGGTTTTTTAGAGTATTTTATGATTTTTTGTTCTGTTTTCATAGCTTGGATGCCATTGCTTGTGTTTTTCTGCTTACCTGTACTTTGACACCAACATGCTTTGACCACTCTTCTAGATCAGGGGTGGGCAATGTCGGTCGTGGAGGGCCGTAGTGGCTGCAGATTTTTGTTCCATCCCAGTTTCTTAATGAGAAGTCAATTATTGCTGATGAAGCACTTATTGCTGAAGTGACATTTTGATCTGTAGCGATAGTAGGGAGCAGGTTGAGGAGACCCTGGAGAGGTGGAGATATGCTCTAGAGAGGAGAGGAATGAAGGTCAGTAGGAACAAGACAGAATACATGTGTGTAAATGAGAGGGAGGTCAGTGGAATGGTGAGGATGCAGGGAGTAGAGTTGGCGAAGGTGGATGAGTTTAAATACTTGGGATCAACAGTACAGAGTAATGGGGATTGTGGCAGAGAGGTGAAAAAGAGTTCATGCAGGGTGGAATGGGTGGAGAAGAGTGTCAGGAGTAATTTGTGACAGACGGATATCAGCAAGAATGAAAGGGAAGGTCTACAGGACGGTAGTGAGACCAGCTATGTTATATGGGTTGTAGACAGTGGCACTGACCAGAAAGCAGGAGACAGAGCTGGAGGTGGCAGAGTTAAAGATTCTAAGATTTGCATTGGGTGTGACGAGGATGGTCAGGATTAGAAATGAGTACATTAGAGGGTCAGCTGAAGTTGGATGGTTGGGAGACAAAGTCAGAGAGGCGAGATTGCGTTGGTTTGGACATGTGCAGAGGAGAGATGCTGAGTATATTGAGAGAAGAATATTAAGGATAGAGCTGCCAGGGAAGAGGAAAAGAGTAAGGCCTAAGCGAAGGTTTATGGATGTGGTGAGAGAGGACATGCAGGTGATGGGTGTAACAGAACAAGATGCAGAGGACAGAAAGATATGGAAGAAGATGATCCGCTGTGGCAGTTCTCCATCTAACTTGTTTCCATTTACATCTGTGTGTGTTCATCATGCACTGTTTGATTTAATAAAAAACTTGGTAGAAGATGTGACTGACTGAAAATGATACGTTTTAGGCTTCAACTCATTTGGATGACATCCATGGAAAGGAAAAAATCTATGTAATGTAATAATGTAATAATCAATGTAATAAGAACCTTACATTGCAGACTAATACGCCATAAAATTAAATAAGGTCTGAGATTGGCAAGGGTTGGTTTCTAATTAAGCAGTTGGGTTGGAATGAAAACCTGTAGCCACTGCAGCTCCCCAGGACCAACATTGCCCTCCCCTGTTCTAGATTACAGACAATCTTTTCTTTACCTCTACTCTCTTATCAGTGCTCTTTTTCATTTTCCACAATGTTGTAAACAGGCGAGGCAAACAGGGCAAAATGGGTGAGAGGTCTCCGTAGACAACCACAAATGAAGCCAGGACTTTCACGGGCCTGCTTGAAGATAGGCCTCATTCCAGGTAGGATGAGAAAGGCCACTGCATTAAGCTGCTTTGTAATGTTCACTGAACTTTTTCAGGGCCTTTTGAGTCTTGTGGTGTGGAGTATTATCTTGCTGAAAAAGCCTATTTACAGATGGGAACACAGATGTCTTGATGTGATGTACCTGATCAGTAACAATATTCATCTGTCCTGTGGTATTTAACTGTTTTTGTCTTCAAATGAAAAAGCCCAGTGTGTGTCATAAAGACTCCCAATACACCACCATCAACCTCCAATCATTATATCATAGAATCAATCCTCGATGTTATGGTATTCAGTGCTTTTGCTCCGTAGCCCAGTCCTGGACTAAGTGGAATGTAGTAAAGTTGTCAGCTACTCTACCTCACCCATGACAAGGGTCAGCCAAGCTTTGGGTTCTGAGACCCCTCTTTGACCACCTCCACTGCTGTCAGCAGTTTGCTCTCCTTAACTATGCACAAGACTACATTGGTCTGTTCTCAAATACAAAACCCCAGGACATTTATTGGTGAGTGGTCCTTTCTCAATGCAACTATAAGGCTGTCATTCACGAATATTCTAGTAGGACTGCTCTGTTCTGATTAAACTCATGTCTCTGGTGACAATTTCCAAAGTCACCAACTCTCACCAACTGAATTGCACACACCATTCATGGAAGAAAAAAACAAGGAGAGGACAAGCACATGCACATAACTCCCACATGTACAGTTGCCAAATATCCTCACTTAACATTATTTCACAATTAATTTAGATAGTAACAAATTATGCATAAAGTTTATATATAATCAAATGTAAGACAACTGCTCTGTTTTTCATTGTTTTTATGTAGTCAGTTTAAAAATCCTGTGTGAAATATTTGAATTGCTTCTCTCTCATATGTAATATATAGATACATATACTGTCTATAAAAAGTGCTTTGAAAGTTTTCATATTTTATTATTATACAACATTGTATCATTGTTTGTTCATTTTAACTTTTTTGACATTGATCAACAATAAAAGCCTTTAATGTCAATGTGAAAACAGACGTTGGCAAAGTGTTCTAAATTAATTACAAATAGAAAACACCAAATAGGTGATCACAGACGTATTCACCTCTTCAAGTCCGTATTTAATTTATTTAATACCTTTGGTAGCCATGACAGCCATTGAGTCCGTGTGCAGAGGTCTCTACCAGATTTAAACTTCTGGACACTGTAGTTTTCCCCATTTCTTCTTTGCATAACTCTTTAAGCTCTGTTAGGTTGCATAAGGATTGAGAGTGAGCAGCCTTTTACAATTCTGGCCACATATTCTCAATTGGATTGAGGTCTGGACTCGGACTATCCAAGACATTAACATTGTTGTTTTTAAGCTTTGGTTTTATGCTTGTGGCTGTTGTCTTACTGGAAGATAACTCTTCTTCCAAGGGGCATGTTTCCTGCAGACTTCATCAGGTATTCCTCTAGGATTTCCTGTATTCATTTTACTCTCTACCTTCAAGAGCCTTCTTGGACAAGCATCCTTGCATCATAAGGCTACCACCACCATGCTTCATGGCAGGGATGGTATGCTTTTTGTAATGTGTAGTGTTTCAAACTTGACATTTAGCAGCTGGCTAAACTGCTCAATTTTTGTCTTATCAAATGACAAAACCTTCTTCCAGCTTACTTCAAGGTTTCCCATGTGCTTTGTGCTAAACTCAAACCACTATGTGATGTGCGGTTTTTAACAGTGGCTTTCTCTTTGTCACTTTCTAATAAAGTTGTGACTGGCAAAGCACCTGAGCAGCAGCTGTTGTCTGCACATTCTCTCCAATCTTTATCCACTGTAGCTTAGAACCCCTTCAGTTTTGAAGTCTTTCAGTGGTCTCCCTCTCTAGTCATCTTCTGACATGATCACTCTATTTTTGTGGACAGCCGGCCTACTGTAGGGAGATTTACAGCTGTGCCATACTATTAGTGATTGATTTAACTAGACTCCTAGTGTATTTCTAGGGTATTCAGTGACATCAGTATTTTCTTGTTTCCATCCTCAGACTTGTGCCTTTCAATAATCTTTTCACTGAGTTGCTTGGAGTGTTCTTTTGACTTCATTGTGTAGGTTAGGCCATGCTATGGCCTCACCTCAAGTTGGACACAGACACTACAAACAATTGACACTCCTTGACCCCAGACTGATGATCTCCACAGAGCTGATTATGGGACTTCTAAAACAAATTGACTGCACCAGTGATGATTTAGGAGTGCCAGGTAAAGGGATGAATACTAATGTGATCAATGATTTTGTGTTTTATATTTACAATTCATTTAGATCACTTTCCAAAGATCTGTTCCCACTATGACATTAAAGAGTCTTTTTTCCTTTAATCTGTATCAAAAATACCAAATTAAGCACATTGTAATTTAATGTTTTATAAAAATAAAATGTGAAAACATCTAAGCAGTGAACAATTTTTACAGGCACAGTAAATATCCTTTAATATAATATCAAACATTTACATTTGCTTATTTGGCTGACACCTTTATCCAAGGCAACTTACAACATTGATGATGCAATTAATTACATTTCTTTTGGTTTTCCAATTGGAGCAGAGGCAGGAAAGTGACTTGCTCATGAGCCAGGCAAGTGTCTTATGATGAAGAATTCTATCCATCTCTTCATCATCCCACAGCACTTTTGAGGAGCAGACACAGATGGCAGCATCTAGGGAAGCTCAGTTGCTAACAGCGTCTCTTATTTCCTTGATGATAAAGCTCACTTATTTCACTACTGGTTAGGCCATGGAGGTCCCACCTCTTCTGTTTATACAACACTATTGCCAGAAGTTGGCATTCATTTTGAACCAGAAAGCAAAGAGTACATACAGAACTTCAAAGAGGAGAACCAAACTCCATAGACTAAGGCATGGAGGTCTGCAATTATTTCACCAGAACTTTCCTTTCTTTTTCCCAGTTTCTGTTTTGCATTAAGCCGGTCCCAACACTTTTTTTTTATCTCCTTCTTGTCCTTTGTTGTACACTATCTATTTATCTATCTATATATAAAAATTCATCTTTTTCCTTAGGATGGGTGTAACGGTGTGGGTCGGCTCCATGCTATCTCTTTGTTCTTGCAAGCCTCTTGAACCCACCACCACTGATAACGTTTCCGAGGGATGAGCTTGGCAAATGAGGATACCACACGAAACAAGGGGAATGTGCAAAGTGTTCAGTGGTTTTATTTAAAATAATCTAACAAAACAAGTGTCCATAAATTGCAGTGCTTTAAAAAAAGTTCAGCAAATAAATGATCCATAAAAACAAAGGGGAGGTGGAGGTTAAAATTCAAATAAATAAATCCATTAAAATGATGAGGTTAAAAGCCAGAGACAGATGATAAAAGCAGTGAGCACCAGTGTTTCCTTTAAAAACTGGCATCTCCTCCACTTGTCCCATTTGGACCTTGCTGTGTAAGGAGGCACTCGCGACAGGTGCAGTCAACTTTCTTAATCTGGCTCCGTTCTCTGCCGCCTTCTTCGCCGTCTGCAGGGAAACCTGACATGCCCCACACATCTCCCCTGCCCCTTACCTTAAGACCTTGCAGTGAGACACCGAGACTCAGTCTCCTCCTTCTCCCCAAGAAAGTGCTCAGGAGGATCGCCCCTATCATAGCCTCCAGTTACAATGGCCCTGAGGCTCACTCCTGCCTCACTCCATAAGCCCAGGTGCTTTCTCTCTCTCCATCTCTGCCTCTCTTTCTTCTATTTCTCTTTCAATCTCCTTGTTCTTCTTCTTCCTCTTCTTCTCCCGGTCACTGGCCAGTCTGTTTTCCTCCGATCTGCCTTTTTTTCCTAACTCCTTTTTTCTCTCTTACACTCACTCTTCCCTTTTTGAAAGTGAAGACATGGCACAACTGTGGCAATCAGCAGCTCCTGGCACCAATTAGGGTTGCGGACGATCCGACAATTATGCACAAAGTGCAGGGCCGTCCACTCCTGCATCGCGCACGGGAAACGCTCTTGCCATGCTACCAAACCTCCCCCACACAAAGACACAAATGTATTTATTTAAAATGTATTTATTTAAAAGATGCCAATCGGCCACAAACCTCACTTTACCACAGTGGGGAACAGCAGAAGCAAGGCAGAAAGCTGCCATGGACCTAACTCCACCATGCATATATAATGATGCTCACTTACACTTGGCTAGTTTAGAGTCACTAGGGCATATTTTTGGCTATTGGGTACCTATCTGAAGTAACAGGTGTTGTGCCAGATTCTGACTTTATGACTCCCCAACAGAATGCTTCCATGATTTACCTACACACTGTCACATATGTGTGCATGGGAGGCAGCTAAAGGGTTTCAATGAGGGTAATTCCAAATCAGACCAGGATGTGACAGAGTGCACTGATTCTTTTTCTCGCTTCTCTGCAGACCATTCACGGGAAATTCCACCTGGCCCTGGTGACATCACTTCCAGGTGCAAACCTATAGATGAAGATCTTTCCAGTTCCGACCCCCTTGATGTCATATCTGGGCCCGAGCCTATTGTTGAAGACCCTTCCAATCCCGGCCCCTTTGACATCACTTCCTATCCTGTCCTTTAAAAGCCTCCACCTTTCCCCTGCTCCCTCAGTTCTGTTTTGGACTCTAATTTGTGCACACCAGTGCTATCTTTTTTGTTTGCAATTTTGCAGCCAGGAAAATAATATATGGGTGGCTGTCCCAAACCTTGCTATGGCTCATGATCAAGTTTGTGACAACATGTACACACTGTATTAAGACAATTGGCTTAACAAATTAGTGATACTGTATGTCAACTGCCCCTTGATTCATTTAAAGATTTATTTATTCAGTAGCATTATAAACAAGACACAACTTACAAGATTTACATTCCCATATAATTAAGGAAACATCAGCTCGGTTAGAACAGAGACGGTGCCTGACAACAGTGATGTGTCATGAGTGCCAACAATTTTGTCCAGTTGTTCTAATATTCTTGCTCGTTTTAGTCAATGAGAAAACAAACCAATGTTCATGGTCTCTCTTTTTCTGTCTTGTTCTTACACCCCTTAAGGTTGTATTTCTGTAGACCTTGCATGAAAAGATCTACCACCCACTAGAGCCCTTTGTCATCTTAAGCTGGCATGAAGGGTTCTCACTCACTCTTGGTGGCATCCATTCCCCTGGCAACATTTTTTGAGCCAGAAACTGTGTGTGTGCGTCTGTGTGTAGATCCTAGTAATTCAATTTACTTTGTATTTGTGTGTATATAATTTACAATAATCAAATATATTGTAACATTATGTTGCATATTCTGATTTGATATATTATAGCCAAATCAAATCAAATACAATATACAAACAATAAGTTTAATTGAAACCGATATAATCAAATGTCATCCAACATACTGCAATCTAATCTAAATGTACCAGTCTCATTTGATTGTTATTATGATAATATAATCTCATTTCATTTGAAATTGTTTGCTCTGTCTATTTATTTGTCTGACTGAGTTAATATTAATCACTCCCTGCAGTCTAACCATACGGCACAAACAAGGCCTGTACATGACATACTAACCCAGAGTCAAGAAATCTGGTGAGAACTATCAATCTAACCACATGTCTATCAATCAATGAGATTAATAAATCAATTATTTTGTCAGCTAATCTGTCAATAAATTTGCAATTAAATAATCAGTCCCTAAATAAACCAAAATCTCAATCAGCTAATCACTTATTTTTTTCAGTGTATTGTCATGCCAGTTGTTTTGAGTATCTTTGAGAAGCAGAATATGTAGCAGTATTATAGATGGATATTTGATATTTGATGACCTTCTGACCAGTCATCTCTCCCTTGCAGGGAAACATGAGAAGATGCTGTTGCCAAGGACGGCCCTCGTAGTCATACTGTCTCCTCTCACAGTTGAAGTCACAACAAATTGCCATCCGTTCAAGTGCCCGATCGCACAGTTAATGAGCCCCGTTCAGTCCGTCTAATTGAATTTTTACTTGTGTTCTTTTATTTAAGCCCCCATTATCAGCTTTATTTATTTTTCTTTATTATGAAACAGTTTTCTCGATGAACTGTTATTGAAGTGTCACATCTCGTTCGCTATAATGTCCCAGGAAATTGGTTTGTTTACTTTGAAAAACTAATCTCTTTTGTCACAGGCGCTTTCCTGGGATGTATAAATAGAAATGAAGTCAGCAAGAGCAACAGGGAAATTGCATTTTTTTAAAGCTTCTTTCAATGACAATAAGGACTCAAAGTGCAATACACTGGAAAGAATATCCTGCTGCCGACTCAGACAGAGATAAAGGAGTAAGAGAGCAAATACAAAGGTGACCGCAATGGGAGGGGTTGTTGAAGGTGAACTCTCTTTACGCCACCCGCTCTCTTGGGGTAATAATACTCGGAAAACAAAGTCAAGACTAAAGAAAAGTGTGATGGATCAGATAGATGCGAAGAAAGCCCTTTTCCCTTGCAGCTTAGTCTCTGGCTGTTGCACTACAAGGTCCAGTTGTCTCTTCACAAAGTTCTTCATGGAATCTCCAAGTGCTTCACACATTACCAATATCACTAGTGAATATGGAGTTGTGGCACATTTTGGAGGGAATTTCACCTGTGAGGCTACTCTACTCACACCTACAAAATACCCAGAGATTCAGGTTATTGGTAAGAGTGAATTTTAGGGTCTCTTATTATTTGTTCTTTAAGAATACTGATTTTAGATTGTCCCATGTGATTTAGGAAAAAGAAATTAAAGAAAAATTAAAAATAGATTATGGAATGATCCTTTAATGTTGATATTTTCACCTGAGTAAGGATGTACCTGGTACACAGGGTTGGGAATTTGAGGTTAATCAGCAGCAGCTTACGTACTCTCCTTTTCTGCCCTCAGCCATGAAGAACTTGAGTGCCTGGATGACCCATGATGTCTCTAAACCAGCCTCCTCCCCTGACCCTTCCAAACTGCTGTCCTTAAAAGTCCACCAATTCAGGATCTAACTGAGTAACAAGACACACTAGTGTCACCTAACAGTTTTTCTTCTAAACAACAATATCAAACAGAGTTACCCGCGGTGCACTAACTTTTTTGCAAGTTTTTGTGTGCTTTGTTAGAATATAGAATAGAAACAGAGACAATCATTAAAAAGCATCACGCAGTAAGAAGCGTTGCCATAGCACAGAGTTTTGGCCAACTCTTAGGTTACGAGCCTCATTCAATACAATTATTCTTCTTGTTTCCAGTTGGAAACTTTACAGCAATGAAGACTAAAGTTTACCTTTGAACCTTTGCGATCTTCTTATTACTGCCAGTGCACTGCCATAGATGACATCACCCCAATATCCCCCCAGTAATCTCTCTAGTGCCATTTGCAGGCTAGCAGATTAATGCTGGCACCATGCAACTGAAGTTTGTTATGACTTTGCTGGAGCTTCTTCTTCTCTGCCCTCTATTTCAGTTGTATTCTTTCTGTTTTTGACCCTCTTTTGTATTAGTTATTGTAATATGTTTCCTTTTGTATTTATTGCCTTTTTTCTTTTTCAGTCAATTCGTTTTATAAACAGGGGTTATATTCCTGAAAAACCTTATGGATATGGAAAATGCTGATAGGCCTACTGAGGTATTGAACCTATAGGGAAAATAGGGTTAGGATCTTCAGGGAGAATTGGTGGGGGAAAGACGAGGTTGGGTGGAGATGCAAGGCTTGTTAATAATCCTTCCGTGAGTTAATCTATGGAAGCCATCTTATGACTTTCACTTCCTCTGTATTCAAGTTCAGTCATTTCTAGGCACTAGATCCAAGGACCTCACTAATCCATCCAATTTGTAGTAGTGATGGGTGGTGTGTGCAAAGGACAGGGACTTAATTACTGTGTGTTTATGACCCACACTAACTGAGCAATTGCAAGCCCAGTCCCATCACAAATAGGGTTCAATGACAGCTTACCCATGCCTGCACAAGGTAATCAATTTAGTGTAGCGTATGTGCTGCTGTGGAAATCTAAGAGCATCACAGACCTGCTATTCTTTATTCTCACATGTTACTCGTGCATGATAGGCCTCTCAAATTTTTTTTTAGCTGTACATGGCCATGAATGCAACACCCTGCTTTTTGTCCTTGCCCCAACCTAGGGCCTGCAGCTAAGACCTGATCCACGAATAGGTGAGATTAGTCTACTGCTGTTACAAAAAGGGTTACACTTTTATAAATCAAATAAGCAAATCTATGGGTGTGAAATCCACTGACTGTGATGATTTTCTGCATCCATATATATAAAATGGTAAGCGTGTCCTGTCATGTAAACATTCATGAACCTCTGGGTCTTACCACTTGATCTTTGTTTCAGTTGAGAGTTTATACCATGACACATATAACATGACTCATGAATTGGTTGTGTGGGTATCTCTGCCATTAAAATTTGGCATATGGTCCTTCTCCCAGGAAGCAGAGGGTCACTGGCACACTGTGGCTGACACTAAAACAGCTCTATGACCACACAGCATCACTAAGAGTTCAGGGATGGTATCAGAGTCACAAGCAACTCCACCAACCATATTGCACAGCTCATGCTTATTGTCAACTGCAGGATACTGACACTGATCGATGAACTGACATGGCAGAAAGAACAGCATAACTATTGTTATGTTGTGGTATTAATGTTATTTCATTTGGACAGTAGGTGGCACTGTACAAAGATATATAAATAGAACGGGGAGAGGGATGGGAGAGCCCGGAAGGAGATGGTATGAGAGAGGCTTTTCTATAATAAAGAAGGTATCTGGAAGACTCCTTTGTGTAATAATCAATACAACAACTATCAGCTCAATAACGGGAACAGAGCAGACACACCTCACCATGATATGACTGACTGTAAAAGCACTAACATTTCTTTTTTGTGAACAACATACCACAAGCAGTCTCATGCCAGCTTGCGTCTTTGGCACAAACTGGCCTTGTTCATCGTAGTCCATAGATTGACACACCAATAATTCAAGAAGGTCATACACCAATCCTAATGCCACAAAAAAGAACAAAAAGCCACAACCTCAGCTTGGTGTCAAGCCAAACTGTGATGTTCAACTGACAACGAACAAGAAACAATGAGCCACAGGTCAGTCTGCATGTACAGCCATTGAACAGCGTGCTAACACTCTGGTTCATCACCTGGCCAAACAGACTCCATGGTACAGACTGTGACATAGAAACCGACAGAGAAGTGTCTTCTTGCAAACAACCAGTCCTTCACAACTTCCGATCGCATGCGAACATTGCATTTTCATCTTTGGATCAATCTTTATTTGATGAGCACTACTTAGGACAGTTGCATCACCAAAGTAATATGTGGTCACTATGGAACGATGTTTTTCCATGGTGAAAAACAGAAGAAAATGTTGCCAAAATTTACAAATGAAGCTTACTTTATATCAACCACCATAAGACAATATAACTTCCTGTTATTTCTTATTTCCAACTATACATTGCATTTTCTAGAGTCTCTAGATATGAAGACATTAAAGTTATGATATGATATAATATTTAATTTCTCATTTCATTTCAAGGAAAGGTGTATTTTTAATTTGTTTTTCGATTTTTTAATTAAACAATTCTTTGATTGGTGCATTCCTCGATCACTCATCTCTGACTACATTTTCAATTGCCTTTTATTTGAGGACCAGAGGTCCACATGGTCCACTAGTTTGTAGTCATTTTATTGTTAATAATTTGTTTCTTAATATATATATTTTTTAATTTATTGTTGAATTATTTTATACTCATTTCACAGCAGGTAATCCATCTAGCAAAAGAGAAGCATGTTGGGCCCGGATAGTATTTGGATTGGAGACTGTCTAGGAAAAGCTTGAGTTACTGCTGGAAGAGAGTGAGTCCATCAGGAGGAGCTTACCCTGTGGTTTGTGTGTGTGTGTGTGTGAATCCCAATGCCCCAGTGCAGTGGCAGTGACACCATGCTGTAAATATGGCACCATCCTGCAGAGGTCTTGACTCTGTGTGGTCATAAAAGTTCTCAAAAAGAGTAGGGTGTGCCCTGATATCTTGGCTAACTGCCAAAATGAACTCGTCCATTCTGGCTCTCTAATCATCCCCTGTCTCTAGATCAGGGGTGGGCAAACCTTTTGGCTCAGGGGCCACATTGACTTTTAAAATTTGACAGACGGGTCAGGCCAGCACTAGATGCATACATATCAAACATAAACATAAAAAAGACATTACAGTGTTAATATTTACATTCACTTTTAGTGGGAACAGTGTTCTTGATCACCCTTTTTTGCCAGTGCATTGAAGCCTGGTGTTAGTTTTGTTGTGGCAATTCTCAGAATAGATCTGAGTTGTTCATCACTCAGCTGGGATCTGTGGGGTGCTTTGTTGGTGTTCATCACACTAAAAGTCTGTTCACACACATACGTAGAGCCAAACAACACCAGCATCCTCAGTGCCATCTTCTGGATGTTTGGAAATTTGGCTGCGCTTAATGAAGCATAAAACTCATCCAGTTTAAGAGAGCTGAACTTCTCCTTTAAGATGGTGTTACATTGGAGATCAATCAGTTCCAACTGCAACTCCTGTGGCACAGTTTCAGGGTCTTGTGTGAAGGGACATGACACCTGCTGAAGTGACTTGTAAATTTTTCCAAAATCAGAGAACCGACGGTAGAATTCTCCATGCAGGTTGTCCAGTGATTTCCTGTATTTTTTCACAAGTCAAGGGGTCTCTTTCAGCGTAGCCAGTGTGGGGAAAAGAGTTGTTTAACATTTACTTTGAGAATAAAGCTAGCTTGGTTTTGAAGGCTCTGACGTTTGTGTAGATTTCATGCACAAACTGGTCTTTCCCTTGTAGCTTCACGTTCAGCTCATTCATGTGTGTCAGTATGTCTACAGCAAAAGCTAAATTACAAAGCCAATCTGTGTCACTCAGCTCAGGAAAATTGTCAGCGTTCTCAAGTAGCTCCAAAAATGAGATAATCTCCTCTCTGTTTGAGCTCCCACACTCGTTGACATACTTTCCCCAAACTTAACCAGTGGACTTTGGAGTGGTAAAGCAATTCCTGGTGATCAGCGTCAATTTCTTCAAGAAACTTAATAAACTGATGATGCTGAAGTCCCCTCGCTCAAATAAAGTTAACGAGTTTTACAACTGGCTTCACTACGTAGTCAAGATGCAATACGGATTTACACAGTTCTTCCTGGTGGATTAGGCAGTGTAAGAAAATTACCTCCTGCTCAGAGTTGTCCTCTTTCACCCTCCTCCTGGATTCTTTTGAGCAACCCGATGTTTTTTCCCGTCAGATTTGGCGATCCATCTGTGGTAACGTTGGCGAGCGTACTCCAAAGTAGCTTGTGCCTTTTGATGACTCCCGACACGCTGTCATACAAGTCCTCTCCCCGTGTTTTCCCCTTTAGGGATTCCATGGCCAAAAACTCCTCCGTTATCTCAAAATTGTCATTAATCCCTTTGATAAAAATTAAAAGCTGAGTGGTGTCCTTTATGTCATTACTTTCATCCAGTGCCAAGGAATATAATGTAAATGACTCTGCTTTTTTGTTTAGCTTGCTAGCTAAGTCTTTGTCAATTAGCTTAACACAGCGAGTCACTGTCCTGCGTGATAAGCAAATTTTTTCATATTTGTTCTTGCTCTCAGAACACAAGATACCTGCTGTCTCTACCATGCACTCCTTGAGAAACTCCCCTTCGGAGAAAGGCTTGCTGGTCTTTGCTAATTTGAATGCCAGCACATAACTTGCCTTCATGCTTGATTTTTGGATGGCAGTTTGTCGGATAAAGATGTTTTGCTGAGCCTGCAAACTAGCTGCCAACCTCTGAGCGGTAGCCGTCCATTCTTGTGTTGACTGGTTGTTAGTGTAATTAACATGCTTGGTGGAAAAGTGACGGCTGATGTTGTATTCCTTTAAAACCGCAATAGTTTCTTGGCAAATAAGACATGCAGCCTTTGACTGGACTTCAGTGAAAAAGTATTTAGTTGTCCATTCCTTATTAAACACTTGGCACTCACTGTTGACTTTTCTTCTCTTTGGCCCACTCACTGTTGCAGATGGGTTCAGAGCAGTAGCAGAGTAATAACAGAGAGTAACCCACGCTCCGCAAAATCAAGTCAACGGATCACTGCGCCTAATACGCCACCTGGTGGAAAACCAGGCATTACAGAATAAGTCAAATGAATGCAGTCAAAATTATGATATGATTTGATTTGGGCAATTCTGTACCACATCTTCGACAGGCCAGATTAAAAAGACCAACAACCCGGATGTGGCCCGTGGGCCGTAGTTTGCCCACCCCTGCTCTAGATGGTGAACTATCTCTCAACCAACTAACCTATGACCCTTCTCACAAGCCTGACCAAAATGTGTGCTGTGAAAAAGGACTGGTTTCCAGTTTAATTGTATATCACAGAACCCAGAACATCTCAATACATACATATATACACACACATGCATCTCAATACATACGTACTGTGATGGATGGATGGAAACCTTGACCAGGTGGGATGCCCATGTATCGGAAGGAGAGACTGTGTTCTGGGCATTATCTTCCCCGGGACTCTAGAGGGCTGCCACCCTGTCTTGCTGTAGGGCCATGAGAACTCCTGAGCCCTTGTATACAGCACCACTCCTACACCCAGAAGTGCTGCCAGGAGTAGGTCAGCAAGTACCTGGAGCACTTCCAGGTGCCTTATAAAAGGAGTCAACAGCCGTTACTCCAGAGGCCAGAATTGGGTGGAAAAAGAGGAAGCTTGCTGGAGGAGGAGTGGTGGTGAGAAAAGGTCACAAGAAAGAAGAGAACCTGTAGTTATCTACTGGAGAACTGTACTGTAGTGGTGGGAAGCAGGTGAAAGCTGTTCTCATGTGAAAAAATAAAGGTGTGTTGCACCTGCACTTGTGTCCGTGCCTGTCAGTGTCGGGTAGGATGACTGGCACACCCCCTGGTGGTCTACAGTATATATACTAACTGAGGCATGCAAATAGTGGACAGCTTAAGGGCTCTGATGATTGTAATTCCCCACTGCTCCAGAGGTTGGTGCTGTGTCCTAATGCCTTTTCTCTTCCTCCCTCTGAAGACTATAAGACTGATAGCTATAACACCATTGACATCACTGTCTGTCCACCGGGACCCACCTCTCCCTGTCAGAAGGACTTAAGACCAGAACATCCACCATCTTGAGGCAGTTCAATTGAGAACTTGTGTCAGAAAAGACGTCTCTGCAATTATTGCATGTTTTTTTTTTTCCAAACATCAATTATATGGTGTCACCAAGGTGCTGCCCCAACTCTTTATCAAGATCTGTCTGATTTCTTACAATATATATACACACACATTATATTAGACAAAATAGAGGAATTCCATTTTAGTCACTGGTCTGGACCAATTAAATCTTAGCCACCCATCTAAATGGCATCACTTGTCAAATGACCACAAAGGAAGGTGTATTGATTCTGCCCTACTTGTTTTTTCAAGTTTTATCCAATTCTTGATTGATATTGTGCTTGACATAGTAAATTCATCATTAGATACGGGGGTCTTCCCAGACTGTCTTAAGACTGCTGTTGATAAACTCCTGCTCAAGAAAAATAATCTCAACTCTTCTGTTTTTGACAATTTTAAACCTGTTTCTAACCTACCTTTCTTAAGTAAAATTCTAGAAAAGGCAGTCATAATGCAGCTAAATGATCACTTGAATATGCATTCTGTTCTTGACAAGTTTCAATTTTAGAACAAATCACAGTATGAAAACTGCACTTGTTAAAGTAGTAAATGACTTGCAGGTAAATGCAGACAGAGGCCGGCTATCTGTTGTGATAAAGGCGCTATACAGCGGCCAACCCAGCACAGACTGATACAGAGGAACGTGTAAAAACGCAACAAGACTTTTATTTTCTTCAGCTGGAGGGCACATCTTCCCCGTGAACCCTCAAGCCACAACACATTTCCCAAAGCACTTAAAGCACAACACACAACTCTCCACCTTGGCGGCATCACCACTCCTCCCAGGCAACCTTGTCCTCTTCCTCCCAATTCTGGCTCCTGAGTTGTGGATGCAGGCCCTTTTTATAGCCCACCCGGAAGTACTCCAGGTGCTTGATCACCTGTTGCTAATTGCACTTCTGGGCGGGGCAGTAAAGGTGTCCATGTTGGCTCCAGAATCCAAGCAGCACCCCCTGGCGGCCACCCCAGATCCTCACAGGGTTGTGGAGAACTCCATCTCCCATGGAACCCTGTGGGAACTTGAGGCACCATCGTCAACCAGGGAGGCTGCCACCAAGCGTCTTGGGGGAGGTACTGAGGAGCCCATGGCTGCTCCCCCAGAACATAAGTAGAAGGGGCGCCTGCCACATTGTTCTCATCCTCTTAGATCTAAAGCTTTAGAGTGCTGCATTTGATACCATTGATCACAATATTCTTAGAAATTGCATTAGTCAATGAATGAACATCTCTGGTATTGTCTTAAATTGTTTTGAATCTTATTTAAAAGGTACAAATTTCTTTGTTAGTTGTGGTAATTGTACTTCAAGGACACATGATATTCTATATGGTGTTCCACAAGGCTCTATTCTGGGTGCACCACTCTTTTTGATCTCCATGCTTCCATTAGGTCAGATTATCTCATGGCATAACGTGAGCTACCACAGCTTTGTTGACGACACACAACTGTATTTCTCAATAGCACCTGATGAGACCAACTCTCTTAATTCACTTACACAATGTCTTACTTGTGTTTCTGAGTGGATGAGTAGTAATTTTCTCAAACTAAATAAGGAGAAAAGAGAAATCTTAGTGATTGGCAAAAATGGAAATAGTGAGCGCATCAGAAATAAACTTGATCTATTAGGCTTAAAAGTCAAGCAGAATTTAGGGGTAATTACTGACTCTGACCTAAATCTTAAATCACATATTAATCAGATTACCAGGACAGCATTTTTTCACTTAAGGAATATAGCAAAAGTTAAATCCCTTATAACTTTGCAAGATGCTGAAAAATTAGTTCACACTTTTGTTTTCAGTTGACTAGATTACTGTAACACACTCCTCTCAGGAGTACCAAAAAAAGACATCAATCGATTGCAACTAGTACAGAATGCAGCTGCCAGAATCTTAACTAAGAAAAGAAAATTCAAGGACATCTCTCCAGTTTTGATGTCACTACATTGGTTCTGCATGTCATTTAGTATTGGTTTTAAAATACTGCTTATGGTTTACAAAGCCTTAAATAATCTCGCTCCATCCTATATTTCAGAATGCCTCTCACCTTACACTTCAAATTGTAACCTTAGATCTTCAAATGTGTGGCTACTTATAATTCCACGTGCTAAACTTGAAAGAAGTGGTGAGGCAGCCTTCTGCTGTTATGGATCTAAAATCTGGAATAGTTTACTGATAGAAATTCACCAGGCTAATGTGTGTTCCGTTTCTATAGTAATCTGTGTAAACACATTGTTAAAACAGAAACTTTTTCATATTTTAGTAATAAATGTTACAAAATGTAGGCATAAACTATAAAATGTGTGAAGCCTGAAGTCCAAAGATCAAATAAACATTTTCACAGAAGGTTCAAGAATGAGACGACAGCTTCCATGGTGTACCGGTAAGATTTGCTGACTCAGCGTGCAGCAGACTTGCCATGCCTCAGAGAAAAATACTATTTTTTTTTCTTTTTAACCTTCACCGCTCTGCCTGCCTGCCTGAACTCCCTGTCTATCTACAGTATATAGTAATAGCAGTAATTTTATTATTATATAGCAGCTTCCCTGTCTGCCTATCCTATAGTGCCTTTCCTTCCTATCTATCTATATATCTATCCCCTTAGCTGTTTTTTATATATCTATTATACAGTGCCTATGGGGTGCCAAACAGGCAATTACAATGATTTTCGGAATATATAAAGTCATTCCTGAATATATAAAGTCAAAACTTGAATATACAAAGTAATTCCTGAATATATAAAATCAGCGTCAGAATATATAGTCATTCCTGAATATATAAAGTCAGAGTTAAAATATATAAAGTCATTACCGAATCTATAAAGTCAGTATTGGAATATATAAAATCATTCCTGAATATATAAAGTCAGCGTTGGAATATATATATATATATATATATATATATATATATATATATATATATATATTGTAGCAGATGTAACGCTTGTCCACCTCTCGAACCCTCAGGTACCACTCTGATGACCAGGTGAAAGTATAATAATAATTCTTTTTATTATAATACAGTGCACCAAGCACTCTCCTCCCCACACTTATAAACACCAATAAACCAATACAAACTCTCTCTCCTCCTCGCCCAGACACTTAGCCCACCTTCCTCCCAGCTCAGCTCAAATGTCTGGGCTTACCCATAGTCCTTTTATAGCTCCTGACCCGGAAGTGGTTCCAAACCAAACCCACAAGTCCATTTCCTTCCGGGTCAGGGCAAACAGTCCTCTTCTTCATCCCGGGAGCACGTCACTTCCTCCAGTCACGTGACTGACATGCACTCCCGGGTTATAGGGCATGCAAGAGTCCACTAGCCCCTTCACAGCGACTCCTGGCGGCCCCCAAGGTATCCAGCAGGGCTGTGTATAGAAACTACAAAGTCCATGAGGCCCTGCTGGAACTCGGGGCACCAATATGCTGTCCGGAGGGCTCCTCCTAGCGGCCTGGGGGTGAGGGCCGGACTGGAAAGCCGGCAATCCTCCACAATATATATATATATATATACAGTAATCCCTCCTCCATCGCAGGGGTTGCGTTCCAGAGCCACCCGCGAAATAGGAAAATCCGCGAAGTAGAAACCATATGTTTAT
The DNA here is from genome assembly GCF_900747795.2 of Erpetoichthys calabaricus. Lineage (NCBI taxonomy): Eukaryota > Metazoa > Chordata > Cladistia > Polypteriformes > Polypteridae > Erpetoichthys > Erpetoichthys calabaricus. The sequence goes on along the minus strand of NC_041406.2, from coordinate 113,732,375 downwards.
ATGGTTATTTTTAGAATGTCATGCTTGGGTCACAGATTTGCGCAGAAACACAGGAGGTTGTAGAGAGACAGGAACGTTATTCAAACACTGCAAACAAACATTTGTCTCTTTTTCAAAAGTTTAAACTGTGCTCCATGACAAGACAGAGATGACAGTTCCGTCTCACAATTAAAAGAATGCAAACATATCTTCCTTTTCAAAGGAGTGCAAAGCAAGCAGTCAAAAAAAAATCATAGGGCTTTTTGGCTTTTAAGTATGCGAAGCACCGCCGGTACAAAGCTGTTGAAGGTGGCAGCTCACACCCCCTCCGTCAGGAGCAGGGAGAGAGAGAGAGAGAGCCACAGAAAAACAAAGTCAAAAATCAATACGTGCCCTTTGAGCTTTTAAGTATGCGAAGCACCGTGCAGCATGTCCTTCAGGAAGCAGCTGCACACAGCCCCCCTGCTCACACCCCCCTACGTCAGTGCAAGAGAGAGAGAGAGAGAGAAAGTAAGCTGGATAGCTTCTCAGCCATCTGCCAATAGCGTCCCTTGTATGAAATCAACTGGGCAAACCAACTGAGGAAGCATGTACCAGAAATTAAAAGACCCATTGTCCGCAGAAACCCGCGAAGCAGCGAAAAATCCGCGATATATATTTAAATATGCTTACATATAAAATCCGCGATGGAGTGAAGCCGCGAAAGGCGAAGCGCGATATAGCGAGGGATCACTGTATATAAATATGCTGGAGCCAATCCCAGCCAACACAGGGTGCAAGGCAGGAAACAAACCCCAGGCAGAGCGCCAGCACACCTCAGGTCGCGCACACACACCAAGAACAATTTAGAATCGTCAATGCACCTAATGTGCATGTCTTTGGACTGTGGGAGGAAACTCACACAGACATGGGGAGAACATGCAAGCTCCACGCAGGGAGGACCCTGGAAGCGAACCCGGGTCTCCTAACTGTGAGGCAGCAGCACAAGCCCACTGCGCCACCGTGCTGCCCCTATTGCAACACATGAATAATTTAAAGTTACTCTGTCAGTTACGTCTGCTTTATATGATGATGTACCTTTGCCTTGAATTCAATGAATCATTTTGTTTACTTGAGAGGAGTTAGTATAAAAATGTTTGGAGCAACATCAAAATTGTAATCCTTTAAAACAATCAATTTTATTTTTGTTCAAATTCTGATGTGTTTTCTTTTGTGCTTTTTTGTTTTAGCTCTAATTTAGTTTCCCTTCTTCTCTACAATAAGTGGCTCAGCATTGTCTCTACAATTTGCCGTCAAATTGTGAGGTTTTTCTGATATCACAAAGCATACGGTAAATGTCTTTAATTGTAGCAATTGATTTAAAAATTGGCTTTAATGCCAAAGTCTGTAGGGATTTTTGTGCTATTATAAAATGAAATGCAACCAAAAGTTATTTATTAAATGACAAGAGAAAACACAAGTTACCAGAATTGTGTGAGCACAGGCAAAGCAGTAGGCTGGTGCCCATGTTAAAGAAAATTGCAGACCAAAAGAGGGCATGTCAGGACTGTGGTCCATTAAAAGGCTCTATGACATTAGCAAATCTGAGTGCAGGGAGCCCACCTTCATAAGTAGGGTGTCCATGGAGGACTAGGACCCATTTGGGAAAGAGGCAGATAACTAAATTATGTGGAACAGTGTGGAACAAGTGTGAAATGGTTACATTAAGGTGATAAATAACGTGTCACTACATCCAGAAAATGGACAAAAGTGGAGCACACTCAAATGAGAGTGGGCTTTAGAATTAAAGGCCCACATCCCACCACATTCACTGGCCAGGAGTCCAATCCGGTAATAGCTCATTTATTAGCTACCATCTCACTTCACGTAATCTCAACCTTACAGAGCGTGATCTGAGCGAGGTGTACAATTAGCAATTAAAAGTTAAACAAAAAAAGTAAAGTTTTAACAAATAAGAGTTTCAACAAATAGAAGACCAAGAAATACAGCACTGTGGCTTAACAACCAACTAATAATGGGAGATGCAGGCCTTTAGTTCAAAAGCTCTTGCTATGGCACAGCAGGGTTGTTGCCCTGGCTCAAGTTATTTCATGCTTTTTTTAGTCTTTCTGTTGTTAAAATATAAATTTTCATATTGTGTTATTAATTCTGTTTTTGCTTTTGTTTTTTCTGTGCTAATCAGTTGATATTACATTTATTAATTATTGTGTAATGTTGTGTTATGTTAACATTATGTGTATTCATTTGTTTTGCTGTTATTAACTACCTTGTCCCCTGAATGTAGCCCAAAGAGGCGGGGCCACCTGATTATTCTGCTACAGCAGTATGAAAGGAGAATGCTGGTCTCACAGCCGCTTCGGCATTGCTAATTTGTGACTCCTGACTTTGAGTTATGACTCTTGTTTGTCAAACTAAATATTGAGAAGCTGTTATGACATGTTTTGTTTGACAGTAATAATTGAAATCTGAAAAAGTTTGCAGGTAGACAAGGTAAAGTTACATTATGATCAAAAAAACTAAGAGCTGCTCGAAGCAAATATCCAGATTTTGCCAAACTATACCTAAGATAACATTTATGCTTAAATCAGCAGTGGAAGATAGAAATGGAGAAATGCTACCACTGAACATAGTGGCAAGCTTGACTGAAGAGGCTTCTTCTTCTTGTCCTTCTCTTCTCATTGTAGATGACTGTGAGCCTAATAATAAAGATGTGCAGAGCAACCTGACAGTCCCAGATCCAGGTAGAAATAACAATACAGAGTGACAGAATAGAAATACTGTGAATAATAACATTGGGCTCTCAAAACATTTCATCAGTTAACACCATAACAGTTTTCTCTGAACTGCAACATAACTGCCAGGCTCATCACAGATTTAATTTACAAGGGCCGTTCAAAAGGTTTCCGCACTTTTGTGTTTTCATTGGAAATGGTGAAGGTGGGAGGAGTAGTAATTGGGCATTAAAAAGTTGGTATGACACGTGGAAAATTGTATTGCAAAAGAAGGTGACTATGTAGAAAAGGGCTTGTAATTTGTTTTTGTAATTCTTAATAAATAGAGTGAAAAAAGTGCGGGAACTTTTTGAACATCCCTCGTAATTTGATTAATTATCGTTTTTATCATGGCTCTGCAATCCGTATTAATCCCTACTTTTCTCTGCTGTTCTTTCTCTGTTTTTCTGTGGTGGCTATCTGTGCCACCACCACCTATCAAAGCACCATGCAGTTCCTACATCCGTGGATTGAAGGCCAGATGTTCACATGACCATCATCATCTAATTCTTCCACGTGAAGACTGAAAACCATGAGGACTGATTTAGATCATTTATGTTAGGTAGAATGCCCAGTGGGGGATGAGTGGTCTTGTGGCCTTGAAAAACCTGCAGATTTTGTTAGCAAATCCAAAAAAAGAACAAATAACAAAAAAGAAATCTCTTGAGAAACTTGATGATCCACTGCTGGATCTTTGCTTTCTAACTGCAATTTAAAGCCAGAGGGAGTACCCAACAGTGATATCAAGGGGCCTCATGTACAAACTGTGCATATGTACAAAAATGTTGAGATGTATAAAAACTAAACTTGGCATAAAGCCACACAAATTTTTACAGCAACCTCACCCCTTGTGTACGCAAGTTTCTGCTCGGTTTTGTAAATAGGTGTGCACCCAAGTGTCAAAGCAGTGGTACTGTTTCTGTGTGGTCTCTTTTTTTCAGGTTTGCAGCAATGACACAGGATTTATCAAATATACTGAAATTAATTGCGTATAATTTAAAAATTTAATTCACTTCCATATGCACAAAGCATTCAATTATTCAGCTTAACATTTTTTATCGAGCACATCTATCTTGTTTAAAATGGTCCAAGCTGTTTCCAGGGCAAGATCCAACCTGTGAACATTGCAATCGAGCTCCAACTTCACTAGGCCACATGGTTTGGGCATACACCAAATTAACATCATCCAGGACAAAAAAAATTTAAATGGCTATCAGATAGCCTCTCCTAAACCATTAACAGCTGTGTTTGGTGGACTTCCAGTTGGTTTAAAGTTGAGAAGGACAAACAAACTGTAATTGCTTTTACTTCACTATCTCTCAAACAGAAGAATCCTAACCCACCTCTTTAAAGTCAGTGGGTAACTAATGTTATGTACTATTTGAAATTGGAAAAAAATTTTATTCTTTTTTAGAGGATCTGTTCAAAACTTTTTTAAAATCTGGCAGGATCTAATCAATAATACTTTACAATAAGCATTTATTTTGGGGAGAAAGACTCCTTTCTCTCTATATTACTCTCAAAAGTTTTACTGTGTCTGTTGGCCTTTCTCTCTTTCTCATGGTTGGGTATTGAATTGAATTTAGTTTTGTTAAGATTGACTTGATTGTATGGAATGTTATATGCATTAAATAAATTCAATAAATTTAAAAAAAAATTAATTCACTTGATTGTAATGATTCGGTAACAATTGTCACGCATGAGCGCATGGGGAGCGGCTTAAGGACCCGACGGGTGCCGCAACAAGTCATGCCAGGGGACAATGGCGGGGTACTAACCTCTCTTTTGTTGTTTCTTCAGAAAGACAGAAGTACCGCCGCCATAAACAGTCCTGGATGTTCTTTTGGTGCCACCTACTTCCGGGTTCCCTTCTAACCTCTGGTCCCTCAATGATGACATCATTTTCCCATCAACCATCACGACTTTCCCCATCATTTCATCACTTCCTGTCCACCGTTATAAATTGTCCAACCTGCCTTATTTTGTGGTCTGTTGTACTGAGAAGAAAACACTAATGTATACCTTTTGATTTACAGTATATGGGGCATCAAAACCCTAAACCTTTATACTTGTGTCTGCTTTTTTATTACACAATATAATGGTGCACTGAATGGCCAAACTATTCTAACTACCATAGCTGTTTTAGTGTTGTTAGAAGACATTGCAAATGGAAGAATTAAAAGAGAATATGTATTTACAGATGATAATGACTGTCTTCTAAGTCAATTTAGATTTCCAAGAGCTATCCTATTGGAGGTGTGTGCTGAACTGGCACTGGCTTTACACAGGCAGACTTTATGGAATTGTGCTCTATCTGCTCCTTTGCAAGTTCTGCCCACTCTTGGGTTTTTTTGCCACACGAGCTTTTCAACATGAACTTACTGACGATCTGTATTTCACAAACATCACTGAGTCATGCAACGCCAACTGTATGGGATAGTATTATATGCTTGGCATCCAGATATATAAAATTTCCTTACGCTGTGGTTGAACTGGCAAACACGAAAGTGCAATCTGAAGCAATGTCCAGTTTTTCAAATGTAATCAGAGCTGTCAGCTGCATGCACATTGCTATTGCAACAACGTTGGACAAGTTACGTCAGCCAGGGATGAATCACCAAATGAATGAGCTGGCATTACATCATCTATAGCAGGAAAGCCTATACAAATGGCAACTCTGCGCAGTGCTTTTTTCAGCTATTACGGCAAAAGGCAAGCTGTCCTTTTAAGGATAGCAAGTCTCCTCAAAGAGCCATGTAAAGAGCATATAACCTATCCATTGTGGCGCTTGGTGCCCACGCTACACTATAAAGGTGCCTTCAGAGAATGAATTTGCTTATGTAAATAGAAAGCATTTCCACTCTATTAAAGTGCTGCTCTATAGTGCATAGAAAGTGTGTTGCATTGTGCAAGCATGTAACGTTTTGCATAATGTGACATAAAATCATGGCTTGCCCGTACCTGAAGAGATGTGGTATGATGATCCTGATCCTGACCCTGACCCACCAAATGATCAGACAAATCAGACAGCATTACAACTTTTTTGAATGTAATTAGCTGAATGTAAAAACAGGTAATCAAATGCAGCAATTTGTGATACATAATACAGCTCTTATATTCGTTAGTTCATTGGCCACATCTCTTACAGTATCCACTATTGCATTTTGTGACTCCAAAACAGCGTCCATCAGCAGACAACCAGATGGTTGCCTAGTGCTTTCTGAGGCAGAGGTGTGTGTGCCATCAGAGCCCAAAGATGTGCTGGGCACAGCAGCACCATCATCGTTTCTTCAGCAACTTTTGCAATATTGTCTGAAACAGAATAAACAGACGGTGGGCTGTGACTCGCCTTTTCATGTCAACTTTAACATCTGACCACTTCTTTTTTATTTTAGGCACTGTGTGACTTTCTGAATTTAAACTTTTGAGTGTCTCTGCCATGCTGTATCACTCCCTAACTTCCTTTTTTTGCTTATACCACTGCTTACACTAACAAATAGTATGTTTTTCCTTGCCTCCACTTCACATTCACTGAAATTCACCTTTTTTCCACATGCATTTCTATTGTCTTTTGCACAAACAATGAACAGAAAGGGTCTATTTATTTTGCTTTGCAATTTCAAATAAGCAAAATTATGGGAGGAGTTGGGGTGGGTCTGTAAGCACATGCGTTAAATTTCACATTCATTGGGATTCATCAAGGGGAAGTGCGTGGAACTTGGTTTATGCACAGTTTTGCACATCTGGATGTTGCACATTTCCAGTTTTGTCCGTACGCCATTTTTTAGTGTGAATTCTATGCACACATGCTGCCCTACCTTGACGCCTCCCACAATCATGCCCTTTTGAATATGCAAATCAGTATAAATAGTCCCCTACGATCAGTGTTTTGTGAAAAGGCAATGGCAAAAGCACAGAAAATAAATCTTTAGAGAATGCAAAGTGGAGGTCCTACTCAATGAAGAGGAGGCAAGGAAAAACATACTTTTTGGTGGCATAGGCAGTGGTATGAGCAATAGAAGGAAACTGATGGAGTGGCACTCAAAAGTTCAAGTTCAGAAAGTCGCACAGTGCCCAAAATAAAAAAGAAGTGCTTAGATGTCAACCTTGAGATGAAAAGGCAAGTTGTAGCCCACTGTCAGAGTGTCATATAGAAGTGTATTAGGGCAAAGAAAAAAGCAAAAAAAAAAGGTTGAAATGTAGACTTTAATCTCAGAATTTCCATTTTAATCTTGTAGTTTATTTTGTCAAGTAGAATGTTGTAAACTTCATCTTAAAATTGATGTTTAATTTACTAGAGTTTCTCAAATCCCATCATAACTTAAGCAGCATATTAAATGCTTTGTATTCTATGTGTTCCCCAACCCAGTCATTAATCACTATGTACTTCTTAAATTGGCTTTCTCTTTCATAGACAGGAGCATGCAGGCACTGGTCATGATTACATTCATGATATTACAAATCTCTGAGTATTTTAAAATAGTAAGATGCATACTTGATATCATTTTCATGATGAAATGCATTTAAACATTTATTAAACATGTGGGGGCACAATGGCGCAGTGGTAGCGATGAGCTGACACCACATCCAGGGATTATTCTTGCCTCCATCAAGATGCTTGCTGGGACATGCATGACCCTGAATGGAATAATCTAATACAGCAGTACTGTCTCTGTCAAACATACCAACCTCCAATATTCCTGTCCTTCTATTTTCTTTCTCCACGTAATCAACTGCCACACAATGAGCTGTGTGATAAATGTAAAACCAGCTGTAAGCTTAGAACTTTTATGGAACAATGAAAAATCTTCGTTATACATGTTTAATTATTCCATCCATTCAGGGTCATGCCAGTCCCAGCAAGCATCAAGCGTGAGGCAAGGAACAGTCCCTGGAGGGGGCAGCAGCTCATCGCTACCACTGCGCCCTCATGTGTCTAATTATTAACAGTATACATTATTTAAATGAAGTTAACAATTTATCTGTAAAATGTAAAATACATACTTTAATGGATTTCATCATAAAAATGATATCAGATATGCATCCTAGTATTCAAACAGCACAGAGCTCCAAGAGGATAGCTCTTGAAAATCTAAATTGACTTAGAAGCCAGTCATCATCATCTGGAAATACCTTGCAGAATACTGCATACCTTGGATGTCCTGAAGGAGTCCCTGTGATGCACATCAGGCCTACTTTAAAGCAACAATTGAAGAATGCTTTGAGTTAAAAAAAACTACATGACATACTTTAAAAACAATCTTTAAAATTTGGCTTCATTTGTTTTAAAGAACATCGACTTTGGCAGAGCTTCTGTGAATCCCCGCATGATGACCTGTTCCCCAAGTTTGAAAACCCTTGACCTTATCCAGTTCTAGGTCATAAGCCTAAAGCCTATTGTGGCAGCCATCATAAATGAAAGACAGTTTGAAGCTGTAATACTGAAATGAAATGTTATCAACCTTCACAATTAATTTGACCAATGTATACTTACATGCCAAGCATGTCTCTTGTGCAGCAGCATACTGGAAATGAATACAAGACTTTCTGAACAGGTAGCATACACTGTGCTCAGAGTTCAGACTCCTTTTATCTCTTATGCTGCATAGAAAACTCATGTTCGCTAATGTGAAGTGAAAAGTGGTATCACGGGTCAAGGATCTTTTATTGTCATTCCAATATCCATATGCAGAAACAAAATTTAGTACTCAGGTCCCGGTAATTAAACAGTACACATGATAACCCCACAAAAAACCTCATAATAAAAAGTACCCCATAAGTAGACCCTTAATCACATAAACTACATGGTAAAGTTATCATAGATAAACAGAATAAAATAGAACAAAATAACATTAATGCATAAAATAAACTAACTAAAGTATAGCTAAAAGAAATATTATTGCAGTATGCCCTATAATTAGCAGCAAGTAAAAAAAAGGTATCATCAAATAGTTTAGGACATGAGAGTACTGAAACAAAATGCAGAGTGTAGTATAAGTCACACAGAGTGTACAGTTAGATTTAGTGATGTTGTATTCATTAGCCTAATAGCATCCTAGAAGAAGCTGTTCCTCAACTTGGTAGTGCCAGCCCTTAAGCTGCGCAATCTCCCGCCTGACGGGAGAGGAACAAACAATTCATGTGCAAGAATAGTGACATCTTTCATAATGGCGGAGGCTTTTCTTTTGCACGTGCTAGTGTAAATGTCCTCGATAGTGGGTAGGCTGCTGCCAATTATCTGCTGTGTAGACTTAATCACCCGCTGCAGTGCTCTGAAGTCTGTGGCCGAGCAACTGCTGTACTACACTGTAATACAAGAAGTGAGGATGCTCTGTACCACACACTTGTAAATGGAGGTCAGAATAGAGAGGGCACAGACCAGCCCACATCAGCCTCTTCAAGAAGTAGAGGTGTTGATGGACTTCTTTTAACAGACATGCCGTATTGTAGCTCCAAGAGAGGTCATTTGTAATACGCACCCCCAAGTATTTGAAGCAGGTGACCATTTCAAACTCTTCTTCGTGGATGTAAAGGGGGAGAGGAGGGATACAGCACGAGATGTCTTATACTGTACAATGTAAAAGTAGAGGTTAAATGAATGAATTTATAAAACAATCCTAGCTCTACTGAAGGCCATCCTTGTTAAAGCTGTTGGCTGTTCATATAAAGTGGCCAACTTGGCAGAATGTTAAATTCACACTTTGGCAGTTACCCTTCGATGACATGCAGACTTGAGCTGCAGCCCACTCTGTGTAGGTCATATGATGTTTGGTAGAAAACACCTTATTTGGACTTTGGTGACCATTTCAGGAATATCTCTAATGGTGTCCTTTGCATTGAACTTTGCTACATGTATATTTTCTTCCAACAGCATTTACTTATTGATGTGAACATTAGTTGAAATCATTAAGTGCAGAATTCAAGATGGTAGTGTGAGATGTGTTTCTTTTTTTTTCCCCAAACATGTAATTAAGCAGTAAATAATATTTGAGCAACGCTCCTGAATGTGTGAATCTCACAGGCTCAACTCATATAAATCACAGGAGCTTATCTGGCTGTCTCATAATCATGAACGTGGAAGAGGGCATTTGTTTTCCAATCCTGCCGCCAGGAGAACAAATTGAGGTCACATTGGGGATTAGGCTTGAAAGCAAGATTAAAGCGACTTAATTCACTTTCCTGACAGCATACTCTAGAGATGATTTTCCTTCCAAATGTATGTCTAATATTAAATACCTTCATTATATCTAAAAGGCACACTTTGGAAATGCTTTTTTTTTTTTTTTTTCAAACATAAAATCTAGCAAAAGTCATGATGTCCATTTTCTTTGGAGAAAAATGAAAGAAGGTAGACTAGATCTTCTGTGGTACTCATGTCCTATCAAAAGCTTTCATATCCTAATGAACCAGACAAATGAAGAATGAATGAATTGATTGATGGCAGCATAATTGAACAAAATAATGAATGAATGAATGAACAATTAAGAGACCTGATGAATAAAAGTATGAAAGAACAAGCAAACAAATGAATGAATGAGCGAATGAACTAATGAATGAATGAATGAAACTTCATTGCCATAGGGTATAACAGCTTGTGTTACAGGCACTAATTTAAAAAAAGTTGCATAAAAGAGACAATACTCAATTTTGCCACAATATACAGCAACAGTAAAGGACACAATTACACAATTACAATTTCAACAGCACACATTACACAGCCAGTTCATAATGCATGGAACAATGACAGCCTCTGTGATAGCATTTATACTCCATGCTCTTTCTTTTTCCATACAGCAAATCTACAGGGTGAAGGGTTGAAACGCCTTTATAAATCAGAGACTTTTAGGACTGGCAAGTGTTATGATTTCTATACACTTCTTGCATCTTTAATTTACATTATTGACAATTTATATATCGAATTTGATGTTTTGAATATCAAGGATTCTAAACTTGAAGTCTATTTTGTTGCATCTTGCTTCTATCAAAAATTAAGTTTTGCTTTCATTTTGGTGGCAATTACATTTTGAGACATATTGTTTTAACTCATCATGAAAACCATTCCTGGAACTCTCTGCGATGCAGTCGTCTGTGATAGCATTCTGGCAACAGTATATGGATCACCCACTAGCCCTTCACAGGGGTGAATCTACCACCTGGGCCCTTGGGTGGCAGCAAAGGGCCTTTTCACCAAGCCCCCAGCTTAATGGAACTATCTAGTACCCAAGATGACCAAGGGGAACCCCCCCCCACTGCTCTCTATGAAATAAATAAGTGTCTGTGAATCACATTGATGATCGAGGACAAGGGGCAATGAAGCATTTGGGTCTTGTGCTGAAATCAAAAGTGAGAAATACCATGCTGCATTAAACAGCCCGGTGGTAATGCATGGCATTGTTAAAAGCATTATCAACTCTGTGTTAAGGAGTTAAGTCACACAGCAGCCTGTGAGGTCTTAATCTGGACTTTGACATTCAGTATCTGAGCTTGGAGAATAAATCTTCTAATCCCTTTGCTAAAAGAATCTTTTTTTTCTTTTAACCTACTGCTTAGTTTAGTGCACCCATATTCTTTTCTCAATAATTCTGAATTTGAAGTCTCTTTTGGTGTATCTTGCTGCTATCAAAAATTCAATTTTGTTTTCATTTTTGAAAATTTTAGTCCTCGAGTATCCAAGCTTCATAGGTAAATTTCCTAATTGCTTTGGTAAAAGAACTTTTTTTATTACTTCCTTGATTAGAACTTTGAATTTATTTTTTTTCTTAATCACACTCTAGTTGTTAAAAAATCAGTTTTGACTTTTGTTTTGACCTTGGCCTGTTCCCAACCTCTGCATTTTCAGGTCATAATCTTGTTTTGGTTTTTTTTTACAATCTCAGTATAGCAAGAAGTAGAATCCTTACATCTGCTAGATTCTGAAATTGTAAACTGTAAAATAAGAGGTAGTTTAAAGATCAAATTCTTTAACACTAGAATCCCAGAAGCCTACGAAAAAGTCATAATTCCGAGCCACCTTAAATCCCTTCGCACCTCTCCATTGAGTAACTTTTGTTTTGTAAATGTGTTGATCAGCACAAGCAGCATGCAGCCTGCTATCCCATCCTCCACCAACAGAACTGATGTCAGTCGCAAAATTCTCAGATCTCAAGTATGTTTATTTGGGTGTGAGGTGCCAGGAATTGTATAGGGTAAGTAACATATATTTATTTGGAATACATATATTTCATGTGTGTTCCATATCTACAACGATCTGTGTAAATGTTGGATGACAGAAAATGAGAGGCAAGAAATGCTGAACACGTAACTGAAACAGAGTCATGTTCATTGTACCCTGTGAATGTCACTGACAGGATAAAACTGAATAATAATAAAAAAGCACTAACTTTTACAAGCAGCCTTCCTGTCATCCAGCATTTACCCAAATCGTTGTAGACACGGAACAAGAAGAACAACAGAAGGATGACGTCAGAGATCAAGAGACGTGAGATCAACTGATCTGCCAGACCTCACATGTCGTCCCTCACAAAGGGTACTCACTCAAAGTGAGAGTTAGATGGCTACTGTCTCACAGGGTTTATTACATTCTTTGAGTTCACTCTTCAATAATTAAAACAACTACAGTAAAAACAAGACCTGGTTTGGTTAGTACAATAAGTGGCATATAACCAAACGAGTTGCACTTTTATGTGTGCTGTGGTGACACCCACGTGTTGATTAGAGCTGAGGACAGTGAATCCCTACGTAGAAAATCTTATGCAGAATTTTGGGAAGGACTGGCAATTTGCACCACTCTAGACTTTGTCTGTCTAGGATCTCTATATATATGTGGGTGTATCTGTGTGTGTGTTAATCTTCAAGGGAGAGGATAGATGAACCCAATAAATGTTCCTGATAAGTATAACAAATTTCACAATAATACACTCCATTTTTACCATATGTTCTATGTAACTGCATATGTTGAAAAACATTGCTTCTTGTAATTTATACAAATGTCTTTGTAGTGGGAGCTACAAGTCTGTTTCTGGCTGAGTGGCTGGACCAATTGGCCATGCAGTGTCCTCTATACACTTTGGTGTGTTTATGTGCAACCTAAACATTTTAGTTCAGAGAAGGGGCTTGAAGGTCATCATTTACATTAAAAAATTCACCTATTAAATCTGTTTTTGTGTGCAGTTGAAACCATGAAAATGTGTACATTCTTAAAAATAATAGTTCTTTAATGGCATTTTTCTGAGCAGTGTGGTTCCTCTTAGAACCATAGCTTGGTAAAGAGCCATTCATTTCTTGGAAAGGTTCTTTGCATATGAACTTGGTTCTCTGGGGCTTTAAAAAAGGTTTCTAATATGTAGACTTAAAAGAAATATTCGATATACAGCTCCTGGATTGAAGGCGGGTGGCTCCTTTTATGCCGTACCTGGGAATACTCACTAGCGAGATCCTGAAGTCCTCCCAGGTGTGGCAGTAGCCCAACAAAATATAGCTCAATAGCCCCTTGTAGCACCCCCTGACGGCACCCCCGGAACCCAACAGGTCTGAGCCGACAAATACCAAGTCCCATGTAGCCCCGTGGGAATCTGAGGGAGGCTGCCAAATAGCAGTTTGGCGGAGACAGCGCCCTTCATAAGTCATCTCCTCTGTCCTTCCATTACGGAGGCATCCCAGCCAGGTAATGGCACTGGCCACCATCCATCATAAGTTCTATTGAGAACCAAAAGTGGTTCCACTATGGCATCAGTCTGAAGAACCACTGCGGCACCTTTATTTATTAAGAGTATAGTCTGTGTGGTATTTCCATGTAATTGTTGCTTGTTCTTTTTTATCTCAAAGCTGCTCATTTCTAAGCTTTAGGTGTTACTGTTTCAATTTATGCAGTTCATAGCCAAAAGAATTTCTTGAGCAGATGGTCATTGTGAGGCTCTTTTTTTAAGCACTAAATCTATATTGCTGCGTTTTATCAGATGATGGCAATGTCAGAGAGTACTACAATGATCTGATGCCAATTGAGACAAATCAGACTCCAGCATCCCACTGTATGATTTTTTCTGATATTAAAGGTGTATGAACTTGCATGTTTCTCTAGTCATTAGAAAAAGGGGGACAGATGTAGATAGTGAGGTAAGTTAATATTAACTTCAAAAAAGCATGCACCAGACTTTTCAAGCTTAAAATGCTACTGCTTGTTACTCCATACTTACACGCTACCAATATACTATCAGTAGCGTAGAATGCTGACCTGATCTAGAGCTGGTTTCCTTTTACGGTACTGTCAGCCGTATATTAGCTGGTATGTGAGAATATTGATTGACTAAAAACAAAGCCATTAGTCCAGGTTACTATTATCTGAGTCAGGCAACAAAAAAGTCATCATTAAAATGAGTGTTGTAACATGAAATGGGAAAATAAAGATAGCCTATGGCAATGGTGGCAGAAAACTCATAATCTTAACAAAGCAGCCCAATAAAACCATAGACTTATAAATGTATTTTATACCCATGAAATAAACTGACTATCCAAATATAATCAGAAAATTTCATATTATCAAAATCTGATAATCATCTTTAACATTGACCTGTAATGTCTGTTTATTGCATCCATGCTAGTATATGCGCAGAACGCGAAAGAGTCACTGAACACCTAACCAGCTGACAACAGAGAACATTTTAGTGACCCAGGAGTGAATGAGTGTGTGAATGAGTGTCATCAATCAGTTCATAGATGGTGTGGAAAAACAGCAGATGAAATTTGCCAAGTTTTAATGCAATCTCATCTGGGAGGCATTTTTATTTATATTTTTAAATAAATCAATCTTTAGCAATACATTCATAGCCTACAGTTATAGTCATACAGTTGTGTTGATCATTTAGTGTTATTTTACTCTGTCTTGCATCCCCCATACTATTCCAGTTGGAGGAGGATTATTATTTTTCTTATTATTGTAGGGTTTGTTGTTGTTGCAGTTGTTTTGTGAAAAATGAAACAATACAAACACAAGTTTCCACCGGAAAACGTACATTGATCTTATCATTATTACAAATACCACAAATATGGAGCATACATCAAAAATGAATAAAGCCTTTAAAATCTCCTCTTCACTCCATCGCATTTTAAACACTAGGCTCCACATACTTGACTGAATTTTTAACGCATTATTAAAGTAAAAGCTTTCCTACAGTACTCTGCTGCTGAACCTGTCTATACCAATAACCAAACAATACGTGTTGTTAATGGTAAGCTATTGAATAAGGCCAAACTGAATTATTATTTAGTAATAGTGAGTGGATTTTTTTAGCCCCAAAGTTTATGACAAGTTGGCATGGTCAGGAGTGAGCTTGGGCTCCACCCTTCGCCCCTTTTTAAGCCTACTGTTTATCCTGGGCCTGCCCAGAAAAGGCTTACTTCTCTGCATCCCAAGTGACTACTTCAAAAGATGGCTTTGGATTACAGCTGGCCAAGTGGTACTTTGGGTTCATAATGTGTAAATACACTTAAATATCCATTCCATTATTGGAAAGTGTCTGTCAAGGAAAAGAGAAAAACTGTTGAAAACCTTTTGGCTTGAGCAAAGAATAGTCCTTAAAGAGTGTTTTAAAATAAAAATAGTTATTAACAAGAAAACACCAAAAGACTAAAAAAGGAGCAAAAGTAGTTCCAAGAAGGCACTCTAAAGAAATCACATCCAATCCCAAATCTGCAAATCATAATCCAGAAAGAAATCACAAAACCAGAAGTCCAAACAAAAAACAGCAGTACTCACTTAATTCTCTTCCTGTTTTGTATTAGTTTTTATGTGTTTAATTGTTTTTGATATGTTGATGTATTTTCTGTGATGTTTTTAATTATGTACTGTTACTTTAAATGTCTTGATATTCTTTGTTCTTTGTGGGTGGAGCCCCAGGAGGCGGGGCCACCCTGACATCACCACTTCTGAGCCCTCCCTACAGCTATTTACTAGAACAGACTCAGCAGAAGGGGGGCATTGTTTGTGCTAGTAGTTTGTAAGTATTGTTATTTTATTTGAATTCTCCGGTTCTCTTGAATCATTTAATTTCTGCCCCTGGTTTTGTTATCCAGATTGTGTCTTGGACTTGTTTGCTGGTGGACTGCCTTTTTGGAAACTCGTTTTGGCAAAAGTTTGCTCTTTTAAGCATTCAGTTTATGTTTGTCTTTTTAAAAATTAAATCCTTCATTTATAAAAATTCTTTGCTTGCCCTTTTTTACACATTTGTTTAACTTTTTATGTGAAGTGAAATACCAACTTTTGCTGAAGATTCAGTTTTGTGCTAGTCACTCTAAACATGATATGAATTTGGGTTTGAAACTGTTAGATTGAAAGTTGGCAGATATATCACTAAATAATTAAATCTAAAATGAGTTTGGTAAAATACAAAAAGTAGAGCAGGTCTTATCAAAATCAATTGTGAAGGGCTATGTAAGAGAGCATGTACAAAAGGAAAAGGTTATTCTTAAACCAAAAAGAAATAGAAAAGATTAGAAACACAACATTTCAGGTGTATAAACTTCATTAGCTGTATGAGACTTACCAAGGAGATCAAATGAACTCGAGCAAAAGTAAAAAAATATCAAGCACTAAAACAAATAATAAAGGAAAAATAAGTTTTTAACTGACATGGTAATTATGCTTCATGCTTTAATAGGACATTAGCTACTGGGTGTCAACATTGCAATGCAAATCGCTACTAGCAGGGCAAAATTATGTGGCCTAACAAAGCAGGATAGCATAGTATCTCCACAATGAAAGTGCTGTCCCCAGTAGCTGTCCACATTTTGTGCCCGGAACATCTCTCTGGCTTGAAAATATTAATTGTGCCCATCTTTACCCACTAGTGACACCTTCTTACCATAGCTATCCAGAAACCTACTCCATCCACATTTCACTGGAGTGTGCTCTGTGGACTTTTTTGCCACCCTAAGGGGGAGTTTGTCTGTCATCCTAGATGAAAACTAGTGATTTTAAGCACACAGCATCAGGCTAATGTGATTCTTGGAGTTCCATTTTACTGGCCCTTCTTTCGATGAACATTCATCCCAAATCCTATTCCCTACCCTTAGCACTTATGAGAACAGAATTAGAGAAAATGAAAGACAGCGCTACCTTAATTCCACTTTAACAGCTGAGAGCTGCACGCAAATAGACATGTGTGGCACCTGTGGAGAAGTATTAATGCAATGTGCCGGCATTTATTTATGGAGTTCATTATCAAAGACAGAGCAACGGGTGTTACAATTCATTTTCATGTAATGGAGAATTATATTTTAATTATGTAATTTATCTCTTATCTAAGCTTTCTGTGTGTGACTACAGCTGCCGACTTCCAGAAGTGGTCTTGGTGCAATTAAGAGCGTGGCTCCATCTGCACTCGGCCAAGATGCTGCTCTCGCTAACTAGCACACACAAATGAGGAGACTATCTCTCTGTTAATTACCGTCTGTGTAAATGGAGTGCGGCTGAGAACAGGGATTGAATGCCATTGCAGTTAACATTCATTACAAAGTACATGTAAAAAACAACCAATGGAAGGTGCTATAGTGAAAAAACAAAATAAACTAATGTTAGTTAACTTAGTATACCTTGAAAGGTATTATGCATTCTAATGTAAAGGTGTTATGCAAAGAAACATAAAGAGAAAGAATTAACTCTAAATGAGCCTTCAAGTGGCATATAAATGAACAATGTACCGTTTATGAAAACATTAAAGAGACTACAAGAAAGAAAGAAAGAAAGAAAGAAAGAAAGAAAGAAAGAAAGAAAGAAAGAAAGAAAGAAAGAAATTATACATAGGCATTGTTTTGTATGTGACAAAGCATCTTGGCCACTCTAAACTGGCAAGATATTAGTGAGCATGGGCTTGTGTGCAAGTCTACCCTGTGATGAACTGGTGGTCCCAGCAAAGGCAGGTTACTGCAAACAAGAAAGAAAGAAAGAAAGAAAATGCATGTTAAACTATTTTGAAGTGAAATAAATATGCTGTCTGCGGTGGGCTAGCACCCTGCCCAGGATTTGTTCATGCCTTGCGTCCTGTGTTGGCTGGGATTGGCTCCAGCAGACCCCCGTGACCTTGTGTTAGGATATAGTGGGTTGGATACTGACTGACTGAGTTGTTGATTGTAGTGGCCCTTCTAATTCTGAGCTTAAATTATAAGGATTTAATATGATTAAATTATATATATTATATATTATTGTTGTCCCCAATAAAGAGGGCTGTTTTTTCTGTTTTCTGACTAGGTCCTTGACTCCTGCTGGTACGAAGATGACCAAAAATGCTTGGCAATCACCAATTTCAGATCCTTTTGTTACTTTTGTCAGTATTGTTTTTGCAGTTAACATACTGTACATGGCTCTGTTGCCAGTCTGCTTTTTTCAATTTCTGTTTCTTGTTTTTCTTTTGAAGTGTTCTGAGCTTCAGCCATCTGTAATGTGTACATGGGTACACCTTGTGACCACAAAGCAGGTGCGTCCAACTGAGAGGAATAAAACAGCATCTGCAGGGGTGACCTGTCAAGTGGTTGCCCTGAAGAGTTCTTCCTGGCCATGTATTTCTTTGTGTTGGATGCACACCAATCTAGAAAACTAATGTTCAGATAAAGTGTGATGCACAGTCCTACTACATCACATGGGTTGTTGTTTTTCTGCCTGCCTTCAGCACCGTTTTCCTTAACTTCTCCCTGCCATCTGTTATTTTGTTTGAAAAGAACCCCTGTTGGCACCTGAAATTGGACGGGCAGTATTGAGCACTCTTATGTTTTAAGACACTTTCCCATTAAAGTAATAATTAGATAACAACAAGCTCTGTGGTGTATTATCTTTAGCTCCATCCATTCACCTATCCCATCTCTTACACAAAAAAAAATCTAAAAACACAGTTGGCAGATACATCTCTCTGCATTTGGCTACATTCATTCTTCCCCATAATGCTGCCACCACCGTGCTTCACCATAGGAATGATATTAGAGGCAGAAGATGAGCAGTGCTTTGTTTTCAGCAGAAATGGTGAGTGGGGTTCTGCACAAAGAATTCAGTTTTTGTCTCAAAATATCAGAGAATTTTTTTTTTTTGCTCAAGTTTCCAGAGTGCTGTAAACTCCAATTGAGAGTTAGTAACTACCATAAATCTAAGACTGATGGAGTGCTACTGAGATGGCTGTACTTCCAACAGGTTCACCCATCTCAGCATAGGACTTCTGAAGCTCTATTAGAGAGACTATTATGTTCTTGGTCACCTACCTGACCAGGGGCCTCATGCATAATGCCGTGTGTAGAATTCAGACTAAAAAATGGCATAAGGACAAAAGCGGAAATGTGCGTACACACAAATAAATCCAGATGCATAAATCTGTGCGTTTGCCAACTTCCATGTTCTTCCACTCCATAAATCCTGGTCAGCATGAAAAGTAACGCATGTGCACGCGCCTGCTGCCACTCCCAAACTCCTTCCAGAATCACACCTCTTTGAATATGCAAATCAATATAAAAAATCAGCCCTTAAAATCAGCCTTCTGTGAAAAGACAATGGCAAAAGCATGGGGGAAAAAAAAAAAGAATTTCAGCGAATACCAAGTGTAGGCAAGGAAACATGTACTATTTGTTAGTTTAAACAGTGGTATAAACAACAAAAGGAAGTTGATCGAGTGACATAGAGTGTCAGAGAAACTCAAAAGCTCAAGTTCACAAAGTCACACAGTGCCTGAAATAAAAAAGAAGTTGTCAAATATCAAAGTCGGCGTGAAAAGGCGAGTCTTAGCCCACCATCTGAGTGTCGTATGAAAGCTTATTAGGGTACAGAGAAAAGAAAAAAAATTGGGACACAGTGAGAAAAAGCTTGAAATGACAACTTTAATCTCGAAATTTCCACTTTAATCACATAGTTTATTTTGTCATTAAAATAGAAAATCATAAACTTAATCTTTAAATTGTTTACTTTACTAGTTTCTCGAATACAGTGGAACCTCTAGATACGAGTTTAATTCGTTCCAGCACTGAGCTTGTATAGCGAATTTCTCATATCTAGAACAAACTTCCCCATTGAAAATAATGGAAATCCAGTTAATCCGTTCTGCACCCCAAATATATTAACATAAAAATCAATTTTCCTAACAAATAACACTGATAAATTATATATACTGTAGTCTACCTTTAATAAATAACACTGGTAAATAATATAACTGATTATTAAAAGAATCAAAACAGGTGTCCAAAGTGCAGTAGAGCATTCAATAAATCTTTAAATAAATAATCCTTAAAACAGTTGTGAAGTGGAGGTTTAAAATACACAAGAATAACAATCCTTTAACACGAGGTTAAAACGTCAACAAGAAGCAGTCTTTAAAAACAGATGACAATCCCCGGTGCTTCTTCTCTGTTAGCGTCTCACCGTGCTTCTCCCATGCGGGCTCTGCAACAGGCGAGACACTCTTAATGCAGCTGACCTTCTCTACACCGTCCTGCTTCAGCTGTTTGGCTCGCCTGTTCAGCTACACGCGAGCCTGCGCGAGCCTGCACTTGCCTGCCTGCCTGCCTGCCTCTCTCTCTCTCTCTCTCTCTCTCTCTCTCTCTCTCTCTCTCTCTCTCTCTCTCTCTCTCTCTCTCTCTTTCTTTTCTTTTACTTCTTCTCCCCCTTAACCGGCTCGCACTTCTCTATATATGCGGGGAGGACATGGCAGCTGCAGCCCATCAGCCACAGGAACAATCATGGATGTGGGCAGTTTCCCACCTGTGCACTTAAGTGAGAAACGCAGACACCGCAGATCGCGGCTCGCAACTGCTACCACGCCCCCTTGCTAAGCCGCGAGCTATACCCGCAGCCTGGCTTGTGGCTCGTTACGCGAACCAATGCTCGTATTTAGAGCTGAATTTTTCGCTCATACTTTCCTCGTATTTTGAATTTCTCGTATACAGAGGTGCTCGTATCTCGAGGTTCCACTGTATCATCATAACTAAAGTAGCACGTTAAATGCTTTGTTTTGTATGTGTTCTTCTATGTGCTCTATGTGTGTGAATCACTATGTGCTTCTTAAACGGGATTTCTCTTCCTCCAACAGGACACAGAATCCATTACATTCGTGATATTACAGCTCTCTGAATAATTTAAATACTGAGATGTAACAAGTAACCAATCGCCACACAATCAGCTCTGTAATAGATGTTAAGCCATCTCTAAGCTTAGAATTCTGATTCTTCGAAACCTTTAAGGAACATTGAAGTATCTTTGTAGTACATGTTTAATTATTCTATCCATCTATCCTTCCAGTGTCGTGCCAGCCCCAGCAAGAATACAGCACAAGGCAGAAACAACAGGGTGCCAGCTCCTTGCTAGAGCTGCGACACTGTGTCTTCACATATTTAATTATTAACAATATAATTATTTAATGATCATGATCATTATTTAAATGATATTAACATTTTATTTGTATAATGTAATAAACATATTTTGTTGCATTTCATCTTAAAAATGATATTGTCATAATATGTAAATACGCGCTTTATAAAGTGGCTCAGGTTGTGCAATATTATAACTGTATCGCAAGTTTACAGTGAGGTAATTGTACTAATAAGTACAAACAGTTCTACAAGGAGCACTTGATGGACTGATTGAGTGCATTTATAGTTCTGGGGATGAAACTTGTTCTGAACCACAAGGTCTGTACAGGAAAATCTCTGAAGCATTTGCTGTATGAGAGAAGTTCAATAGACTGTGTGCATGGCTGAGGCAGCATGTGCTTGATGCTGTATCCCGATAATTCTTTTTCCGATCAGCTCCTGTAGAGCTGTGATTCCACACTCAGAAACAGTGGGATAAATACTCTGAGTGGTGCATTGAGAGTAAGAACGCTAAAGCAGCTATGGCATTTGGAATAGTTTGGCCATTCTGTGGACAATTATATTGTTACAGGTTGTGAAATAAGTACACAAATAACAGATTAAGGGTTGGGTTTTTTTTGCCCCATATACTGTGTCACACACGTGCGCATGGGAAACAGCTGAAGGGCCTAGACACTTGTAATTCTACTCCAGGCCAGGGGGCGGCAGAGTGTACTGACTATCTCTCTCAATCCTTTGCAGACCTGTCCCGGGAAATCTTGCCTCTGGACGGCCCCGAGGATGACGTCACTTCCGAACACCAGGATACCACTCCCACTTCCTGCAATGAAGACGTCATTTCCCTTCTGGGCCTTTAAAACTGCCATCTTGCCTCAGTACAGGCAGTTCTATTTTGGACTCTGAACGATTCACATCGTGTACTTAAAAAGAGCGATTGCAGCCAAGCATAATATACGGGTGGCTGCCCCAAACCTTTGTGATGTCTCCGACTCATTCTTGTTACAACTGTAACTCAAAATCAATGGTCAAAAATTAGTTTGGCAATTCAAAATTCGACAAATACAGTAGGGAAGGACGGACATTTTATAGTGGTGGACAGGAAATAACGAGTGAGGGATGCTGGGAAGTGGTGCGTTGGATTCTGGGAGTCTGACGTCATCAAGGCTCGTCAGTGTTTACATCTGCACCCGGAAGTGTGCGTTTTCTTGATACGTCCAGGCACTCTTTACGGCTCTGCCGCCTCAGTCTTTCTGAGGAAGTAAAGAAAGAAAGGTTAGTGCACTGCCACAGCTCCCTCGCGGGACGTTTTACGCCACAAACCGGGTCGCTCAGCTGCTCTCTAATCGCTCGTGCGTGACAAGGTTAATTACAATCAGATGCCTTAAACTAATAAACAATATGCAGTTAATTTCAGTGTATTTATAAAGCCATGTCAGGGATGTGCATCTAAAAAAGAAAGAGAAACCACACTTGAACAAAAGCACTGCTTTGACGCTGGGTGCTGCCAGTTTGCAAAACCGAGCGTAGAACTTGCGTACGCCAAGCATTTGGCTGCCGTGAAAATGTGTATGACTTTACGCCATGTTTAGGTTTTATACATCACGATTTGAGCGTGGAAACAGGAGTACGCATCTGCATATGCACCGTTTATACATGAGGCCCCTTGGCCATTCTTGCCCAGTTATAATATTAATTTCTCAATTTTTGAAACCACTGTGCTCCTGGGAACGCTCAAAGCTTTAGACATGGTTTAATTTTCTTGCCCTGATCTATGCCTTACCACAATTTTATCATCAAGGTCTACAGAGAGTTCCTTGAATTTCATGGCTTGTTTTTTTTCCTGTGAGATCTCATATGCACAAAGTGTGTGCCTTTCTAAATTACGTCCAATTAATTCATTTTTCCACGGGTGGACTTCAGTTAAGTTCAGGATGCCACAGCAAAGGGGATGAATATTTCAATAAATGAGAGATTTCAATTTTTGATTTTTTTAATATATTTGTGAAACTTTCTGAAAACATGTTTTCACTTTGTCATTATGGGTTACTGAGTGTAGATTGACAAGCTTAAAGTTTAACCATTTAAAATTAAATCTACAATACAACAAAGTGTGCAGAAAGTGAAAGGGTCTAAATATTTTCTGGATCCACTGGATAATTTGTAACTAAGGAACTGAACCACCTGTAGTATCTTGTTGATATGAAAACTTAACCCACCCTGGGTGTATAACTCTTTGCATTGCTTATATTTTCTGATATTGGTTTTGTGCAAATAAATACAATTTTCAAGTGAAGGTTTCAATTAAAGTCTTTGTTTGATTGATTTCTAGCCAGTTAAGAGCTAGAGTGATCATTCTTTGACTCTTATGGGGACAGCGTATGGTCTTTTAAAGCCCTCTATTAATGGTAAACTTAGTTAAAGTAAAGGTTTGAAAGTGAGATAGTCTTGGTCAGCAAGCACCTTGCCATTAGAGCTCCCTAGGGTTGAATATGTGGGGTACAGTACAAGCAGTGAGACAAGTAACAGTGGTATAACTGGTTTTGATCATTCTTCCTATCCCTGTATTGAGATGATTAAGGGGGTGTAGTTTGTTTAATTTGTTTAATTATTTGATGGTTTTAGCACAGACTTAATGTGGTGACTGTGAGTGGGCTGCATTGCGTTAATCAGCAGGCACCAACTGAGCATTCATGGGAATTGAAAGCGAGAGCAAGCATGCATGCGAAACAAAATGAATCAACCAAATGAACAAACGAATGAACACCCAGAAAAACCTTTTCAGAGCAGTTTAAATATCTGGGAATACCCATCACAAATAAATATAAAGATCTTATATTTATGGAAAAGAATATGGGTAAAATCGAGCAAGATATTAAAAGATGGTCCAACCTCCATATCACCTTAGCAGGGAAAATTAACAATGTCAAAATGAACTTCCTCCCTAAGCTGCTTTATTTCAGAGTGTGCATATATATATATATATTGTATATATATATTGTGGGAGATGGCTGGCTGTTCATCTCGGCCAGTACCCCCAGGCCGTTAGATGGAGCCCTCCCTGTAGCATGGAAGGGCCCTGAAGACCAGCAGGGAATTATGGACAATGGAGTTTTTATTCCCAACCCTGCTGGACACTATGGGGTCCACCAGAGGACGCTGCAGGGAGGCTCAAGGACTTATACGTGCCCTATAACCCGGAAGCACGTCATGATCATATGACCAGAAGGAATGACGTGTTTCCGGGTTGAAGAGAAGGATTTTTTATCTGACCCGGAAGTGATAAGAAATCACATGGACTGTAGGATGGGAAACACTTCCGGGTCAGGGAATATAAAAGGACTGTGGGAAAGCCCAGATGCTGAGCTGAGCTGAGCTGGGAGGTAGGGTGGCGAAGTGTCTGGGAGAGGAGGATTGATTATTGTTATTGGTAAAAGTGTACTTGTATGTGTAGTGTGGAGTGGAGGGTGCTTTATGCACATTATTATTATAAAATAAATAATACTTATAGTTTTACCAGGTGTTTGGAGTGGTATCTGTGGGTTCAAGGGAGCTCTAGCGCCCCCTACTGCTACAATATATATATATATATATATATATATATATATATATATATATATATATATATATATATATATATAAAAAAATATATATATGTGTGTGTGTGTGTGTGTATATATATGTGTGTGCGTATATATATATATATATAAACAAATAATTTTTTAAGAAGCAAGACTGCATTACGACATTGCCAAAAAGGCAACTAAGCAACAACCTAAAGTAGAAGGCGGCATGGCACTACCTAACAATTTTAATCCTGGGCACGAAATATATGCACAATAAAATCTTTGAAATCAGCAAAAAAAAGTCATGCATTCACACTAGCCTTGCTTGCAATGGAAAACCCAGCCTGTTCTAAATCTTTCATGTATGGCCAATTTTGTGATCCAACCAAAATTCTTCCTTTGTTTTCGCTGTACTCATTTTAAGTAAATGGTTTTATCTATTATGTTATTTTATTATTGATTGTCATATTAATACCAATAAGCATTGGCATTAGGATGAATAACACACTTGGTTCTGGCTGATGGCAGGAATTGATAGAAAGAGAGGGTTGAATGTCTTGTCAGGGCCAGGGGCCCATGGACTTGGGAGTGAGCATCCATGATCAGTGTATCTTACACCAAGAGATTAATCAATTAATTTACAAGCATGTGAATGGATTTTAAAACATCCTAAAGTGCTTCCAGAAATCCATAAAACCTGTCTAGCCTAAGTTGGGAACTTATAGAGCCAGTCTGCTATTTGTTTCATTACATAATTAGTCTTAATTGCCTTCTGTATTCTCCATTTGGTAAAAAAATGTTGATATCTTTGTGAATGGGCTTATTTCAACTGGAATTGAATAGAATTCCTCTTTTTCAGTGTTTCCAGGATCAAAGTTTGCACATCCTTATTGTACACTTTCTCTTCTGTTCTGCTAACTGTTGTGTTCTCTTCCAAAATGTACACAGGATGGGGAACATGCTTCCAAAAATCCCCACATAGACCAACTCTGATTCAGAACTGGGCCCAGGAATAGACTTCACCCAAAGTGGCTTAACATCTGCTTAAATAGCAGGCTGCAGGCCTACCTAGGCTAAATTACGGGACTCAAACTCGTAATGTTCACAGAAATATTCAAATAATAGCAATTTCAAAAATGAGAAAGGAAAATTGTAGAAAAAACTCTGACCAAGCAAAAACAAACAAAGTTTCTTTTTTATTCAAATATTTATTAAAGAATACAAAGAAATGCCAAAAAGTAAGGCAGTATCAAAAGCAGAGCACCGAAAAGGTTGAAAACAAATCCAGTAATTCACAAATCAAGAAACAGGGACTTGTTTCTTGGGACTTAGGACTTCCTTACGACTTGGAAGTGCTTCCAATGGGCAGAGTACTGGCACCAGAAATGCTCTGCTGGCAGGAAGGAAGGCAACACTTGACATGGCAGTATGGAGAGAAAGGATAAGAGACACCATATGCATTCTTTGTTTATTTTGAACCTGGGACTGTTTGTGTTTGGGGCTCTATGACACCCCCTAGCCATCACACACTAAATCTATGAAAATGAAAATGGGTATGTAACACCTGGAGGTAAATGAGAAACAAAACCTGAAAAATCAAAAACAGAGCTCAACACCAGAACACCATTCCATCTTCAGGCAAGATGCAGTCATCTTTTACATCTTGCCTGAAGAGTTGCCTTGAAAGCTTGCATATTGTAATCTTTTTAGTTAGCCAATAAAAGGTGTCATTTTGCTTGACTTCTCACTAAGTAATCATGCCATAGCCTGCACTTGAATCCAATTGAAAAACCTAAGAAAGACACAAGGAACAGAGCAGAGGAAACTCTATGAGCTTTCCCAATTTTAGATGTTAAAATGTCCTCCAAACATATATCTTAGAAATCTCAAAACTGATACCAAGGTAACATCTAAAAAGTACTGCCCCTGGAAGTAAACCCAGTGCTGGATAGGAACCTAAGGAAACATTCGTCAAGTGTTATCTATACCAGTAGCAATTAATCTCAGGAAAGAACTCTGGAAGGGACGCCAGTCTGCCGCAGAGCACATGCTCAACTCATATTTGCAGTAAATATGTTGTAAGTATGTGGTCACCTCTCCATATGTTTAAATGTTGATACTGTATGTTTCATGTACACTCTAGACTAAGTCAAGCATATACCAATGCAATCTCCTTTGACAAACACTGGCAATGGAATGGAGATCAATGACTTTAAATGTGGCACTGTCATAAGGAGCTGCCTTTGCCACAAGTCAGTATGTGAAATTCTTGCTTTTCTAGATCTTTCTGGTCAAGTGTAAGAGCTGTTATTGCGAAGTGAAAGCCTCAAGGACAAAAACAGCTCACCAGTAAAGTGGGAAACCACACAAAGTCACAGAGTTAACAATCATCTATCTTCTGTAGCAACTCACAACAGAGTTCCAAACTGCCAAATGGAAGCAACATCAATACAAGAACACTGCTTCAAGGGCTTTGTGAAATGGGTGTTCATGACTGAGCAGATGCATCGAAGCCTAAGATCACTATGCACAATACAAGGCATCAGCTGGAGTGGAGTAAAGCACACCACCATTGGAATCTGGAAAGATTCTTTAAGTCAGGGGTCTCCAACCCCTGCTCCGTGGCCCGGGCCGTGACAGAACTGCCGGCAACAGAGACTTACTCAGTGAAGGGCTACAGCAAAATGGCTGCCCCCTTCACAGAGGACACTTTTCAGAATGCTAGGCGGGCGGGCTTTGCAGCGGCACAGAGAGAGGAGAGAGACCGAGGTGAGAGAGTATTACAACAAAGTATTTTTATGGTCCTGACAGTTTCCCCATATGACACAAGTCTATAGAAATCTCATTACTATAAAGTACATTCAGCAGATACTTTCATTACAACGAAGTGACCTTGAAATGCTTGAATGAACCATCCACAGAACAGTTAGTTCTGTGGTCACAGCTCAGTTGTGCACATTTGTACAATGATCCCCAAACAGAAACACTGTAAAAAAAATGTTCTTTCTTCGAACTTTCCTTGTACTGTTTTTTTTTTTGCTGTTTTTGTTTTCTGTGGTTTTCAGTTGTACCTTTGCTTATTGCTCATCAACATGGGTCTTGTTCAGAAAGCGGACACCTTCCCCTCGCCAAAAGACTAACCTTAAGGTCAATAAAATAGGTCCCTGATGTTAAGTCACTATTTTAGGGCTAAAATGAGAACAGAGATGTGAAACCTACTTATATACCTAATCTTAATTATTGTGAAACAACCAAATGGCGTCCGCTTTCTGAACAAGAGCCGTCAACATTTGAAAAACATCCATTGGAATTTAATTCATTGTCACCCTCCTATAGAAACAGCAGACACGAAAAAACGATAACAGTGGTAATGTTTGTGATGTGCAATGTGTTGAAATGACAAATGCAATGCTTATTTCTTTGTTGTATGGAAAAAACGAAGAAAAATCTCGGGTTGCAAATGTATGCGAGTTGAAGACGCCGAAAAAGCAGTTTTTATGTGGTTCAGTGATGCTCTTTGAAGAAACATTTCTATGAATGTGGCACTCATTCAAGAAAATGTGAGGTTTCTAAAATCTCTTGGGACCTCCGTCAACAGTACAACACGCTGAAGTGTGATCACCGAGTCTGCGGAAGACTGTTTGGGACGCACTTCAGCGTGACATTCCTGTTGGTTGGGGGGATTCAGAAACCTTACAATATGAACAGGTATACAGGCACTATTGGGCACCCCACCTTTACCCACTCTGCAGACTCAGTATCCAGCCAGGCTGGAGGAGTGCTGGAGGAGCCTGAGGAGGAAAATCTGATGCAGTGGTGGAGCAGCAGCACGTGGGGCAGAGGCAGAAGATACCCATTGTTCAAGTTGGCAGATAAAGTGGCTGCATTCAAAGCCAAACTTGATTTATGGGGCTGACAAGTGAACATTGGGATTTTTATATGTTTCAAACGTTAGCAGAGGTTGTTAAAGATACCAAGCCAGGGCCTTCTTTCTCCCAGCTGGTGTATGATCACCTATCTCAGCTTTCAATAGAGTTTGAGCATTATTCCCAACCACAAAAGACCCCCGAAATGGGAAGGAATGGATCCGTAACCCATTTGTGAATAAGCCAGGTGAATCAACTTTGTCTGTGCTTGAAGAGGATCAACTGCTTGAGGCTGAAAATGATGGTGGCCTTAAAAGTATGTTTGAGACAACTTCAAATCTCCATATGTTTTGGATTAAAGTCAAGGCGGAATATTCTGAGGTTGCCACGAAAACACTGAAAAGTCTGCTTCCATTTCCAACATCCTATCTTTGTGAGGAAGCGTTTTCTGCAGTTACAGCAACCAAAATGAGAATACAGAGTAGACTGAACATAAGCAACACACTTCGCGTGTCACTGTCTTCCATCTTCCCCAGATGGGATCGTCTGGTTGCAGGAAAACAAGCTCAGGGCTCCCACTGATTCTGCATTATGGTAAGTTGTATAATTTCTATTATGATATTATAACTTAATAATAGAAATGTAATATAAATTGTGTATAAAACTGCCCTACGAACCATGGTCCCTAGAATTGGCTTCTAGTGAAGCAGTCCTTGGTGTCAAAAAGGTTGGGGACCACTGCTCTAAGTGATGAAGCACACTTCACTATCTGGCAGTCTGATGGTTGAATCTGGGCTTTGTGGACACCTTGCAAATTCTACCTTCTGGACTGTACAGTGTCTGCTGTTAAGTTTTTGTAGAGGAAAGATAATGGTTAGGAAGGATACTGGTATTGCTACAGCATACAAAGACATTTTAGACAATTTGGCTCTTCCAACTTTGGGGCAACAGTTTGGGAAGAAGCTTTTCTCTTCTCTCATGACTGTCCATAAAGACAAGGTTTGATGGTTTAGTATGGTAGATCTGGAGTGACTCCACAGAGCCCTGACCTCAACTTTACTGAACACCTTTGGGATGAACTGGAAAGTTAATAGTGAGCCAGGTCTTGTTTCCCAGCATCAGCTACTAACATCATAAATGTGATTTTGGCTGAATTCCAGAGGCTGGAATAGCTGAAAGGATTATGGGGTTGGGGGATGGGGGCAACTTCATGTTAAAGTCCATGGTTTTGCAATGGGATGTCCAACAAGCTCATGTATTGTATGTGTGATGGTTGGTGTCCATACACTATTGGCCATATAGTGTAAGTGTACCATTTCAAGGTGCTATATAACATTAACATAGAGCATGCCCTGTCCATATCCACTGTTTGTGCCACACTTTTTATTTATTTTACATATACATGCAAATATGAACAAACTTCACAATGTAGTGTAGCTTATAAAGTAAAGAATTAACTCCTGCTACTTATTTAAGTATGGTGACATGACACTTGGGGCTTCTCACGGACCTTCTTATAAAGATCCAGGAGCTCCTGTCAATGGTGACAACATGAAGTTCATGCCGCAGATGTGATGTTCATGCCGAGGCTATTAGCAGCCTGCTGCGAGTCTAATTAAACCGTTTCCACCCTCTACAAATAGTAGCCCTGACTCACTTCTGCTTTTGGACCTTTGCGTGCAGTGTGGCTTCATCTGCGCTCCCCTCATAGTATCCCCACCAGCAGCATGGCTTCTCTTTGAGGTTGGCTTAAACAAGGCAGCAGTCTAATTTTAGCTCATAAGGTAATGAATGCCTTCGCTTGAAAAATACAGTACCAGCCAGCAGTTGTTCAGTTAGATAAGAGGTGCCATTGTAGTGACCGAACCAACCATTAAGCAAGCTTATAAAATTTAAATAACATGGCTCTTAGAGAATACAGCAGGTTGCTTTATCTCTTTGCTTTTTTCTTATTTTTTCATTGTAAGCCTCCCTGAATGAGGAGAAGTCACTAAGTCCTAGAAAAAAAAATGAAAGTTGTGTTTTCAAAGGAACACAGTAAAGTGATGGCACAGACTATAG
The DNA here is from genome assembly GCF_900747795.2 of Erpetoichthys calabaricus. NCBI lineage: Eukaryota > Metazoa > Chordata > Cladistia > Polypteriformes > Polypteridae > Erpetoichthys > Erpetoichthys calabaricus. Next base: position 113,701,802 of record NC_041406.2, on the reverse strand, counting down.
GAAAGAATGTCTTCTCCTCAATACATAAATCTGTTTTTATTTTATATAGTGCCTTGTGTGTTCAATGCCTGCAGTAAAAGGCGACAGTAGAGATACATTTTTCAATTATTTGATCAAAGTCACACAGTGAGTCTAAGGATGGACTGTGATGTTTTTACATTTACTCCTTTCATGGTGAGCATACATTTAAAGAATGGGGCACAGTTCTAGACAAAGTGAGGGTTCTTGAATGCAGGAGAAGACATGATACTGATATATTTAATAAGAGACTGCTGTTATCAGGAATAGCTAGTCTTCTATATTTGAGCTGAACTTCAAGAATGTATCAAAACGCTGGGGTCATCCAAGGGAAGTTTGACAAGCATCATCACAATCCTGAAAGTGTTTCCAGGCTTGATTCTAAACATTACCGAAGGTGAGGTTTAAAAGGAAGCCACTTCACTTTGCAGGTAATTTTCTAAAACACCTACTGGTGTTTGTTGATTTTTTATTAATTTTATAAACACTATACTTTAATTCAGTGGCATCGTGGGTAAAGTTGAGCTTTCATGGATGTTATAAGAGCCCCCACTATCATCTACTATATAAGTTGAACACTGATGAACCAAAACATTATGACCACACTCATATAAAACCAACTTCATTGACACATGTCAAGGTCAAGGATATATTAGATGGTAAGGTGATATTAACTATTTGTAGTCAGTGTGTTACATGCAATAGATATGGCTAATGGCTTTGATAAGGGCTGAATGGTTATTGCCAGATGACTGGGTGAGAGTATTTCTGAAAGGGCATGGCTTTTAGGGTGCTCACAATGAGCCAAGGTGAGTACCTACCAATAGAGGCCCAAGGAGGACAAAGATATGAACTGTCAACAATTAGGTGTTGGGTCGCAAAGACTCATCATTGCAGGAAGTCAGTGAAGGGTATTCTTTCCAGTATGAATCAACAAAAGGGCATCAAACCCTGCTGGATATGGGACAGTGAAGCCACAGGCTAGTCAGAGTGCCCATCTTCTTCTTCTTCTTTTGGCTGCTCCCATATAGGGGTTGCCACAGCAGATCATCTTTTTCCATCTCTTCCTGTCCTCTGCATCTGCATCCACCTGAATGTCCTCTCTCACTGCATCCATAAACCTTCTCTTAGGTCGTCCTCTTTTCCTTTAACCTGGTGGCTGTATCCTTCATATCCTTCTCCCAATATACCCAGCAACTCTCCTCTGCACATGTTCGAACCAACGCAATGTCGCCTCTCCTGAGCCGACCCACTAATTTACTCATTTCAAATCCTGCCCATCCTTGTCACACCCAATGCAAATCTTAGCATCTTTAACTCTGCCATCTCCAGCTCTGTCTCCTGTTTTTTGGTCAGTGCCACCACCTCTAATCCATATAACATAGCTGGTCTTACTACCTTCCTGTAGACCTTCCCTTTCACTCGTGCTGATACCTGTCTGTCACAAATTACTCCTGACACTCTTCTCCACCCATTCCACCCTGTCTGCACTCTCTTTTTCACCTCTCTTCCACAATCCTCATTCCTCTGTACTGTTGATCCCAAGTATTTAACCTCATTCACCTTTGCCAACTCTACTCCTTGCATCCTCACCATTTCACTGACCTCCCTCTCATTTACACACATGTATTCTTGTCTTGTTCCTACTGACCTTCATTCCTCTCCTCTCTAGAGCATATCTCCACCTCTCCAGGGTCTTGTCAACCTGCTCCCTACTCTCGCTACAGATCACAATGTCATCAGCAAACATCATAGTCCACGGGGACTCCTGTTTCATCTCGTCTGTCAACCTGTCCATCACCATTGCAAATAAGAAAGGGCTCAGAGCCGATCCCTGATGTAATCCCACCTCCACCTTGAATGCATCCGTCACTCCTACTGCAGACCTCACCACTGTCACGCCACCCTCGTACATATCCTGTACAACTCTTACGTACTTCTCTGCCACTCCCGACGTCCTCATACAATACCACAGTTCTTCTCAAGTTACAGTGCCCATATTAATCCATGCCCAAAATTCCTGCCATGGGCACACAACTATTGAAAACATGGAGCAAGTAATCAACTAGAGCAGTAGACAATAGTGTTGTGGAGGCATTCAAAAGTCAATTTCATGTCAGAAATTAGGTCAGTAGGATTGGTAGCCTTTGTTGAGCTAAATGGTCTATTGTCAAAGAAAAGGGCTGCCATCACCCAAAAACAAAAAATAATTAAGTGATAAATATAATATCAAAAAGAGGCATTGAGACTTTCAAAAGCAAACATTCCAAAAAATGAAATCCAACCAGTTCTCCTCTATATAAATAGTAAAGTTCTGGAGAGACAAAGAAAAATCTTAAAGTGGGTACAAAAGGATTAAACGTATCTGCCCTTAAACAGTCAGATAAACACAGTCACCAAAAATCTAACTGTTTAGTCAGCTGCTAACTCCAACAGACCAGACCTCCCAACCACTCTATAGACTCAAAAGGAAGCAACTGCCAAATGTCAATTCATTAGGTGGAGAGCAATCTAAGGATTACCGTGGTGAAAAATATTTTGCAACTAGAAACTTTCCTTTTTTAACTTCTGTTACACTTTTTTTAACTTAATGCAGGAAAACACATTTTAAATACAACTCTCTAAAATCACAACCCATCCCTCTCCCGTATAAACAAGTACATAGTATGCTCCTAAAATCATTCTCTTGAACCTTTTCACTACACTATTTGAAAGTTTTACCATTTTATTTCTTATTACATTTAACATTATAACAGTGACATGATTACACAATAATTTTATGAATGTTTTCTGCTATCAACGCTGCCATTTTGTGGTATCTTTGCAAGGCCACAACCATGTTGTTTGTAGTTTTGATGTCCATTGCTGGTCATGTTATGGGGATTATGTACCACTAGCCAACCCGCGGCGTAGCATACGCCGCATAATTATGTATTGATGGGTGAACACTTCCTGAACGACACAGTTGTCCAAATGGGGTGGGTTTGTGGATACCACTGTGAGTGAATGAAAAGATAGACCTCTGGAGAGAGCAACATATAATTGTCGGTGACTGAAAGCGAGATCGTCTGTGATGAAGAAGGCCACGCTGGTGAAAGTTACTTCGTCGGTAGGGCTAAGTGTCAGCACTTGTAGATTAAGGTGTAGCAAGTCTTCGTTGTTGACGCTTAATACAGCTTGCATACTGAGATGTTCCGGAGTCACAGTTGAGAAACACTTTTTTAATGTCTTTTAAGCACAGGGGAAAAAATGAACATGTGAAACATCCGTAATGTAATAAGCCACCAAGAAAAGTAACATTGCAACAATGCTATCTACGACCCGATCTCTGTAAACAGAAGTGATAAGAAAATCGAGCCCGGTGTATTCTTTAACTGCCTTGTGGCGCTGTAGTAGTGCTGCTGCTTTGCAGTAAGGAGACTGTGGAAGATTGTGGTTTCGCTTCCCGTTTCCTCCCTGTGTGGATAGCGCTTTGAATACTGAGAACACCGCTATATCAATGTAACGAAGTATTAACAGGAAATTGTCTTTGTGTAATAGTAAAAGGCAAATTATCCACGACAAACAAACTGTTTTACACACTGCATACCAACCCATGGCGTAGTATACGCCACATAATCACAGCGCTTTTTAAATGTGTTTTAAGCAGAGGGAAAAAAATGAACATTTGCAAAATCCATAACGCTGCTTTCAGTAAGTACAATTCACACGCGTGTAATTTGTTGGCCACTTTTTGCCAGCCGTGTTTTCTGGTTTGGGCTGCTTTTGCAGTGTTATCGCTTGTGCATATTAAATCTTGAAATCCTTTGAGTAACTAATTAACTAATTAATACCCACCCACACAATTGTGTGAAAAAATGCGCCCGTACTTTCATAATTTTGTTGCAGCCTATAGTGGAGTCAGGCACAGAGAAGGTCAGCTGCTGAGAGAGCGTCTCGACTGTTGCAGGGCCTGCATCGGTGAAGCAGGTGAGACGCTAATGAAACAGAGGCACAGGGCTTATTGGTTTTTAAAGACTGCTTCCTTCATTGTGTTTTAACCTCAGTTTTAAAGGATTGTTTTAAGGATCCCATGGGATACCCCTCGCAAACTGTTTTAGACACTGCATTCAGCAATTCACATCCGCGACAAACATGCCTCTTCTTACATGGTCCTGCTTTGGTGGGCGGGGAAACGTTTTCCGTGTTCCTGCAGGACCATCTAAGAAGACGCATCTTTGTCATGGATGCGATTTGCTGTATGTAGCGTGTAAAACAGTTTGCGATGTTGCACGCAGTCATGCATCGTAACCGAAAAGTCAAAGTGGCTCAGAGCTGCATGCGGACTGTAGCACAGACAAACAGAAATGACGGCGTGTTTTCCGAGGCGTTGCGTCCGAGTTGGTGGGCATGGCTCTGTGAGTTCTTGTCATATCCAATGGTCTTAGAGTTGGTGGGCGTGGCTCCTTCCTGCATGCTTTCATGGGTGTGGGCGTGGCTCCGTCCTTCGTGCTTTCATGGGTGTCGTGCCGCTCTGGCGGCGACTTAGAGAATTATATATATAGATACTGTGACTCACACTCTGTATATAGTATATATGATGTTGTTGCCCACCAGTCAGTATCCTATTGTTGGATCTTATTGAAAGGACATATGTCACTGCAGATTAGTTACAAGAAAGAAACCTGATTTAGTTTAGGATCTCTGGGTAGTACCTCCATTAAAGACTGCTCTTTCTGGTTTCTACATCTGTTCGACTCCTCTAGTAATACAGTGCTTATAAAAAATATCCACCACATGGAAGTTTTCATATTTTATGTACTTATAGAACATTGAGTCACATTGGATTTAGTGTGGTTCTTTTGACAATGCTCAACAGAAAAACTTTCTTTAATGTCAGAGTGAAACACGTTATCTGAGATCTAAATTAAATACAAATTTAAAATGCAAAATAACTGATCACATAAGAATTCACCCCCTTTGATATCCATCCATCCATTATCCAACCCGCTATATCCTAACTACAGGGTCACGGGGGTCTGCTGGAGCCAATCCCAGCCAACACAGGGCGCAAGGCAGGAAACAAACCCCGGGCAGGGCGCCAACCCACCGCAGGGCACACACACACCAAGCACACACTAGGGACAATTTAGAATTGCCAATGCACCTAACCTGCGTGTCTTTAGACTGTGGGAGGAAACCAGAGCACCCCCCCCCCTTTGATATGCAACCCCTAAATCATCACTGATTGGCAGACAATTGGTTTAGAAGTGACATTTTAGTTCATTGGAGATCACATGTCTGGGGTTTCAGTTGACTCTATAAATAAATAGACCTTATCTGGAAAGTGGTGAGTCAGTATGGTGGCCTAACCTATACAATGAATATAAAAGAACATGCTAAGCAACTCAGTGAAAAAGTGATTGAAAAGCACAAGTCAGGGGATAAATACATGACAATATCAGAGTCACTGAATACCCCTTGGAGGCCAGTTAAATCAACCATTAAGAAATGGAAAGAGTATAGCACGGGCAGACATCCACCTTCGGCACACAGTCCACAGAAAATGAGTGATTGTGCAAGAAGAAGACAATTGAGGGAGGTCACCAAGAGACTTGTGATAATTATGAAAGAGTGAAGGAGTTACAAGTTACAGAGGCTGGAATTGGAGACTTGGTTGGCGCTAGTATTCTGGTCACTCCAGGCAAAGCAGTAAATCGTGCCCCACATCTGACCAATTGTAGAATCCTTTGTATGACTCCAGACTCTTATAAATGTAGCATTAATGGTATTTTAGCCTTTGATATAGTATTTATTAAATAACATTTTGATTATAATCTGGTAGATTACATAGAATAGACTCTGATTTAGGGCTGCCTACCAACAAGGAGTCCAGGGTCCTCCCTGCACAGAGTTTGTACAATCTCTTTGTGTCCACATGGGTTTTCTCTATGTGCTCTGGTTTCCTCCTACAGTCCAAAGTCATGCAGGTTAAGTGGACTGGTGAAGTTATATTGGCCAATGTGTGTTTGTGCATGTTTGTGTGTGTGTGTGTGTGTTCACCCTAAGATGGACGGGTGTCTTGTTCGGGGATTGTTCCTGCCTTGAGCCTTATGCTTGATGGGATGGGTTCTGGCTTTCCTGCAACCCTGTTCAGGATAAAATGGGTTTGAAAAGTGGATGGGTGGAGGAACTGATTTATAAGGTATGAATTTTATGTGGACTTTAGGTATATATTAATTTTAATGAATTTCACAACTCTTGGTAAATGAGGCAAAGTCAATTACAAAAGATAATTATGTAAATTAGTATATTTTAGAACTAAGAGTATTTTATTTGCAAATATATTAAGATATGAATGTGAAAATATAATATAATTGCTTGATAGTAGATTAATTTTACAAACAGAATACCAACTCTACTTCAATCTATTTATAAGGTAGCTGAGAATTATATGAATCATATTTCTTATGTATAAAGTTCAATGTGGGTATGTATGTGTGTGTGTCTTAGTTCTTTATACAATTCCACACCTCAGTCCAATTTTAACAAAATTATACACACATATATCATTTTGTCAGGAACAGACAATATACTGCTTTGGAACACAACATTTTGACCTTGGAGGTACCTTTGAGTTTCTTTTCCCCCATTTTTACTTCAGTGAGTTTTAAGGGCAGGGCCACCTGGTGGGTTACCTGGGTCACTGAGGCCCAGAGGAAGTGAAATACCAGAACAGACTGAAGCCACACTAGCAGGCAAAAGAACCGGAGCTTATTCTGCTAGTACACACACACACAAATATATATATATATATATATATATATATATATATATATATATATATATATATATATTGTGGCACACGGTTGAGGGTGGTACCCAGCTGGAACGCCCAGGAGGACTAGAGGGGGGCTTGCGCCTCCTCCAGACCACGAAGGTGCGACCGCCCTGGTTGCTTTGGGGACCACGGGTACACAGCTGTGAAGCTCAACCCTGTAGGGGCCCGTGGTCACCACCAGAGGGCGCCCCAATGCCTTTGAAGCCCTGGAGCTCGGGTGTGGCAGAAGTGCTGGGGGGGAAGAGAATCAGGGACACCCGGATTGCTTCCAGGTACGCAGCTGGCACTTCCGCCACACTGGGGAGTGCCGATGGAAGATTGCCGGGAAGCACCTGGAGCACATCCCATGTGATTATAAAAGGGGCTGCCTCCCTTCATTCAAGGCTGGAGTTGGGTGAGGAGAAGGACAGAGCTTGGTGGAGAGGAGTGGAGGCGGCCTGAAGAGTGAGGCATTTGAGTGTGAGGCCCGGACTTTGGGGGAGTCTTGGGGGGTTTGTGTGTGCACTTATTGTAAATAGAACTGTAAAATAAACGTGTGGTGGTGTTTAAAAACATGTCTACCTGTCTGTGTCTGGGGCTCATTCCACAATATATATAGTAATTATGCTCCCTGGGAAGCAGTTTTCTACTCAAATCCATGATGGGATGTTCCTCAACACTGAAAACTTAAGACAGGACAGCCCCCAAACCAAAAGCACTAGCATCTTTCTGAAGGATGACTTCCTTACTGGGTACAACGACCAAGCAAGTCTTCAAATCAGAGAAGGACCATTCTCAATAATTGTACCAGACAATGCAACAGTTCTTTCGACCCTTCATAAGATCAATTAGAGGATCAGCTCTATTTGCAAAATTTGGGATGAACCTCCTATAATAATCAACGAGTCCCAGGAAGGCATGAACCTGCTTTTGCGTTTCCAAATGTGGATATGCAAACACTTCACCTACCTTCTTCAACTAATGAAACCCTTCCCCACATAATATCCCAAATAATGTACTTCAGACATACTGAATTTACATTTCTTAGAGTTATCTGTCAGGAAGGAGTTCCAGATGTGTCTTCCAATCATTACTGAAAATGATGACAAGATACGGCCCAGTATATTCGGAATGGGGGCGCAAAATCTGATATGCTGGAAAGTTGGAGGCATGCCATGCATTCCAAACGGGTGGCCTAGTAAATTCAAAAAACCTGTCAGGGAATGCTGTCTTTTTGCAACTGGAAAGCTCAAGAGGTACAGTACCTGCCAGTACCCTTTTGTAAGATCGAGCTTAGAGATATATGAGGCTTGACCTAGTTTCTCCAGTAATTCATCAATACACAGCATTGGATAAGAATCAAATTTGAAAACCTTATTTAAGCTGTCCGGTTTGGGGACTAATTTGATTGTATTCCACAAATCTCTTTTACTCTCACAAATCACGCCTAAATTGAGAATCTGTTTAACAAAGTGACAGCTCGCAGTTAAGAGCGTAGAAGCGTGCAGCTGGCGGCGCTATATGGTAGGAAAAACAGAGTAGGAGAACTACTGAATTACACATGAGTGACCGTCACCACCATTATGAGTAGATAACCAGCGGTGCAACCGGTCACAATATATATATATATATGGCTCTGTTTGCTAAATCATTTTCTCTTACTTCCTCTGCTGAACGGAAAACTGACAGTCATTCCACCTCTAGCACCTCGGCAGGTGTGTGGACCTTTGGATCAAACCTCAGATGTCAGCGCCCAAGGCAAAGCCTCAAACACATATCATGTACTTTTTGTATTATATAATATGTCTATGATCTGCTTCTCACAACTGAGAGGGTGTGGCAGATGTTTTCAGACTGGCCAACCAACCACAAGCATTACCTTGTAGGTAACCACCCAGTTAATCAGATTGCAATCAGACCTATGGATATACATGTATATACAGTAGATCTCTCTATTATAAAAGAAAATCTTGAGATGAGACTATTGCAAAAAGATTTTTTCAAGTCCCACCCTCCTCTCAACCATTTTCAAACACGCCCACAGTCCTCTCATTTCTCATTTGTGTGAATGCTTTTGTTAGACACAGTTCATGCACTCTCAGCTCTTATAAATGTTCTCCTCACTTTAAGTTCCCAATAAAAGAAGACTTTTTATGTCCAAATCGTATTGAAGAATTTCATCCTGAAGGGTTATCAACAGAAGAAATGAGTACACAGGCAATCCTAGCACCGAGAAACAATGAAGTAAAATGAATTAATGTGAAAATTGTCGATCAGTTACATGGAAATGACATGTAAAATTTTAACAAGCAACAAGAAAGGTAATGTAGTACATCTACCGTAGATAACATTAGACACCAAAGGAGATCTTGATATGCCATTCATATTAAAACGTTTACAGTTTCCCGTTAGAATAGCTTTTGCTATGACAATTAACAAATCACAGGGACAAACATTCGAAAAAGTTGGCTTACTTATTAGAGAGAATGAAACGATATTCACTCGCTGGCAGTTATACGTTGCATTGCAATGATGTAAGTCCAAACGCGGAATTAAAATTCAATGCGATATTGACGAAAAGTTAATTAAAAAAATTGTTTTTACTGAAGTTTTACAGTAAAAGTGTAAGTTTAAAAAGTATTTGTGTGTTAATTTCAAGGCCAAACAGAACGAAAACATATAACACAATAAATACCTCTAATGCAACATGAAATATAATTTTCTTTCAATTTATTATGTTTTACTATTTTTTACTATGGTTAATTACTCGATATAATGTAAACTAGATAGCTCTGTTATGAATATTTAACAATTCCCATGAAAATAACAATCTGTTTAAATTGTACATCTGCTTCCCCTTATGCAAGTGGCAGTTCCACGAAGTGCCTAGCACGTAGCGCCCGTCCTGGGGTTGGCGAGTGAAGCAAGCAGGGAGCAGAGCCCCCTAGTATATATATATACTAGCAAAATACCCGCGCTTCGCAGTGGCGAAGTTCTACCTTAAAATTGTTATTAAGAAGAAAAGTAAACATTTTTAAACTGAGGGAAAATATACAAATAATTATTTGTTAAGGATCTCTTTGTATACCACGTTGTCAGTTCGGCCCTATAAAACCTGCTTAACTTTTGTAAGTAAGGTGTAAGGAATGAGCCTGCCAAATTTCAGCCTTCCACCTACACGGGAAGTTGGAGAATTAGTGATGAGTGAGTCAGTCAGTCAGTCAGTCAGTGAGTCAGTGAGGGCTTTGCCTTTTATTAGTATAGATATACAGTACATATATAAATATATATAAAATATTGTTATATAATGTTAAGGGTTATGTCCATCTGTCACGCAATATATTGAAAACCACTGGGGTTAGAATGTTGATCATAGTCTTAATCGTCATACACACTGGTGAAGCAAATAATATGGCTAACAGCAACCTCTACAAAGTTATCCAAGTTTGCTTCCTTCTTACGGAAAACTGCATAGGCAAACTAATTAAGAAGGTGGTATGGCAGAAAGATAAAGAACACCTAGGACGTCTCCTGAGCATGAGGCAAACAACAGAAGCCAATTAACTTATAGGGAGAAGAAGAATGACAGATCAGGCATGCAGTGTGGCAACTTGTTGGCACTCAAGAACAATTAGGGCTCTAGGGCCTAGAGGCATGTCCACACAACCTGTTTATATAATGTGAAATAGGCTGGATTGGTGAAATAATACACAGAAATAAGTAGCAACATCCTGGAGGAGGTGAGAACATTCCATCAATAGCCTCACAGAGCCTATCTTCCAAAAACCCTTAGGAAAATTACATGTGATGAACGCTCATTATCTGTCATGACATGTATCTTTTTCAGCAGACTGTACTTTGTAAAGAGTAAGTAAATGAAGAGCACTTTTCAAATTTATTTCTAATAAGATGACAGTAAACATGGAGCTTCTGCCTACTGTGAGACCCCCCCCCTCCTCCCGCCCTGCCACCACCAACATCTCTTCTGTGCAGACAGGTCTCCATTCGGTTTTGCTCTTCACAATTTTCACAAGCATCCCTTTTATTCTGCTTTGTTTTTTCCATTTCCTATTAATTCTTGGCCCAGCACGATCGCTGCCTCTTCTTTGAAAGCAAGCGCTTTTCTTTTTGTGATGTGCTGAATGCGCCGCCTGAGATTAGCCACGCAGAAAGGAAACTGGCATCGGAAGCTTTTGCAGATTAGTTTTATCACCTCTTTACAGTATCTTGGTTTTGTTCAAAGCTCATTATAGCGCATCAGCAATCGCTGAACCAGACGGCCCATTGCAAGCCTGCTGTTTTGTTCATGAATAGCAACTTTGTCAGGAAACAAATCTAACACGTCCCTTGGTAAGACTTTGCCTTGTGCGGTTAGAGGTATTGACAGCTTGTGCTGGGCCTCTGCATACATCAGTAGCATGACCTTATGGCCAACTGTTGAGCACTTTTAAACTCCTTTGAGAAAGGAAACCTTAAAAATAGGTCATAGTAGGCTAGGATGTCAGCTTTCTTTTTTGATTTCCTCATATTAGAAATTCCCTCACTTGTTTCTTTGTTGAGTAATTTAAGTTTGGAGAGATATGGGATACATTAGAAAACAGGACAAAGTCAGCATAGCTCAAAGTGAGATAGCTGCTTCTGGGAATTTCGATACTGGAGACTCTAAAGCACTGCCAGCTGGCATGTATACTACCAACCCAGGTACCTTCTACAAGCAGAATGCTGTTGCGAATTCCCTCATTCAATTTTAAGGCGTGGAATAGAGCTCTGCTGATCAAGTGAAGTTCAGTTGTTGGGGAATTCCTAACATGTCATGTTTAGTGTAATGAAAGCACAGTTTACCACGGTGGGTTTGTGACCAGCTAGTAAGAATGGGTATTTGGATGTTGCCAGCTTTGGCATTCCAGCAGCCTACTGCCATCCAAAGTGAAGTAAAATGCCAATCATAGTGATGTTACTTCAATTCAAGGACAACTTGTTGTCCACGGTCTGTGACAATAGTATAAAAAGAGAGGACGTCTACAATGTTGAATAAATAATCATACCAGTTTGAACATTTCTGTGTTGACAATATAAACTTTTTACCCATCCAGCTTGGTCAGGAAATTCCCACAGAGGTGCTCAATAGTTGTGATTGTGTAATAACAATAGAATGACGTTGTGAGCAATACCAGCAGAGATGTATTTTGTTTGCATGCTGTTCATTTCCAGCTCTTCATTGAGTTAACTTTAAAGTTCACATTGTTCTTGGACAAACTCCCACTTCACCATGGCATTAGTGAAAGGATGCCTGCTTACTTCCTAAAGATTCCATACTCTGTATCTGAATGGCATCTCGTAGCATCTCCATCTCACTTTAAGAAACTTGACAATTACTCACCGAATCTGAGATCCTGACATCTACGCTATTGCCTTTTATCACACACTTTAGAGACTTGATTAACAGTAACTTTAACTTTTAATTTCACATAATTGTTGTTGTTAAGACCTCTCTCCCCACATATAAAATATTTCTTGAGTGTGGCTGTAAATCTCTGCTGTTTAATTCTAACCCCTGGTTATTTTTCATTCAGATTTATAGCATAAAATCCTCCTTTCAATAGCCTTCCCATACTTATACTGACAAATGACCATAAGTTCAAATTGTCAGGTATTGACTTTTATTAAATGCTGCTAGCTGTTTGCTCAAAGTACTACACAGCTGATCATCTTCACTGCTGACAAAGCTGAGATGTCCAAACCCTCAAAATCCCAAACATTGTTGATTTCTCAGAATAAATCCCCCAAACACTTCAGATGTCTCTCCTCCAAGCCCCACTATGTATCTATTTTTCATCATTTTACCATTTTGAATGCCACTGTTTACAGCTCTCTCTCTCACAAGATGCGATGTTTGATATGAAGTAGACATACTGTTCTCAAACGATTCTCACGTACAGTTCATTGTGTTTTGCTGTGATTCATTGTCACAGTGGTTGTAGGCTCTTCAAGTATCAGTTTTATCCGATCATTTATCTTGTATTTATTTTGATTACATTGTAATTTTCCTTTATATCTTATTCTTGTTTGTATTCTCTGCTTGAGTGCTTTGCAACACCCCGTGTGATAATTTAAAACAATTCTGTTTATTTTTCTCTTCTTATGTTTTATGGAGTTTGACAACACACTCTTTAAGCTGGGCATGATTACAGACCCATGTGAACTGATTGTGTTTGAAATTTCTATCCATACATCCATTTTAAAATCCACCAACTACAAGTATAGAGTCAGACAGCCCAAGACCAATCTCGGCAAGATATAATGCTGGGCAGGAAGCAATCATGAATAGAGAGCATTTTGAAATTTCAAAATGTATTTCCTCCATAGCTATTAGGAAGCCTCGTGTCAATCATTAATATGCTTGCATGTTTCAGCTCATTTTAAGTAATGTCATTTCAGATTTTAAATATACTCAAGGCATAATTTAAAACGTTTGGGCTTGACTTATTAAGATAAACACCAGCTTTCTCTTTCAACATAACCCCCTTGTCCTGCGTTGGACTAGTGCCCTGTCCAGGGATTGTTCCTGCCTTGTGCCCAATGTTTGATGGGATAGGCTTCACCCCCCTGCTCAAGATTAAGCACACTTAGAAAAAGGTATGATATACAGTAAAACCCCCTTGAACCCCAATACACTGGCTAAAAAGTTCACTAAGCTTTTCTCTGCATCTCAAAAAAAGAATATGCTGTTTTGCTTACGTAACTCCAGTCCTGTAGCTGAATTGACTTATTGTCATAGCATGTGCCACAGAGGTAGACCTTCAGATTAGGTAACAGGTGGTAGTCACAGTGAACCAGGTCTGGAAATGGGATAGGTGTGCCATCTCTTTGAATCCACAATTTTGCAGAGACATTCTCATGAAGCACAAGGGGGTTGGCCAAAGCCTTTAACTTGTTTTTTTCCTTGTCCCTGATGGACTGTTGTAAACACCAAAGCGAATCACAATGATATTCCCCAGTTATGTGAACCTTTGCAGGCATGTTATTAATATGGACAACACCATCAACATCATAGAAAAACGTGTGCCTAACTTTTCCAGCACTGGCCTGAATTTCATTTCTTTGTTGCTGGAGAATCACCATGCTTCCTTTGTTTCAATTGTTCTTTAAACTCTAGATTGTAGTGATTTGCATATTTCATGCCCAGTTAAAACAAACTTTTTCATTTTCTCCCAGTCCAAAATCGTTAGCTTGAGATTCTACCTGGAACACTGGATATGGTGATGCCTTTCTTCAAGAGTCACACAATGTTCATAGCGTTTGGTCATGTTTAATTATTCATAAAAAGTGGGTTCAACTGACTTATGACTAATCCACACGGTATCTGCTATCTCAAGCACAACATCTACAGTGGTGTGAAAAACTATTTGCCCCCTTCCTGATTTCTTATTCTTTTGCATGTTTGTCACACAAAATGTTTCTGATCATCAAACACATTTAACCATTAGTCAAATATAACACAAGTAAACACAAAATGCAGTTTGTAAATGGTGGTTTTTATTATTTAGAGAGAAAAAAAAATCCAAACCTACATGGCCCTGTGTGAAAAAGTAATTGCCCCCTGAACCTAATAACTGGTTGGGCCACCCTTAGCAGCAATAACTGCAATCAAGCGTTTGCGATAACTTGCAATGAGTCTTTTACAGCGCTCTGGAGGAATTTTGGCCCACTCATCTTTGCAAAATTGTTGTAATTCAGCTTTATTTGAGGGTTTTCTAGCATGAACCGCCTTTTCAAGGTCATGCCATAGCATCTCAATTGGATTCAGGTCAGGACTTTGACTAGGCCACTCCAAAGTCTTCATTTTGTTTTTCTTCAGCCATTCAGAGGTGGATTTGCTGGTGTGTTTTGGGTCATTGTCCTGTTGCAGCACCCAAGATCGCTTCAGCTTGAGTTGACGAACAGATGGCCGGACATTCTCCTTCAGGATTTTTTGGTAGACAGTAGAATTCATGGTTCCATCTATCACAGCAAGCCTTCCAGGTCCTGAAGCAGCAAAACAACCCCAGACCATCACACTACCACCACCATATTTTACTGTTGGTATGATGTTCTTTTTCTGAAATGCTGTGTTCCTTTTACGCCAGATGTAACGGGACATTTGCCTTCCAAAAAGTTCAACTTTGACTCATCAGTCCACAAGGTATTTTCCCAAAAGTCTTGGCAATCATTGAGATGTTTCTTAGCAAAATTGAGACGAGCCCTAATGTTCTTTTTGCTTAACAGTGGTTTGCGTCTTGGAAATCTGCCATGCAGGCCGTTTTTGCCCAGTCTCTTTCTTATGGTGGAGTCGTGAACACTGACCTTAATTGAAGCAAGTGAGGCCTGCAGTTCTTTAGACGTTGTCCTGGGGTCTTTTGTGACCTCTCGGATGAGTCGTCTCTGCGCTCTTGGGGTAACTTTGGTCGGCCGGTGAGGGGCGGCTGGCGTACTTACCCAGCTGGGGTGCCCTTAGGATGGAAGGACAGGGGGAGACAGCTTACACAGGACTAAGACGTTAGATGGTAGCAAGCCCAGGCTCAGATCCTCATATGGGAACCCGCAGGGCATGTTGGGTATTGTAGTCCCGAGGAACAGCCCTGTTGGGACCCATGGTAGCTGCAGGCTTGGGGAGTCTCCACGTCGTCTGGGGAGGCTAAAATAAAGGAGCTGCCTGTCTCACATCATGGAGCCAGAGTCGGGAGGAAGCGGACAAATCTTGTGGGGAGGCATGGAGGAGGCAGCGACCAAAAGAAGACAGAGAGAAGACAAGGTATTGCTTTATTGTGCTGTTTATTGTGCTTGTGCATACTTTTGGCTGTGGTGGGAAACGCTTGAGGAAGTGCTTCCCACAATAAGGACTCTTTGGCTTTAACCTTGTGTCTTAAGCCTATCTGTGTTGGGTGTTTGGGGAGCTGGAGCGCCCTCTACCTTCCACAATATATATTATATATATATATATATATATATATATATATATATATATATATATATATATATATATATATATATATATATATATATATACAGGTGCTGGTCATAAAATTAGAATATCATGACAAAGTTGATTTATTTCAGTAATTCCATTCAAAAAGTGAAACTTGTATATTAGATTCATTCATTACACACAGACTGATGTTTAATCAAATGTTTATTTCTTTTAATTTTGATGATTATAACTGACAACTAATGAAAGTCCCAAATTCAGTATCTCGGAAAATTAGAATATTGTGAAAAGGTTCAATATTGAAGACACCTGGTGCCACACTCTAATCAGCTAATTAACTCAAAACACCTGCAAAAGCCTTTAAATGGTCTCTCAGTCTAGTTCTGTAGGCTACACAATCATGGGGAAGACTGCTGACTTGACAGTTGTCCAAAAGACGACCATTGACACCTTGCACAAGGAAGGCAAGACACAAAAGGTCATTGCTAAAGAGGCTGGCTGTTCATACAGCTCTGTGTCCAAGCACATTAATAGAGAGGCGACGGGAAGGACAAGATGTGGTAGAAAAAAGGATTGTGAAACAAAACCCATTCAAAAATGTGGGGGAGATTCACAAAGAGTGGACTGCAGCTGGAGTCAGTGCTTCAAGAACCACCACACACAGACGTATGCAAGACATGGGTTTCAGCTTTTGCATTCCTTGTGTCAAGCCACTCTTGAACAAGAGACAGCGTCAGAAGCGTCTCGCCTTTGTACTGCTGCTGAGTGGTCCAAAGTTATGTTCTCTGATGAAAGTAAATTTTGCATTTCCTTTGGAAATCAAGGTCCCAGAGTCTGGAGGAAGAGAGGAGAGGCACAGAATCCACGTTGCGTGAGGTCCAGTGTAAAGTTTTCACAGTCAGTGATGGTTTGGGGTGCCATGTCATCTGCTGGTGTTGGTCCATTGTGTTTTCTGAGGTCCAAGGTCAACGCAGCCGTCTACCAGGAAGTTTTAGAGCACTTCATGCTTCCTGCTGCTGACGAACTTTATGGAGATGCAGATTTCATTTTCCAACAGGACCTGGCACCTGCACACAGTGCCAAAGCTACCAGTACCTGGTTTAAGGACCATGGTATCCCTGTTCTTGATTGGCCAGTAAACTCGCCTGACCTTAACCCCATAGAAAATCTATGGGGTATTGTGAAGAGGAAGATGCAATACGCCAGACCCAACAATTCAGAAGAGCTGAAGGCCACTATCAGAGCAACATGGGCTCTCATAATACCTGAGCAGTGCCACAGACTGATCGACTCCATGCCACGCTGCATTGCTGCAATAATCCAGGCCAAAGGAGCCCCAACTAAATATTGAGTGCTGTACATTCTCATACTTTTCATGTTCATACCTTTCAGTTGGCCAACATTTCTAAAAATCCCTTTTTTGCATTGGTCTTAATTGATATTCTAATTTTCCGAGATACTGAATTTGGGACTTTCATTAGTTGTCAGTTATAATCATCAACATTAAAAGAAATAAACATTTGAAATACATCAGTCTGTGTGTAATGAATGAATCTAATATACAAGTTTCACTTTTTGAATGGAATTACTGAAATAAATCAACTTTGTCATGATATTCTAATTTTATGACCAGCACCTGTATATATATATATATATATATATATATATATATATATATATATATATATATATATATATATATATATTTGCAGTTGGAGATCCACCAAGGGAGAAAAAACGAATCACGTATCATAAAATAGTTTTATTCCTGAGCTTTCAACCCCTATCAGGGGTCTTCATCAGAGGATAATGCTTAGACTTACAAGAATCAAAGGCAATATATAGCATCACATTCAGTATTGGGGGGGTGATGGGGGGTGGTGGCAGTGACTAAGTCAGTATGATCAAGGGGGGGGGGGGGATCTTTTAATTAATGTGTATATGTCCTTCTTAAGTTGGCATATGCTGGGTTTATGTCCAAGTGTCTGTTGATGGCGTTTTCATCTGATAGCCAAGACTCGGCCAACTCTCTGGCGCTTTTTGTACTGGCCTTAAATTTTACTTTTACGTTGTCCCAGTTGAATGTGTGTCCTGTCGATTTAGTATGTGCATATATCAAAGCTACTGCGTCCTTTCTTCTGACAGCGTTGCGATGTTCCTGTGCAAACCGTATCACAGACCTTCTCTTCCGTATATATATATATATAGATACCGTATATACTTGCAGATAAGTTCTCCCGTGCATAAATCGGGACAGATTTTATCGGATAATTTCTGGTATTTTATAATGTCGGTCGCATAAGTCGAATGCAGAAAACTCACGATATTGGTCCAAGAGATTATGATATGCAAACGCTCACCTGAGAGAGTAATCACAGAGCACACTGCCTTTTTTTTCTATGTGGGTGCGGCAATGCGCTGTATCAGCGTGTGCTCCTAACCTCTCTCTCTCTCTCTCTCTTTCTCTCTCTCTGTTGTGCCTATGTGACCACACGGTGATACCCAAACTATTCCAAACCAACGTTTGCACTGATTTGTGTTTTTTGCATCTCACACCCTACAATGGAGCATTCGATTAGAAGAAAATATGAAGCTGGTTTTAAATTAAACGTTGTTGAAGTAGCGAAAGAAATTGGTAACTACACTGCTGCAACAAAATTCGATGCATCTGAGAAACCGGTGTGAGATTGGAGGAGGCAAGAAGATGTAAAAAAAAATTTTAAATTAAGTGTCACATTTTAGAATGGGCATAAAAGGCCGGGAATGATTTTATGATCGATGGTTCGGGTTTCAACACCCGACTTATACATGAGTATATACGGTGTATGTATATATATATATATATATATATATATATATATACTGTCGCAGATTGAGGCCCTTATCGTCCTCTTGAACCCTCTTACTCGACTCCAGACACCAGGTTAAAGTCCAAATATTACTTTTATTTAGACAATAATGTGCACAAAGCACCCTCCACTCCACAATATTCATAAATCAATAAACAATACAGTAATCAATCCTCCACACTCCCAGACACTTCGCCACCCTTCCTCCCAGCTCAGCTCAGTGTACTGGTTTCCCAGAGTCCTTTATATAGTCCATGACCCGGAAGTGTTTCTCCCTTCTGTCCATGTGATCATGAACACTTCCAGGTCAGATAAAAAGCTCCTTTCTTCAACCCGGAAGCACGTCGCTTCCTCTTGTCATGTGATCATGACGCACCTCCGGGTTATAGGGCAAGTAAAAGTCCGGCAGCCTCCCCACAGCGACTCCTGGTGGTCCCCATGGTATCCAGCAGGGCTGTGCATCTAAACTACAAAGTCCATGAGGCCCTGCTGGAATTCGGGGAAGGTCCACGCTGTTGGGAGAGCTCCACCTGGTGGCCTGGGGGTGAGGGCCGGAATATTTAGCCGGCCACCCACCACAGTACCCTCCCTTTAGCGAAGCCAACTGGGGCGGAGCGTCCAGTCCCCCGAGGGACATCCTCCTCCAGGAGGACACGGCCTCCGGGCCGTGGCTCTGTTGTCTAGATCCCCCAGAGAACCTAGGGGGAACGGTGTATCGGTTATTCCTCCGCTCCCCTGTCCCCTGAGGACAACTTCGCCAAACGTGGCCCGGTCGATGACAGTTATAACAGAGCCGTCGTCCTCCCGGCGGTATTTCTCCACGAGACTGGAAACATCGCGGGAACTCTGTTAGCTCCACCCTTTTCTCCGCCAAGGGAGGTTTACTGGCCGTCTCGGAACATTCTGCTCTTTTTTCCACCTTGTCAGGAGACCCACGTTTAATTTTGGGGCTCTCCTGCTTACTTTGGGGCTTGTGCACAGCTTGGGTTTCTCTATTAAAAGAAGAGAGCCCCTTTGCTGTTTGCACGCCCGTTGACCTTCTTTTAGTCGGAGGCGTCGTCTTTAGCACCACATTGCCCCGAGAGACAGTACCTTCCAACTGCTCCGGGCTGATTGGCGCTTCCCCTGCCCCTTCAGTTTCCAACGACAACTCCCTTATCACTTTATCAGGAGACCCCCATTTCTCTTTTAGGATCTCCTTTTTAATCTGGGGCTTGTCCACAGTTTGGATCTCTATTAACAGAAAAGAGCCCTTTTACTGTCTGGACGCCCTTTGATTTTAAATTAACCTTGAGGCGGCGTCTTCAGCCCCGCATCATTCCAAGAGACAACACTTTCTAGCTGCCCTGGTTCGATCGGCGCTTCCCCCTCCCCTTCTATCATCGTACCACAATCTTTTGTAGGGCACGCAGTGCTTTGGCACCCAGTACTTATTAAAAACGAGCCCGAATCACACTTCGTCCCTATATTATTATATACGGTACCGTCTTTACTAACCTGTACCGCCAAATCATATAAGATGGGACGCTCACGCCCTAGCCGCCGTAGGTATTCGTCTACCTTCTTTACCGGCGCTTCGGCCGTCGCTCCCAGGTCTTCGATGATCTTCTTTATTGTCTGTACTATCTGCAAAATACCTCGTACGGGCTCGATTAATTTCTCGAGTTCCCGCACGTCTACAAAGTTATTTATTTCGACCGGAGGCAAGTTTACTTCCTTGTTTTCCTTACCTTCCGGCCGGGAGCCAATGAGCACGTCCGCTGTCGGCACGTGCTCTGACGGGTCTCGCGGAGGCTTCTGGGAATTGGAGTTCTTTTCGTCTGAGGGCCAGGTTGCCTTCTTCGGCGAATTGCGGTCTGTCTTTATTAATTTGTCGACAGACCGATCAGCCACTTCCCGGCCCTCCTTACCTTTTTGCGGGGTGAGCGGTGCTTCGCTCGCCTCCCCCTTCCCTTTTGAAAAGTCCAAGTCTGTTTTTTCTTCGAAGAAGGAGCAAACAGCGGGACGTGGACCTCCTCCTTCCCAGAATGCTTCGGGTTGAGTCACGTGTCCCTCACCGGCAGCTGACATGCGGAAGGCCTTCATCTCTCTCACCGGCTCGAATGAGAGCGCACCGCCGTCCTCAGGAGCCTTGTCTGCATCCCGCAGAGCCTCCGGATAATTTTTCCTGAGGTATGTGCAAGGTACCAAATGAGTTATTTTAAACTTATCAGAAATTAATTCCTCTGCACATACCTCGTTGCTGTCCTCCTCCGTAGGCTTCTCCCGATCTGTGTGGTTGCTCCTACGCTCCTCCCGAGCGTCGGCCATTGTGAGAAGAGCGGCTTCGCTGGTGCTGCCGCCCTGCTTACCTCTCTTCTTCCCCATAACGGACTTGGTAAAGGTGGGGTTTTTTCGATGTTTTTCTGCGTGTCCAGGTTCTCTGCCTTCTCCGGGTTCTCTGCCCACAGAAAATTTATCTACAGGTCCTCTGCAAAAGGCGCTAGAGCAGGGGTAGGCAACGTCGGTCCTGGAGTGCCACAGTATGTGCAGGTTTTTGTTCCAACCCAGTTCCTTAACGAGAACTCAATTATTGCTGATGAAGCACATTTTGCTTAAGTGACATTTTAATGCTTCATTTTAGTGGTCTCGCTTGTTAAGGTTCTCCAACCTTAATTGCTTATTTCAATCTTAAACTGCTGCATTCAGTGTTTTAATTGCTCCTTATTAGCAATAAGATGTAAAAGACAAAGCAGCCAGCAGTTCTCCAGCTAGCTTTTTTCCAATTACATCTGTGTGTGTTCATCATGCACGGTTTGATTTAATAAAACACTTAATAGAAAAATGTGACAGATTGAAAATGATCTGTTTTAGGCTTCAAATCATTTGGATGATATCCTTGGAAAGGAAAAAAATCTACGATATAAAAGCCTTACATTGCACAGACTAACAAGCCATAAAATTAAATAAGGTCTGAGATTGGCAATGATTGGTTTCTAATTAAGCAGTTGGGTTGAATGAAAACCTGTAGCCACTGCGGCTCACCAGGACCGACATTGCCTACCCCTGTTTTACATCTTATTGCTAATAAGGAGCAATTAAAACACTGAATGCAGCAGTTTAAGATTGAAATAAGCAATTAAGGTTGGAGAACCTTAACAAGCGAGACCACTAAAATGAAGCATTAAAATGTCACTTAAGCAATATGTGCTTCATCAGCAATAATTGAGTTCTCGTTAAGAAACTGGGTTGGAACAAAAACCTGCACATACTGTGGCACTCCAGGACCGACGTTGCCTACCCCTGCGCTAGAGTATCCTGCCGACTATGCCACTGTCACAGATTGAGGCCCTTATCGTCCTCTTGAACCCTCTGACTCGACTCCAGACACCAGGTAAAAGTCCAAATATTACTTTTATTTAGATAATAATGTGCACAAAGCACCCTCCACTCCACAATATTCATAAATCAATAAACAATACAGTAATCAATCCTCCACACTCCCAGACACTTCGCCACCCTTCCTCCCAGCTCAGCTCAGTGTACTGGTTTCTCAGAGTCCTTTATATAGTCCATGACCCGGAAGTGTTTCTCCCTTCTGTCCATGTGATCATGAACACTTCCGGGTCGGATAAAAAGCTCCTTTCTTCAACCCGGAAGCACGTCATTTCCTCTTGTCATGTGATCATGACGCACCTCCGGGTTATAGGGCAAGTAAGAGTCCGGAAGCCTCCCCACAGCGACTCCTGGTGGTTCCCATGGTATCCAGCAGGGCTGTGCATATAAACTACAAAGTCCATGAGGCCCTGCTGGAATTCGGGGAACGTTCACACTGTTGAGAGAGCTCCACCTGGCGGCCTGGGGGTGAGGGCCGGAATATTTAGCCGGCCACCCACCACAATATATATATATATATATATATATATATATATATATATATATATATATATATATAGGTGTAGCCCAGGTAGAAATGTGTTTAAATCACTAATTAATGTAAAAATGTAAATGTTGTGTTGTAAACTGTTCATTTTAGTGTAATAGTTCATTTACGTAGTTATGAAGACATTTATTTTGATAACTGGAAGTGGTAGCAAAAACAGAAGGGCTGTAGGAGAGGAGGTGGAAGAAAAGAAGAAAAAAAAAGAGAGAACATGACGCCAAGGTGGTGTAGCAGAAAGTTTGAGAGATAAATTATCAACCAGATAATTTACCAGGATACGAACTGCTGAGATAGACGAAGAAGTTCGATTAGATATTCGCAGGGTCTATCTGGTGAGGAACGACTTGTTAATTCAACGAGGGGAGTAACGGAGCGAACTACCAGAGGCAGGAGTTAACTCAGCTCAACACGCTAATGGACGTTTGCTTATTTGGATGACGGAGACATTTTTGGATTCACTAAACAGCGGCTACCTGCGCATAGACAGAGGCAGAGAGGTCAGAAGGATTTGTTGGACTGATAACAACATTGCCAAGTAAGGTACCTTTTTCATTTTATTTTGTTGCTCCTGTTGGAGTGAAAGGACCGATAAGTTTTTGGTCGCAACGCTCCCAAGCCACGAATCAGGCCTGCAACGTTTTGTTTCAAATAGAGTGACAAGACTGAATGTGTTTTATTTTAGTATTAATAGTGTAATATAGTTCCTGATTATTTTCAGTTTAGTATTTGTGTTTGTTGACTTATAATTAAACGGGGAGTTCATTATTGTTTTATAACCCAGTTTCCTGGTGTTTATTATAATTTTGTGTAAAATAAACCATTGGGTTAGAAACGAATGTTAACAGGTAATTACTTTTACCATTATTTGTTATTATCTAACCAGTGTATTGATACAATTAATTAATAATGTTTTGTTCAATGTAACCCGAGACATAAAATATTAAAGTAAGTAGAATCCTAACAAATCAGATATTAGAGTAAAGAACTCAGGGCCCCTTTCTACACACAGTTAGAGTACACGGGCTACATATCCTCTTTAATAAAATCCCTTTGTGCGCCCAGATGTCTGTGTGTGTGTGTCTTCTGGTGAAGTACGCATGCGCGGGGCTTCTGGTGAAGTGTGCATGCGCAGGGCATGGTGCGATGCGCGATATTACTGTCAGAGAAAGTTAGAGGTGTTTTACGGAAATACAAACCAGTATTACTGCGAGAGGAAATTAAAGGTACACAATATAGTGACGCATATTACAGCCACATACAAGCCAGTATTACTGTCAGAGGAGATTAAAGGCATATTACTGACGCGCACGCCTGTATTACCACCAGAGAAAAGTAAAGGTATATTACGGACGTACAAGCCAGCGGACGTACAAGACAGTATTACTGTCACAGAAAATTAAAGACACACAATACACGGCGGCAGCCCACGAAGAATGGTCAGCTCAGCAAGTAAACATTAACAAAAGAAAGGCTGAAAGAAAGAAAAATATGACCAACAAAAAGAATGAGGTCAAAGTCCCTTGCCATTTAATATAGACTGTGCCTACTAATGTTTATGCACTACTGTTCTAGCACCCGTTATTGTAACGGGCTAAATGACTAGTAGTATATATAGAATGACCTGGAAATGACTCCTTGGAAACATGGAGTCTCATCTTAGAGGGGCAGTAAGAAAGAAATTCTAGCATTTCTCAATGGGAGGTCATTTTTATACATAGAACGGCGTTTCTCAACCTTTAAGTATTTGCGACCCGAGTTTTCATAAGTTTTAATCGCGCCCCCTTAACGTTTTTTTGAAAGTAGCCCAATAATACCAATTTGTTCTTTTTTAATTAATGATATATCATAGATGCATATTTTATTATACCTACTTAATTTTTATCAACATTTATCTAACTCTATATTTATTTTTCTAATATCAGAATGTAGTTTAAGTTAATTTGTTTTGGTTTCAATAGATGTATTTTTCATATTTTCAATTCTTGTTTTCTTTTTTTCACATCTTCGCGCCCCCCTTTTTGTTACTTCGCGCCCCCCTATGGGGGCCCGCCCCACAGGTTGAGAACCACTGACATAGAACAATCAATGTTGTGGACCACCAGGGGGTGTACCAGCCACCCTACCTGACACAGACAGACGCAGGAGGTACAGTTGCAAGCACACACTTTTATTTCTTCCTTTTTCCCTCGTGGGAAACATCTTCCCCCATTTACCACAATTACAACACAGTTCACTGCACAGTAAACAGACACAACACTCTTCTTCTGTCTTTCTTTCTCTTTTCACCTCAACTCCTCCTGGCAAGCTTTGTCTTCTCCCACCCAACTCTGGCTCTTTGGAGCAGTGGCTGCTGGATCCATTTATAAGGCACCCAGTAATGATCCAGGTGCTCGTTAAACCCGTTCCGGTAGCCCTTCTGGGTGTGGCAGAAAAGCCGCACCCAGGGGCTGAGCAGCAGCTTCAGCACCCCCTGGCGTTGCACACAGAACCCAACAGGGATGCACGAAACTCCAGCTCCCATAGAGCCCTGCAGGAGTCCGAGGTACTGCTGCAACCCAGGGGGGCTGCCATCTAGCACTCTGGGGGGAGGTAATGTTCTGGATACGCTCCTCCTTCCAGCGTGGAGGTGTCCCGGCCAGGCAATGGCCCCGGCTGTATGTCACAACATGTATACTTTTTAATTTTTTTTTTATTAATTTTATTGTAATCATTCCTTACAAATAGATCAATTTTTACAAAAAATTGGATGGAAAACAAATCAAACCCCACCCCTGAGAAGGAGAGCATGGCCAAAGGAGTAATACTTAAGGCTTGTAAACATACCTAAATCGTTGAGTTTAATAGGGCAAAAAAGATAAATGGAGAAGGAAAAGAAATGCAGAAATAATTATTTCTTCTTATTCTAGAATATTATTGATTAGATCCTGCCAGGTTTTAAAAAAATTCTGTACAGATCCTCTAACTGAGAATTTATTTTTTTCCAATTTCAAATAATATAAAACATTGGTTTCCCACTGACCTATTAGAGGAGAGTTAGGATTCTTCCAATTTAACAAAATCAGCCTGCATGCCAAAAATGTAGTGAATGCAATCACAGTTTGCTTGTCCTTCTCCACTTCAAATCCGTCTAGAAGAACACCAAACTCATTAATGGGTTAGGAGGGATTGTGACCACAAGGCTGTCTGAGAGGCACTTAAAAATTTTGGTCCAAAATGATGTTAACTTGGTGCAGGCCCAGAACATGTGACCCAGTGAGGCAGGAGCTTGGTTGCAGCGTTAGCAGGTTGGATCTTGCCCTGGAAACATTTTGGACAGTTTTAAATGAGACAGATGGGCTTGATATATAATTTTGAGTTGAATAATTCTATGCTTTGCGCATATGGAGCTCGAGTGAATTCTCTGCATTGCTACCTTCCACTCCTTTTCTGATATATTGATTAAGAGATCTTTTTCCCAATGTCCTCTTGGATCTTTGAAAGGAAGGGACTCTAATAAGATTTTATATATTGCAGAAATGGTGTCTAAATCCTCGAAATTGAGCAGTATTTTTTCCAGCATAGTGGAGGGTACGAGATGAGGAAAATTGGGCAGGTTCTGTTTAACAAAGTTTCTAATTTGAAGATAGTGAAAGAAATGTGTAGCTGGAAGGTGAAATTTGGAATGTAATTGTTCAAAGGATGCAAAGATATTGTCTATATAAAGATCTCTGAGCAATTTAATCCCAAATCTTTTCCAGATATTAAAAACTAGATATGTTTGCGAGGGTTGAAAGAGGTGGTTCTCCTACAGAGATGCCACAGATAAAAGATTTTCCATCTTAAATTGCTTTCTAAATTGGTTCCATGTTCTGAGTGAGTGAAACACAATTGGGTTATTAGTGTATTGGTGATAACTTGCATTTATTGGAGCGCAGAGCAGGGAATATAAAGACGTACTGCAGGATTTTACTTTTATTGCGGCCCAAGCCTGTGTATGTTCATTTATTTGTGTCCAGATTTTTATGGCTTGTATGTTTGCTGCCCAGTAATAAAACTGAAAATTAGGTAAAGCCATGCCACCTTCTGTCTGAGGTCTTTGTAGGGTCACTCTTCGGATAGTGAATGTTTTGAGTTCCAAATAAATGAGGTTATGGTTGAATCTAATTGCTTAAAAAATGATTTATTGATATATATTGGACGTGTATACTGTAATTAAAAGGACAAAAAAAAACACAAAAAATAAACAGACCAAATAAGTGATATAAGTTATGTAGTACTGCTACATTCCCCACCTCCACCTCAATCTGATATGTATGTCATTTGGGTAAGCTCCATCCAACACTGGTTCCTGCTTTTTGCACATTGCTGCTGGGATAGGCTGTGGCTCTCCATGCCCCAGAACTGGATCAAGTTTGTTTGACAATGCATGCACTGAAAACATTTTAACACTGCCCACGTTACTGCATACAAGCACAGAGTGCTTACACAGATTTACAAATTTTATACCGCAATGGAAAACTACATAACCATGCAGCATGAAGATATGTCTGCACACTTAATATACTTATTAAGCAAGCAATAATACAGGGTGAACTAAATATCTCTAAGTTTGGTAATACAGTGACTTGTCAAACTTTGCTGTGCATTTCCAGGTTTACAAGGTAAATTACAAATACGATTACAGAACCTGAAATGTGCCACTGATATTTACTCACTCATTGAGGTATGTGTTGTGTTTAGCATAGTAAACAAAAAGCTTGATTACAAGTGAGTTGAATTTGTGGCAGCTCTGTAGTTTTCCCATCACAATAAAGCAGGTGGACATTCAAAGCTAATTAGGGTCAAAATATGTTTGTGTGAGCAAATCGCCCCTCATTAACTAGTGTATGGCAGTCAGCAAATAAGAAGCCTGGTGCTTCCAATAAGGGCTATAAAAATGTCACCGAGGAAACGAAAGGATTTGTTTCTTAATGTTTTTCTTTGCTCTTTGAAGCTATACAGTAATTTTCAGAGTCTCCAACTATAATCCTTTCCATGTTAAGGTGGAGAATTCAGAAAACATGCAAATTGACTTATTTATGTCTTAACCAATTTGTTTATTCAAGTTCCACATTTTGGCTTGGTTACACACACTCAGAGGCCACTTCACTAGGTGAATCTATCTCATTCCAGATCTGTTTTAGCTCAGGGACATCATGAATTCTTCAAGGCATGGATTTAACAATATGCTGATAAAGGTGTTCCTTTGGGTTAAGATGTGTGAACTGTACAGGTTACTGGAATAAACAGAAGTCACTGTCATCATAAAGAAAACCAACTGAAGATGATTTTGTGAAACGATGCATTGTCCTGCTGTAAGGATTCATTTTAAACAGAGTGGGCTGTAGCCATAGAGGTACAGTATGTGTGTGTGGTCAGCATCTGCTCTTTGGTACACTGCAGCATTCAAATGATACTCAAGTGATATCACGTGTGCCACTATTCAGATACTCAGTGGAAACTGAGATTTATCAGACTTGGCAACATTTTGTCCAGTGTTGGTGATCTCTTTCAAGCCATCAAAAAAAAGTAGTGGTGTTCTGCCACTGTAGTCCATATAGTTCAAGGTCCAACATATTGTGCATTCATGATGCCATTCTGCACACCTCTGTTGTAAAAAGTTGATATTTGAGTTTTTGAGGTGTTTTTGTTAGCTTGATTGCGTCTGGCTATTTGCTTCTGGTCTCTCCCATTAACATGGTGTTCTTGCACACTTACAGTGGTGTGAAAAACTATTTGCCCCCTTCCTGATTTCTTATTCTTTTGCATGTTTGTCACACAAAATGTTTCTGATCATCAAACACATTTAACCATTAGTCAAATATAACACAAGTAAACACAAAATGCAGTTTTTAAATGATGGTTTTTATTATTTAGGGAGAAAAAAAATCCAAACCTACATGGCCCTGTGTGAAAAAGTAATTGCCCCCTTGTTAAAAAATAACCTAACTGTGGTGTATCACACCTGAGTTCAATTTCCGTAGCCACCCCCAGGCCTGATTACTGCCACACCTGTTTCAATCAAGAAATCACTTAAATAGGAGCTGCCTGACACAGAGAAGTAGACCAAAAGCACCTCAAAAGCTAGACATCATGCCAAGATCCAAAGAAATTCAGGAACAAATGAGAACAGAAGTAATTGAGATCTATCAGTCTGGTAAAGGTTATAAAGCCATTTCTAAAGCTTTGGGACTCCAGCGAACCACAGTGAGAGCCATTATCCACAAATGGCAAAAACATGGAACAGTGGTGAACCTTCCCAGGAGTGGCCGGCCGACCAAAATTACCCCAAGAACGCAGAGACGACTCATCCGAGAGGTCACAAAAGACCCCAGGACAACGTCTAAAGAACTGCAGGCCTCACTTGCCTCAATTAAGGTCAGTGTTCACGACTCCACCATAAGAAAGAGACTGGGCAAAAACGGCCTGCATGGCAGATGTCCAAGACGCAAACCACTGTTAAGCAAAAAGAACATTAGGGCTCGTCTCAATTTTGCTAAGAAACATCTCAATGATTGCCAAGACTTTTGGGAAAATACCTTGTGGACTGATGAGACAAAAGTTGAACTTTTTGGAAGGCAAATGTCCCGTTACATCTGGCGTAAAAGGAACACAGCATTTCAGAAAAAGAACATCATACCAACAGTAAAATATGGTGGTGGTAGTGTGATGGTCTGGGGTTGTTTTGCTGCTTCAGGACCTGGAAGGCTTGCTGTGATAGATGGAACCATGAATTCTACTGTCTACCAAAAAATCCTGAAGGAGAATGTCCGGCCATCTGTTCGTCAACTCAAGCTGAAGCGATCTTGGGTGCTGCAACAGGACAATGACCCAAAACACACCAGCAAATCCACCTCTGAATGGCTGAAGAAAAACAAAATGAAGACTTTGGAGTGGCCTAGTCAAAGTCCTGACCTGAATCCAATTGAGATGCTATGGCATGACCTTAAAAAGGCGGTTCATGCTAGAAAACCCTCAAATAAAGCTGAATTACAACAATTTTGCAAAGATGAGTGGGCCAAAATTCCTCCAGAGTGCTGTAAAAGACTCATTGCAAGTTATCGCAAACGCTTGATTGCAGTTATTGCTGCTAAGGGTGGCCCAACCAGTTATTAGGTTCAGGGGGCAATTACTTTTTCACACAGGTTTGGATTTTTTTTTCTCCCTAAATAATAAAAACCACCATTTACAAACTGCATTTTGTGTTTACTTGTGTTATATTTGACTAATGGTTAAATGTGTTTGATGATCAGAAACATTTTGTGTGACAAACATGCAAAAGAATAAGAAATCAGGAAGGGGGCAAATAGTTTTTCACACCACTGTAAGTGCTACTCTCAATGCTTTTTATCAAACCATTCTCTGTAAACTTTATAGACTATAATGTAGCAAAATGCCAGGAGGGCAGTTTTTTTATGAGCTTCTGAAACCACTGATTAGGACACCAGCAATCACACCATAGTCAAAGTTGGTTAAATCTCATATCTTGACAACTCTAAAGCTTGGTAAAATAAAAACTAGTGCTGAGTAGCGATTAAAATTTTTAATAACAATTAATCGCAATCACAACAATCACATTGTTATGTGCAAAATTCAATAATGATCTCAAAAGTAGTGTATTTGGTTTGCAAACACTTCAAACAAATAAGGTGCTTTTTAACAGCAGTATTCCCTTTACATAGTAGCAGTGAAAATATTTCTTGTAAATCTCAACTTAAACATTAATGTAATCAAATCAAACATAAAACCAAAGCTGTTTGCCACTGCCAGAGCATTAACGTTTTATCTAGCTTGTTAAAGAAAAACAAGTGACCCTCAGAGTCCAGAGCCACGATCACATCATTATAACAGGCACCTTCTGAGCAACAGCAAGTTAACATTTCTAAATCTGATTTCTTTTTTATCTGAACAGATACTAGCAGAAATATTTTCTTTTATCAGGGAGCAGCATAAACAGTTTATGTTCAGTAGAAACTCTTTGAGGGCTAATATTTTTTCCAAAAAGCTCAGTTTTCAGAAAAGTGTACAAAGCAATGGTTTCACACATAAATCAACATAAAATGTCTGTTGCTGCCTGTTGTTGGTGTCTGTTTGCAGTTTGCAGCAGGGACGACTTGACGGCCAGCAGGAATGCACGGTGGCCTGGCTGCCTGGCTGCTTTTGTGACACAGGTGTGCGGGGTTGCCTGGTGCAGTGAAATGCAATATGGTTTGTACCTCCTGTCATCGTAAGTGTCTGTCCTCCCAGGTGAACGTTGCCATAAGTGCATCAGCTACACGAACGTGTTCAGCACCATGATCAACTGGGGACCGATCAGCTGATGCCGGTACGGTATCAGCGGTGCCTCACTTTCGTTTTCAACCTACAACTCCAGATCAACTTGCATCAAAATCGAAGTCCAACAAATCAGAGTCCGTTTCAGCGATAATACGAAAAAAGTCATTCATTATTTTGCTTTGAGCATTCACTTTGGTATCTCTCCACATGCCATTTTAGAAGCTGTTTGCTCTTCGCTACTCACGCACATGCAGGGAATCGAGGTCAAATCAACAAAGCTAACTTACCTGCTAGTAAAAGCTCATTGAAAAACGCTGTAACCAGAAGATCACTGATCTCTATCGATTGCTAGCGAGACTGAAGCTTTCAAAATAATAATAATAATAATAACAAAAACTGCATTAACGCACGATAAAATAATTGTCAGCATTAATTAATGTGTTAACGTGATAATAACACGTTAACTTGTCCAGCCCTTATAAAAACTAAACTTTTTGACCATGTCTTCATGCTGCATACTTTATACTGAGGTGCAGCATCACTGAAATATAAAAGCACCAGGCAAACTTAGGGAACAGTTTAGAAAAATGAGCTCATTCAGTTAACCTGTTACTGACAATCCAGAAAATTTACAGCCATGTGTATGTCTCTAGTCTCAGTGGGACTATAATAATGGCAGCTGATCACCATTGAAGTGTGCACAGTAGAAAAATGTTTCTATTTCTGAGGAATATCCTCCAATCACTTTATTCTTTGCAATGAGTCAGACTACTAAAAAGAGGCTCACATTATTGCTCAGAACTATTCAAATCAATGGCTAAATAAACAGAGTTGCACAGGCAAACCTCACCGACTGCACTTTTTCAACATAAGTTAACAGCCAAATCAATATATGTTCCTTGGAGCCGGTGTTCCAAACAAGTCAAGCATGCTGCTCTGTAACGGATCCTGATGGCTGCCTTGTAGCATAGCGATTAATGACTAATTAGCCACAACCCGCAGTGACAGAGGGCTGCTGTCATTAGTTTAAAAGAAACCAAGCAGTCATGCCAAACATGCTGGAATGATATGTGAGCAATTCTCCTTCTACGTATCTTTTTAAATAAACAAGGGGGTGGGCTTGTCAGGCGGCACGGTGGCGCAGTCGTAGCGCAGCTGCCTCGCAGTAAGGAGACCTGGGTTCGCTTCCCAGGTCCTCCCTGCGTGGAGTTTGCATGTTCTCCCCGTGTCTGCGTGGGTTTCCTCCGGGCGCTCGGGTTTCCTCCCATGGTCCAAAGACATGCAGGTTAGGTGGATTGGCAATTCTAAATTGGCCCTAGTGTGTGCTTGGTGTGTGGATGTGTTTGTGTGTGTCCTGCGGTGGGTTGGCACCCTGCCCAGGATTGGTTCCTGCCTTGTGCCCTGTGTTGGCTGGGATTGGCTCCAGCAGACCCCCGTGACCCTGTGTTTGGATTCAGCGGGTTGGAAATGGATGGATGGATGGATGGATGGATGGATGGATGGATGGATGGATGGATGGATGGATGGATGGATGGGCTTGTCAGTGTCAGTCTTGAGTGATTTAAAGATTCCCCTCCTGATAACGCAGCAGTTGACTTTGCACTTGGCTCTGTTTCTGAGTGGAATATTGTGGTTGGTGGATTTGACAAGATTAGAAGAAGATCTATCCAATCAGGGTCAATCAAAAGAGACATTACAAAAGCTACCTGAAAGTTTGAATGGAGCATTCACATCGCGCCTGGAAGTTATTTTGTTATTTAAAAGAATCTTAATTATAGATCTTGTATTCATAATTGTTATTACAAAGAAGTAAAAGGCACTTGAGTATACTCTGCAGCCAGTTTAGTTTGTGAACACAGATAAACTAATGTGAATCAATGAATTACTCCTTAGAAAGTTATCAGCAATAGAATAACAGGATTTAATATTCTAAATTATGGGACTTTAGGGTTGAAAATCGCACACTGCTAACATAGAGCTTTGAATAGCAAGTGTTTCAGGAAAGAGATATCCTGAAGTATGACGAACAATGGATGTGTCTGTTTTCAAGTTTTTATTTTGTTAAGATTTCAGTTCTCTGCTTTCTTCTAGAAGAGGTCCTGAAAAGGTTACATAATTTTACTGTTACTGTTACTCTTATTCATACTATTATAGAATAAAAACATACATTTGATTTGAGTCTGTGAGTGAGAGAATAAAACTGAAAAAAAATACAAACTTTGACAAGTACTATAAATTTCCACCGACTGTTATAGATACAAATCAAATGTATATTTTTATTATATAATATTATCAATAAGAGCAGCTCACTACTCAAAAAGATAAATGTGGGAAGCAGCTGGTATCGAACCCACAACCTCTTAATTGGGAGGCCGCATTTCTTGTCATTGCTCTACAAAAGCTGACGTATCAATGGCCTACCCTAACCTGCATTCTTTTTTTTCGGTTATATTCTTGAATAAAAGTGCTCTTGTTTTGTTATACTTGTACCTTTTTCAGGCTTCATACATTATACATTTTGTGTCTACATTTTGTCCATTATTACTAAAACAAGAAAAACTTTTCTGTTTTAACGATGTGTTTGCATAGATTGTTGTAGACACGGAACACACATGAAATGTATGTATTCCAAATGACGCTATATTATTTACCCTCTAGAACTCCAGGCACTTCACTCCAAGATAAACACTGAGCACTAAGAAACTTCTTTGCGAATTGAACTGCGGCGGTGGGTGGGGAGAAGGAATAGCAGGCTGCTTGCTGCTTGTCTTGATCGACACATTTACAACAGAAAAGACACTGACAGAGAGGTGCAAAGGGATTTAAGGTGGGCCGGGATTACAGGTTTTTTCATAGGCTTTGGTAATTCTAGTGTTAAGGCTATTTTGAGAAGTTGCTGTTATAGTCTTTCCAGAATACTCCTGGAATGTGTGACACATGACATCATGACATGAAGTGCTTTGAGAAACTGGTGTGGAGTCATATCATCGCCTGCCTGCCAGCAGACCTGGACCCATTTCAATTTGCTTACAAAGAGATCCACGGAGGATGCTGTGGCCACAGCCCTTCATGCTGCCCTGACCCACCTGGAGCAGCAGGGGAGTTACGCCAGACTGCTCTTTGTAGACTGCTCTTTGTAGACTTCAGCTCGGCATTTAACACCATCCTCCCACAACGACTGGTGTCCAAACTGGCAGATCTGGGACTTCCATCACTCACCTGCAGTTGGATACTGGGCTTCCTGTCTGGTCGCTCCCAGAGGGTCAGGCTGGGTCTCCACACATCCACTGCTCTCAGCCTCAACACCGGGATGCCGCAGGGTTGTGTGTTCAGCCCGCTCCTCTACACCCTCTACACATATGACTGTGTCCCCACTCACCATAGCAACAAGATTATAAAGTTCGCGGATGACACGACGGTGGTCGGACTCATCTCGGGCAAGGAGGGTGAGCTGGCATACAGGGACGAGGTGGAGTGGCTATCAGAGTGGTGCACAGTCAATAACCTGCTCCTCAACACCACAAAAATGAAGGAGCTTGTTATTGACTTTAGAAAAAGCAAAATTGACATCCAGCCACTCATCATTGGCGGGGCCTGTGTAGAGAGGGTCCCGGTGTTCAGGTTTTTGGGCATTGAGCTGGAGGATGACCTGACCTGGAGCGCCAACACCAAGGAGCTGCTGAAGAAGGCACAGCAGAGACTGTATTTTCTGAGAATTATCAAAAAGAACCATTTCCCCAAAAATCTGCTCCTTGCTTTTTATCACTGTTCCATCGAGAGTGTGCTCACGTATGGACTGTGTGTGTGGTACGGCAACTGCACTTCCTCAGAAAAGAAAGCGCTCCACAGGGTCGTCAGGACAGCGGAGAGAACAATTGGTTGTACCCTCTGTACCCTATCTATCTATCATCGGCGTGATGGTATAAAGGTCTGTGCATGCATTTCTAGGATATTGAGATTAATAACAGTGTTGGTGTGTGATTCTACCAACAAAAATATCTGCAAAAATCTTGGCCTCTGCAAGGGCCTAGTAGCTGATGGTGGATCTGGAGAGACTACTTAAGTTCCCTCAGTATATCACATTCACTTCCTTGATGCCTTAGAAGCCACCAAACAAGTTGTTCTGCTGGAAATGATGGCCCCATGGGAAGATAGTATGGATGATGCTTTTGAGAGAAATATCACCAAGTACAAGGGACTGGCCAGCGATTACAGACAAGGAAGTTGGAGAACAAGGTGCTTACCAGTAGAGGTAGGATGCATGGGCTGCGCAGATCAATCCTTGGGAAGACCCCTTGGATCACTGGGCATCAAAGTAGAGAGGAATAGAGGGGCCCTGCCACGAAAGCAGCAGAGAAAGCCTCTAGATGGCTGTGGCTGAAGAGAGATGAACTAAGGGTTGAAGAAGCCTATTTGCCATCTGGCCACATGTGAAAGCCTGACCAGCCTTAGCTGGGTGACCTGAAGGAGAAAGACCTAAAGGACTTGAGGAATCCAAGAACATCACTGAAAATGTGGCCAGAAGCATCATAAGATATATTTCCACAGTGATATTGTTAACAGATTGATTTGATTTTTGGTCAGATCACATTGGCTTGTGTTTTCATCTTCATTATATCTTAAATCGCTTTTTTAAAAATTCCCACTATTTCTCTCTGAGTTAGTACAGGAACCATATGAAGATGCATGCAGATACTGAGCAAACAGGGAATTGAATTAGGTCGGAGGCTGTGCTAGCCTTTGTCCCAACATTTCAAGTAGGTCAGCCTCTGTTTAAAGATGGCCCCCTAAAGTTCTACAGACCATTCATGACCTCAGAAATTATTAATTTCGAAGACCTGGAAGTAGTCACAGAAGGACGCTTAAAGATGCATATGGTCGCGTTTTCAGTGAATGATCTGAATAACAATTGCTCACCTGTTGGGAGGAAGAGATTCTAGTGTGATTTGAGAAAGATGAAAGGGAGGTATGAAATTGTGTTTTTGTGGTTCTTGGTGTGAGCAAGTAGACCAGCCATCCCATGAATCCTATGAATTGGGATACTTTTTAATTTTTCTTCGGGCTCAGTTCCTTTTATTTTCTTTATTTTTTTCATTTCATTTCAAGTTTTGAAATATCAAAAATTAATTTTGGATTTTGTAGATTTAAGGCAATTTTGGAGATTTAAAAATATTTCACATCAGCTACGATGGTGTAAAGGTAGGTATCACTAATTTCCAGGTTGAGGTTCTCAATTCCCTCAAAAATATTTTGTGACATTAGTTAAGGGCCATGTCACATTATATGACTTTTCCAACGATTTTCAGCTGTAGACTTTTCGCACATAAACTTAACCTGTCAGCGGCAGTCACAGTTTGCACATTTTACCTGGGCTTCCTTAGTGTTATTCTTGGTCCACAGGTGCTCCTACAGGCAGCAATGTAATGTTTGCTGGAATGGTGAACACTTTGAAATAAAGACTAATTAACTTCTCTGTCAGATATTCTGCATTCACTACAGAAGAGTTTAAATCCCACTTCTGGCTCTCTGTCTGACCTTCAGCCAATTTTTAGAAAGAATATGAACTAATGATTGCTTAAAATATTTCAAATGATATATTTTTACTGCTTAAAAACCTAAAAAAATATGTCAGACTGAGGCACATTAGGACCAGTCCATTCCATTCTGAAAGTAGACTGGGCCAGTAGGGGTGACACCATTTAGCAGACTCCATTACCAATAAAATGTCTGACACTTTGGTGTGATGCATTATGCTATCCTTCAGAAGAGACCAGCCTTTCCCTGATCTTATGGAATTTTAATCAAATATTTTTAATCAATATTAGGGGTCTCTGCCTCCTGCTCGCTTTGCTCGCCAACCCCCAGGCGGGTGCTATGCGCTAGCCACTT
The DNA here is from genome assembly GCF_900747795.2 of Erpetoichthys calabaricus. Taxonomy (NCBI): domain Eukaryota; kingdom Metazoa; phylum Chordata; class Cladistia; order Polypteriformes; family Polypteridae; genus Erpetoichthys; species Erpetoichthys calabaricus. The sequence continues at coordinate 113,665,065 of NC_041406.2, read as the reverse complement.
CACAGCTCTGCCACTCGCGTATGAGGAAGCGGATGTACAATTTAAACAGATTGTTATTTTAATGGGAATTGTTATTTATGCATAATAGAACTAACTATTTTACATTACAATGAGTAATTAACCATAGTAAAAAATAGTATAATGTAATAAATTGAAAGAAAATCATGTTTCATGCGTTAGAGGTATTTGTTGCATTATACTTTTTTGTTCTGTTTGGCTTTGAAATGGACACGCAAATACTTTTTAAACTTACACTGTTACTGTAAAACTTCAGTAAAAACAATATTCAGAATTAACTTTTCATCAGTATCACATTGAATTTTGATTCGGTGTTTGGAGTTATATCATGACAACGCAACGTATAACTGCCTGTGAGTGAATATCATTTCTTTCTCTCTAATAAATAAACCGACTTTTTCAAATGCTTGCCCCTGTGATTTGTTAATTGTCATAGCAAAAGCTATTCTAATGGGAAACTGTAAACATTTTAATACGAATGGCATATCAAGATCTCCTTTGGTGTTAAATGTTATCCACAGAAGATGTACTACATTACCTTTCTTGTCGCCTGTTAAAATTTTACATGTCAGAATTGTTCAACCAGTTTTGAATACAATTAATTTTGTCCTATTGCATAGTCCATCACTCATACATAAATTATCCACACCATCACCACCAACTGTTGATACGCATTTAACCAATTTGCCGTGTAACCGATCAACAATTTTCACATTAATTCATTTGACCCTTCGGGATTAAATTTTTCAATAAGATTTGGACATAATAAGTCTTCTTTATTGGGAACTTAAAGTGAGAAAAACGTAAAAATTTGTAAGAGCTGAGAGTGCAGGAACTGTGTCTGACAAAAGCATTCACACGAATGAGAGGTGCAAGGACTGTGGACGTGGGCTGTTAACCTGAAATGGTTGAGAGGAGGGCGGGACTTGAAAAAAATCTCTTGGCAATAGTCTCGTCTCAAGATTTTCGTTTATAATAGAGACACAATTTTTACAATTTATTACAAGCATATACTGTATTTAAATGAAGATGTAATAACAAATTATTATTAAGCATAAGGAGAAGGACTGAAGGTAACGAAAAGGTCAACTAAACGTGACTTATAGCTTGACCATGTGAGGGTTGCCTCATCTTAGAGGAACCACCAAAGAAATTACTAAGGTTAAAATGAAGTAAATGCGTAATAAACACCCCCTTAAAACGCAAGAACAATCTAATGAGAAAGCCCAAACACCCCTATTATGAAGCGGCCATAAGATCAATAGGAAAACCTATAGGACACTCCTATAAATGAAGCAATGATTAGAATAATGGAAGAATCGACATGTATAAAAAGTTACTGCAGCTGTAGTTGATTGGCTAAGATGTTAGAATTCTGCATATTCCGAGTCAGATGATTAGATAAGGTAATGGTAATAGAAAAGTATAAAAGGGAATGAATTGTATTAATGATTGCTCACTCTGTGGACTGAGACATTTGTGCATATTTATATGCAAATAAAGAATTGTTCTGCAATTTCATCAGGTCTCCAAGAATGACTTCTTTGAAAATAGAGGAAAGTTTTTCCCACAACATTCTTCAGCATGGGAGGTGCTCATTGTTGGCTTCTCTTGCTCTTACTTTTTGGTTTCACTCAGACTGAACTCCTGTCCAGCACTTAACTTACTACAGCCTTGTCTAGTTAGGTGGATTCATATTGTGGTATTGAAAATGTTAACATTTGCTGGAAAGGGAGTTTAGTATTGTAACTTGTAGATTCAACGTGGACATGGTAAAAAGCAACTCAGTCGGGAAAAATACATTTATTTTATTTTGAATGGCACACAGTAAGTAGCAACATAATAAAACAGCATTTCATTCTCACACTGCTTCATACAACCTAGGGTTGCAGGGAATCAGAGTCTATTCTGGCAGCACTTTATGAAAGGCAGGAAACAATCTTGAGAGTGCACCAGGCCGTTGTTGGTTCCACTCATGCATACGCCTACTGGACAAATTTGCAATCACCAATTAACACACCATGTACTGTATCTTTGAGTGAAAGTCCACAAAGAATATTACATTTACATCTTACATTTACTTTTTTGGCTGACACCATTATCCAAGGCGACTTACAATATTTATGGCCCAATTGGTTATATTTCTTTTGGATTACCAATTGGAGCACATGCAAGTGATGTGACTTGCTCTATGGGCACACAGTGACTATAGCAGAATTTGAACTGAAGGTCTGAGGGTCTGAAGTCCAAAGCCTTAACCACTATGCAAACTTCATATAGGGAATGAATGGGCAGGGGAGTCAAACCACAAACACTGGATATATGAGTTGGTAGTGCTCATCCCTCATACTTTAGAAAAGATGTGAGCACCACAGCCTTTGACTTTGGACTTCAAACCCTGTGGTTGTGGATTCAAATCCTGCTAGTGACACTTTGTGACCATGAGCAAGTCACATCACCTACCTGTGCTACAATCGGAAAAGTAACACAAATGTAACCAATTGTATTTCAGATGTTGTAAGCTCTCTTGGATAAAGGCATCAGCCAAATAATTATAACAATCATAAACAGTAATCAGTGCTTCTTGACTCTTTGTATATTTCCAAAATTACGATCTAGGATGATAAACGAGTATATTGACTTAAAAAGGAGTCATACATGCTTTGGCATGTGATATTATCATGGCACAGGTACCCCTGACATCTGTATTTGTCAGTTAACTAGCTGGATGCATACCTACCCTGAGAAAGGTGTGCCAAACTAAGTCATGGATTAATATTTGTAAAATCATTTTAATAGCAATTTAAAACAACTTAACAAATATTTAAATAGTTATGTATGAAAATGCACTTACATATTGTTTTCCATCTTAAGGAGGGATAAAACTGTCACATCAGAGTTTGTTTTGTCTCTCATGAGCTGCATGCTGACCTAGGTGAGTGTATAAACTTCACAGAATAACTTACTATAACTGTGAACAGGTGACAAACTTAGATCTCATCAGAAGTTGACGCATGGAGGATGTCTCTACGTTATCAGTGATTAGTAGATTTCAGAGGATGTGTGGGAGGACTGATTATTTGATTTTGATATTCTTTATTAACACGAATTACCAGAGCCTACGAAAAAACTCGTAGATCCGGCCCACCTTAAATAGCTTCTTAAATCCGTTCACACCTCTCCGCCAGCATCCTTTGTCCTCTAAATGTGCTGATAAAAGACAAGCTGCCAGCAGCCGGCTATTCCATCCCCTCACCGACTTAGAACGTGCGCAAACTTTTCCCAGCTCATGCCTTGATTGATTATCTGGGAGTGAAGTGGAGTTTTGGAGTGGAAATAATAGATCGTTATTTGGAACACACGCATTTCATGTGTGTTCCGTTTCTACAGTAATCTGTGTAAACACACTGTTAAAACAGAAACTTTTTCATATTTTAGTAATAAATGTTACAAAATGTAGTAAGCAAAAACTATAGAATGTGTAAAGCCTGAGTTCCAAAGATCAAATAAACACTTTTACAAAAGCTTGAAGGATGATATGACTGTTTCCGTGGTACAGCACGCTAAGGTTTGCCTCTTAGAGCGCAGCAGCTTTGCCCTGCCTCACAGATCTGAGTTCGATTCCTGGGTGGGGATAAAGTGTTGCTTTTTTTTTTTTCTTTTTAACCTCAAACGGACATAAAATTTATAAATCTGTATGCACTGTCAGTTAATGAGATCGTTATATTTTCATGTGGGATGCTCCTTTTAAAATATTTTTTTTAACAATTGAGACTGCAATTAACATGAACAACTGTCCCTATAACTGCTATTTTTAAGATCCATAACACACAGACAGACAGAGCACTGCGTAATAGAGAGACAGACAGGCAGAGATATACAAATAAACAGGGAAGGCACATGTACTGAAAGAAAAAAAGATCAACATGTGCGTTGTTCCTGCAGCACTGAATAAGCTCACGCGCTCGAACATCACCCCTCCCCCCATCTGACTCTCTAAGTAACAGCACAGGGGGTGGAATGTCAGATATAGTTCAATGTGATGGGTGTGCTTGTTTGTTTGCACAAAGGCGAGGAACATTCGGCTTGATGTTGGTGAGATTTAATCGCAGATCAGCCTCCACATCCAACTTGTTTCTGTACTTTGTTTTGATAGCTGTGAGTGTGGAAAACCCAGCTTCACATAAATATGTGGTCGCGAAGGGCATCAGCAAGCAGATGGCTTTGTCGGCAAGCTGCGGATACTCCTTCTGGGCCTGGATCCAGAACTCAGATAGGGGGCGCATTTTAAAATCAGAAGCCAATGTGCCATCGCAGGATAGCTCCAGCAACTGTTCTTGTTCAGAAACTGTCAGACTTTGTGGAAGTGCCCCAGTGTCCACTGCAAATGGATTTCGAGCCCAGTTGTTGCTATTTATGGTCGTGGGAAAATAGGTATGGAATTGTTGTTGCAAGCCTGCCAAATGTTCTTCGATATCTGATCTTGCAACATCGTCAAGAGCAAAGGTACTCTCTTTGAGGTAACTGTCCAGGTTCGGGAAGGCGGAAAAATCCAATTGCTGGATACAATTCTGCAACTACTTCAATTTCTTCACCATTGATGCAATTTTGTTGTGGACGTCATAGATGGTGACATTTCCCTGTAATCCTCTGTTGAGATCATTCAGACGTGAAAAAATATCTGCCAGGTAAGCAAGCAGAGAAATCCATGCTGGATCATCCAAGGATGCGCAGTGTTGAAATGGATGGTCGTTGAAGAAAATCCGGACTTCTTCCCGTAACTCAAATAATCGGGTAAGGACCTTTCCTCTGGATAGCCATCTTACTTCAGTGTGCAAGAGTAATTGTAAGTGAGTACAGTAATCCCTCCTCCATCGCGGGGGCTGCATTCCAGAGCCACCCACGAAATAAGAAAATCCACGAAGTAGAAACCATATGTTTATATGGTTATTTTTATATTGTCATGCTTGGGTCACAGATTTGCGCAGAAACACAGGAGGTTGTAGAGAGACAGGAACGTTATTCAAACACTGCAAACAAACATTTGTCTCTTTTTCAAAAGTTTAAACTGTGCTCCATGACAAGACAGAGATGACAGTTCCGTCTCACAATTAAAACAATGCAAATGTATCTTCCTCTTCAAAGGAGTCAGGAGCAGAGACTGTCATAAAGGCAGAGGAAAATCAATAGGGCTGTTTGGCTTTTAAGTATGCGAAGCACCGCGGCACAAAGCTGTTGAAGGCGGCAGCTCACACCCCCTCCGTCAAGAGCACAGAAAGAGAGAGAGAGACAGAGAAAAAACAAGCAAGCAAAAATCAATATGTGCCCTTCGAGCTTTTAAGTATGCGAATCACCATGCAGCATGTCATTTCAGGAAGCAGCTGCACAAAAGATAGCAACGTGAAGATAATCTTTCAGCATTTTTAGACGAGCGTCCGTATTGTCTAGGTGTGCGAACAGCCCCCCTGCTCAATACCCCTACGTCAGGATCAGAGAAAGTCAGCGCAAGAGAAAGAGAAATGTAAGCTGGGTAGCTTCTCAGCCATCTGCCAATAGCGTCCCTTGTATGAAATCAACTGGGCAAACCAACTGAGGAAGCATGTACCAGAAATTAAAAGACCCATTGTCCGCAGAAACCCGCGAAGCAGCGAAAAATCCGCGATATATATTTAAATATGCTTACATATAAAATCCGCGATGGAGTGAAGCCGCGAAAGGTGAAGCGCGATATAGCGAGGGATTACTGTACTTCCCATTTCTTGGCAAATAATATGGAATAGTCGGGATTGAAGCGGACGAGCTTTAATGTAATTCACAACTTTCACTGCCGTGTCCAAGACATTCTTGAGGCGTGGGGGCATTTTCTTTGTTGCTAAAGCCTCTCGATGGATGCTGCAGTGGATCCAAACAACATCTGGTGCAATTTCTTTCACTCTAGCAATCAGTCCACTGTTTATTCCTGACATTGCTCTGGCACCATCAGTGCATATTCCTACACATTTCTCCCAAGGAATGCCATTCTCATTGATGAACGAGGATAATACACCAAACACTAGCTCTGCGGTTGTGTTTGATGGCAATAGACGACAAAAAAGGAGTTCTTCCAGCACTTTCTCGTTCCAGATGTATCTGACATACACGAGAAGATTAGCCTGACTGGCAATATCTGTCGACTCATCCAATTGCAATGAGTAAAACTTGTTGTTTTTCACGCGATGCACAAGAGTCTGTTGGACATCATTTACCCTATCAGAAATTCGAAGCGAGACAGTATCATTTGACAGTGGCACTACATTCAGTTCACTAGCAATTTTTTCGCCACACATTATTGTCACTAGTTGCTTTGCAGCGGGTAAAATTAACTCTTCTCCAATGGTGTGTGGCTTGCCCGCCTTTGCAATAAGGTTGCTCACAACGTAAGATGCTTCCAAGGCTTTCATGTTGATACTTGTAGCCTTTTTCATTATCTTCTTACCGCCTTTCAATTCAGACAGCTTACGGAGGAAATACTCTCGCGGCTTTTCCTGTACTGCTCCATGTTTTGTCTGTATATGGCGCTTTAATTTTGCAGGTTTCATACATTCATTAGAAAGCACTTCATAGCACAAAACGCACTGTGGCTTTGGCTCGTTTTCATCGTCAATGCAGGTGAATCCATAGTCAATATATTTTTCATCGTATTTTCTTACCACTTTTTTTCATTTATTTCCGTGTTTCTGACTAACACAGAGGGCACTTTTATTAGCTGGGAATTATCTGAATAGCCGTCCATGTCAGACTCACGTTGTCCTTCTATTTCTTGTTGACATGCACCGTCTTCCTGACAACTTTCTTGCATTTCTTCCTGGTCAGGTTTTCGCCTTTTCGTTGGCAAAAATCCACTTTTAAGCCACTGATCCATTGAGGATTCTTTATTCTTCCAATCTCTACAGAAGAATATAAAATTTACGTATTAAATAAAATTCATTATCATTAAACCCTTTATCTGCAGCTCTTACCTTAACAAAGTATTCCAGCGAATTAATTAATGAACCCCTGGTAAATAAATTCACGGCAGGCTGTGTACACTATATACTGCTAGGTAAATTTCACACAGGTGCGTTATTACTAAACTGTGGATAAAACAACCTTAAAAGTAATTGCTAGGTCTCAATAAAATTCTTTCTTGACATTACTTTTTTATTACATTATTACTAATTAGTATTATGACACTTCAATGTGTTTACACAGATTACTGTAGAAACGGAACACACATGAAATGCGTGTGTTTCAAATAACGATCTATTATTTCCACTACAAAACTCCACTTCACTCCCAGATAATCAATCAAGGCATGCGCTGGGAGAAGTTCGTGCACTTTCTAAGTCGGTGCGGGGATGGAATAGCCGACTGCAGGCAGCTTGTCATTTATCAGCACATTTAGAGGACAAAGGATGCTGGCGGAGAGGTGTGAACTGATTTAAGAAGCAATTTAAGGTGGGCCGGATCTACGAGTTTTTTCGTAGGCTCTGGTAATTCTAGTGTTATCAAAGCCTATGAAAAAACTTGTGATCCCGGCTCACTTTAAATACGTTCGCACCACTCTGTCAGCGTCTTTTGTGTTGTAAATGTATCGATCAACACAAGCAACAAGCAGCCTACTATCTCATCCCCCCACCAATGCAGAAAAGACAGAAAGTTCTGTCAGCTCAAGTGTGTTTACCTGCGTGTGAGTTGCTGGGAGTTGTAGAGGGTAAATAATAAATTGTTATTTGGAATACATGAATTTCATGTGTGTTCCGTGTCTACAACAATCTATGTAAACAAATCGTTAAAACAGAAACGTTTTTAATGTTTTAGTAATAAATGACAATATGTAGACATGAAGTGTATAATGTGTGAAGCCTGAAGTCCAAATATCAAATAAACACTTTCACAAAAAGTACAAGTATAACAAAACAAGTGCGGTTTTATTCAAGAATATAACTGCAGAGAAAGAACTCGTGTTAGGGTGTGACATTGGCACACCCTTAATATGACCACTTTGGCGGCGCAGCGGTAAGAACTGCTGACTAGTAATTAAAAGATTGCTGGTTCGATCACAGACGCCTTTGTTTCGAGAAGTGAGCTTCTCTTATTCTTAGTATTATAGAATAAAAAAATACATTTGATTTGAGTCTGTAACAGCTGGTGTAAATTTATGGTAGTTGTAAAGGTTAGCATTTTTTTTTATTCAGTTTTATTCTTTCAGTTGCGTTCACACTCCTGCCGATCTGACACTGCTATTTTCAAATAAAGACATGCTATAACAGACGTGAACTCAGATGAGGGTTCTACATCGGAGAAAGAGAACAGGAGCCCTCCCCGCAAGAAACGTCCACTCAAACATAAGAACAACGCAGCTGCACAGGTGTAAAGGCGAAAGATGGCACAGTTTGGATGCAGCAAGAGATTGGGCGCCATTCTGCCAGTCAGTCTGCCCCACACCTGCCCTTCAACGAAACAGCGCGGCTTACAGAGCTCACCAACGTATTGTGCAAAGTCCTGTTGGGGATTATGTTTTGTGATGGTCTTTATACGAAAACCATGTATATGTTACTTACTGTATATAAAAGCCAGATTGAATGGCATTTACCTTGATTTATTTACTTATCTTCCTACAACTTAAAATCACAAGAAGGCTTTGGTAATTCTAGTTTTAATCCCAGAGAGGAAATTGTCTTTTTGCAGGAACTTTGGGGGTCAGAGTGCAGGGTCAGCCATTGTACAGCACCCCTGGAGCAATTTCCAAGTTAAGGCCTCGAGCCTTCCTCAATGGCCAAATGCAGTAGGATCCTTTCTGGCACAGATTTAAACCAGCAACCTTCCAGATACCAGTGCAGATCTTTAGCCACAGTGCCACTACTCCGCCCTACTATTATATGGTTAGTCTTGTCTTCTCAACCATTATTTATTTGGGGACACGGCGTGCAAAAAAACGAATCACACGCCATGGCGCAATGTTAGGGGCTTCGCCTCTAGTGCTGACGTCCGAGGTTTGATTCCCGAGAGGGAGTGCAGTACAGTGTGTACGCCTGATGAGCCCAGAATTAGGGCGAAACACGTGTCGCGTACTCTTTGCATTATTTGACAGTAAACTATTTCAACCATTCTATGATCTGCTTCTCACAACTGAGGGCACCGTGGCGGATGTTAGCTGACTTGCTGACCAACCACAAGCGTTACCTGGTAGGTAACCACCCATATACAATCAGATTGTGATTCAGACTATGAATGCTGTGAATATATATATATATATATATATATATATATATATATATATATATATATATATGCAGTTGGAGATCCACAAAGGGAGAAAAAACGAATCACGTATCATAAAATAGTTTATTCCTGAGCTTTCAACCTCTGTCAGGGGTCTTCATCAGAGGATAATGCTTAGACTTACAAGAATCAAAGGCAATATATAGCAACACATTCAGTATGGGGGGGGGGGGGGGTGGAGGTGACTAAGTCAGTATGATCGGGGGGTTGTATAGTTTAATTAATGTGTATATGTCCTTCCTAAGTTGGCATATGCTGGGTTTATGTCCAAGTGTCTGTTGATGGCATTTTCATCTGATAGCCAGAGAGTTGGGCCGAGTCTTGGCTATCAGATGAAAACGCCATCAACAGACACTTGGACATAAACCCAGCATATGCCAACTTAAGAAGGACATATGCACTTTAATTAAAAGATACACCCACCCCCCCCTTGATCATACTGACTTAGTCACCGCCACCCCCCACCCCCCCCCCCCCCCCCCAATACTGAATGTGATGCTATATATTGCCTTTGATTCTTGTAAGTCTAAGCATTATCCTCTGATGAAGACCCCTGATAGGGGTTGAAAGCTCAGGAATAAAACTATTTTATGATACGTGATTCGTTTTTTCTCCCTTTGTGGATCTCCAACTGCAAATATGCAAACCGTATCACAGACCTTCTCTTCCATATATATATATATATATATATATATATATATATATATATATATATATATATATATATATATATATATATATGTACTGTATGTAAAGTTATATACATATACAGTAAATACGGAGTATATGTTTTTAGGTAGAGGTAATCTGTGGTTATGGTGGTGTGCTTTTGATTTTTGATTGTTTTTTTGTTCATCCTTCATGAACAATGCTAGTGGAAGGAGGAAGAAGATTCTTTTTTGTGTTTCCTTTTTCCTCACCTTTGATTTTTTAACCACTGTAATTATTGTAAATAGCAACTTCACTTATTTTTATTCATGCTTCTTAGGTTTCTTGCAGTGAACGGTGCATATAACACCAAGACTTTGCTTATATTTGGTATGTCTGAAATAAAACCAGAATCTAAGTTTTTGAACTACAATTTTGTGTGTTTCTCAGTCTCTCACCAGCTGGTCACACGATTATAACTCCAGATGCCCAGAGGCTGAGTCTGTACAAAGGTGTCATTGCACAGGGCATCACAAATTGATGAATCATGGGTTATTTTTATGAGTGTCCCTCAAAAAATAAACAGTTTGTAATGGTGGAGTTGGAAGTAGCCGACTTTCAAAATGCCATCTCAGTGACACAAATTTTCAAGCTCTGTATATCCAAAAGTGTTCTTCTGTGTTTCTTCATCAAGCTGCCCCATGACAGATCAATAATCCACATATGCATATTGCATGTGAAGGAGGGATGAGAGTGTACGCCCTACATTATATTTACATCCTCTATTAGCCTGCCCCCCCCTCCAGCTTTCTCAGGGTAAAGCTTTGTTAGTACAAGCTCTGTCTGCCCTGAGGACTCTTTCATCACACAAGCTTTGCAGTTTTTCATCTAAAAATGCACAGAGCTCCCTTGAACAATCAATGTCCAATCGGCAGGCCTCCTACTTCTGCACCTGTCTTTTCATGCTGTTGGCATCTCTCTGCATGGAGTTTCTTGACTACAAGGGGTATCCTGCTGCTGTCCGGCTTGACTTAACTGAGCAGCTGGCAAAGAGGGAGATGCTTTCGCATTCTGGTGAGAGAGTGTGTGTCAGAAATTCTTAAATCATGATAAATGTGCCAACACAGGCAGATCTGTTGGTGGGGGCTCTGAATGACAGTGATTTATGACCATGGAGGATTCTCCCAAGCTATTTCTGTTTGAAATACTCAAGTACCAAATGCCAAAAAAAAAAAAGAAAAAAAGAAGGAGGCTTAAATCCTTCAACTGAAGACACTCGGTGAACTATGGTGTATGAAGAGTAGAGTCCTGGCCTTTAAAGACCCTAACCTACACCGTGCTTAGACAGTTTGTGTAGACAGGCCACCAATGAATATAGGCAGACAAGTGTGGCCATCTTTAAATGGAATGAAATCAGCCAAACAATCTCTAGTGTAATGTTTATAAAAGCTCTGATCCCTTTTTAATGCTTTGTGAGCGTTTCATTGGTGATGGAGCATATCTGTGTTGATGTGAATGCCTAGGCACATGGAACTACCCAGTACTCTGTCTAGAATGCACAAACCCTTAACATCAATGGCTTCAGTGGCTAAGTTTGTGTAATTAATGTGTGCATTTAAACAGAGATAAAGTAACAGTTATATTATACCCAAGTTTCCTTTTCGTGTTTTCTTTATAATTAATCTCTTTGTATTCATTTTAAATATGATTTTGTCAGTATTGTTATTGATTATGTGTTATTGTTTTTTAAATACTGTAGCGAATCATTATACTTATAATGCAAGGAACACAACACACACAAGAGGCTTAGATAAATAGATAGACGGTCATGTGGACTTCTGGCTTTGTAATCCATCAATGTAGGGGCATCACGGTGCTTTGATCAGGTGGTGGTGGCACAAGTCGCCACCTCAGAAAACCGGAAAAAGAACAGAAGGGAAAGTAGGGGTTAGTATGGATTTTGAATATGAATACCATGAATAATAATGATAATTAATTGAATATACAGAGCATCAGGATTAAACTAAGATGAAGCAATGAGAAAGCCGTGTTAAAGTAATGTGTTTTTAGCAGTGTTTTAAAGTGCTCCACTGTATTAGCCTGGCGAATTCCAATTGGCAAGCTGTTCCTGATTTTAGGTGCATAACAGCAGAAGGCCGCCTCACCAGTTCTTTTAAGTTTAGCTCTTGGAATTCTAAGCAGACACTCATTTGAAGATCTAAGGTTACGATTTGGAGTGTAAAGTGTAAGACATTCCGAAATATAAGATGGAGCAAGATTATTTAAGGCTTTGTAAACTATAAGCAGGATTTTAAAGTCAATTCTAAATGACACAGGTAACCAATGTAGTGACATCAAAACTGGAGAGATGTGCTCGGATTTTCTTTTCCTAGTTAAGATTCTAGCAGCTGCATTCTGCACTAGTTGCAATTGATTTATGTCTTTTTTTGGTAGTCCTGAGAGGAGTGCATTACAGTAATCTAGTTGACTTAAAACAAAAGCGTGGATTAATTTCTCAGCATCTTTCAGTGATATAAGAGGTCTAACTTTTGCTATGTTTCTTAAGTGGAAAAATGCTGTCCTAGTAATCTGATTAATATGTGAGTTAAAATTCAGGTCAGAGTCAATAGTTACCCCTAAATTCTTGACTTTTAATCCTAATGCATCTAGTTTATTTCTAATAACCTCATTATATCCATTATTGCCAATCACTAAAATTTCTGTTTTCTCTTTATTTAGTTTGAGAAAGTTACTCCTCATCCATTCAAAAACACAAGTAAGACATTGTGTCAGTGAATCAAGAGGGTCGTCAGGCGCCACTGATAAAAAGTATCGTGGATGAATTCAGTCTAGTATTTCAATTAGAATTTAGTCTAGTTTGCTAGTTTTAGTTTGCTCATTCACAGAGATATCCAGTTCCTGTTAACCTCCTTTGTTTTTCACACTGTTTGATCCAATCAGATGAAATCTGTTCAGCGTTAAATTAGCATCTGAAATAAGAAGTTTAACACTAGAATTATCAAAGCCTACAATCCTGGCCCACCTTAAATCCATTCGTACCTCTCCGTCAGCGTCTTTGTGTTGTAAATGTGTCAATCAACACAAGCAGCAAGAAGCCTGCTATCGCAAACTCCCCCCACGCCCACCACCAACACAGAAATGGCAGAAAGTTCTCTCAGCTCAAGTGTTTATCTGCATGTGAGTTGCCTGGAGTTGTAGAGGGTAAATAATGTATCATCATTTAGAATACATACATTTCATGTGTGTTCCGTGTCTACAATGATATGTGTAAACACATTGCTAAAACAGAAATGTTTTTCATGTTTTAGTAATAATTGACACAATGTAGACATGGAGTGTATAATGTGTGAAGCCTGAAGTGCAAATATCAAATAAACACTTTCACAAAAGGTACAAGTATAACAAAACAAGTGCACTTTTATTCAAGAATATAACTACAGAAAAAGAACTCGCGTTAGGGTGTGACACTGACACACCCTTAACATGACCACTTTGGTGGTGCAGCGGTAAGAACTGCTGACTCATAATCAAGACGTTCCTGGTTCAATTCTGGATGTCTCCATTTTGAGTAGTGAGATGCTCTTATACTTACTATTATAGAAGAAAAAAAAACATACATTTGATTTGAGTCTGTTACAGCCGGTGTAAATTTATGGTACTTGTAAAGGTTAGTTTTTTTGTTTTTTTTTAATTCAGTTTTATTCTCTCAGTCACGTTCTCGTTCACCCCAATCTGACACTGCTGTTTTCAAATAAAGACGTGCTATAACAGAGGTGAACACAGATAAGGACGAGGGTTCTACATCAGAGAAAGAGAACAGAAGCCCTCCCCACAAGAAACGCCCAGTCACCCATAAGAACAACGCAGCTGGACCAGACGTAAAGGCAAAAGATGAGCAAAAGGGTGGGCATCATCCTACCTGTCAGTCTGCCCCACACCTGTACTTCAAAGGAAAAGCAGCACTTACAGAGCTCGCCAAGGTATTGTGCAAAGTCCTGTTTGTGATTATGTTTTGTGATGGTTTTTATACAAAAAAACATTTATATGTTACTTATGTAAAAACCAGATTGAATGTTATTTACCTTGATTCATTTACTTATCTTCCTACAGTGTAAAGTCACAAGTAGACTGCAGAGCTTCCTCTGTTTGATCGACACGGGCGTGCTCACAAAGTACTGTACATGTGTACTGAAGTGACTTTAACTGCAGGTACAAGCTCCACACAACTGTTGTTACTGTTCTGCCTTTGTCCAGAAACAGTTTCATAAGCTTTACGACCTTAGTCTCAGAAAGTCTTTCTCCCGTGAGGTGACAGGGATCTTTTCCTGAATAAGATAAAACATGGTTGTGTAGGGTGCACAAGTGTTAATGTGGTTCTCTACAGTGCCCAAAATGCCACAGTACTTGAACCCGCTGTGACTTGCCATGAGATGTGACAGTTCATTCAGCTTGAGAGATGAGATGAGAAACCTCTCCACCTTATTTTCATCCTTGCAGCGCTCCTTAAGTGGTAGTGATCACATTGCTACCAGCTGAGTATGGGAATATTTAGTATATTCCATTTTATGTTCCTTAGAGTTAATTACATTCTTAGATTATGTAGACATAAGGTAGCCTTCAGATCCTCTGTGCTTTCCCTATGACATCTTTTAGTTCGCAGCTTGTCAGAAAGACAATTGAGACAAGCCAATGCTCAAGTTTTTGATAACAGCAGCATATCATCAATTTAAAATTCATTTAAAAATTTATAGTGACAAGACAGATGCCAGCTTACATCTAATCATAACATTAATAATTAATAATTGTTAGAAAAAAATTTAAAAAGGGAAGAGAGAGAGAGCTTCTGTAAAAGTCTGCTGCCTGCACAGTGCCCAGAAGTATACAAAAGGCTGAGAGCAAAGGTAGAACTTTAACCCTAATTTGATTCCCACTTATCTCCCAAAAGATTAGAATGAAGTCCAAAACGTAGTTCAAACAAAGAAAAAATATTAAAAGTATTATAAAAATTGAAATATATCTAACATAAGTCAACACATGCATCAGTAAAGTAAAAATGTATATAAACAATCCAATCAATAATAATAATCAAGCAAGAAAAGGTTTTGAATGATTGATCTAAATTGGTTTCCATTATTATAACCTGCCATGTAGTTTTAAGTTTTACTTTCTATATAACATTTGTTTGAAAGGACCTCAATGGTATAGAGAAGAAAACCGTATTAAAAGCAGTTGATCACCTCACCTAGGTGAAATGGCATTCCAGGATTCTTGCATTCACTATCATCTAAAAAATGGGCAACATCTGACTGTACACCACACTGTGCTAACTATTTAAAATTGTGCGCATAGTACTAATTTGATGGCTTTGGGAATCCTGTTTCTTTTGTGTTAGAGTTTTTAAGCACCACTTAATTTATCTGTCCTGGTTCCTTTTCCCCCCGAACTGGTGCACCACTCACTTTGAAAAAGAGAGAAGTCCTTTACATCACAGCTCAGCAGAGCCAGACAAGGAACTGCAAATCATCCCCCTACCCCTTAAAATGATACCCTCCAATTATCAAAAAATAGGAAATGTGTTTTAAAGAGTAAAGGTAGCAGGAACAGTGAAAATACTCAAAGCATGTAGAAGTCACTAAAATTTGTTCTTTGGATCATGTGGACTGTGCACCTAAGGTAGGCTCCCATGATGTTGAAGCTGAGGGATCACCTCCAAGCTTTATATTAAGTTCAGTGGATTCAATTATAGCCTGCAATAATAGTGGTCATTTCTTAATATTGTAAACATTTCTTCTGATCTTTCTGAACCTTTTGAACATTTGTTTGTTAAAAAGATTAGAACTGTGGAATATGGACAGGCTTTTGTTTGTTAGGTTTGTCTTTTTTGTACAACCTTTTCAATTCAATTTTGCTATTGCTCTTTTTCTTTCTTGAAGTTTTGAAAATAAATTCTTGAAACATTAAGAAATTCTGTATTTGCCATTTTGGGTCTTTGCTTTTCCATTTTTAAGTAATTTTCTGCTTTATGATTTGTACAGGCAAAAGGCATGCTTCCAGATTTTGGAGAAAGACTTTTTTGGGGTTCTATGCCTCTGGGGAGCATTGAGCCCTACTTTTGGAATCTAAACCTCAATCTAGAGGAAGATCAGATTATTGAAGAGCCATGACAGCCCAGCAACATATAGAGCCTTGTACTCAAGGTAAATATCATCAACCGAGGCATTTTTTAGCAACTTGTTGTTCCTAAGCTCCTATGATGTGCAAAGTCCCTAACTCTGCTTCCTTAAAGGAAAGTGTGTCGGTGGAATTTAGAAGATCTTTAAAGTGCTCCCATCACCATCCGACTATATCCGCAGGTGAAGTCAGCAGCACTCCATCTCTGTTATTAACCGTGTTGGTGAAGCACTGCTCCTCTCTCCTTATTCGTCTAACAGTTTGCCAGAACCACTTCAAAGCCAGCCGAATGTCATTTTCCATGGCTCCAACAAACATCTCCCACAACCAGTTTTTGCTTCCACACCTACCATTGCCACACTCTGCTTGGCCTGTCGGTAACTCTTAACTGCCTCTGGAATCCCACAAGCTAACCAAGCTAAAAAGATTTCTTTCGTCTGTCTGAAATCTCCCTTTACTGCCTGCATCCACAGGCACCAATTGAGGATTACCATTATGGCAGACACCAATGACCTTACAACATAGCCCCCCTTACAAGATGTGTCCCTGAAACATGGCCAGTTCGGGTTCAATGTCCCCAGCCTCCTTCAGAATGTAAGACAAATTTGTCTGTGGAGTGAGTTTAAGATTTCCCAGATGGGGGCATCTGCCAAACATTCATAGCAAACCCTCATTATACGTTTGGGTCAGCCTTGTCTGTCTAGCATCTTCCCTGCCATCTGATCCATCTCACAAGCTAGGTGGTGATCAGTTGACAGCTCAGTCCCTTTCTTCACCCGAGTGTTCAAGATATATAGTTGTGCATCTGATGTCATGACTACGAAATCGATCATCGACCAACAGCCTATGGTGCTCTGGTGCCAAGTTCACTTATGAACACGTTTATGCTTGAACATGGTTTTTGTTATGGACAAACTGTGACTAAGAATAACCCCAATGCTGAAATGTGTACATTACACATGGAAGTATAATTTCACTCTTATAACAAAGAAGACCTGGCCTCATTTATTTCAAACAGACATTTCAACTGATCAATGTAAAGCTGTGTTGGTGTCCAAGGGTATTGAAATGAATGATCAGTTGTGCAAATGCATCTTCCTATTAAGAGGGAATTGATGTCAAATTGTATGCCCAATAAGGCCTTAAAAGTTCTAGATGAATCACCAAAATGATGGAGCTTGAAATGTAATAGTCTATTAATAGTGGGGAAATATACTGTAATAGGAAATGTGAGGATTCTAGGTCCTAGAAACTAATACTTCTCTCTTCAAATAAGAAAGCTGGACTATTCACATGCATTAAGATGGCTTTGCTTCATGGGAGAAGAAATCAATCTGAAAAGAAATAAAACAAAAATGACTTCTAACTGTACCTTGCTATTTTTACATATGTACCCACAACACTGCATATCAGATGTATTTTATGCAGTAAATTAGAGAGGACATTAATGTCTCTGCATTTCCATTAAAATCAGCCCTAAGAGATAATGAATTAAACACACTTAAATGTTTAATAATGCAATTTTGAGCCATTTGTAAATGAGAGCAGATTGCCTGGCTGCCATTTGGAAGCTTGGTCTTTAATAAAAGACCAGTTGGGTAATCCAGACATAAATCATGAAGAAAATAGCAAAAAAGCCAATGCAGAAATAAAAGAATAATACAAATAAATAATTACAGTATATTAAAAAGCACCTGCTTTAAGAAGGAATGAATCAGTCATTTATTCATGGATGATGATGTTGATGATGATGATGATGATGTCTATTATTAAGACTGCTAGTGCACCATCATTCATCCCACACAAATTAATTTTTTTCTTAAAGCTATCAATGCTCTGTCAACTATGTGCATGCACTTGGGCTTTATAAAAGCCATGGTGAGAGGTAGATATTAATGATTTTTATTGAAGAAGGCAGTCATGTTCAATGCTACTCTGATCATGAGGTATTCACAATGATAAACTGGAAGGCAGAAGGGAGGTCACCTTTCAATTTTCATGGCAAAAATGAAACTGTCTTAAACAGATGAAGAACTCTATGTTGTGAGTGACATGGTATTCTTTTTAAGGCATATCTTAAAAAATAAATAAAGTGAACAAGTTCAGAGATAAGTAAATGCATAGCTGTGTAGTGTGGCAATTTAACCAATTGCTTCTTTGTGGCCTTGGAAAGCAGCTAAATACTACAGCACCAGACAAAATATCACATTTCATTAATTAATCAAAACTGTATTGTAAATGACTGGATTGTAAATGTAAAGAAGAGCTGTTTTCCTCTGAAACTTCAATCTAAAGCTGTAACCAGAAGGGGGCACTACTGAGCCCCCAACCACAGACCTAATAATGCTCAACACAGTCAGAGGGCTCAAATAATGGATTTTAATCCACCAAACACGTTATAGAAAGAAGAACAACCAATGACCATACAAAATCAATAAAGCTTTTATCTCTCCTTCCACCTCTTGTTTGAGTGTCGCCAAGGGTAAGGCAGTGGGCTCCTTTTATACTGGACCCAGAATGGCTTCTGATGACCCAGCATAACTTGTGGGGTACTTCCAGGTTGTTTGAAATCTTGGGCAGTCCTTCCCCAATAATCTCCCTTTAGGCACCCAGGGACTACGACAGGATTGCATTTCCGGATTCCAGTACCCATGAACCCCTGTGGGTTTTCCAAGCTGGGACACCTCCAGAGGACCACTGCCACCTAATGTATGGGGGATGGAACTGTTCCTGGCCTCCGGTCTCTGCTCATCCAAACCCCTGGCACCTCCATCTTGGTAGGAGTTCATGCCATTGTCCAGCCGGGTTGCCCACCTGTCCTCCGTTGCACTCACACAGCATTGAATCTCAGCTTCATATTATTAGTGTAATGATGTGATCATTGTTGTTTAAAAGAAATATGTTACAAATGACACCCTTTTGCTTTTCAGAATTTCCAATAGGGACCCCCCAAAAAAGACAGCAATTAAAATAAAAAAATGAAACAATTTGCATTACCCCATCTACATATTTATTGACTATAAACTGTCATTTAAACTATTTTAATGGGATGGAATTCTTGGAAAGTGAGAGGATGCCTGAGGAGTGGAGAAGAAGTGTACTGGTGCCGATATTCAAGAATAAGGGGGATGTGCAGGACTGCAGTAACTACAGGGGAATAAAAATTGATGAGCCACAGCATGAAGTTATGGGAAAGAGTAGTGGAAGCTAGGTTAAGAAGTGAGGTGATGATTAGTGAGCAGCAGTATGGTTTCATGCCAAGTAAGAGCACCACAGATGCAATGTTTGCTCTGAGGACGTTGATGGAGAAGTATAGAGAAGGCCAGAAGGAGTTGCATTGCGTCTTTGTGGACCTGGAGAAAGCATATGACAGGGTGCCTCAAGAGGAGCTGTGGTATTGTATGAGGAAGTCAGGAGTGGCAGAGAAGTACGTAAGAGTTGTACAAGATATGCACGAGGAAAATGTGACAGTGGTGAGTTCTACGGTAGGAGTGACGGATGCATTCAAGTTGGAGGTGGGATTACATCAGGGATCGGCTCTGAGCCCTTTCTTATTTGCAATGGTGATGGACAGGTTGACAGATGAGATTAGACAGGATTCCCCGTGGACTATGATGTTTGCTGATGACATTGTGATCTGTAGCGATAATAGAGAGGTGGAGATATGTTCTAGAGAGGAGAGGAATGAAGGTCAGTATGAACAAGACGGAATACATGTGTGTAAATGAGAGGGAGATCAGTGAAATGGTGAGGATGCAAGGAGTAGAGTTGGCAAAGGTGGATGAGTTTAAATACTTAGTACAGAGTAATGGGGATTGTGGAAGAGAGGTGAAAAAGAGAGTGCAGGCAGGATGGAATGGGTGGAGAAGAGTGTCAGGAGTAATTTGTGACAGACGGGTATCAGCAAGAGCGAAAGGGAAAGTCTACAGGACGGTAGTGAGACCAGCTATATTATATGGAGTGGAGATGGTGGCACTGACCAGAAAGCAGGAGACAGAGCTGGAGGTAGCAGAGTTAAAGATGCTAAAATTTGCAACTGGGTGTGACGAGGATGGATAGGATTAGAAATGAGTACATTAGAGGGTCAGCTCAAGTTGGACAGTTGGGAGACAAAGTCAGAGAGACGAGATTGCGTTGGTTTGGACATGTGCAGAGGAGAGATGCTGCGTATATTGGGAGAAGGATGTTAAGGATAGAGCTGTCAGGGAAGAGGAAAAGGGGAAGGCCTAAGCGAAGGTTTACAGATGTGGTGAGAGAGGACATGCAGGTGCTGGGTGTAACAGAACAAGATGCAGAGGACAGAAAGATATGAAAGAAGAGGATCCGCTGTGGCAACCCCTAACGGGAGCAGCCAAAAGAAGAAGAAGAGGAATGGGGTTTGCCAAGAAGCATGTTACAGTATATACTCACTACCCTTTTATTTTAATTTTATACTGTAGGTACTGTAGACACGTATTTCAGTCTTTCCAAAATTCTTCTGTTACTAGAAAAGGTTCTAGCATGAAGTATGACGTGTAAACAAACACTGCACAGGCCAAGTGTCATCATTTTAAAAGTTTTGCTAAAATTCAAAGTAAAACATTTCACACAAAAATTACAAGAAATTTTGATATTACCAAATTACAATAACTTCTTGTTTATGTTTCTGTTGAAGGATCAAATCTTAGTTACATTTCTTTAAGTTTATATATATATTTACATTCACATATATGTTCACATTTAGGAAACTACAGTGCATCCGGAAAGTATTCACAGCGCATCACTTTTTCCACATTTTGTTATGTTACAGCCTTATTCCAAAATGGATTAAATTCATTTTTTTCCCTCAGAATTCTACACACAACACCCCATAATGACAACATGAAAAAGGTTTACTTGAGGTTTTTGCAAATTTATTAAAAATAAAAAAATTGAGAAAGCACATGTACATAAGTATTCACAGCCTTTGCCATGAAGCTCAAAATTGAGCTCAGGTGCATCTGTTTCCCCTGATCATCCTTGAGATGTTTCCTGCAACTTAATTGGAGTCCACCTGCGGTAAATTCAGTTGACTGGACATGATTTGGAAAGGCACACACCTGTCTATATGAGTTCCACAGTTGACAGTTCATGTCAGAGCACAAACCAAGTATGAAGTCAAAGGAATTGTCTGTAGACCCTCCGAGACAGGATTGTCTCGAGGCACAAATCTGGGGAAGGTTACAGAAAAAATTCTGCTGCTTTTAAGGTCCCAGTGAGCACAGTGGCCTCCATCATCCATAAGTGGAAGAAGTTTGAAACCACCAGGACTCTTCCTAGAGCTGGCCCGGCCATCTAAACTGAGCGATCGGGGGAGAAGGGCCTTAGTCAGGGAGGTGTCCAAGAACCCGATGGTCACTCTGTCAGAGCTCCAGAGGTCCTCTTTGGAGAGAGGAGAACCTTCCAGAAGGACAACCATCTCTGCAGCAATCCACCAATCAGGCCTGTATTTTAGAGTGGCCAGACGGAAGCCACTCCTTAGTAAAAGGCACATGGCAGCCCACCTGAGTTTGCCAAAAGGCACCTGTAGGACTCTCAGACCATGAGAAAGAAAATTCTCTGGTCTGATGAGACAAAGATTGAACTCTTTGGTGTGAATGCCAGGCGTCACATTTGGAGAAAACCTGGCACCATCCCTACAGTGAAGCATGGTGATGGCAGCATCATGCGGTGGGGATGTTTTTCAGCGGCAGGAACTGGAGACTAGTCAGGATAAAGGGAAAGATGACTGCAGCAATGTACAGAGACATCCTGGATGAAAACCTGCTCCAGAGCGCTCTTTGACCTCAGACTGGGGCGACGGTTCATCTTTCAGCAGGACAACGACCCTAAGCACACAGCCAAGATATCAAAGGAGTGGCTTCAGGACAACTCTGTGAATGTCCTTGAGTGGTCCAGCCAGACCCAGATTTGAATCCGATTGAATATCTCTGGAGAGATCTTAAAATGGCTGTGCACTGACACTTCCCGTCCAACCTGATGGAGCTTGAGAGGTGCTGCAAAGAGGAATGGGCAAAACTGGCCAAGGATAGGTGTGCCACGCTTGTGGCATCATATTCAACAAGACTTGAGGCTGTAATTGTTGCCAAAGGTGCATCAACAAAGTATTGAGCAAAGGCTGTGAATACTTATGTACATGGGATTTCTCAGTTTTTGTATTTTTAATAAATTTGCAAAAACCTCAAGCAAACTTTTTTTCACATTGTCATTGTGTTGTGTGTAGAATTCTGAGGGAAAAAAAATGAATTTAATCCATTTTGGAATAAGGCTGTAACATAAAATGTGGAAAAAGTGCTGCGCTGTGAATACTTTCTGGATGTACTGTATATGCCTCTGGACTTTTCCTTTCTTTAAAACTCATTCTAGTCTATCTATCTATCTATCTATCTATCTATCTATCTATCTATCTATCTATCTATCTATCTGTAATATTACACCAGAAATACTGCAGAATATTAAGAATGTTCCAGTAACATACAGGGTTATAGGGGATAAAAAAGAACCTTTCCATTATCCATGTAGCTGTGTAAAACTTAGGCTTCATTTCAATTAAGCAAACGTGATGTTAACATTAACATCAGTTTAGTAGGATTGACTCTTACAGGTACTAGGCAGTGACTAATTTTTATTTGTATTACATAAAGCATTCACAGTAATGAAAGCAGTGACAAAAAATATAGAAAAACTGTGGGATTTTTAAATGATATATATTGTCATGTATATACAGTATGGGAACACTTTGAGAGTTCTCATTTACAAGTAATATTACTGTACAGTAAGAGCCATTCGCATAATAATTTGTAAATGCCAGTTGATTAGCCATGTCTTTGTGTACAATAACAGGTCCTCTATTAGGGGGTTGGGTTAGATGATTGCTGTCAAGCAGGACATGGAGCAACAGTTTTTTCACCATTTTAGTTGGTAATAGGTTTAAAGTAAAGGAAATGGTATTTTTGGAAATATGTTTTGACAAGTTTAATAAGTTTATTATGTTTTTTAATTTGCGTATATTTTGTAACAAAGTTCATTAAATTATATAAAAGAAGTTGCTAGTAGTTTAACATGTCAGAAATCTTCGATCTTGCTTAAAGGTGCACTTAACAGGGAGTCGCCACTATAACAACTGGGGGGGGGGGGGGGGGGTATCACTAACTATGTCTTAATCTTCATCCACGTTTTGAACGCTCACCAGCTGAGAAAACATGTGACCCAGTTTCTGCTCACTGCATGAAGCCCCTCCACTTCCAGACTGACTGCATAAAAGCCTTCAAACCACTGGAACTCAGGATTTAGATGAGAACCTGCACTAAAGCTAGAAGGATCAATCCCTTGCCCTAGTTTTTTTTTTTTTTTTTTTTGCATTGGCTATATGCGAAGCCTTTTTGTGCCCTTGTGTGCTATTAGATTTAATTTTTTTCTAACTCCAATTAAACATAGTTATCAGCTAGTACCCCAACCCTTTTCATTTTTATTTCTCTATTCATACAATGTGAATATAATTTGTGTGTGTCTGTGCGTGTGTGTGTGTGTGTATTATGTATGTGTTAGAAATTCAGGTGCATATATAAATTAATCACCTTTAATTTTTATTTTACCACAACACCATCTTATTTTTGTTAAAGGCGTTGCCATTTTCTGCAAGGACGTGTATCTAGATTTCTAGGTTAACGGGTGGCTGCATTTGGTAATGTTATTGAATACTTAAACCAGCTCCTCAGTACACACTCCAAGTTTGACAACTACTATTTGTGCTATTTAAAGTGTCTCAGGTTTTGAATTCTTTGATTATGATCTTGTGACAGTTTCTTCACTTTGATTTTGGTTCACATTTTGGGTTTAGATTATTAGGTTCTCTTTCATGGTATTCATAGCGCTTGTTTATTTACCTGCAGTGTAGCTGTTGTGGGGACACAAAGATTCACACCAGCCGAGGATGGTGATATATTTAGTTTATTGTGAAGACTTCAGGATCACACCCAGCCTTGACCCAGCATGCACACACTCCCACACAGAGACACTGATAAGTAGCACAATAAACCAACAAACAATAATGAATATATTAGTCAAATAATGAACAAAGGACATACAATATTACATAAAAACGAGTATGCAAAGGCCCTCTTCAGAACCCTGACAGCAACAACAAATTATAAAACTGACAACAAACAATAAACGCTAACAACAGTGTCCCACATGTTCTGATAAAGCAGAAGCAGATAAGGATGGAGAGCAGAATGAACACCCCTGTGAACAGTCCTCCAAATGAAAGTTTTCTCTTACCGGGTTCCACTTGTGGCGTTGTGGTATGAAGACTTGGCGTGATCTCCCCAGACGTATCCAATCAAGACAAACTCAAGCAAACAAGCAGCCACAGGACAGTACATACATCCAGATAGAAGCTGTAATCCACAGAGATTGTGTGTGTGATGCTTAGTAATGAACAGATGGACTATCGTGATCCTCCCACCGTCTTTTAGGTTCCTTTTTAAAGAGCCCGTCTGGCTCAATCTTCTTCCCAGCAGCCCCTGCTCCCTTCGAATCTGCCCAAAGGTGTTAAACCACTGGGGCTTCTGGGATATGTAAGACATTTTATGTCACGCTGGTACAGTGATTTATTTTTTGACTCGTTTTCATATTTTTTCTCCAAGTTCTGCTGTTTTTCTTTTCTTGTGCACACTTACCATGTCCTAAAGCTCTTCACTTCTCTGCTCTGCTCTCATCTGTATCTGTCTTCTCACAGCACTAATTCTATTTTGATTCTTTCCTGTCTTCTTAACATCATCCAAGCCATTATCCCAACTCACTTTTTGATTCTAGACTCATTTTCCTCCTACTGAATTACAACCAGGTTTTCTTCTGTGGCCTGTAATTAATTTCTGTTTTATGGTTGTTTTTGGTTCATATTTTATCATTTTTATATGTTTATGTTATTACTGTAACTTTTTGCATGCTATTATTGTACTGTTCCTTTAATTATGCAGGGATTTTCCTGTTCTTTGTGGGTGGTGCCTCAGAAGGTTGGGCCACCCAGATGTCTCTGTTGTCGGGTTCTCCTTCATTTCATTTGGAGTTACTGGTTTTCTGACTTATTTTTTCACTTGTTGTTGGTTTTGCATTTGTTTTTGTATTATGTGACTGTCCAGGTTAGCTCCACACTCTCCGGTTGCTTCCAGAAGCCTTTTGAACCTGAAATCAGCTATAGTCATAAACCGAGATAAGCAAATGAGGAGACATTCAGTCAGCAAGGGGTTGGTGCAAAGTGCGTCAAGTGCTTTTATTAAAAACCGAAGTGTTCAATAAAGTGCAATGAAAAATGATCATCCACAAATAAATAAATAATTCTTAAAATCCAAGTGAATAGGCCATGAGTTAAAATTCCATAAATAAGGATAAAATAATAATAAAACACACAGTCATTGGGTCATTGATCTTTGTCCCTTCACCTGAGCCCAGCGCAGCTTCATCTCTCTTGTCTCCCCAGTTCACCCTCATGGCTTGCTCTGCCAGCAGTGACACCAGCATCTGCCTGTCCCGCTTTCTGACCGACATCTTGGCTGCACGGAGTCGGCTGTCCTCACATCGTCCTTCTTGCTCTGTTGGTGTCCCTCTGATCCCTAGGGAGGTCTCCTCCACCATTGTATCTGCATTTCTATTTAATCAGTGAGTATCGATCTGCCTCATGGAGTGCCGTTTGTTTGCTCCACCACAAGGTTATCAACTGCTCTACTTTCTCTCCCTCTAGTTGGCTGTCAGGCACCTGTTTTGGCACTCACTCATGGTCTTCCATCTCTCGTTATTAGTTCTCCCTTAGTTCTCCCTTTTGTCTGCTGTGCAGGCTCCTTTTTTACTGCCTGATAGGATGCAGGTGCTATCTGCCACCTATTCCGAAGTGTGAATGAGGCATCTGCTTGATCCGTTTGCTTTTGTATGTGATCAGCCAAGCATCCCAATGTGCACAGGTGCACCCGCACCCGTTAGATGTATGCATATTCCTGGACGCAATTATGTATTTGAAATTGCACTTCATTACGGACCTTTTATCACAAATTATTCATTATTTACTTATTTCACTGACACCTTTATCCAAGAAGATTTACAATACTTGAGATATAACTGGTTACATTTATTTATTTATTTTTTTCACATTTGAAATAAACTTGCTCATGGTCACACATCACCAGTAGTGAGATTTGAACCCACAACCTCAGGGTTTGAGGTACATAGCTTTAACCACTACACCACACTTTCTGATTGTGGAATTGGGACTTCTTTACTTCTGATGGCCTTTTTAGGTAATTCCTTTTTTGCAGAGGTTACGTAGCTCTTCCGACAGAGACAAGACGTTCCATGTGCCTACCTGGATGGGCTGCCTCAAATTGGGACCTGAGTGCTGCTGTGCAGCAGGTGATGCCTCAGCACCACACCATTTCTGATCCCCGACAGGCCTGATCTCATTGTCTGTGTGACGGTTTTGACTCTTCCGGGAATGAGGCTCCCTAGAGCTTTTCCCCATCCCCTTCATAATGCAAGCAGCCTTCCTATGGGTGGTTGTAGCAGAGCTACTCCCTTTGTGTCATCTCAGAGGTGTGTGAAGTTTTTTGTTACTGTGGCTGGAGTGCAAATCCTGCCACCCACCCCAATGATTTCCCTGCAAGTTGGTGGACACAGTGGCGGCACTCTCTGAGGTGCGTAGACCTGGGACTGGTCAGATCTCTGTAGGTGGGTACACCTTTTATTGATCTGGTCGCTTTGATGGCTGTCATACTTAGGGAGTAGCTGTAGTGGATCGGCTTCTTCTGATGGTGTTCAATGTCACTCCTTTCAACTAATGTATTATGAGATGCAGATTATGGCACTCTCTGGGTGCCTTGTTTGTTGTCTCTGTGTATGTTCCGACCACAGTGAGTGATGTCTCGGTGAGGGAGACATTTTATTCTCAACTTCACTCAGTGGTTGATGGGTGCCTGCAAGGTGATACTTTTCTTGTCATGGGTGCAACCACTGGCACTGGTGCTGGCTATGAAGACTGTGTCGGTCCCCCATGGGTCTGGTGACCTTCGTGAAAGTGGCCCTATGTTCCTTGACTTTGCAAAAGGTCAGGGGCTGCAAATTACTGGATCCTGGTTCCTGCACCCTGAGGAATTTGTGAGCAAGTCACACACCATCCATTGGCTAGTGACCCACATTCTGCTTTCAGAGGAATCAAAGCATTATGCACATCCTAATCTGTTCCTCAGAGAGTCGCAGTCAGGGCAGGCGATGGAACATTCTCTTACGGATGACACTGTCTGTGATCTGTGATCACCTGCTCCCTTACCAGAGATCAGAGCAGTCTGGGTTTACGCCTAAGAGGTCTACCATCCCCTGACACTGAGGGTTCTTATGGTGTCCAAACATGAATATTGGCAGAGTTTTTTTTACAGCCTTTGTCTATTTTTGTAAAGCATTCGACTCAGTTGATTGAGCTGCCTTGTGGGTCATCCTAAGACTTTGCAGGATCCCTTCAAGGTTACTGGATATCATGGCCGGCCTGTACACTGGTACTGTAAGTGCTGTGCACAGTGGAGGCAGAACCTCAGCAGTTTTCCCAGTTGATTCTGGGGTTCATCAGGGTGTGTTCTTTCTCCTACTCTGTTCAATGCTTGCATGGACTAGGTGTTGTTCAAGGTCGTGGGGTCCAGCAGCTCTGGGCATCTGTTGGCGAAGAAAGATTCACTGATCTTGACTTTGCTGATGATGCTGTGGTCTTCGCGGAGTCAATGGAGGTTCTGATCAGGGCTCTTGAGAGAGAGTTAGGAGTCTGAGTGTCTGGGCTTGCAAGTGTCCTGGATAAAAACCAAGATCCAGGCCTTTAATTACCTTTTGGGCACAGCCATAAGTAGTGTGTCTGTCTGCAGAGAGAGTGTCAACCTTGTTGAGAGGTTTACTTACCTTGGCAGTGACATTCGTGTCTCTAGTGACTCTTTCTATGAAGTCAGTAGATGAATTGGGAGAGTGTGGGGGGTCATAAGGTCACTGGAAAGGTATGTGTGGCACTGCAGATATCTATGCAAAAGGATGAAGGTCCAAGTCTTTATAGTCCTGGTTCTTCCTGTTTTGCTGTATGGTTGCGAGAAATGAATGAAATGAAGGCTGGACTCCTTTAGAACTATTTCTCTTCGGAGTTTCTTTGGGTACCGCTGGTTTGACTTTGTGACAGCCAATTGCATGCTACCTAACGGAGCCAATATTTTTTGAAGTGTTAACAGATACAGAGAGTGCAGCCACAATCTCAGCCCTTTTTTTCTTTTTGCATTCTGTCATAGTATGTAAAACACAAAACATCAGACAGGCAAGACTTTCTTTATTTGTGAGGTCCAAAGTCACTGTTTTCCTTATTCCTTGTCCCTGCATTTATATGGTTGACAGCTCTCATGCAAACAGACTCCACCCCAACAACTAAAGACAAAGGAAAATTGTGAACTAGTTGGACATGTCACATAATGAAACTGGCTTCATGGGAGCGTGCCTCCGACTGCCTCCGATAATATAAATGCAGTCTATGACTGAAAATCTCTGAAAACGTCACATAATGTGACATGGCTTTTAATCAGACTGTCTATCTCATACACAGGGAAGAAGCTTGCAATGCCTAATATCACTTCATTCTCCTTGTGTACATGTATTCATGTCAAGAGTACCCACATTGATGCAATGTATGTGGAAGAAGCATTAGTAGTGAGTACTTTGACTTCGAATCAGACTCTTTCATTTTCCTGTAATTACAGCCTGCTGCTCTCTACCACTTTCCTATGAGCGTGCCCAAAGCTGTCCTTGCCTGCAGTTGCTTATCTCGTTTTCCTGCATGTGACACGTGAAAAGGTCGTCAGCGAACACCACGCTGTGTTCGGGAAGCAGCCAGCTTGAGATTTCCACGGGGCCATTGATTACTCTTTAATAATGCCGCGATGCCTGCCGGTAGAGAAATTGGCATCTGGCAGTGACGACAATTAATGTCTGCTGAATAAAACGTCTTCCATTACTTTGCTTTGTAACAAATGCATTTACAGCGCTGGCAGATGCTTTACACAAATTCATTATCAGGCGATTGTGGGGGAAAGCGCCTTCCTCCAAAGCCATTAGTGTAACGTCTCAGTCTTCACTGGCTGCTAAATCTTTTGCGCATTAGGCCGCAGGGTAATCACTGGTTTGTTTGTCTAATGTTTTTACAGTAAGTACAACATTTTCCCAAGAAACTAGAGAGTTTTTCTTTGAACACATTGCACATATTCCTACTACATCAGTCAGCATGTGATTTGCCGCATGTTCCTCCTTCACAATCATCTACTAATGTTACGTATGTTAAAAGGAGACCCCTATATTCAAAGAAAAAATTAATTGAATTAAAAAATAATTAAAAAATACAATAATTAAAGAAATAAATGGGGGAGGGATGATCATAAGAAGAAAATTTAGAGATGGCAAAAAACCCTGTTTAGCAGAGCCTTTAATTTTAACCAGTCCATAGTTAATAGGGTGTGCTGGCTCTCTAGCTCACCCTGGCTTTCTTTTTCAAGTCTCTACCTACACTCCAGCCCTGATGCACCTCACCTTGACTTTAGACTCCGTGATCACTGATGGGAGGACATGCAGCCTTCAGGATCAATTCTGTGGTAACTTAATTGCATATGAATGCTCCTTCACACTGCATCCTTGGACTTTAGTTTCATATTAATGCTCCTCATGTTGAGGTTCTCATGCTTCATTGGCATATTGGTGCTAGCTCACTAGCTATGGGTTCATTTAAATATTAATGCTCATGTCCATTACATCCTCAGTCTTGACATGAATATTAGGAATCCTGCTCAACACATTCTAGACCTGCTTTGAAATACTTTTCATTACCTATTGATGCTTCTCTACATCAAGTTCTTAGGCTTTATTTACATATGGATGCTCCCCCACCTCAACTATATGTTCATTTACACATCAAAACTCCTCCACATTATATTTTTATTGATGGTTCCTCACACCACTTTCTTAGACTTCATTTGTTTTCTCCCCAGTACATCCTCAGTACTCCTTTACATATCAGTACGTCTCCTCACCACATTCTAGGGGCTACTTTTATATATCAATAGTCCATCTTACGATACCCTCAGACTTCATTTACCTATTGATGTTGCTCTCCATTAGGTCAACAAAGCTCCTCCTTTGTTTTTCATTGGTGCTTACTCTTGTGGCCGATAGAGGGCATTCCAACCACACCAACCCAACACAGACAGACGCAGGAGGCACAAGTCCAAGCACACAGATTTTATTTTTATTTTTCCCTTGTGAGAACCGCCGTCCCCATTCCCTACAAGAAATACACAGTTCCAGCGAGCACAACACTCTCTTTCTTTTTCTTTTTCTTCTCTTTTCTTCCTTTTCTCCTCCACTCTTCCCCGGCAAGATTTGTCTCCCTCCTCCCGACTCTGACTCATCGAGTATTGTCTGCTGGCCCCTTAAATAAGGTACACAGAAGTACTCTAGGTGCTTGGTGATGGGCATCCGACAGCACTTCCAGGTGTGGTGGAAGTGCTGTGCTCCAGGGCTCAGCATCTGCTGCAGCACCCCCTAGCAGTGCCCATGGACCCCAACAGGGCTGCATCAAAGTCCAACTCCCATAGAGCCCTGTGGGAGTCCGAGGCACCACTGTCATCCAATGTGGCTGCCACCTAGTGTTCTGGAGGAGATAATGTTCTGACCACATCTCCTCCCTTCTCCTTCTTCATCACATTCACAAATCAATGCTACTGTCCTAAACATTCCTTATTACATACTTGATTTGTCCTAAAAGAAAACAAAATGTTTTTAAAAAAAATAACATTTACTAATATGCTTAATCAGACTTGTCTCTTTCAATGTTTTCCCCTCCTTTATTTATATACCACTCCCAACAATTGTTCCATTTGTAGACTGCATCCTGGAGCTCATTTTGTAGAATGTCACATAAAGTCCCATGGTGAATTTTTCTATTGTTTGAAACCTGTAGCCATTTCAGGTGGATTTCATATTCAGGAACAACAAAAAGTCTGCAGGGGCTGTACACCCATGTTTCAGCACCTATTATGACATATTCCAAAAAATTGCCATTCAGTTGCATGACCTGTTCTGAAGTGCATGTGGTATGGCTGCTGGCATGTTGAAGCTAGTAGGGATTTTAAATAAGAAAAAAACAGATATCTTAGTGATTGGCAAAAATAGAAATAGTGAGAATATTATAAATAAATGTAATGATAATAATAATAATAATAATACATTTTATTTATTTGTAGGCACCTTTCTAAACACTCAAGGACATCAAACAATAGATAAAACACAGATTATAAACAAAAGTTAAAATCAGACAGAGCAATTGTAATCAAAGAGAAAAAGCAGTCTTAAACAAATGAGTTTTAAGTTTAGATTTAAAAAGTGAAAATAATTCAATATTTCTAAGCTCAGGTGGTAGTGAGTTCCAGAGCTGGGGAGCAGAGCAACTGAATGCTCTGCTCCCCATAGTGGTATGATGGACAAAGGGGACAGTCAAGTGGATGGAGGAAGAGGATCTAAGGGTACGGGAGGGAATGGCAACATGGAGGAGGTTAAACAGATATGGAGGGGCAAGGTTGTGGAAAGCTTTAAAAGTTAGTAAGAGAATTTTGAATTGAATTTGGAACTGAACTGGAAGCCAATGAAGCTGCTGTAAAATGGGAGTGATATGGTGAATAGAGAGGGTTCTAGTAATAATGCTGGCAGTTGAATTCTGGACCAGTTGAAGCTTATAAAGAGATTTGCTAGAAAGACCAAAGAAAAGGGAATTGCAATAATCCAGACCAGAAGTGACAAGGCTATGAACAATGATAGCAGTGGTGTGGGGAGTGAGGGAGGGGCGAATACAATTAATGTTACGCAAGTGAAAATATGCAGACCGGGAAATGTCATTGATGTGGGACTGGAAGGATAAAGTACTGTCAAGGATGACACCCAGACTCTTAACCTGTGGGGAAGGGGAGACAGAGGAAGTATCAATAACAAATGAAAAATGATCAGTTTTGGATAATGTTGCTTTTGTACCAGTGAGGAGAACCTCAGTTTTGTCACTTTAATTTAAGAAAATTTGAAGAAAACCAGGATTTGATTTCTACTATGCAATCAATAAGTGAGGAGGGTGGGAAGGAAGCAGTAGGTTTGCTAGTGAGATAGAGCTGGGTGTCATCAGCATAACAGTGGAAGCTAATGTTATATTTATGAAAGATATTACCAAGGGGATGCGGTGGGTTGGCACCCTGCCCGGGATTGGTTCCTGCCTTGTGCCCTGTGTTGGCTGGGATTGGCTCCAGCAGACCCCCGTGACCCTGTGTTCAGATTCAGCAGGTTGGAAAATGGATGGATGGATGGATGGATTGCCAAGGGGAAGGAGGTAAATACTGAAAAGGAGGGGCCCCAGGACAGAGCCCTGGGGCACACCTGAAGTAACAGCGGTGGGTTGGGATGTGAAAGTTTTAAGCTGAACAAACTGAGTGCGGCCTGAGAGGTAGGATCTGAACCAGTCTAGTGGAGTGTGGGTAATGCCAATAAAAGATAATCTATTGAGAAGAGTAGTGTGACAAATAGTATCAAAGGCTGCACTCAGATCAAGGAGGATGAGAATAGTAATTAAACCAGAATCAGCTGCCATAAGGAGGTCATTAGTAATTTTTATAAGTGCCGTTTCTTTACTGCGGAGGGGACAAAAACCAGACTGGAACTGTTCATACAGATTATTTTGAGATAAATGAGAATGAAGTTGAATAGCCACTATTTTTTCAAGAATTTTGGAAATGAAGGGTAGATTAGAAATAGAACAAAAATTATTGAAATTAGTTAGACGGTTAGACAGAAAAAATCAAATTTACGATCAGTGAGGAGAACGTGGATGAGAGGCCCCTTGCTCGTGAGTGAGCGGATGTTCAGCAGACCGAAGTTGACAACGGCATTATCGCATTTAGCAACAGTATTAGCCGACCGGGCTAGGCAGGCTAACACACTGTGGTCTGCGACTCTGCCTAAATTACGTGGAGGACGTTGAGAGCTGTTAACCAGATGGAGTTTATTATTTTTGAACTGTCAGCTTGGATACTCCAGCGGGACCCGCGGTGGATGTATCTCCGACGGGGGAGGAATACGATGTCTGGGTGGAGATACAGGCCAGTCAGTGGAGGCTTGGACAGGCGAAAGCGGAGTAGCTCGGCAGCTGAGTACTGAAGCAGGCCTGTCGCAGGTAGGATAGCAAGTGACAGGAGGGACCAAACAAACATGAACCAAATAAATATCCTACCGGTCCACATGTTAAGCGAAGCCGCAGACAACTCAGATGTCCGGAGAACAAAGCCAGGTAAGTTTCAAAGCAGGGATAGGCCTAAGAATAGTCCGTACACAGCCAAATCATCAGTCAAGCTAGAAATCAGTCTAGCTTTAAATGATTGAAAAATAAAACTCAACAAATAAATCTGCCAAAATGAAAATGAAACAGCTGCTTAGTCCATTACATTGTAAAAAAGTTAAAAAAGATAAAAAGTGAAAAAGTTACTGGAGGGCAGCGGCGACCAGTCACGCCAGCGTTCGCTCAACCGGAAGTTATCATTTGATCTGACAGCATTAAAAATCAAGGTGGTGGTAAAGAATTTAGATGTAATCATGAACTCTGACCTAAACTTTAAAAAGAGTCTTGCTCTTTCCTTTATTTTGGAGTACTTGTCCAACAGAGATATGCCAGGCTAATACTGTGGAAAATTTAAAAAAAATGTTTTTTTCGTAGCTGCATTTTAGTCATACACTCAATAAACTATATAGTCATAAAATGATCATATTCTTCAGGGATTTGATCTCTGCTTTTCTCTGCTTTCTTTCCCAGTACATCTGTGGTGGCATTCTACGCCACTACCACCACCTGACCGAGACCTACAGCCACCTTTGGTACTGGAATGAAGGTGGGTGACCAAGAAGTCCACAAGATCAGCTGCATCAGATCCACTCAGGTGAAGCATGAAAACAATGAGGAATGATTTAAGTGCATTTATGTCAGGTAGAATGCCCAGTGGGGGCTGAGTAGTCTTATGGCCCTTGCTGATTTTGCTTTTTTTTTCTTCATCTTTAGAGACTTACAATATAATATTATATATAAGGACATTACTCATCTTCTAATTATGTATCTATGTTTTATAAGATATATGGATTAATTATTAAGTAATTATCAGATGAATGAACAAATTATTTTTTGTTACATATTCATTTTTATTCTTATCTAATCGTATTTCTTTATTTTTTCTTGTAACTTTCTCTTTGACATTTTGTAAAGCATTTTGAACCAAATTGTTTGTTTGAAAATGTGCTCTGTAAATATAAGTTTGTTTTTATTGTAGGAATTTTAAAAGTCAAAGTTACCTCTACACATCACCGCGATCACAAGTCTGCTATGTTGGCTCATTGGTGGATTATTTAAGAAGTTTGGTTTCATTTTAGACAGACTTCTTACTACACATTAGTGCTCCTCACTTTTATCAGGCTTGTGTTCATTATTGACTTTTTTTGGCCTCCTTGATCAATTACTTGCTCTTTTTGACTTGCAGTTTTGTTTCTCATTTATGGTTTTGCTACTTTGGCTCGTGTTTTAATTTCTGGCAATGACTTTGTCTACTCTTTTGTCTAGCCCTGCCTCTCCTGATCCTATCCTATCCTCAGCAGGACAACCCCATCTTTTTCCAAGCAAGGCATAATATTTTATGCCCAGTATTTTGCAATGCAGCACCCACCTAGAGTATCAGGCTTCATTTACGTATTGGTGTTTCTTCTGTCAAATTCTTGGAATCTTTGTACTTATGAATGTTCCTTTCCATTACATCCACAGTTTTAATTTGCACAAAAACTAAGTTTCAGTATGAGGCAGTGATACTCCCTGGTTCCTTTCACCGGAAAGCAGTGACGTGTTGTTTGTTGATTAATGCACTCAAGTAAGAATTTCACTGTACTCTGTACAAGTGAAAATATTGACCCTGTGAACATATGAACATAGACGCTTCTCACCAGCATGTCCTCACGTTTAATTTACATTTTAATGCTTCTCCTCAACAGAAACTTGCTGTCAATTTGCATATAGATGTTCATCTTCAACACCTCCTCAGGCCTAATTTACATATAGATGCTTCTGGCCAACACATCCTCATGGTCAATTTACATACTGTTGCTCCCACCAAACACATCCTCAGGCTTAATTTACATATTGATGCTCCTCCTCAACACATCCTTGGTGTCAAATTATATATTGATACTCTTCCAAATACATCCTCAGTGTTATGTAAAGTTGTTTTTATATTTGTGTTCTGTTTTATATTTGAGGTGTATGTTTCATTTTGATTCAGTTTTACAAGGTTTTCTTTTTTTTAATTCACATATCCTTTTTCTTTGTTTACTTAACACAGGATAGAAGTGCAATGGTAACACACTAATGACATCATGAGGCTAATGCTATAAATTCACAATGATCACAACATATGCTATCCCTTGGTGATCAATGTGAAAGAAATTAAATTGGAAATATATTAAAGAAAGAAATTTGTCCACAGCCAGGAACTTTTTGTGTCAGGAACCAGGCAGGAGTAAACTTGTTCAATGCGTCTTTCTCTTCATGAAGACTGGGCACCCTTTCACAACAATCTGCTAAGGGATGGTTCCCCGAGCAGAAGCTGGCACAGAATGGTCACAAAGCAAAGACAGACAGACACATTTATGGGCAGTTTAATTTGCATAGCTGTGATGAATAAAAGCTTACACAACATCTGACATTTACCCTGATTGGTTCATTAAATTATTCACCCAAATACGTTTCCAAAATAAAAGTCATTCCACTACATTCTTGTGTCTCCCAATACTTTATATATATTGTTATAAATACACAAATCGTGTAAAGGTTTAGGGTTTGTGGTCCCGTATACTGTAACAAAAATTCTTACGGTCAGTAGTTCAAAATAACTCAAAGACATAGAAGGAAGGGTAGACGGACATTTTATGGGGACAGTCCAGAAATTACATGGTGGGATGCTGGGAAAATTGTGGTGCTGGATGGGTAGCTGATGTCATCACAGGGGGACCAGAGGAAATAAAGGAACCCGTAAGTGCTGTGGCTCATTGGATCGTCCGGGCAGTATTACGGTGGTGGAGCCTTGTTCTTTTTGAAGGAATAAAGAGAGAGAGAGGTTAGTACGCTGCGGTTGTCCCTTGGCACGACTTGTCGCGGTGGATGTTAGGTCCTTAAACTGCTCCCCATGCGCACGTGTGTGACAATATATATATTGTCATGCTTGGGTCACAGATTTGCACAGAAACACAGGAGGTTGTAGAAAACAGGAATTTTATTCAAATACTGCAAACAAACATTTGTCTCTTTTTCAAAAGTTTAAACGTGCTCAATGACAAGTCAGAGATGACAGTTCCGCCAGGGGCAGAGAACGTCAGAGAGAGATAGAGAGAGAGAAAAGCAAACAATCAATTCTAAATCTGACAGGTGCCCATACAGGCTTTTAAGTAAGTGGAGTACCGCGCGAGAGGCTTATCACGCGACAGAGCCAACAAGTAAGGTTAGGAGCAATGTGAAGGTAGTCTGTCAACGTTTTTCAAGAACTTCTGTATTCTCTGAGGGTGTGATCAGCCCCCCAGCTCACACCCCCTCAAAGCGGTTTTCCAACCACAAAAGGAACGTTCACAAATTTCTGTCCATAAAATAGGGCGGTTTTTCCTGCCTTTAATAAGTTCTGAAAGAGGAGCAGCCCTATTTGCAAAGTTAGGGATGAATCTTCTGTAATAACCAGCAAGCCCCAGAAAAGCGCATACTTGTTTCTGCGTTTTTGGCTGGGGGTAAGCAAGCATCTCTTCCACTTTTCTTAACTGTGGCCGAAGTAAACCCCTGCTCATGGAATAACCTAAATAATGAGTCTCAGACATACCCAGTTTACACTTCTTAGGGTTAGCAGTCAAGCCAGCCTGTCTCAGGCTGTCCTTGACAGCCTGAAGATGTTCTAAATGTGAATGCCAATCGTTGCTGAAAATCACGACATCATCAAGGTATGCCCCAGAATATTCAGAATGTGGACGCAATATCTGATCCATCAAGTTAGAGGTGCCCCATGAAGACCAAACGGGAGTTTCGTAAATTCATAAAGTCCGTCAGGAGTCGCAAATGCTGTTTTCTCACAACTGTCAGCCTCTAGAGGCACTTGCCAATAACCTTTTGTGAGATCTAGCGTGGAGATATAGGTCGCCTGACCCAGTTTTTCTAACAGCTCGTCAACACGGGGCATTGGATAAGCATCAAATTTAGAGACCTTATTCAAGCGCCTGAAATCGATACAGAAGCGAACCGAACCGTCTTGCTTTGGGACTAATACAACCGGACTGCACCAGTCACTTTTACTTTCACAAATTACATCTAATGAGAGCATCTTATTGATTTCTTCGCGCACAATATTTCGTCATGCTTCCGGTATCCGAAACGGCCACATCTGTACCTGGACACTGGGTTCAGTAGTGATTTTATGTTCTGCAAGTTTAGTCATGCCTGGCAAGTCTGAAAAGACATCAGTGTTCCGTTCAATCAAAGTTAACAATTCTGTCTTTTGTGAATTAGTCAAATCATTACCAATGGCAACATTGGTCTGAGAAACAGCAGCCAAGGAAGTGTAAATCCCCTGTCGGTCATACCATTCCTTCAAGAGATTAACGTGTAAAATCTGGAATGGTTTGCGCTGGCCTGGTATTCTAACCTTGTAATTTACTGGTCTCATATGCTCCTCAATAATGTCAGGGCCCTGCCCTTTAGCTAGAAATTTGTGCGGGTCAAACAGAACCAGTACCAAAACACGATCACCAGGTTTGAATTCACGGAGCTTACTGCGCCTATCGTAAAGACGTTTCTGAGTTTCCTGCTCATGCTGTTGATGACAGAGTCCCAGGATGTAGGATCATTATGAGCGAGTCGCCTGATCATCTGTTTTAAAGTCTTGTTAAACCGTTCAGTCAAACCATTAGTCTGTGGATGGTAAACAGTGGTACTCAATTTCTTAATAGCAAAGCTGTCACACAATTTTCATCACGCGAGAAGTAAAAGGTGTGCCCTGATCAATTAAAATTTCTCTAGGGATGCCAATACGAGTAAAAATCCCGCACAGAGCTTTGGCTACAGTGGAGGAGTTGGCCTTTTTCAAAGCAGCCACCTCTGGATATCGTGTTGCATAGACAACCAACACCAGCATATATTGATACCCATTTTTAGTCTTAGGCAAAGGGCCTATAATATCTACTCCCACCCGCTGAAAGGGGACTTCCAAAATAGGCATAGGACAAAGGGGAGTCCGAGGAGGCTTATAAGCGGAGACGATCTGGCAGTCAGGACATGAAGTACAGAACTGTTCAGCATCTTTTCCCATATTCAGCCAATAAAATCGTTTTGATAACCGATCTCTGGTCTTATCAACCCCAGGTGCCCTCCCAAGATGGGAGAGTTGGCCAGCTGCAAAAGAATTTCCCTATGTACTTCAGGTACAACTAGTTGTTCAATAAATTCCCCCCATTAAATGATCTGAAATCACTCTTAAAAGGCAACTGTCTTTTTCTAGAAAGTGTGGAGTTTTCAAGCCCCTGGATTCACGCTCTTGGTAATAGGAGTCATTAGCTGAGCAAGCCTGTTTAAATGCATATTCTAATGAGCTATCAGCATGCTGCAAGCGCACAAAATCCGACTGCTCGCTAGTACTTGGTTTGAGTTCGTAGGCATTTACAATCTGATAGGATGAAGAAGGGCCTCCCTGCCACTCTGGGAAATTGAGGGGTGGGGGGTGTCTCCCTCAGTCTCGCTGGAGAGACTGGGTTCAATATCTAATTGGGGCTCTAGAATTTCCCCGACCGCTACCAGGTCTGGAAAAAGGGCATTCCTTCTGCCTATCAATAATGGCCAGGGGCAGGAGTCCGAAACGGCAGACCAAACTTTAAAGTGACGACCTTTATAAGTCTAAGGAAGAAGCAATGTCTGATAGTCTTTAACATCTCCATGTACACAATGTATTTTTACAGTCTCAGTCCCGTCTGACAACACAAAGGTCACTGCCTGAGTCCAATAATGCCGAGATCTCGCGGCCCCCCAACTTTACCAAGATCAATAAGCCGTCTTTTTTTTCAGATGAATAGGGACTACGGGAGCAACAAACCTCAGCCAATTCAATTTCCATCGATTGAGCTGGAGACAGGTGACATTCCTTCACCAATTGACCAGGTTGATCACACCGGAAAGATCTTCGTTCAGCTCCACTGCTGAAATATCTGCGGCAACGTCCACGGCCTCAGCCTCCTCCTGCTTCTCCAGATACGGGCACACCATCAATAATTGTGTTCCCCGGAGGCCTTCCTGACGACATCCGATTGTCGGGTCCTGAAGCCTGTCGATGTTCCAGTCTTCGGTCAAAGCGACGAGAATACCCTGGGCGCTCCCTTGGAGGTTGTGACACAGCATACGGGGCACCAAATCCACCCTTTTTCTCCAAGCAGTCTGAGAACCTTCTAAGTGTCTGGCCACAATCGTTAACAATTCAACATCATGACGAAGAAACTCATCTCAGAGAGCTGCAGGTATCCCAGTCAGTACTATGTTCATGACAACTTTTTCAATGACTCACTCCATCTCGTCCTCCTCAAACCAGCAATGCACTTTATGAATCAAATCTTGTATTTACGCATGGATGGGACCTTCCATATTCAGTTTCCAGTCATTAAGTGCAAAACCTTTAGCCAAAAAGGTTGTGGTCTTACACAAAACAACTTGCCGCTTCAGGAAATCATGAGCTTATTGCAAGGCACATTATGTAAGGAAAGTAAGGCATCCCCAGACAAAAAAGGGCTGATGATAGCAGCCCAGTGTTGTTTGTCCCATCCCAACAAAGTCACCACTTGCTCAAAAGCCAAAAGAAACATCTCTGGGTCATCGGAAGGGCCCATCTTCATCAGCACATTCTTAGAATTTTCAGGAAGTGGAGGCAGAGGAATATTTTGCCGATTATTTTGAAGTTTGACATTCTGATGAGGAATCGGATCATTCTCCGGCTTGTAAGGAAGCTGAACATTCTGAGCGATTTGAAATAATTCCTCGGCATTCATCTGTGCAACCACTCCTGGTACCACTTGTCACACTTGGGTCACAGATTTGCACAGAAACACAGGAGGCTGTAGAAAACAAGAATTTTATTCAAACACTGCAAACAAACATTTGTCTCTTTTTCAGAAGTTTAAAGGTGCTCCATGACAAGTCAGAGATGACAGTTCTGCCAGGAGCAGAGAACGTCAGAGAGAGAGAGAGAGAGAGAGAGAGAGAAGCAAACAATCAATTCCGAATCTGACAGGTGCCCATACAGGCTTTTAAGTAAGTGGAGTACCACGCGAGAGGCTTATCACGCGACAGAGCCGCCAAGTAAGGTAAGGAGCATTGTGAAGGTAGTCTCTCAACGTTTTTCAGGAACATCTGTATTCTCCGAGGGTGCGATCAGCCCCCCAGCTCACAATATATATATATATATATATATATATATTGTGGTGGATTGCCGGCTTTCGATTCCGGCTCTCACCCCCAGGCCGCCAGGAGGAGTTCTCCCAACAGCGTGAATGTCCCCCGAGTTCCAGCAGGGCCTCATGGACTATGTAGTTTTTATACGCAGCCCTGCTGGATACCTTGGGGGCCACCAGGCGTCGCTGTAAGGGGGCTCGTAGGCTCGTATGTGCCCTATAACCCGGGAGTACGTCATGGTCACATGACGGGAAGAAACTACGTGCTCCCGGGGTGAAGAAAAGGACTGTTTACCCTGAGCCGGAAGGAATAAGGAACTGTGGACTGTTGGGCAGGAACCACTCCTGGGTCAGTGGGTATAAAGGACTCATGGGTAAACCCAGACATTGAGCTGAGCTGGGAGGTAGGAGGGCGAAGTGTCTTGGTGAGGAGGATTGGTTTGTGAGAGAGTTTATTTGTTATATGAATAGTGTGGAGTGGAGGGTGCTTTGTGCATGTCATAACTGTAAAATAAATAGTTGTTATACTTTTACATCGTGTTTGGAGTGGTACCTGAGGGTCCGAGAGGTGGACAAAGGGCTTATCTGCTACACTATATATATGACCCCTTGAACCCTCGGACTCGACTCCAGACACCAGGTAAAAGTCCAATAATTGTATTTATTTGGACAATACAGTGCACAAAGCACCCTCCTCTCCACAATACTCAATAATAATAACAATACACAATAATCAATCCTCCACACTCCCAGACACTTTGCCACCCTTCCTCCCAGCTCAGCTCCAATGTCTGGGCTCACCCAGAGTCCTTTTAAAGCCCCTGACCCGGAAGTGGCTCTAAGCCAAACCCACAAGTCCGTTTTCCTTCCGGGTCAGGGCAAAGTCCTTTTCTTCATCCCGGGAGCACATCGCTTCTTCCAGTCACGTGACTGGGATGCACTCCCGGGTTATAGGGCACACAAGAGCTTACTAGCCCCCCTACAGCGACTCCTGGCGGCCCCCAAGGTATCCAGCAGGGCTGTGTCAAAACACTACAAAGTCCATGAGGCCCTGCTGGAACTCGGGGCGCAAATATGCTGTCCGGAGGGCTCCTCCTAGCGGCCTGGGGGTGACAACCGGAGTCCATAGGCGGTCGTCTGTCACAATATATATATATATATATATATAGTAATGAGACAAAAGACAGAAATAAAGGTTTGGGGGGATATTCACCCTGTATATTGTCAGGCATGCTGTCAAAGAGATTGGTTGTTAGCACGAGAGTAATCTGTCCAGACTGAGTCAAATAAGTGACTCAGGAACAAGAGGGTTGTTGGGCTTAAATGTTTGAGAGGGAGGAAGAGGCAGGTCATCCGCAGAAAGTGGTGTCACCTAAGGGGTGGTCTGCTGTCAAAATAGGGAAGTGCAATTCTTATTTGCTCTTGCAAGGACGGAGAAAAAAGGCATTAGTGCACATGACTAGTCCCGTGTGCCATCGTTTTAACAGTAACCAGACCCTGTTGCTGCCCCTGATGTGTGCGTGTGTGACAAGATATATACTGTATCTACTCTATATATATAAAATCCTATGGCTAAAAGTGCAACGGTGACGTTATTATGTCACTTTTTCTGTCACGCTTTAAATCAGGCTTATTTTAAAACCTGAATAATATATGTTTGGAATTATTCTTTTCAGAATTTATCAGACTTTAATTTGAGGTCAGATTTTCAGATTTTTATTCTGTGTTTTAATTTATAAACTAAAAATATCAAGAACTCTCAGCTCGCGAGACGGGACTTTGTGCCAAAAGATTTAACCACGCCCGGGGCTGGAAATAAAAGACAAAGAGTAGGACAGCTGCTGTACAGGCTTTTAAATGTTCAAAGTGCCACACGAGATGCAGATCATGCGGCATGGCAGCAGGAACAACCAGCAGCTGAACGAGCAAAGAGGAGGTAAAAAAAAAAAACTATTTGTTTCCCATTGTATCACCGTTTAAGAGGGGGTATCAGTGGAGCGACCGCGTCTCCTTGGGGTGCGTTCAGCCCCCCTCTTCACAACGCGACTGGCAGAGACGCGAAATGGCTGGCGAGCAAAGCGAGCAGGGGGGAACACCCTAGTATAGATATGTACTGTATATACTTCTATTTGAATTCAACTGTTATTCGTGTATGGAGTTTTCTGTGTACGTGACACTTACTGGGTTCGTGACAGTCAGCCACTTTGAAACCTCCCAGAACCTTCTTGATCCTTGTTTTTAATTTGACCTTTATATGAGTTTCCTGATATGCTTGTATCAGACACTTATTAACCTTATAGGCTACTTCTAAGATAGATGCTATGATTTTAATATGAAAATCATACCAAAACACTTCCTACACAATAACAACAATATATTACCCCTTAAGGACTATTTGACTATTAAGTTTAATTTTTCTTCCACAACACACAATGTGCAAAAAATTATCAAAGTTTAATTAGCTT
Organism: Erpetoichthys calabaricus; assembly: GCF_900747795.2. Classification (NCBI taxonomy): domain Eukaryota; kingdom Metazoa; phylum Chordata; class Cladistia; order Polypteriformes; family Polypteridae; genus Erpetoichthys; species Erpetoichthys calabaricus. Next base: position 113,621,836 of record NC_041406.2, on the reverse strand, counting down.
CTTTTTTGAGTAGACCATAATTCTAGGTTTTTGCTCCTATATTGGTTTTGTTTTGCTTTTTGTCTACTGATTAACATCTCGTACTTTGGGTTCTGGTTGCTGGATTATATTTTTGATTTCCAAGTTTTGACCTTTTGCCTTGCTTGACTTTGTCTCCATTATTGTTAGCAATAACTTGGTCAACCATTAATTGTCACATTAAACTTTGGACACACCCCGTGTCACAGTTTACTTGGGTCAATTTACATATTTATGCCTCTCCCCTGTAAATCCTTTTGGTCAATTTACATAGTGATGCTCCTCCTCAACACACCCCCGGTTTAATTTATATAGTTATGCTCCTCCCCAGCACATCCTTGGGGTCAATTTACATATTGATGCTCCCTCCCACATGCTCAGTGAAAAGCAAGCAGAAAAAAAGCTTTAAGTCAGACGAACCAAGCAGGTGCATACCTTAAATGCTGCCAAGTGATGATGTTTAAGCAAAACAATTAAATCAAAATTAGCCTTGAGTTACACTCAGATTAAGGCGAGGGTATCGCTGCTCTTGATTGGTGATGCTAATTAAACTGTGCTTTTCTTCTGTAGCACATCTGTTCAGCTGGGCTGAGCACACGATGAGAATAAGGCAGTGCTCATGTCTCATGTGCTGCATAGAGAAGGCATCAGGATGGGTTATGTGATTTCAGGAATGCTGACATTTTTCTTTTACTCACTGTTCTGAGCATAGTTTGCTGGCTGTTAACAATTTTAATAAACAAAGGAAGAGTATTTTTAATACAGAGGAACACATTATATTTATTTTATTAAGCAATACTAAAATTGATTAACTTTATAAGCTGACTACTGATCAATCAGGATCTTAACATCAACAAGAAAAATAAACCAGTGCTTATAATCAAAAGTTACTAACTTTGTAAATATAAGAAGCCGTATACAGTAGATATATAATGTCCTTAATGTCATAGTAGGTATATCAGGAGGTCGTTTAAAATAATATTAACATTGCATTGACAAATTTAAACATTAAAAAAAACAAAACAACTTGCATTTGCAGAAAATCAGAAGATAGACCAAATAATGAGGTGCCTGTAGAGTGCAATCAGTACAGACAGCCACGAGTTACAGCAACCAGTTTAAAAACCTTATGGCCGCCTGTTTGTTTTAGGTCAAGTACTTTTCATAACACATTATTCCAATGCAAGGTTAAGGTAGGTTGGAGCTGGTCCTGGCTTAAGTGGGCACAAGATGGCAGGAACCATGAATGGAACACCAATCCATCACAGGACACACTCTTTCACATATGCAATTGCATTCACTTTGAAAATGCCAATCAAAGCAAAACGTTATGACTTCTTATAAAACAAGCAGGAGACCCAAAAAGGAAACAAAACCTGCACATATCATGAACATGCAGATTTCACAAAGATAACCTTGCTCAAGATTTAAAGTCCCCAAAGTGGTGAGGCTTCGGCATCACTATCTGCTGCTCCACTGCCTTTGTGTTGGTAACTGAATGTTCAGAATGCAAGAAAAATACAAAATTTACAAATATCATTTGTATTATTTTTTATGGATGTACTTCATAACATAACATAATTGTTACATCTATTGTTATTCATAAAGACTAGTGGCCCTTATATCCTACATCATGAAGAACTTTGAGTGGCTGATCCTGGTCTGTATGAGACCTCTTGTGAAAGAAAACTTGGACCCACTGCAGTTTGACTATTAGATAAAGATTGGAAGTGGAAGGTGCAATCATCTGCTCCCTAAGGCGATTTTCTGATCTGGATAAAGCCAACAGCTCTGTTAGGATTTTGTTTTTTGATATGTCCAGTGCCTTTAATGCCATCCTGCCATCCCTATGAAGGTGTAAACTCAGAGATATGTAGATGGGTGACCCTATGGTGTCCTGGACAATGGCCTCTCTGGCAGGCAGACCACAGTTTGTGATGTCCAAGGACTGAGCCTCTGGTCTAACTGGGAGTAACAGTGGATCACCACAGTGAACAGTCCTGTCTTCTTTTCATCCTTACCATGTACACCTCAGACTGCAAATATAACACCAGGTCATGTCACTGACCTGCAGAAATTCTCCAGTGCATCTGCACTTATGGGTTGTATTGACAATGGGGGTGAGATAGAGTATAGGAGTCTGTTTTATCAAGAAAGCTCTCCTATTGTGTCTAATCCTAAATACTGTAGGTGTGCATTACCTCTTTTAGTAAAGGTAATACACTAACCTCCCAGATTCCATTTTTGTTGGAGAACAAATAAAAATGCCTCTATACTGTACCTTAGATCAGTGGTCGCCACCTCTAGTCCTGGAGGACCACTGTGGCTGCAGGTTTTCATTCTAACCCTTTTCTTAATGAGTGATCGGTTTTTGCTGCTAATTAACTTCTTTTGAACTAATTTTAATTGATTTGTTCTTGAAGACTCAGACCCCTTAATTGTTTCTTTTTCCTTAATTATCAGCCAAACAATAATGAGATGCAAAAAGAGCCAAAACAACTGGGCCCATTATACAGTATCTGAAAATAAAGAAAGATGAAGGTCTAAGGTATTTCGATCTGCTTAGGTCACCAAAACATTTTAACAGTCCTCTTAGAAAGAGAAAAATCAACAATTTTGGAAATGCAGATGATATGGTCTTATATATATCGGACCCAGAAAACACTGTCCCTGCTGTTTTAACAGCACTAACAGAATTTCAAAAGATATCTGGTCTTAGAATTAATCTGAATAAAAGTATACTCTTTCCAGTGAACTCACAAGCATATAATATTAAATTAGACACCCTACCTTTTACCATAGCAGATCAGTTTAAATACCTAGGGGTAAATATCACAAGTAAACATAAAGCTCTTTATCAACAAAATTTTGGCGTCTGTATGGAAAAAATTAAGCAAGACTTGCATAGATGGTCAACCCTTCATCTCACTCTAGCCGGAAGAATTAACATTGTTAAGATGAATATCCTTCCTAAACTTCTCTTTTTATTTCAAAACATTCCAATATATATCAATAAATCGTTTTTTAAACAGTTAGATTCAATAATAACCTCATTCATTTGGAACTCAAAACACCCACGTATCCGAAGAGCGACCCTACAAAGACCTCAGGCAGAAGGTGGCATGGCTTTACCTAATTTTCAGTTTTATTACTGGGCAGCAAACATACAAGCCATAAAAACCTGGACACAAATAAATGCACATACACAGGCTTGGTCTGCAATAGAAGTAAAATCCTGTAGTACTTCTTTATATTCCCTGCTTTGCTCTCCAATAAATGAAAGTTATCGCAAATATACTAATAACCCAATTGTGCTTTACTCACTCAGAATATGGAACCAAATTAGGAAGCATTTTAAGATGGAAAATCTTTTATCAGTGGCACCTTTGCAAGGGAACCACCTCTTTCAACCTTCGCAAGTATATCCAGTTTTTAATACCTGGAAAAGTTTTGGGATTAAAATGCTCAGAGATCTTTATATAGACAACATATTTACATCTTTTGAACAATTACGTTCAAAATTTAACCTCCCAGCTACACATTTCTTTTACTATCTTCAAATTAGAAATTTTGTTAAACAGAAATTGCCCGATTTCCCCCACCTTGCACCCTCCACAATGCTGGAAAAAATACTGCTCAATTCCGAGGAAACAAACACTATTTCCGCAATATATAAAATCTTATTAGAGTCCCTACCTTTCAAAGATCCAAGAGGACATTGGGAAGAAGATCTCTTAATCAATATATCAGAAAAGGAGTGGAAGGTAGCAAAGCAGAGAATTCACTCGAGTTCTATATGCGCAAAGCATAGAATTATTCAACTAAAAATTATATATCGAGCTCATCTGTCTCGCTTAAAACTGTCCAAAATGTTTCCAGGCCAGGATCCGACCTGCGAGCGCTGCAACCAAGCTCCTGCCTCACTGGGTCACATGTTCTGGGCCTGCACCAAACTAACATCATTTTGGACAAAGATTTTTAAGTGCCTCTCAGACAGCCTTAGTATCACAATCCCTCCTAACCCACTAACAGCTGTGTTTGGTGTCCTTCCAGATGGACTTGAATTGGAGAAGGACAAACAAACGGTGATTGCATTCACTACACTCTTGGCACGCAGACTTATTTTGTTAAATTGGAAGAATCCTAATTCTCCTCTTATAAGTCAGTGGGAAACTGATGTTTTATATTATTTGAAATTGGAAAAAATCAAATTTTCAGTTAGAGGATCTGTACAAAACTTTTTCAAAACTTGGCAGGATTTAATCAATATTATTTTAGAATAAGAGAATTAACTATTATTGTATTTAACTCCCTTCTCCATCTCTTATTTATATAGATATTTACTTCTCCCCTTCTTTTGCCTAATGTTGCCTTATTAAAAAGCTTAAAGAAATTTTCCTTTAGCTAAGCTCTCCTTCTCAGGGATGGGGTTTGATTTGTTTTCAAATTTGTTGGGTTATAAATGGATCTGTTTGTATGGAATGATTACAATGAAAATTAATAAAATAAAAATATAAAAAAAAAAAAAAAAAAAAAAAAAAAATTTTGGAAATGTCTGCTAATGCACCACGAGAGCAGCAACAAGCCACACAATTAAAGAACAAGTTTAATTAAAGACAAGAATCAACACCTCATTAAGCAGCTGGTTGGAGTGAAATTGGTTAGAGTTTGAGGCCCTGACTTAGTTGGTCTTCTGTTGGCTCACTCACTTCACATTTCATTTCTGTTTGGGTGCCATTTAAGGAAAGAAATGAATCAATTCAGAGGAACGATAAAGAAATTCTGGGGGAACAATTCAATTAAAATTAATTCACAAGAAGTGAATTAGCAGCACAAACAGCACACTCTTTAAAAAAAGGGTTAGAATGAAAACCTGCAGCCATGGTGGTCCTCCAGGACTGGAGTTGGTGACCCCTGCCTTAGATTATTAGCCTTGTTTTACAAATACATCCCATAATACTCATCCCTGGGAACCTCAACAATGATAAGCTGCATGCTTCTGGGACTACAGCTCCACCCAGTTACACCACTGACAGGGCTGAACAAGAACGTCTCCCTGTTTCCCTGCAGGACAGATTAGACAGGAAACACCCCTAACCCGTCTGTGATTGCTAGTATCAATAAACAAAAGATAGTTTAAGTGACATAATAATAAACTTTATGTAATTAAATTATATATTTATGTACTGAGAAATCAAATACCGAACAATAGGAATTAAAAAGTTAAAAACATACAACCTGAACAATTGACATCAAATTCCACCCAGATTCGCATCAGGTGGTCTGCCTTGAGCAGCTGTAGAGTTTCAGTCTTTTCTTAAACCAGTGGATATGTCAATATACATGACAGTCTTTTCTTCTTAACCTAGATAAGGCGTTCTTTTAAAGTGCAAGCCATTGTGTTGTCCTTTTCCCCTTAATACTATCTGTTGGGGTGCATTTTCACTTTTTAAGAGAGACGCTCATTAAATGCAGTTTCTTCATCATCCAGCAGCATGATGTTTCTTTTTTGTCTTCAACACGATCTCTCTTACATGTCCAAGATTGTCTCTCTCATGTCTCCAAACAACTGTGTTATTGGGTGCATTCAAATTGTTTTCTTTATATAAAGCCCCAAATGATTTAATCCTTTGAGAAAAGTACTAGCCAAAAGTCTAAAAGCTGCATCAGCTGAACTTGGATAACAGACAGACAACTGCTAATTTGTTAATAGCCTTGTTACTTGTTAGTGAGGCCACTTTGATCATTGCCATGCAGTTAATTAAAATATCACGTCAACTAAAAAAAGTCTAAACTTATTTTATTCCTTCTTACCAGCACGCACACACTGGTTATTTTATCTGTACAATCTAATAGTCATGGTAATATATTACAATTTGCTTTGAGTCTCCCATCAGCCCTCTTGACTATTCAGTCTTCTTCTTCTTCATCCTCTCCCACTTCTATGAGGGTTTGATGAGCTTGATCAAGCTTCTCCAAACACCTCAGTTCAGCACCTCCTTACCAGTCAAGGCCTTTTCCTTCTGATCTTTTGTGACTTTATGTAACCACCTCGACTTTAGTCTCCCTCGCTGTCTCTTTCCCTGTACTTCCATTCCCATCAATCTTTTGCCCACATACATATTGTTGCCCTTCATCACATGTCCATACCACTTCAACCTACTTACTTGTACTTTCCCAAATATTTCTCCTACTGTTGTTGTACCTCTGATTGTCTCATTACTTATTGTGTCCTTTTTTTGTAACTCCACACATCCATCTCAACTTTATCATTTCTGCCACATCTAACCTTTGCTCCCTTTACTGCCTATGTCTCTCAGCTAGTCTTAACATTGTTTTAAAAACCTTACCTTTAACTTTCTCCTTACTTCTTTGATCACACAACACTCCATATACACTGTACGTTGTTCCATCCACACTGCACTCTATGTGTTATCTCTGCATTTAGTTTTCCATCTTTGGCTACCTCTGATCCTACATATTTAAATCTACACACTCTTTTCAATAGTTTTCCCTGCAGGCTAACTTCTGAATCCTAATCATCATTGAACCTCATATATACTGACTTCTTCTTATTTAACTTCAATCCTCTATCCGTCTCCATTCTTCCAGCTTTCTCTACACATTCTCTTTTCCAGTTCTACACAAACGTCATTAACAAAAAGTGTGCACCAGGGGGATTGGTTCTTTATTTATTAACATATCTCATCCATAACCAGATCAAAGAGGTAAGGACTTAAAGAAGGGCCCTGGTGCAGACCAACTGTAACTAGGATCTTGTCTGTTACCCCAGCAGTGTTTTTAACTCGAGTCCCAACTCCCTCTAACATATCCGGAACAATTCTCACATACTTCTCTGGTACTCTTTTCTCTCTTATGCACCTCCAGACCTCTTGATGTGGCACTCTATTATAAGCCTTCTCCAAATCAATAAGCACCATATGCAAACCTTTCTGTTTTTCTCTATGCTTCACTATGAGATGTCTCAATGCAACGACTGCATCAGTTGTTCCTCTCCAAAAAACAAACTGCTGCCCCCTCTGGTGTTCTCTTTACTATGCCTCTCTCTGTAACCCTTTTTTCAAATTGTTGTGGTGTGTAACATTAGCTTTATCCCTCTATAGTTTCCACAATCCTGAATATTGCCCTTCTTCTTATAAATGGGTACAATCATGGGTTCCTCCACTCCTTTGGTATTCTCTCCTGTCCATAGATCTTCTGCATTAGATCCTACAACACATCTGTTTCCTCTTCTACTAAGCTCTTCCACACTTCTGCTGGTATTTCATCCAGTCATCTTGACTATTCATTATTAAGTAAATATGTATACTGATTGAACTGTATAAACTTTATATAAAGATTGTAATGATTATGCTGCACCAAAGAGCCTCTACATTGATCAACATTCTGGGAGTGGTCTAGTAACACAAAGAAACTATACAAGCAATGGCGGAGCAGGTTCTTCTTTTATTAGGAGACAGTGTTCCTTCAGTGTGGGTAGTAACTTATCCTTTACATGTTCTACAATTCTGTGATAACCAGTGTGATTTTCAACAGCAAGATTATAACTTCATAATGTTTCACTGTAACTGCTTTTATATCTTTAGCCAAGTCAGAAGATTTTTTTTTTTTTTCTAATTCTTTGTGTGTATTTGACGGGGTTGTTGTTGTTAGTTATAATATTTCTTAAGCTTCTATAAAAAGCTAAATTTCCTATTTGGGATAAATAAAGTATTATCTGGGCTATTGATCTGGTCAGTTAAGTAGCAGAGGGGTTTTTTAATCAGTTTCAGCTGCTTTGGTGTTAATGAAATTAACAACAGGTGCACTAGAGGGGCAACAATGCGACGACCCCCAAAAAAGGAATGGTTTAACAGGTGGAGGCCACTGACACTTTACCCTCCTCATCTGTTTTTTCAATAGTTTCGCATTTGACTACGGTCAATGTCACTACTGCTAACATGAGGTGATACCTGGACCCCTACAGAGGTTGCACAGATAGTCCAACTTCTCCAGGATGGCACATAAATACCTGCCATTGCCAGAAGGTTTGTTGTATCTCCCAGCACAGTCTCAAGGTCATGGAGGAGATTCCAGGAGACAGGTAGTTACTCTAGGAGAGCTGGACAGGGCCATAGAAGGTACTTAACCCATCAGCAGGACCAGTATCTGCTCCTTTGGGCAAGGCCGAACAGGATGAGCACTGGCAGAGCCCTACAAAATGACCTCCATCAGACCTCTGGTGTGAATGTCTCTGACCAAACAATCAGAAACAGACTTCATGACAGTGGCCTGAGGGCCTGTCGTTCTCTAGTGGGCCCTGTGCTCATTGCCTGGCACCTTGGAGCTTGATTGGCATTTGCCATAGAATACCAGAATTGGCAGGTCCACCACTGGTGCCCTGTGCTTTTCACAGATGAGAGCAGGTTCACCCTGAGCACATGTGACAGACGTGAAAGGGTCTGGAGAAGCTGTGGAGAATGTTATGCTGCCTGTAACATCGTTCAGCATGATCATTTGGTAGTGGATCAGTGATGGTCTGGGGAGGCATATCCATGGGGAATGGTGCTATATAAATAAAATGTATTATTATTATTATGGAGGGATGCACAGACCTCTACAGGCTAGACAATAGTACCTTGACTGCCATTAGGTATTGGGAAGAAATCCTCGGACCCATTGTCAGACCCTATGCTGATGCAGTGGGTCCTTGGTTCCTCCTGGTGCACGACAATGCCCGGCTTCATGTGGCGAGAGTATGCAGGCAGTTCCTGGAGGATGAAGGAATTGACACCATTGATGGGCCCCCACACTAGCCTGACCTAAATCCAATAGAACACCTCTGGGACATTATGTTTCGGTCCATCCAACGCCATCAGGTTGCACCTCAGACTGTCCAGGAGCTCAATGATGCCCTGGTCCAGATCTGGGCGGAGATCCCCCAGGACACCATCTGTTGTCTCATTAGGAGCATGCAACCCCAACATTGTCAAGCACGTGGGGGGCATACAAACTACTGAGTACGATTTTGATTTGCTGCAATGAAATTTCGTCAAAATGGATTAGCCTGCCAAATCACTTTTTCACTTTGATTTTTGGGGTGTCTTTGAATTCAGCCCTCTGTAGGTTGATAATTTTCATTTCCATCAAACAATGTGGCGTCCTTTCGTTCCTAACACATTACCCAGTCCATATCAGTAGAGATATCCAGCATGATTTTTTTCCCATTGAGATCTGATGAATGTTGAAAGTGTTCCTTTAATTTTTTGAGCAGTTTATATAATCATAATTTACAACATAAACTTTGCCTGTAGCCTGAACATCCATCCATCCATCAATTATCCAACCCGCTATATCCGAACTACAGGGTCACAGGGGTCTGCTGGAACCAATCCCAGCCAGCACAGAGCACAAGGCAGGAAACAAACCCCGGGCAGGGCGCCAGCCCACCGCAGGGTGTGCACACACACACACACTAGGGACAATTTAGAATTGCCAATGTACCTAACCTGCATGTCTTTGGACTGTGGGAGGAAACCGGAGAACCCGGAGGAAACCCATGCAGACACAGGGAGAATCCGGGAAGCGAACCCAGGTCTCCTAACTGCAAGGCAGCAGCACTACCCACTGCGCCACTGTGCCGCCCTAGCCTGAACATAATATATCCAATAAACTCTGATTATTTCTATATAAAGGAGTGTGTGCTCTGCAATGGACAAGCGCACTCCATCTGGGGTTAGTTTCTGTCATCTGCCTAATGCTGCCAGGGTAAGCTTCAACCCTTGTAATCTGTTAGAAAATGGAGTGATGGATGGATGGATGGATGGATGGATGGATGGATGGATGGAACTCATAATTGACAGAAAGAAATTACACTGCAATTAAAGGCATAATCTATAAATTGAATGATTTGTTAATACAGAAGATCCTACATGTTTAATTTGCTTCACTGCACATGCAGTTAACTCTTTGCACTACTCATATATTTTTTTTATTTGAGACCATAGATGTTGCTAAAAAGTGAAATGAAAGACCATTAAGTGGATTGCCAAAGTCAGTTATGTGAGTCACTGTGCGCCAATCTGACCCCCAAAGAGTTTTCTGCAGCATGACCTACCTGGTTGTCAAGGTGGCTTCTTAATTAAAAACCCCAAAATTATTTATTTTGTGTTTCTTGTCAGTTGTGATGGGTAATGTCTTTAGTAACCAACTTGTACAAAAATAAATAAATATTCCTGCATAGAGGATGATTTGATCATACAGGATATCACATTTATTATTCTGTGATATGGACTGTTAACATAAAAGGAAAATAAAAAGAAGGCATGCACAGACCCTAAAGTAAAATGAAAATGTGATGATTTTAGAATGGTGACTGAAGTAGTTTGTTATATGACTAGCAGCGGCAGTAAAAACTGTGTAATTGTGAGCTTGGAATTCAGAGAACAGGACCTCAATAAATCAGAGAACTTGGTGAAGTCAGTGAATTCCTAAAGGAGGTATATAGAATTCGGAGTAGAGATCTGCAGAAGTGAGGCTGTTACTTTGATCAGTAGTTCACCTTGTAACACTGCCGTGTCTGAAAGCTTTCATTGGAACTCTACTCTTTATTAAGCAATGACCTCATTAGAATATTAAATTGACTAATTAAGAACTCTCTCCCCATTGTCAAGTCGCTATTCATTAACGGAAGTTAAAGAAAACTTGCAGATGCTGCAGTTCTCTAGGAGTCAATCTTACAAAAGCACATTTTAGGTAAAGTTTAATTATGCTGACCTGGACAATTCAGTCGAGCAGATAGTCTATTGTTTCAAATAATTCACAAAGGGAAGTGTAGGAACCTATGTAATTGGGACTGACTCGCCTATGGTTGACATTGACTTTTTCATCTAAAACATATCTTACCATATTAAAATTAATTCAGTTTAATCCTACCATTTAATTAAGATATAAGTTCACAAATAAAGTTGGCTTTCAGTTGGAGACAGCATTAGATTAAAATGTAGTTTTAGCTGCTAAGGATCTCTCCTAATTGGATGACATAACTGTATAATTAATGAAATATGAAGATGGTAATGACTATGCTGCAATCAAGTACAGCTAAGACGATTAACTAATTATTAAAATACACAAAGCCTATAATTACACAGTCGTTTATAGTTTTCAAACAATAGGTGGAATGTGGCAAAAATGTACAGTAGATAATCACAGAGACTTCTTACAGTAAATATTTCCATCTGGGGGCTGCAAGGGCATCTCTAACTGTGGTTTCCTGCCAGCTTCCTACTGCACAGCACCTCCGCTCCTGCAGTGCATCTGTGTTTAATGGTGTTGGCAGAAGATCTCTGCAGCTAAAATTGCAAACTTGGCTATACAGACGGCCAGATCATTAAAACTGAAAGGATGTGAGGTTCCAAAAAATCTCACCGGCCTGCAGGTGAAAAAGAGTGAGCCAGACAAAAGGGGAGGATTAAAGAGAGGTTCAAGTGCAAGGTCATGTTCAGGTTTATTGTCATGCATACATACCACATATTCTACATCATACAATCAGGGGACCATGCCTTTGGGGGCTCCAATATTCCCCCTTGTCATCCCCAGTTCAGGTCCAGAGATGCATGTCCTTTTTCTCCCATTGCACATTCATTTTATTTGTGATCACCAGGGCAACAATCTTCAAGGGAGCACCTTCTGCTTCAGCAAGAATCTAAAAGATGGATGTCTTTTTGGGCATCCAACACTGCCTAGAGGCACAATGTACTGTTGAGCCGACCCTGGATACAATGTTATTGTTACTTGTATGTCTGTTCAGAGATTTAACAATAATACACTTCCAGCAAAAGTACAATACATATATGTTTGCTTGTATTGGTAAATATTTAATGATTGGTTGATGCAATATTAATTGTATGAACTTTCTTAAATAATCCTAATTTTAATATAACAAAAGCATATTTTTGAGTAGATATAATTGTCTTTTTTACACAAAACATTCATACTTTTGTAGCTGTTGTTGTGGGTATATCAATATTTACAAAAAAAATGAACTACATGAAGCATTTTCCCCTCTAGGAATCACATGGAAAAAGAACATTTTGGTATGATCTTTTTCAAAGTCCTGTCAGAATATTAACTACAGCATATACTTGCGTTTAAGTTCGGGGCTTGATTTTACCATGTAATTTCCGGTATTTTATAATATATATATAAGTCGTCATATAAGTCGAATGTGGAAAACTCACACTATTGGTCCAAGAGATTATGATATGCTAATGCCCTCCTGAGAGAGTAACCACAGAGCACAGTGCCTTTTTTTCTATGCATTGTGCCTACGTGACCACATGGTAATACCTGAACTATTCCGAAGCGACGTTTGCACTGTCTACGATTAAGCGTTCGATCAGAAGAAAATATGTGGTTGGTTTGAAATTAAAAGTCATTGAAGTGGTGAAAAAAATTGGTAACTGCACTGCTGCAACAAAATTCGATGTGTCTGAGAAACTGGTACAAGATTAGAGGAAAAATCTAAGTGTCATATTTTTGATCGGGCGTATAAGTCGGGGTCTGATTTTTCGAGTTTCAAGACCCGAGTATATACAGTATGTATGGAAATTTATTTTACATTTCTTGTGTTTATTACATTCACTCCTAACAGTTTGTATGAGAAACATCCATATTATATCTCTGCTGTTCCAGTGCAAAATGCAATGAAACAATTAGGTTTAATTTATCTGCTTCTGCGCTTACCTGTTTACTGGCTAGTCAATCAAGAATATACCTTACTAGTAACATAAACAGCAAATTTTAAGAGTAAGCAGAGCCATACCACCTGCACTTCAGACCAGGTAATCCGCTTAAAGCTAAGCATTTTTGGGCCTGGTCAGTGTATTTTGATGGGAAACCAGCTAGGAAAAGCTTGGACTGCTGCTGGTAGAGGTGTTCGTAAGGCCATCAAGGGATGCTTACCTTTTGGTCTGTATGTGAATCTCAATGCTCCAGTGAAGTGACAGGACAATGTGCTGTAAAAACTGGTGCTGTTCTTCTGATGAGACGTAAAACTAGGGTCCTGACTCCCTAAAGTCATAAGCGATACCTAGGCATCTTTCAAAAACAGTAGGGTTCATCTGGATGTCCTGGCTAAACTTCCAACCAAGGCTTGGTCATTCTGGCTCCCTAATCATTGTCTTTTATTGGTCAGCTGTGTCTTTCACACCTTCACCACCTAATAACTCATGTGTGTTGAGTATACTGGCAAAAAAAAAAAAAAAATGGCTGCCATTGCATTATCCATGTGGATGTTGCACACTGGTGGTGGTTGAAGTAGCCCCCACTGTCTATTTCAAGTACTTTGAGTAAGTTAGAAAAGCACTATATAAATGTAATTAATTAATTTTAATACTAAACATTTAGTTGTGATACATGCATATCTCTGAATTCCTAAAATATTTTAAAGCTTTTTGCATTTTTAGTATGTATTATTTACTGTATGATTGCTATATCCCATAATTGAATTGTTGTGGGTGCCATTGAAGCTTCAAGGATACAACTGTTATGTTTCAGCCTGGGCTCCCCTATGGCTCTGTTTTAAGTAGATTCCTATTCTATGTCTTTCTTTTTTCATTTTTAAGTCTTTTATTTATGTTAATGTTACTTTTGTTAATTATTACCTTTATTTCTTGCTTTTGACATTTGTAAGGCGTTGTTATGTACCATGTGTTTTGGGAGCAGTTCCCAAGAGCTGCAGCCCACTGCTCATCACTGCAGGGTACTGTCTTCAGCCCTAAAAAGGAAGAGAGTATCCCACAGTACACTAAAGTTCATTCAAATTCACTTGGGTGTTTGGTTTTGTGATTTTTCTTTTTGTTTGCTTTTGTGGTTTATTGCATTTAAGACCTTTTTGCTCTGCTCTTGACTATGGTCTGAATTTTGTCGCAGGACTTTGTTCGCCTTGGATTGCCTTTGCCTTCACAGGCAATTCCTTTCTGAGCATTGTGCTCTACAGTGCTTCTTGTTAATACGGGGCATTTTTGTTAAGTATAAATCTTTCAATTTCTAAAGACTCTGTGTTTGCCTTTGTTATTAGCCAGGGTATGACGGTTCCCCCTCTAGTGGGTATTTTCAATGCTATTTCGAGACTTTGTCTGCTTTTCTTCAAGGTCCATGTCATTTTGGTGATTCTGAACAACAACTTCCTGGGCTCAAATTGTGTGCCTCCACACTGACTGGGAAGCAAGCTAGGATACTCAGTGGTGTACCCAGTAAAGGCACGCTTGACTCATCCAAGTCCTGAATTTCACCTGCTGGATTCAGATGAAGTAGGCCATCAAGGTGGGAAACTGGCCAGAAAACTATAAGTCCATCCATCCATCCATTTTCCAACCCGCTGAATCCGAACACAGGGTCACGGGGGTCTGCTGGAGCCAATCCCAGCCAACACAGGGCACAAGGCAGGAAACAAACCCCAGGCAGGGTGCCAGCCCACCGCAGGGAAAGCACACACACACACACACACACACGGGACAATTTAGAATCACCAATGCACCTAACCTGCATGTCTTTGGGCTTTGGGAGGAAACCCATGCAGACACGGGGAGAACATGCAAACTCCATGCAGGGAGGACCCAGGAAGCGAACTTGGGTCTCCTAACTGCGAGGCAGCAGTGCTACCCACTGCGCCAGCCGTGCTGCCCACTGTAAACCTCTGGCTGTAAAATAAAAGGCAGATGAAGAATCTTTATAAAAATTAAAGATTTACTTTCAAAATGCTCTTTAAAAGAAAGCATGAGGATTTGCCCTAAAGTTTTAGAGGTGGTTTGCAGTTCGTCACACAAAATTTTTCCAAGGCACCTTTGCGACCAGAATCTCTAGAATTATGAAGGAATGTATTACTGTTTGGTGACGCCTCATCTAGGGGAAGGGTGTCAGATTTACTAAGCCAGGTTTCAGTGAGAAGACACAAATTAGATTCTGTACTTAAAATTATTTACCAGTGCAGCTTTATTTCCAATTTAGCAAATATTTATAGTACTAAGCAACATTTTAAACTGTAAGAATATTTCTGTACTGGTGTTATACTTTTTGTTTTAGTCTGAATTAAATTAATGATACAGGTACCTCTGATTTTAATTCTTGGTCTAATTATGTTCAAGTGATTTAGATTTTTCTTCAATACTAAATTTATAAGATGTCCCACTACAGGGATTCTGGGTAACATCTACAGTATAGTAACAAGTGGGATTAACAACAGCCTGCTGTCCTGTCTCAGCAGGAAAACTGATAACTAATTTCTTAAGTTAAGCAAAAGGTAAAATAAACAAAAGTAAAATAAAACAGTGTCCAAAACCCAGTTGTGAAGCAAAAATCACAATCAAAATTCGGGCAAAAAGTCAAAAACCGGAAAAGACAAGAAAATAAATCACAAGAGAATACAATAAAGGTTTAGAAGGATTTATCCGCAAATTGAATAAAGCTTGGTGTGACTGCTCACCTATTTTGTCATCTGCTGATTAATTTGTGGTCCCCAACAATAAATTGCAAAATGGTTTCCATAATAGGAAACGGCTATAAGACCCCAAATGTTTGCCCTGATCATGATACCTGCAATTAAAGATTTCAAGGCTTCAGCCTGGTTTGCGCTCTCATCAGTCAGCTTGGCGGTTTTCCTGCCAGGTTTTGGGATCAAACAAAAGTTAAGTCCAGTTAAGATGAAGACCATCTATCTTCAAAAATCCAAGCCTTTCCCAAAAATAATTCCAACTATTCACAAACGTTTAGCTTGTTTTTGCACACCAGGTTTCTAAAGAGCAGTGAAGGGAATGCAATCTGCTATAAAACACATCCCCACTATATAATCTATACCTCATAGAAACTACAACATTTGTGGTATAGGACACAACATGTCCCTTAAATTGACATGTAAGTGAGCGTTTTACTAAGATATATGCCTCTGTTCACATTTGATTAAACTATCACAGTCTTCTAAGCCTCAAGCTTTGCTCAATTACCTTCTTTTTTCTTTAACATTTTAAACTTTTGCAAGCCCCTAGGTGTGTTACTTTACCTGATTACATTTTGCTGTACACCTATATCAACCACGAATTAGTCAATCATGTTTCTTAGCCTCCAGCTTCTCCTGAGCAGACCAAGCAAAAATCCCCAACTCTCCTCACCCCAGAGTCTGTTCTGAATGGATATATCTTTGTATGTGCTGATTTCTAAAATGACCTGGATGTCCATGTGCTTCTAGTACGGCTCACCCATATCCTATTGATGAAACGATTGGAAAGACAACCTCTCAAATGAACACACAAATCAGACAAAGCACACCACATTTTTCTCTTTAGCACAAATAAAAAGAGAAGTTAATGAATACATTTAAATTCTCCAAAATTTGTGAATAAATTAAATTGCAATCATCAACATACAGTTTAGGGAAATAATTCATTTACAGTAATACCATAGTTATATCAAACAAAGAATTACATTCAACAGTCACAATACTGATACCAGTCAGTCAATCTGGGCACATTTAACTCTTCACTTGGTGGGATGTTTCTGACCTTGGCAGTTGGAGCTTTGGAGCTGTGATATCATCTCAAGCTAAAAATTAATGCACAGTTTATATTATAGCTGATTGCTACAATGGTACTATGATTAGGACTCATGCCTCATAATTCCAGACATTCAGGTACAAAGCCCTGCACCATCATTACACAGTTTGCACATAATGATGTTTTGACAAGGATTTCTCCAAAACCCCAAAGACATGCATACTTTTGACAGAATGAGCCACTGTATCACAGACTACTGTACATCAGTTTTTGTGTGGATAACACAGTTGACACACAGACAGTGTGCTGTTTTCCCAACAGCAAGCTTTGGATCACAAAAGACTTGCAAGCCTTACTTATACAGCTGCTGCTGGAGTATGTGAATTTCCCCTTGGGATTAATAAAGTACCTATCTATCTATCTATCTATCTATCTATCTATCTATCTATCTATCTATCTATCTATCTATCTATCTATCTATCTATCTATCTATCTATCTATCTATCTATCTATCTATCTATCTATCTATCTATCTATCTATCTATCTATCTATCTATCTATCTACTTGAATATGAAGAACAGACCTTCGGGTCAGAAGATAAAGATAAAATCAAGAGGGTGTGGTCAGAACTGAAGAAGCAGCTCCATGATGAGAAAACCCACCATAGAGGCAAACTTAAGCACAAGTTACAACAAAGCAACATGAAAGAAGTGTGGATGTTGACTATTACTGGCTACAAGTAGGCTGTAAATAATGTAGAGAAAGGGAAGAAGAACAGAGCTAATGAGTTGAACAAGTTCTTCAACAGGTTTGACTCATTCTTGTCAGTACAGTGCTCCCCCAACACTGCTAGTCTATGGCTGAGGAGGTTCTGGAATCTCAATCCCTGCACAACCTTCCCCTACAATGACATCACACGTGTGGTTTCCAGTCCCCCTCCACTCCCTGGACTTTGTTCTCTTCTGATTAAGTGAGGAGAGAGCTGGTAAAACTGCATAAAAAAGGCTTCAGGGCCAGATGGAATCAGCCCCATAGTGCTGAAAACATATGCCAGCAAGCTCTGCAGGGTCCATCAGCACCTGTTCTCCCTTTCCCTGAATTTGCAGAAAGTTACCTGTGTGGTCCCAGTACCAAAGAAAGGACATTCCATTGGTCCCAAGGACTTCAGACCAGGTGCTCTTACTTCACACATCATGAAGACCTTTGAGAGGCTGGTCGTAAAGCAGCTATGACCCCTGGCTTGAGAACATAACGATCCACTGGAGTTTGCCACTCAGACACATAGGTAAACAAATTTGCAGTAGGGTTGTCAAATTAACCAAACTAAGATTCAGATGTTCACAAACAAGCTCGCCAGTCCCATTACCTATATTCTCCAAAATATTTCAAGCCATGATTTGAAACAACCTTTATTATACTTGATTTACATGCTTCAGAGAACCTATTCCCACTTGAACAAAGCCGGTACCACAGTCAGAGATAATGTCCTTTGACTTTTCCAGTGCTTTTAACAACATTCTACCTCATCAACTGGTAAGAAATCTCAGGGCTTTGAATCTTGATACCCTCACAATCTCCTGGATCATGGACTACCTGAACAAAAGACACCAGTTGTGCTGTTGTATAATTCTGAGGGACACTGGGTCAGAAATGGTGGTGTGTAATACTGGAGCACCTCATGGAACTGTCCTGTCTCCCTTCCTGTTCACCCTCTACATAACAGACTTCCAGCACAATACCAGCGCTTGCCACCTACAGAAATTTTCAGATGACTCATCCATCATAGGCTGCATTAATAATGGAGACGAGTCAGAGTACAGGAAGGTCATGGAGGTTTTTGTCTTGTGTTGCATGGACAACAACCTGCAACTCAACATCAGCAAGACAAAAGAGCTGGTGGTTGACTTCCATCATGCCAAGAAGCCTTCAAGATCAGTTACCATTTAGGGGGAGGTTATGGATGTGGTGCAGGGCTACAAGCATCTGGAAGCTCACATGAACAGCAAACTGGACTGGTCGGACAACACAGTGGCTCTGTACAAGAAGGGTCAGAGCAGACTATACTTGTTAAGGAGACTCAGGTCTTTTGATGTGTACAGCAAGCTGCTGGAAATGTTCCACCAGTCCATAGTAGAGAGTGTGGTATTCTACGCAATGGTTTCCTGGGGATTCTACCTGAGTTCAAAAGAAGCGCAATGCCTGAAATATCTTAGCAGGAGAGCCTGCTCTATTACAGGGTGAACCCTGGGCACACTGGAAGCTGTTGTGGAAAAAACGGATGGCAACAAATGGATGGTATCATGAAAAATCCTCTCCATCCCCTCCAGGAGGTGCTCTTTTAGAGCACTTTTAGCCACAGGCTCATTCCACCACAGTGTGATAAGAAGTGTCTATGGAGGTGTTTTCTGCCCACTGCTATCAGGCAATTCAATGCTTCCATTCCACCCAATGTACTTGTTAAGTTTATTTATTTATTTATTTATTTATTTATTTATTTATTTATCGATTGATTGATTGATGGGCTATATTATCTGACCTGTGAGTCTGTATCCTTGTTTCATATATTCATGCTGTTGTATACATCTGAATTTCCCCATGAGATTAATAAAGTTTATGCAATGTAATCTAATTGTGTTAATTAATCTTTATCTGAAAAATGATCTCCTGTCAGCTCAGTATGTTTTAGTTTTTTACACCTAATATTAACCACGTTTGAAATTGTTTTGGGTTTCATTTAAAGTAAGTTATTGTGAAATATGCATTCACAGATGAAAAGAAAAATTAGGGCTACTGTAGTAATACTGGGCAGGGTCTCCTTTTGCTTCCAAAACAGCTCCAATTCTTCATGGCATGGCTTCCATAACATGTTGAAAACATTCCTTTGAGATTCTGGTCCATGTTGACATGATTACATCATGAAATTTCTGCAGATTTTCAACTGCACATTCATGATGTGAATCTCCTGTTCTATAACATCTCAAAAAGATGTTTTTCTGGATTCATATCCATTGATAGGGAAGTCCACCAAGTTCATAAGACCAGTTAGAGACAAAGTAATGCATTGTTATAAGAAAGTGATCATTAGAAGATGGATCAATTGTGGCCATAAAAGAATTCATATGGTCAGCAACAATTCTCAAAAAGACTATGGCATTCAAGGAATGACTGATTAGTATTAAAAGGCCAAAATGTGCCAAGAAAGTATTCCCGACATCATTACACCATCAGAAACAACCTGGACTGTTCCCAGAAGGCAGGTTGGGTGCATGGATTCATGCTATTGGTGCTAAATGCTGGCCCTAACATCTATATGCTATAACAGAATTTGACATTCATCAGACCAGACTATGCTTTTCCAGTCTTCAGCTATCCAGTTTTGGTAAATCTGTGCTTGCTGCAGCACCATCTTTCTGTTCTTGGCGGAAAGAAGCATAGCTTGATGTGGTCTTCTGCTGTTGTAGCTCTTCTGCCTCAAGATTTGACATGTTGTGCATTCTGAGATGCTTTTCTGCTCAACACAGTTCTACAGAATGGTTATGTGAGTCACAATAGCCGTTCTGTCAACTCAAACCAGTCCGGCCATTCTCCTCCGAACTCTCGTATTAAAATGTATTCCTGTCCACAGAGGATATTTTTGATTTTTCACACCATTCTGAGTAAACTCTAGGGACTAGGGCCCCCTTAATATGTATATAGTTATGACAAACCTCTTAATGGCCGTTTTGCACTTTATTATTTTAGCACACTGTGTTGCCCCTAGACAAGACAGATTCAAAAACTATGTAGTAATAAATTAGATGTACCTTACTTCTTACCCTGCTGTCTCTGAAAATAGAGACACCCTCATGCCCTCTACAGCAAAAATGTTCCAAAATGTAAAGTAACCTTCACTGTTGCTTCATTGACACTGATCTGGGTCTAAGCTACTATGCTTCTCCTGAAGTTTACAATGACATTGTGTGGTATTGTGCAGGAACATTAGAGTATTACAACAATCTAGACTAGAACAGGCCATTCAGCCCAACAAAGGTTGCCATCCCTATCCACTTAATTCTTTTAAAATAACATTGTCTAGTTTTGAAAGTCCCTAAAGTCTTACTGTCTACCACACTAATTGGTAGATTATTCCAAGTGTCTGTGGTTCTCTGTGTAAAGAAAAACTTCCTAATGTTTGTGGGAAATTTACCCTTAACAAGTTTCCAACTGTGTTTCCACGTTCTTTTGTTGAATTCATTTTAAAATAACAGTCTCGATCCACTGTACTAATTCCCTTCTTTTGATTAAACTGAAAAGGCTCAGCTCACTTAATCTTCCCTCATACCTGTAATTCATCCCTTATATTCCTGGAATCAGTCTAGTTGCTCTTCTATGGACCTTTTCTAGTGCTGCTATGTTCATTTTGCAGCCCAAAGACCAAAACTGTACACAGACCCCAGATGAGGACTCACCAGTGTATTATAAACCTTGAGCATAACCTCCTGAGACTTGTACTCTTCATACACATCATGCTATATAAAATAACATTCTGTTAACCTACTTAATGGCTTCTGTCCGGCAATTGATAGCGTTGAGTCCACTACAACTCCTAAACCCTTCTTATAAGGTATACTTTCAATTTTCAGACCTCCAATTTTGTATTGAAACCTAACATTTTTTACTTCCTACATGTAAAATTTTACATTTAATGACATTAAATTGCATCTGCCACAAATCTGCCCAAACCTGTAGGCTGTCCAAATCCCTCTATAATGATTCAATGGATTCTAGATTATCTATTAATCCACCCAGTTTGGTATCATCTGCAAATTTAACCAGCTTGTTACTTACAGTATATTCCCATCCAAATCATTTATATATGTCAAAAATAGCAGCAGCCCTATCACAGACAACACCATTCTTAATGTCAGCCAATTCTAATAAGGTTCCTCACTCATATCCTTTTGTTGCTTCCTCATAGAATTCCACCATGTTAGTAAAACATGACCTCCCTCTGCTGAACCCATGCTGACTATTCAGTAAAACCCCTGATCTTGCCACGTGTTGTTCAATGTTTTCCTTTATAATTCCTTCCAGTAATTTTTCCACTGATGCACATTAAACTTATTGGTCTATAGTCTGCCCGGTCACCCTTTTTATATAACGGGATAATATTTGCCATTTTCCAGTCCTTCAGAATCTTCCCAGTGTGCAGTGACTTCCTAAAATATGCATCAAGGTTTTATATATGTACTCACTAACCTCCTAAAGAACTACAGGGTAAATATTATCTGGTCCTGGAGATTTGTTTGATTTCAGCCTGTTTAATCTAAGCAGCACTTTTCCCTCTACAATTTCCAAATCACTCCGTACCTTCTTAGTATTCCCTTTTACCGTTGGGAAGTTATTCACATCCTCAAATGTGAAGACTTCAGAAAAATGCAAGTATAGAGCATTTGCTTTTTCAGTCTGTATTTTTTAATTTCCCCTTGCTATGCCTGATGCACTTCACTTCCTCCTTGACTGTTCTTTAACTACTAAAATACTGAAAGAATCTCTTAGGGTCATCTTTCACCTTATCTGCAATATTCCTCTTTGTCTTTTAGCCTCCCTAATATCCTTCTTAGTGGTTGCCCTCATATTCTTATACACACTAGGATTCACACTGGAGTTGTTATTCTGGCATGCCTTATACAGCTGTTTATTTCTTTGCAGCTTCTTTTTCAACTCCTTATTAACCCACTGAAGAGTTTTTTTAAGTTCCTACTGTCCTGCTAGTTACTAGTTTCCTAATAATTCCAAATTTAGGTGTGTACTTATCCTGCATTACATTTAAACTATTTTTAAACCTGTTCCACTGCTCCTCGACTGTCTCCACACTTAATACTAGAATCCTTGAAGCCTAAACTTGTAATCCCGGCCCACCTTAAATCCCTCTGCACCTCTCTGTCAGCATCTTTTGTGTTGTAAATGCTTCTATCAGCACAAGCAGCAAGCAGCCTGCTGTCCCATCGCACCGCCTTGACGGAGCTCAGCTCGGGCAAAAACTTCTCCCAGCTCAAGCCAAGACTCCTTATCCACGTGTGAGATCTGGAGTTGTATAGGGTAAATAATACAGTATATCGTTATTTGGAATACATGCATTTCATGTGTGTTCTGTGTCTACAAAGATCTGGGTAAGTGTAGGATGAAAGGAAATGCAAGAAATGCTGAACACATACCTAAAGCTGAAAGTTTTTCCATGTTATACTAATAATGACATGAAGTGTATAATCTGTGAAGACTTTAGTCCAAATATCAAATAAACACGTGTGCTTTTATTCAAGAATATAACCAAAGGAAAAAAAAAAAACATTTGATTTACATGTGGCTGTCAATGAGGTAAAAACCCAAGCTCAAATGTCAATTGACAGGAAGCTGATATGTATTCTTGAATGGTGTAGCGATGAGAAGTTTTGCTTTATACCTCAAAGGTACTCGGTTCAAGACCAGGTGCTCCGCAATTTGAGTAGTGAGATGCAATTATTATTATTACTATAATATAATAAAAACATACATTTGATTTGAGTCTGTAACACCCGGTGTGAATTTTGGCTACTTGTAAAAGTTAGTTGTTTTTTTATTATTCAGTTTTATTCTTTCAGTGAAGTTCACGTGGTACAACGAACTTGCCTCTCCCTCTCTGAGTTGATGGCATATAAGTCTTATACCTTAATGTACAAATATGTTATAATAATTAATGATATTGTGTATGTCTTAGGGAATTGAACTGTAATCAGTAATTGAAATCTTAACAGTTCAAGGTATTCAAGGGCATCAAGCCAGAGAGATATGCCACCCAAACTGAAGGGGCCTGGCAAAGCTTGGAACTGAGTCTGAGGCTGTCCAGATGTGAATGCAACTGAACGCTCCTCATTCACACACACAATAATGTCTGTTTTCTTGTGAAAAGCACACAGGTAAATCAGGGACATTCTCTGCAAAGTGTGTGTCAATTGTTATCTTAGCGGCTTTGGTATCTCCAGTAATTTATGAGTCATAAATTCTTATTTATGCTCCAATTTTGAGAAGTCAGTATGCATTTATGGTGTCTCGCTGCAGAGTTTTAGCTCATGTAGGGCATTTAAGTAGAGGTGTATGCTTTAGTATGAGAGTAACAAAGCATAAAAGCGACTTTGCTGCAGAAAGAGAAATCCAGACAAGCCGGTGCTTCACATAATTTATGTCATATCATTAGTTAGGAAAAATGCAGTCATAGTCTAGTTGATATGAACTCATATTTATAGTAGGAGGTTGGGAACATTATTGATATCCCCTAACATATATACTTCAGATATACAGGAAAAATTAGAGGGAATTACACCTATTGTATCTGATGCTGTTAAAATAGGTTCTGGATCCCATGACCATGGCCAGGATTAAACTGGTTCAGTGATGGGATGGATCGAATACAATGACTGGGCCAGCATTCAAACTCATTTTTACAGTAAATGAGCACTAAATGCTTTCTTGACTCTTATGCTTTTATGAAGCCTTTCTTAATATTTACACATTTTGTTCTCAGCTTATTTAAATTAGATATAATTATAGGGTGGCAAGCTGGCCCATTGGTAAATGCTGCAGCTTCACAGAAAAATGGGTTTGAATGCTGGCCCAGTCATTGTATTCAACCCACCCCCCATCACTGAACCAGTTTAATCCTGGCCATGGTCATGGAGGACAGAACTTATTTTGGGAGCATCTGTTGCAAGGCAAGAAATACATTAGCACTATAAAATAAATGAATAATAATACTGAAATTGCTGAACATCATGGAAAAATCACTCATAGAAAGAGCATGTATTTGAAAAAGGCAGTGTTTAGCAAAGCACTCTCACTGCTTTGAAATGCTGAGTTCAAATCCTACTTCACTTCATAGCATTCCTAGTTTATAGGTTTATAGCGTCATTATTGTCATGCATATTGAGTACAGAGAAATTCTGATCTGCATGTGCTAACCAAAATGCAACACATCAGCACTCTTTTTCTGATTGCCAGAAAACAGAACACATTTCTCTTTATCAACGGCAGTTAAAACCAATAAGGCATCAAAGCATCTCTATAAAATATAGCTTAAAACAGATATGTTTGAAAAAAGAGGACTTCTATGATTGCAAAATGAACATTGTCTAATTAATTACGCAATAAAGCAGCAGAGACAGAATAAAACCTTTTCGTATGGAGTTTGCATGTCTTTCCTGTATCCGTGTACTTTGAGTTTTCTTTCAAGTCCCCACCATAGGTGATATACTGTAAGTTAACTGGTACCTCTCAATTAGCTTAGCATTAGTAAGAGTGAGCATCCCACAATGAACTGGTGCCCTATTAAGAGTTGGTTCCTCCCTCCAGTGAATGCTGCTGGAATAGGCTTATAGCACCCTTCAGCCCAGACTGGATTAAGAGGGTTTGATGAAAAATGGTTGGACGTTTTTCTCTTTTTCCGGCCCAGACTACACTCAACCTTAACACAAGATGAAATTTCTTCAGAACATGACTGCTTGTATAAGAGACTGCTTCACATTAATGCCAAAATATGATATTTAAGAAGATATTATGCACTATTTATGCACCAAGTAAAATGGCATTTTACATATATTGACTGCATTTCTGTCTGTTCATAAAAAAACTTTTTACATTTTCCTACTGGCAGCCCATTGTGATATATCACTAGAAACTGGGAGGACTCACCTGAGCCCTCACCTCCAAGGTCAGTAGTAGGTACAGGCCCATTAAAATTTCCTTCATCACTCCAGTTTTGGCTGAATGAGTATGCTTCAGTTTTATATATATATATATATAGTGGTATGTTGGCCTGGACACAGACAGGCGGACACTGCAGGTTCAACAACCAACACACGTTTATTCCTATTTGTCATATTTACAGTGCACACAAACCAGTGCCCCAGCACCAATCACCCTCAAGTCCAGGCCTCTTCTCTATGCCTTTCTCTCTTTATGACCGCCTCCACTTCTCTCCTCCGAGCTCCGTCCTCTTCCACGTGACTCCAGCCATCAAATGGAGGGAGGCGGATCCTTTTCTATTCACCAGGATGTGCTCCAGGTGCCTCCAAATGAGCTTCTGCCGGCACTCCCTGGTGTGGTGGAAGTGCCGGCTGTGCACCCGAAAGCACTCCTGGTGTCCCTGGTCTCCGTCTCCCCAGCACTTCCATCACACCCAGGTGGCATCTGGGCGCCACCTGGTGGTGATCACGGGCCCCTATAGGGTTGAGCTTCCATGCTTCTTTCCTAATGGTCCCCCTAGCCACCAGGGCGGTCGCCCCCTCGTGGTCCAGAGAAGGCGTAATCCCTCCTTCGGTCCTTCCGGGCATCCCGGCTGGGTACTGCCCCCAGCCACTCGCCACAATATTTTATTTATATATATATATATATATATATATATATATATATATATAGACACCGAATGTCCCAAACATAAACACACTTTATTTCCTTAATATGACAAACAACACCACAATGCCTTAACCGGCCAACTCAGTCTCTTTCTCTCTCTATCTTTTTATCATTTCTCTCCAACTCAGGCTCCTGTCTTCTCCCTCCTGACTCTAGCCTCGAGTGGAGAGCATTGGCCTCCTTTATACAACACCCAGAAGTGCTCCAGGTGCTTCTTGATTATCCGGCAGCACTTCTGGGTGTGGCGCAAGTGCTGTCGACCACCGTACTGGAGCTGTCCAGGTACTCCCTGGCAGTGGCCACGTCCTCCCACAGGGTTGAGCGTCCCAGCTCTGTGGCCCCCATGCAACCCAGGAAGGCTGCCCTCTCATGTTCCGGGGAAAATACTGCCCCTCTCTCGGTCCTTCCCTTCTCCTGGCTTCCCGGTGGGGCAATGTCCCCGGACATCTGTCACAATATATATATATATATATATATATATATATATATATATATATATATTTATACAGTATATATATATATATATATATATATATATATATATATATATATATATATAAAAAACACAGTGGCATTATAAGGTTGTATGTTATAGAAGTTCATATGAGAAAATGGGGGACCTCCTCTGCAAGAACTGTTTATAATGCATTGTAAGAAACTAATGCTCTTCCAGCTCTCCACACTCTGGATTGCTTTCCCTGTTGTCTTCACTTTACTGGTGATCCTGGTGGATGACCGGCCCTTATCCACCCAATGTCCCACCAGCAATAAGAAATTTGTCAGCCAAAGTTTACATGTGCAGAGGAAGCAAACATAGCCGTAGGCCGCTGCAAAGAATAGAAAGCGAAATATTCTGCCTCCTACTTATATGGTAAGCAGTCTCCCGAAGGTAACATATGATTGAATATTTAGAAAGTGGCTGTTCCTAATAGATTCTACTTTATTTCCATCCATTCTAGAAGTGATAAACTCTCCCAGTAATGTCTCTAAAGCAATTTAATCTGTTTAGTGGGGGGAGTGATTGCTGTACACCAGCGTTAATGTCATAAAGATGCAGGCTGACAGAGTGCTTCTGTCCAATATTTTAGCCAAGAATAAAAACGGCTCCCCGCTTATTTAATTACACGCCACACAATCATATATTCCATGTAATCACAAAATTCAATTACTCCACCTAAGATGAAGATGGTACCTTATTTCTTTGTTTCAAAAAAACTTCATCCTAAAAATTAGTGAAAGGATGTTGGAAATCCAACACCAAGCAGGGCCACTTGTTTTCTTTGGCTAACAGTCTGCTCACCATACTGAACAATTGGCAGGAAGGGCCAGCACTTGCTGAGGACAACATTTTCCTCTCTACTTACTGACTCATGTCACTGATCTGGAATTCTGCTTTGTCCTACAACTATGGCTGTCTTTGCTCTCATCTTACTTATTCCGATGTCAATGTTTCCTAAGGGGGCGGCACGGTGGCGCAGTGGGTAGCGCTGCTGCCTCGCAGTTGGGAGATCTAGGGACCTGGGTTCGCTTCCCGGGTCCTCCCTGCGTGGAGTTTGCATGTTTTCCCCGTGTCTGCGTGGGTTTCCTCCGGGTGCTCCGGTTTCCTCCCACATTCCAAAGACATGCAGGTTAGGTGGATTGGCGATTCTAAAATTGACCCTAGTGTGTGCTTGGTGTTTGTGTGTGTCCTGCGGTGGGTTGGCACCCTGCCCAGGATTGTTTCCTGCCTTGTGCCCTGTGTTGGCTGGGATTGGCTCCAACAGACCCCCGTGACCCTGTATTCGGATTCAGCGGGTTGGAAAATGGATGGATGGATGTTTCCTAAGGACAGCATCTCTGCTTTTCTGACTTTTTAAAGTTTGTAAATTGACAAGTGTTAGAATCAGGCAAGTAAAACAGGCAACTGTCCTTTGAATGGTTAGCAGGGTCCTGTTTTATTTATATTCCTAAGTGGCACTGTTGCATTAATAGTAGGGGGGCATTCCCTTATTTATGACCTTGGAGGACACCAACTTATCTGTGCTCTCATTAATGCTTAGAGGGAGGCTGCATTTATTTAGGTCTCAGGAGGACATGACCTTAAACATTTCAGACATTTCATTAATTTGCAGTCTGAGGGGAAGTATGCTATTTTGATTGGTATGACAGGATGCCATATCTAATTTTAACCATTTTCATGCCCTCTATCATATTTGTGGTCTTGGTTTGGCTAGTTCTTATTTTGAGATCTCATATTGTCTATGATCTCTGAGATTTTGGCCTTCTGAGCTGTCACAGGATGTCACTATGTGAGGAGCACTCTTTGCTGCCTGAGTTTGGTGTTTCCTTTTTTTAATCCACCTTAAATGGATATTTATTTGATCTGTGATGTTTAAGAAAATACCTTGTAAAGAAAAAGTGGTCATGAGTCACAAAGAATTCAAGATGGATGCCCTTTATTACATCAAGGCTGATGGAGCCTACCACACGCACTGCTCAGTGTTCTGCGACAAGATTGACTTAAATGACAAAGCAATGGTCATAAATACATTACGTTAATTTACATAACACAGTCAAGAGACACTTCAGTTTACACCAATCAGAGAACAGAAAAATGGTACGATCTTTAAACACACAGTGATGGACGGCCAGCAGCTCAACCCAGCTGGGACGCCCCGAGAATGAATGAATGGGGGAAGGCAGTTACTTTTAGGCACTACCTCCCCTAAGATGCTAGATGGCACCTCACCTGGAGTATAGTGGGGCCCTTGATTCCCACAGGGCATCCTGGGACTTGGAGTTCGCTACCTTAGCCCTGTTGGGTGCTGTGGGTGCTGCCAAAGGGTGCTATGGAAGGACTGGAGGAGTTGTGCTTCCCTTGTAGCCCGGAAGTACCATCGAGTCATGAGGACGGAAATCCAGAAGTACTTCCGGGCTGAAGAAGAAACTTCAATTCTCCATCTGACCTGGAAGTGATGGCACATAACGTGGGAGGAAGAACAGAAGCACTTCCCTGTCAAGAACTACATAAAGGACTGCTGAAGACCCAGCAAGCAAGACGGAGTCGGGTGGCAGAGGACGGAGCTTGCGGGAGAGGAGTGGAGGTGGCAGCAGAAGAGAAGGAGAAGGAGAAAGAAAGATGAGACTGAATCTAAAGGAGGTGATTGTGCACTCTGTTGTGAAATGGCTGGAGGAGCCAACGTGTGTGTTGGAACTTCTGAGTCTGTGTATCTGTGTGTGGCGAGGCCAGTTCTCCACAACACCTATGTGTTAACATTATCATCAAGTCCCAAAATAGTTAAACATTAATACTTGGCTGACACCATTAATCTATGGCAACATACTATTTTTTTGTGAGAATAAATGTTTACATATCATATGATCTTATTATTGTATTGATTTGCTGGTAAACAAGCAAGCATAGTCACAAGCATTTTACAAATTTATAAAGAAAGCTTTTTCCTTACAGTGGCCTGGAACAACTGATTGATTTTTGGCCATACAGAGGTTCACTGCTGTATTTTACGATTCATTGTGCTCACTAATTTGTGTACTATGAGAGGGATACTGCCTTGTCAGGGGTAACAGAGTGGGGCACACTATTAAGGTCTTAGTGGGCACTGCTTTATTTGTGACCTGAGTTCTAGTACCCCTTTTTCAGTAATTCTCATGATGGGTTTCGGGTTATTCTTTGCTTGTCGCCACCTTATTTCTGATCTGGGGCACAGCTGTGTCAGTGGCACAATACTTTATTGGAGATGTACACTGGTCCAAGGCCGGCAATGCCCTTTTTATTAGTCTGAGTGAGGGGTCACTACTCACTTTGTGGCCTGCAAGCGTTATATAATGAATGGCATTTGGAGACAGTGCTTTATTGGAGGGCACACTCTTGGTTAAGGTCTCACTGGGCACTACTTCATTTGTGGTCTGGAGAGAGCATTGCCCTTTTTGTAGCTTTTGAGATGGTTTTCAGCTCATTTGTGGTCTCCATGTGGTATTGGTGATATAAGTGCACTACGTTTTATGTTTCCTTATTTGTCGACTCAATGTTACTCTTGGATTTGTGGTCTTAATGGAGTATTGTCTTATTTGTGGTCCCAAGGACTGTTAACTAAATATGGGTCTTACCTGTGGTTTCAGGTCAGTATCTTTTTAGACTGAGGATGCACTGTCCTTTTTATGGCACCAAGGCATTTCTGCTTGATTTGCATTCAATGACTAATCTGGGGTCTGAGTAGGCTCCTGCTATTTCTAATATTGGTATCCTTGTTTTTTTAACAGTCTCAAGGACATTTTCTTTTTGTTGCTTGGAACACCTGAATTATCTTTGGTCTCAAGGGTATTTAGCTTTAATTATGGCCTCAGAGGGTCTTATTTGTAATGTCACTGAAGTCCTGTTGTAACAGTGGTCTTGAGTAGGCCTGTGAAGACTAATGGAGTGTGTCATCGACCAAGAGGAATGCACAAGTCCTAATGAAATGCTGGGGTACCCACTGGGTCACCATGTCTACTGAGCTCAATCAAAAATAACTGGAATTGGCATAAAATAGAACGGCAATAAGGCTACATCAATAAGGCTCTGAAAAGCGGTCAGGCTTCAGGTTTGCTTCATTCAGTGGGTTGCTCGTACCCAAATGAGACAATTCAAAGGAGAGCCCCACTCTTATAACCGTTGGACTGGAAGGGGCAGAGTCAACTACCCTCCTTGGGTATCTTCTCATAGATTTGGGTAGAACAAGAGACAAGACAATCAGTGCCTGCACCCCCTCATGTCTCAGGGTAGTAGTGGTTACCTCTGATGAGCCCGGAAGGTGACCCTCTGACACACATGCATGACAAGTGACATATCACTGTAATTTTATATTGTGCTACTTTCAATAGTTGTTTATATGGATGCCAAAGCTGTGGTACTCCGATTTCCTTCCCTCACCCCTAGAGGTGTGCAGCTAAGTGAACTGGTGGACCTCTCTGAATGTGGGTGTGTTCATGAGTGGGCTCTGTGGTGGCTGACACACTTTCCATGATGGGTTTCTGCTTTGTGCCTACTTCTGCTGGCACCAGTCTCGATCCCTTATAACCCTGAATTGAATTAAGAAGATTTAAGAATTTTTTTATGTTAATAATTTTTCATTCACATTCACCTTAGAGTATGGAACATAGAACACCAATCCAATCTTTTAAATATAAAAATGCATCAGTATGTGACTTTTCAATGAAAGGGATTGTCCTGTGAAGCACTCATTATGAAGGGCATCTAACTGATTCAGGTGCTAGGTCAGTAGTGCCCACCTGACAAATACAAATTAACAGGTTTGCATGTATGTTTGTGGGCCTGATTAATCTCATCCATGATTAGACAACAGTACTACACAGGGATTATATCAACTGATTGTTAGCTTATGCAGTAGCATTCACAACAAATACTATAACTAAACGCTTTGCAAGGCAATTCTGGATTTTAAAGTTTGAGAAGACTTAGTAAGACAACTCAGCAGGAAGTGAGGCAGACTGTAGATAGAGGTGGACAAAGAGCACAGCGCAATGGCACAGGAGCCTGATTAACTGATATAAGGGGTCAAGACACACAGTATGGAGCAGATTGTGGGGTACAGAATTAGAGGGACCTTTAGTGACATCAGGCATACAGAAACAGGAAAGTAAAGAAGGGAGAAGTAAAGGGACTGAGTTTAAAAGAAGTGAACAGAAAAGGAAATATGGATAACAAGGGGGAGGTCTGTCTAACCCCCCAGAGTGAAAGATTACATTTGTTGTCTGAATCAATGTATTCAGCCAAATGTGTTACTAGATTTATGTCGGTTCCATCTCCATGATACAAGAAAACACACATTACAGCTCGAGTCTGGAACACTGGAGGTATTTTCCGTGCCCCAAAATAGTCTGGGTTTGAGTTGGGTAACCTCACAATGTTTATAAAGTTATCACATTTAGTTATTATGCAACATTGAATCACAATCCATCTAATTTTGCTTTTTTGATACTGACCAACAAAAAAAAGACCCCTTAATGTCATTGTGAAAACGTGTTCCTGATAGGTGTCTAAATTAATTACAAACATGAAAATACTAAATAATTGATCACAAATATTTCACCCAATTCAGGACAGTATTTAATGCATGCGGCCATGACAGTTTTGAGTCTCTGTTAGATATGCATATCTGGACACTGAAGTTTCCCCCAGTTTTCTTTTTAAAACTGATCAAGCTCTGTAAGGTTGCATTGTGATTGTGAGTGAACAGCCTTTGTCAAGTCCAGCCATACATTTTCAGTTGGATTGACATCTGGACTCTGAGTTGGCAACACCAGCACATTAGCATTGCTGTTTCTAAGCCATTGCCGTTTAGCTTTGGTATTATGCTTGAGGTTGTTAGCTTGCTGGAAAACACATATTCTCTCAAGGCACAGGATTCTTGCAGACTAAATCATGTTTTTGGGATTCCCCTGTTTTGTGCTGCTTTCATTTACCCTCTGCCCTCCCAACCTTCCAGGGCCTGTGGCAGTCAAAGTCAAAGTCAAAGTGAACTTTATTGTCATCTCAACCATATACAAGTATACATCAGTATATAAGCTCAGGGTCCACAGTGTAACAACATGACGTGCAATAAATAAATTAAAAATAGAATTAAAATTTAAAATTAAAAAATTAAAAATTAAAACACAAACAAGACAAGACATTGTGCAAAGATAGGACAAAGAAGTAGCAGCAATATTGATGTGTAAGATATGTAATATAATAAAAAATAAATAATAGATATAGATAATACAGAAATTATCAGTGTATGCTAATAGTTGTTTAAGACGTGTAAACACTGACAGGTCAGAATGTTTCACAGCAGAAGGATCTCAAGAGTGTCAAAATACTTAAAGGTCAGTATGAGATTTTCAGTTCTTCTCTACATGCACACTCGTCTTTGCAGGACAGTGGCTCGCATGTATAAAAGTTCTGTTTTTAGAGGTGGTTGAGGCAGTGCGGAAGATCCCAGGGGGCAGCCTGGTATTAAGGAGTCTAACAGCTTGGGGATAAAAACTCTCCTGCATTCTGGCAGATCTGGCTTTGATGCTGCAGTATCTTCTCTTGGATGGCAGAAGTGTGAAAAGTCCATGTGAGGGGTGTAAGGGGTCCTGCACAATGCTGCAGGCCTTGCGGACACTGCGTTTGTAAAATATGTCCTGTAGTGAAGGGAGAGGCACCCCAATAATGTTCTCTACTGTCTTCACTATCCTTTGCAGGCGCTTGCGGTTGGATATGTTGCAGTTGCCATACCAGACTGTGATGCAGCTGGTCAGAACACTCTCAATGGTGCATCTGTAGAACATGGTGAGGATGGAAGGGGGAAGACTTGCTCGCTTCAGCCGCCTCAGGAAGTGTAGTCTCTGCTGGGCTTTCTTGATTAGTGATGAGGTATTATGCGTCCACGTAAGTTCCTCAGTTATGTGCACACCGAGGAACTTGGTACTCCTAACAGTCTCCACATCTAAACCGTTAATGCTGAGTGGGATGTGTGCAGGACGTGATTTTCTGAAGTCCACGATTATCTCTTTTGTCTTGTCGACATTGAGAGATAGATTGTTGTCTTCACACCATGAGGACAGCCGTTCCACCTCATCTCTGTATGCTGTTTCATCATCCCTGCTTATCAGTCCCAGCACTGTCGTATCATCCGCAAACTTGATGATGTGGTTGGTGTTGTTCGTGGCTGTGCAGTCATGTGTCAGCAGGGTGAGCAGCAGTGGACTAAGCACGCAGCCCTGTGGTGCTCCAGTGCTCAGTGTGATGATGCTGGAAGTGTTGTAGCCCATCCGAACTGACTGGGGCCTCTCTGTCAAGAAGACCAGGATCCAATTGCAGAGGGTGGTGTTCAGGCCCAACCTGCTCAGTTTTACAACCAGCTTTGGAGGGATGATTGTGTTGAAGGCATAGCTAAAGTCTATGAATAGCATCCTGACATATTTGTCTTTTTTATCCAGATGTGTCAGGGAGAGGTGAAGGGCAGAGCATATGGCATCCTCAATTGACATGTTTGAGCAGTATGCAAACTGAAGAGGGTCAAGGGAGGCAGGGAGATTAGTCTTTATGTGTGACATGACTAACCTTTCGAAATACTTCATTATGATTGGTGTGAGTGCAACTGGTCGGTAGTCATTCAGGCATGTCACTGATGACTTCTTCGGCACTGGTATGATGGTGGTCGACTTGAAGCATGCTGGGACTGATGACTGGCTCAGAGATGTGTTGAAGATGTCTGTGAGGACACCAGTCAGTTGACTGGCACATTCTTTGAGCACACGACCAGGTATGTTGTCAGGTTCTGCAGTCTTGCGTGGATTGACTCTGGATAGAGTCCTCTTCACATCAGTTATGGAGAGACAGAGCACCTGATCAGTGGAGGGAGGTGTTGCTTTTCTCACAGGCTCTTTGTTCTGCGCCTCAAACCGTGCAAAGAAGTTGTTCAGCTCATCTGGAAGGGAGGCATCACCATCGCTGCTGTGTGGGTTGGGCTTGTAGTTTGTAATTGTCTGAACGCACTGCCACATACGACGTGTGTCTCTGGTGCTGCTGAATTGTTTGTTGATCCTCTGCGCGTATGCCCACTTAGCTCTCCTTATAGCGCAAGACAAGTTGGCTCTGGTCACCCTGAAGGCGGCCTTGTCTCCAGATCTGAAGGCTGCATTTCTGATCTTGAGCAGCTTGTGCACTTCTCTTGTCATCCAGGGCTTTTGGTTGGCTCTTGTGGTAACATCCTTGGTAACAGTAACATCCTTTATGCATTTGGAGATGTAGCCAGTCACAGAGTCTGTGTACTCCTCCAGATTGATGGAGTCACCAGCCATAGCAG
This sequence comes from Erpetoichthys calabaricus, assembly GCF_900747795.2. NCBI lineage: Eukaryota > Metazoa > Chordata > Cladistia > Polypteriformes > Polypteridae > Erpetoichthys > Erpetoichthys calabaricus. Next base: position 113,587,010 of record NC_041406.2, on the reverse strand, counting down.
TCTCTCTGAAAATGTCCCAGTCTGTCAATTCGGAGCAGTCTTGGACAGCTGAAACAGCACCATCCTGCCACACTCTGGTGCTCTTGTGGGCTGGTTTAGTGCGCTTCAGCAGGGACTTGTAAGCAGGGACAATAAAAATGCTGATATGATCTGAACAACCGAGGTGGAGGTGGGGGTGGGGTAGGGCCTTGTAGGCATCAGGAGTGCTCATGTAAACATTGTCCAGACAGCTTCCCCCTCTAGTAGCAAAGTTCACATTCTGGAAGAATTTTGGGAGAACTGACCTCAAGTTGGCATGATTGAAGTCTCCAGCAATAATGAAAAATGCCTCAGGGTGCGTCGTTTGTAGTTTGCTGATGATCCGCCTGGTTAGCATTTGTGCTAGGCGGGAGGTAGATGCCAACCACCAGCCATCCATCCATCCATCCATTGTCTCCCGCTTATCCGAGGTCGGGTCGCGGGGGCAGCAGCTTGAGCAGAGATGCCCAGACTTCCCTCTCCCCGGCCACTTCTTCTAGCTCTTCCGGGAGAATCCCAAGGCGTTCCCAGGCCAGCCGAGAGACATAGTCCCTCCAACGTGTCCTGGGTCTTCCCCGGGGCCTCCTCCCGGTTAGATGTGCCCGGAACACCTCACCAGGGAGGAGTCCAGGAGGCATCCTGATCAGATGCCCGAGCCACCTCATCTGACTCCTCTCGATGCGGAGGAGCAGCGGCTCTACTCTGAGCCCCTCCCGGATGACTGAGCTTCTCACCCTATCTTTAAGGGAAAGCCCAGACACCCTGCGGAGGAAACTCATTTCAGCCGCTTGTATTCGCGATCTCATTCTTTCGGTCACTACCCATAGCTCATGACCATAGGTGAGGGTAGGAACATAGATCAACTGGTAAATTGAGAGCTTCGCCTTGCGGCGAAGCTCCTTTTTCACCACGACAGACTGATGCAGCGCCCGCATTACTGCGGATGCCGCACCGATCCGCCTGTCAATCTCACGCTCCAATCTTCCCTCACTCGTGAACAAGACCCCGAGATACTTGAACTCCTCCACTTGGGGCAGGATCTCGCTACCAACCCTGAGAGGGCATTCCACCCTTTTCCGGCTGAGGACCATGGTCTCGGATTTGGAGGTGCTGATTCTCATCCCAGCCGCTTCACACTTGGCTGCGAACCGATCCAGAGAGAGCTGAAGATCACGGCCTGATGAAGCAAACAGGACAACATCATCTGCAAAAAGCAGTGACCCAATCCTGAGCCCACCAAACCGGACCCCCTCAACGCCCTGGCTGCGCCTAGAAATTCTGTCCATAAAAGTTATGAACAGAATCGGTGACAAAGGGCAGCCCTGGCGGAGTCCAACTCTCACTGGAAACGGGTTCGACTTACTGCCGGCAATGCGGACCAAGCTCTGGCACCGATCGTACAGGGACCGAACAGCCCTTATCAGGGGGGCCGGTACCCCATACTCTCGGAGTACCCCCCCACAGGATTCCCTGAGGGACACGGTTCGAATGCCTTTTCCAAGTCCACAAAACACATGTAGACTGGTTGGGCAAACTCCCATGCACCCTCCAGGACCCTGCTAAGGGTATAGAGCTGGTCCACTGTTCTACGACCAGGACGAAAACCACACTGTTCCTCCTGAATCCGAGGCTCGACTATCCGACGGACCCTCCTCTCCAGGACCCCTGAATAGACTTTTCCAGGGAGGCTGAGGAGTGTGATCCCGCTGTAGTTGGAACACACCCTCCGATCCCCCTTCTTAAAGAGGGGGACTACCACCCCGGTCTGCCAATCCAGAGGCACTGTCCCTGATGTCCATGCGATGTTGCAGAGGCGTGTCAACCAAGACAGTCCTACAACATCTAGAGCCTTGAGGAACTCCGGGCGTATCTCATCCACCCCCGGGGCCCTGCCACCAAGGAGTTTTTTGACCACCTCGGTGACCTCAGTCCTAGAGATGGGGGAGCCCACCTCTGAGTCCCCAGGCTCTGCTTCCTCATTGGAAGGTGTGTTAATGGGATTGAGGAGGTCTTCGAAGTACTCCCCCCACCAACCCACAACGTCCCGCATGCAACTGTATTCCCTCGGTAGGTAGAAAGGCCAACACCTTACTGATAAAACCTCTATCAGTGGGGAGCAGTGTCGCGCAACTGAGGCAGCGTTCGTACACCACTCTCTGTTCACATAAACACACAGTCCGCCCCCGCGGGTCTTACCGGACAAAGAGGCATCTCTGTCCGCTCGGAAGATGGTCAGTCCGTCTAGCTGGATGGCCGAGTCTGCAATGTTTTCCTGGACCCATGTCTCAGTGAAAATAAAGATGCAACAGTCTCTCATTTCCCACTGCTTGGCCCGCTGCAGCTTTATATAATCCAGCTTGTTGTCCAGCGATCAGATGTTCGCAAGCAGAATAGATGGTATCACAGGTCTGGTTGGGATAGTTTTTAGCCTTGTGCTAACACCATCGCGTTTACCTCATTTCTGCTTTTGAACACTGCGCTTGCGTTTTTGCCAGCTCAGCTTCTCAGGCTGCTGAAGTAAGCAAAGGCTGCGGAGCGTCTCTTGTTACCTCACTGGATATTTCGGTGCAGTTTCTTCGGAAATTGAGCAGGATTTGCCGCTCGTAAATGTATGTCTGCATACTACTATCACTTAAATCTACTTTTTTACTTATACTAGTTGACAAAGACGAACAAAGATTAACACTAAACACAGCGTACTCGGGAGCTCTGTAAGCCGCAGCCTGCATGGGCACCGCCATCTTCCATCTGGCAGTAAACCATCCTCACAGCATGATGCTGCCACCCCCATGCCTCACAGAGGGGATGGTATGTTTTTGATAATGTGCAGTGTTTGGCTTATGCCCAACATGGTGTTTAGTGTGGTGGCCAAAAATCACAATTTTGGTCTAATCAGACCAACTGTTATTGAGCTAACGTCAGAGTCTCCTATGTGCTATTGGGAAAATTCTCTGTGGGCATTTTTAACAATGGCTTTTTCTAGGCTGTTCTCCCATAAAGATGAAACTGGTGAAGCACCTGAGCAACACTTGTCTGCACAGTCTCTCTTGTCTCTCTTGAACTCCTTCAGAGTTCTCATAGGTCGTCTCTTGGTAGTCTGTGACGGTGCAGTTCCTTCCAGGAGCCTCTTGAACCCACCAATGTAAATAATGTTGCTGAGGTGAACCAGGCAAATGAGAGCACACATAACAAGGGGCAGGTGTAAAAGTGCCACAGTGCTTTTATTTAAAATCCAAAAACAAAACAGTGTCCAAATGTGCAGTGCTCAAATGTGAATCCATTAAAACAGCGACAATCCATGGGTTTAAAATCCAGAGATTAAAACAAGAATAAAACCATCATAGTCAACGGGTCAATATTCCATCTGATGAGCCTGAGACCCACTTTGTCTCCCTGGCTCACCCATTGCTCACTCAGCTGGCAGAGCAGCATGAGCCAGACTGTTTGGGGTCAGTTGTCCTCTCATGATCCTTCTCACTCGCTCTGCCGTGCCTCAGATCCCTGGACAGGACTCCAGCTTTGATTGCACCCACTCCTCCGGACAATCAGTGGGGATGATCCGCCCTTAGAGAGATGATCCTTCGCTTTGTCGCGGGGACTACGACTGCACTGCCTCTCACACACATGGGTTGGTTGACTCGTCCTTCTTCTTCTCACAATACTGTTCTCACACCTGTTTTTGTTCTGTCTTTGTCTGTCTCTTTCTGTGTTTCCTGTTGTGCAGGCTCCTCTTTTACTGTCTCTCTAATTGGGTACAGGTCCAGTGAATTGTCCTTTTCAAGGCACCATTAGGACACCTGACTGATCTGCCCACCTCTGCATGTGTGTGTGGTGTGGTCAACCAGCGCCTCGACTAACCACAGAGCGAAACGCACTCACTCACACCCGCACCCAATTGGAGTCTACATCTTTTGATTATTTATTTAAAATTTGCAAAGAGCCACGGACCACTTATCACATGACCTCCCTCACTAGTCTTCTTCTTACACAGTTGCTCAGTTTTTGTGAACATCTTGCTCTTGGCAGATTTACAGCTGTGCCAGACTCTTTCCATTTCTTAATGACTGGTTTAACTGGACTCCAAGGAGCATTCAGTGACTTGGATATTTTTCATTGTGGTTTTCAAATCACCTTTTCATTGAGTTTCTTAGAGTGTTCTTCCATCTTTATTGTGTAGGACTGGCCAGCATACTAACTCTCCACAAGTTTATCCTTCCACATACAGGGGCATTCATACAACAATCTATTGAGACCCCTTGACCACTGGCAGGTCATCTCCATTGAACTAATTATGTGACTACAAAAACCAAATGGCTGCACCAGTGGTGATTTAGGTGTGTCCTGTTATACGGAGTGAATGCTTATCTGATCAGTTATTGGTGTTTTATATGTGTAGACCACTTTAAAGAGAGCTGTCTTCACTTTGATATTAAAGTCTTTTTCTGTTGATCAGTGTCAAAAAAGCCAAATTAAATCCACTCTGGTTGAATGTTACATTACAATAAAATGTGAAAACTACCAAGTGTGTGTGTGGGGGGGTGAATACTTTTAATTGCCATTGTACCTGCCATGCTTATTGCAGGAGAGGACAAAAACAGATCTACACAGGCAAAAAATTATCAAAAAAATTAAAGACAGAAGACACTAATGATTGTGCAGTGTCCATTGGTGCTGAAGCCAAAACAGCAGATGGCCATTTCACTTCAGTTTGTAATTTTGTACCCAGTGTACGAAAGTCAAGGTTACATGAAGTTCCTGGCAATCATATAGGCTTACTCAGTCCTGTCCAGTATATGCCCCAACCTATTACATCACCACAAGATGACAGATTAGTCAATGTGTGATCACTTGTCCCATGGCCTAATTCTTAATATGCCAGCTCTTACTCCTGGAACCTGCCATTTCTAAGAAGATGATATTGAAGCATTTCTAAAAGATCTGTGGGACTGGGAAATGAACCAACTCCCCTCAGTCCGAGTACTTCCCCATTACTGAGATCTCAGCACACACTCCTGTAATGCACAATAGCTGGAGGTGTGGAATCCTTCGTATGAGCAGAGGAGGAAAATTAGGTCGACTGATTCAGAGGCTTCTTTGATGCCTGAAAACTCAGCCCGGGAGATGTCTGAGTGGGTGTCTGTGCCTAAAGATATTTCACGATGAAAAACAGAGAATGGGGAATCTTTGTTCTTCATTTCTGCTACACTAGGCTCAGAGTCTGGGATCAGGTTATTGGCAGGGTTTTCGACCAGAAATCTAAAAGGCCATTTAGTCATCATCAGCAGATGATGAACCAAGCTGGCAGCGGCTGCCAAACTACCGACATGTGTGTGTTTGTTTATGAGAGAGTGTCTGCTCAAGGGAGACCTTAAGAACATTAGTGGACAGACCTCTCTCTTCAAAGAGTTTTTTAGCTTCTGCCCACGGTGCAAGTTCTAGAAAGAATCTTCTTTACTGTCCCTGAGTTCAGGGTGAATGCCTAGAAGGCCAAAATAAATTTAGCAAGAGAAGGATGGACAATTGGAACAACCGAAGTACACACGCTAAGGAGAAGTGCTCGGATCATCTGCTGGCTTGCTGCAGCTGCTACTGGCAAGCTGCATGTTCTGCTTGTCGTTGTTTTAAGAGATGGGAGCACCTGAAGTTTGTCTGCAAAATTCATTCCAACAACTGCTATGTTAGATATCAGTGAACTTGTTTCAAATTGTTTGTAAGTAGGGTGTGACGTGCAAAAGTCACTATCTCATGGGTTTTGCTTCCTAAGGTTGTAATGTCTAGTCTTGCGTGTCGCCAAAGTGTCTCTCCGAGATGATCTGGTCTTGATCGCTTTGCTCAGCCTCCCACCCAGAGGCGCGCTACGCTCCTGCCACTTCGTGTCTCTCCCGCTCACGTTGTGAATTGGGGGGGGGGGGGTAGGGAGCTGAACGCACGCTAAGCAGAAGTGGACGGATCAGCTACTGGCTTTATGCTACTTCTGCCAAGATACCTGTTCTGCTTGTCACTCTGCGTGTTGATCATTTAAAAGCCTGTACAGCAGCTGTGCTTCTGTCTCACTGCTTTGTCTTGCATGACGTTAAAATGTTTTATAATGGAGAGATATTACTCTTATCCTTAGCCTGACATTCACATATCATATGTGTTTACAAAGTGTGTTTTAATAAGTTTACATGTGTTTAAAGTGTGTGGGAGGGGTATTTTAAGGCTTAAAATATTAAAAAAAATGCTTATTTATATGCTCTGTCTATAATGCGGATTTTCACCTATTGCTGATGGGTCTGGAAGGTAACTTCAGCCATAGGCAGGGGATCACTCTATTCATGTTACACTTGGTATGGTGCTTTATGTGCAGGGTGTTATATAAGGAGGAAGGCTGAATGATCCTGGCTTTGAATTGTAATATTCCATTTTGCCTTGGGCTGTTTGCTTTTTAAAATGATTTTTGATAGTTAGCCTTGTGAAAAGCACCATATAAAACAACAGTTGGTCAATTCTGACTTTAAACTGCTACTTCAATGTCATGGATTGCTTTGAATTGTGTTCTAGTTTAAATACTTACCATGGTTCTTACTTGTCTACATATATAATGTTCTGCACAGAATGCTGATTTTATAATTTCTTCCGAGACAAGGGTACATAGGTGGTATGCTGTAAGCACTGACTAGATAGATAGATAGATAGATAGATAGATAGATAGATAGATAGATAGATAGATAGATAGATAGATAGATAGATAGATAGATAGATAGATAGATAGATACTTTATTAATCCCAAGGGGAAATTCACATACTCCAGCAGCAGCATACTGATACAAAAAACAATATTAAATTAAAGAGTAATAAAAATGCAGGTAAAAACAGACAATAACTTTGAATAATGTTAACGTTTACCCCCCAACACCGGGTGGAACTGAAGAGTCGCATAGTTTGGGGGAGGAACGATCTCCTCAGTCTGTCAGTGGAGCAGGACAATGACAGCAGTCTGTCGCTGAAGCTGCTCCTCTGTCTGGAGATGACAAAGTTCAGTGGATGCAGTGGATTCTCCATGATTGACAGGAGCCTGCTCAGTACCCGTCGCTCTGCCACGGATGTCAAACTGTCCAGCTCCGTGCCTAGAATAGAGCCTGCTTTCCTCACCAGTTTGTCCAGGCATGAGGCATCCCTCTTCTTTATGCTGCCTCCCCAGCACACCACTGAGTAGAAGAGGGCACTCACCACAACCGTCTGATAGAACATCTGCAGCATCTTATTGCAGATGTTGAAGGATGACAGTCTTCTAAGGAAGTATAGCCGGCTCTGTCCTCTCTTGCACAGAGAATCAGTATTGGCAGTCCAGTCCAATTTATCATCCAGCTACACTCCCAGGTATTTATAGGTCTGCACCCTCTGCACACAGTCACCTCTGATGATCATGGGGTCTAGAAGGGGCCTGGGCCTCCTAAAATCCACCATCAGCTCCTTGGTTTTGCTGGTGTTCAGGTGTAGGTGGTTTGAGTCACACCATTTAACAAAGTCCTTAATGAGGTTCCTATACTCCTCCTCCTGCCCATTCCTGATGCAGCACACGATAGCAGTGTCGTCAGCGAACTTTTGCACATGGCAGGACTCTGAGTTGTATTGGAAGTCCGATGTATATAGGCTGAACAGGACCGGAGAAAGTACAGTCCCCTGTGGCGCTCCTGTGTTGCTGACCACAATGTCAGACCTGCAGTTCCCGAGACGAACATACTGAGGTCTGTTTGTAAGATAGTCCACGATCCATGCCACTAGGTATGAATCTACTCCCATCTCTGTCAGCTTGTCCCTAAGGAGCAGAGGTTGGATGGTGTTGAAGGCGCTAGAGAAGTCTAGAAACATAATTCTTACAGCACCACATATCATAAATATGTGCATATCTGTGTGAAGATAGAAAAATACAAGAGACACTCATAAAGGTTTAGGACCCCATCCCATATACTTTTGGTCGCTGATGAGTAATTGTAAAGCACTGAAACCAGATATACTGTATAACAGACTTTTCAAGAGAGACAATGATGAGTGAAACAGGGGGATTTTTATAGCAGATGGACAGGAAATGACATGCATAATGGAAGTGATGAACTGGAGATGATGACACAGGGGAAAGGCGGAAGTGAGATCACCGGAAGTGAAGTCATCAGATGGAGTCAGATCTTTGGAATCCGGAAGAGGATTGCTTCTTGTGATCGCGTCTGTTTTGAGCAGAGTTCTGAAAGGTGTTTTATTCTTTTTCTTTTTTCCTGCTTACGTGCTCCCACTGGGAACTCTCATTAGAAAACATAACATTAATTTCTACTTGTACGCAGATGACATCCAGTTATACCTTTCATTTAGATCAAATGACATTTCTCCAAAGGTGTCTTTAATTAGATGTGTTAGTGAATTAAAGGAGTGGATAAATGAGAACTATTTGTTTTTGAACATAAATAAAACAGAGATGCTAATTATTGAAGGAAATAATGCTGATCACAACAATATTTTGTCATCATTTAACTCAGTTGGAATCACCATTAGTTTTACTGAATCTGCCCACAATCTAGGCATTATCATCTTTGACACTAGCATGTTATTTAAAGTGCACATTATAAAATTGTCCAAAACGTGTTTCTTCCATCTTAAAAATGTTGGAAAATTAAAACTTTTTCTAAATATGAGAAATTAATCCAAGCATTTATTTCTAGTAGGATTGACTACTGCAATGCAGTCCACTAGATGTTCAAGCTGTACTTTATACAGCTTCCAGTTAATCCAAAATGCTGCTGCAAAATTTATTACCAGAACAAGAAAATATGAATGGGCGGCACGGTGGCACAGTGGTAGCGCTGCTGCCTCGCAGTTAGGAGACCCGGGTTCGCTTCCCGGGTCCTCCCTGCATGGAGTTTGCATGTTCTCCCCATGTTTGCGTGGGTTTCCTCCGGGCACTCCGGTTTCCTCCCACAGTCCAAAGACATGCAGGTTAGGTGGATTGGTGATTCTAAATTGGCCCTAGTGTGGGTGGGTGTGTGTGTGTGTCCTGCGGTGGGTTGGCGCCCTGCCCGGGATTGGTTCCTGCCTTGCGCCCTGTGTTGGCTGGGATTGGCTCCAGCAGACCCCCGTGACCCTGTGTTCGGATTCAGCGGGTTGGAAAATGGATGGATGGATGGATGGAAAATATGAACACATAACTCCAGTTCTTAAATTCTTACACTGACTCCCGGTTAAGTTTGGGGCAGACTTCAAAATCCTTCTTTCGACATATAAAGCCTTAAATGGCCAAGGTCCAACTTACTTATCTGCTTATCATTATTTACAAATCAGAACACACATTAAGATCTCAAGATGCCATTCTGCTTTTGATTCCAAGTATTAATAAAATAACAATGGGAGGTCAAGCTTTAATTACAGGGCTCAAAAGCTGTGGAATGGTCTGCCTGCTACTATAAGAGATACCCCTTCAGTCTCAGCTTTCAAATCCCAGCTGAAGACTCACTATTTTATTTTATCATACCCAGACTGATTAACTGTGCGGACTGCATCTTTGTTGTTAGCCATTAGCATCAAAACATAAGTAACATGATAGTTAGAATTTGTTACTAACCCTCACCTATTCTGTTTCTCTTCCCAATACTCAAAAATGGCACTTGGTGCCACTGTCCTAATGCCAGGTTGTTTGCCTGCTAAGGAAAAGTCATCTCTGATGGAGGAGCAGAAATGATGACGGGTAGAAGGGTCCTTTCATCAGATTTGCTGGCCCAGCGCTGACTCAGCTGTGGAATGGCCAATAGGAGGGAGGCAGCTTGATGACCGAGGTCTCCAGGACTCTGAACAAATCAGAATCCTATTATCTGATATAATCTGCACTTGGATTTTGCTCTGTATTTTCACTATTGCTATTGTTCTCTTGTATTGTATTGAGGATTACTTGTGTTCTGTCCTGCTGCACTTCCAGCCTACCTGGAAAGGGATCTCTATCTGAATTTACATCCATCCATTATCCAACTCGCTATATCCTAACTACAGGGTCACGGGGGTCTGCTGAAGCCAATCCCAGCCAACACAGGGCGCAAGGCAGGAAACAAACCCAGGCAGGGCGCCAGCCCACCGCAGGGCACACACAAACACACCCACACACCAAGCACACACTAGGGACAATTTAGAATCGCCAATGCACCTAACCTGCATGTCTTTGGACTGTGGGAGGAAACCAGAGTAGCCGGAGGAAACCCACACAGACACAGGGAGAACATGCAAACTCCACACAGGGAGGACCCGGGAGGCGAACCCAGGTCCCCAGGTCTCCCAACTGCGAGGCAGCAGCGTTACCCACTGTGCCACCGTGCTGCCCCTATCTGAATTTCCTTTCTCAATATTTCTTCCATTTTTTCCCTACAACAGTTTTTTTTTTTTTGGGGGGGGGGGGGTTCTTGTTTTCTTAGAAAGTTAAGGCTGGGGGGGCTGTCAAAGAACAGAGCCTGTTAAAGCCCATTGCAGTACTCCTTGTGTGATTTTGGGCTATACAAAAATAAATTTTATTTTATTGTATTGTATTGGGGTTGAATTTTGGGGTCAAATTGCTACCTTTTAGACTGTGTCAATATCTTGAATTGCTATGTTTAGTATTCTGGTGCATTTTGTAAAAGCTGACATTGGAAAGCATTATATACTGTACATTATTGCCTGAGTGATTGATTTCTTTAAATTCATTGTGTTGAATTCTTATTTAATTTACATATTAACATGTCAGGGTGCACAATGTAAAAGGAGCTATAAAATATTAAGATGGGAGGCACTTTCGTGTAGTATATAGTGTCACACACGTGCGCATGGGAGGCAGCTAAAGGGCTTGAGTGACGGCAGTTCTGAGACATGCCAGGAGGTGGCAGAGTGCGCTGACTCTTTTTCTCTCTTGCCTGCAGACCATTCCCGGGAGATTCCATCTGGCTCTCATGACATTATTTCCGGGACAGAGCCAATGGATGGAGACCTTACTGGCTCCGGCCCCTCTGACATCACGTCCGGGCTCAAACCAATGGAGAACGAAAACGACCCTGATCCTTATGACCTCACTTCCTGTCTTCCCCTTTAAAATCCTGCCCTTTTTCCTAATTCCTCAGTCTTGTCTTGGACTCAATTGTATGTACATCAGTGCTGTTTATTTCAGAAAAACGACTTTGCAGCCAGGATACCATATTATACGGGTGGCTGCCCCAAACCTTTATCTGAGTATGTCTCATTTGTGTGACAACAGCAAAATTCAGGCCACCCACCCCAACTTCAGAGTCTTGGGTTCAAATTCTTGCTTGGCTGCTGTCTTTGTGGAATTTGTGTCCTTTTTTCTGTATCTGCATGTATTTCATGGTGGACTTGCACCCTACTCATTTTGGTCTTAAATAACTACCTTTACTCTACCTGATTGCTATTTATTGTTTCTTATTTAGTTAAAAAATTATGATAGTTACTGTAATTCATGCCATTTAAAATAAAAAAATATTGAAATAATCAATGGCCATTATGGTGACATAGTGCATAGGACTATAGAGACACCCACCTGCAGGAACCTTTGTTCAATGGTCACTATGTGCCCTTTCTCAGAATGGTGTTCTATCTGGGGTTGATTACGATTAGATTTAGATTGCAGAATGACAAAAATGAGGGTGGTGGCCCTTTCATGCCTGGGGTCGAAACAAGCAGCCTGGGCAAATCCAAGGCCCTCCAAATAGGTTTCCTAAATACACCTTTGAGTGCAGATTTCTGCTTATGTACCTGAGCCTCTGGAATTCCTAAGGGACTAAAAATCACTTCCCCTCTGTGGCATCAGTCACAACAGAGTTCCAAACTGCCTCTGGAAGAAACATCAGCACAAGAACTACATGTCAAGAGCTTCATGCAATGCTTTATTGTTGACCAGCTGCACACAACCCTAAGATCACTATGTGCAATGCCAAGTGTTGGCAGGAGTGATGTAAAGCACACTGCCTTTGGCAACTGCATCACTATCTGGCAGTCTGATGGCTGAATCTGGTGGATGTCAGAAGAACGCTTCCTTCTGGACTACTTAGTACCTATTGTAAAGTAAGGTGGAGGAGAGATAATGGTATGATGCTGTTTTTTAGGGTTTGGACTGGACCCCGTGGTTCCAATAAAGGGTACTGTTAATGCTACAGCATACAACTCCATTGGAATGTCCATGGTTTTGAAATGGAATGCCCAACAAGCTCATATCAGTGTGATAGTCAGGTGTCTACAAACGTTTAGACTTGTAGCATATCGAGATTCCCAGAGATGTGCAGGTTATGTTGGTAAGTGATTCTAAATGGGCCCCCTGTGAGTGCAAGTATAGTTGTGTGTGTAAGGGCACCCTCGTGATGGACTGGTGGGCTGTCTGAGTAGTTCTACTCTGTCTTGTGCCAATTGCTGCCAGTTTAACTTCTGGCCCATCCCAGCACTAAATGGAATGAAGCATACATGAGAATGAATGGTTTCATAAATAACATTCTCGATCTCACATATTCCAAAGATAAATAAATAAATGACCCTACCACAAGATAATCCTTTTAGCCCACTACATTTTACGGTAAGGCCAAGAGCAACAGGACTTCTGCATTCTTGCAATATCTTAGCTCAATATCAGTCTCCATGTTCCTAAAAGAAGCACCGTAAGTGCGAGCGGCCCATTTCTTTGCCTGGTGCTGCCCCTTAGGCCATTGACTTCATCAAAGGGCCTCATCTGTTGGTCTGACTCTGTTTAATTATTATTGGATGGAAGTAAATGGCTTTCATCAAAATGAAAAGGTTGTTCCTAATGATTTTTTGCTCTGCGACTGATGTGTTTATAACTGGCTATACATTCATATAGATTAGAGTGCATATTTCATTTCATTGCCTAAAGGTCACCTTATGTACACAAGAATGTATCTGATATGAAATATTTTTTTTTGTGAAAAGGCAATGTCCTTCTGGGTAAACCAATGGTAACATAACATATCATTCTCAAACCCATTTAACCCAATTCAGGCCACAGCCCATCCCCCATCAAACAGAGTCAATTTGGAATCACCAATCAGCGTAACTGTATGTCTTTAGACATCTTGATTAAAATTCCACAGGTCATTAAAGATGATATGACTAAAAAAAGGGCATCTGGTGTCAAAGCCTTTGAACGGCATGTCACTGATTTGCTGTGTTGCTCAATCTGTGCCAGTGTTCTGTTTATGAAATCTATGAACAACTATACTGTAACAAGGAATGCAGCCACTGAAAGGCACTATATTAAATATTTGTAGTTTAAGACAAAGCAGGATGAGTAAAGTGCATCTGATTATGAATTTTCATCTTGAGAAAGGTCCTCTTTGCCTTCATTCTGAAAGGGTGCTTTGCTTTATTTTCTTTTATTAATGATCACCCTGAAAATCCATTTATTAGTTACTATATGTTTCTGAATTTGAACTTGGGGTTCCTGAGCTTTTGTAACATAAATGACAAATCTGCACTTTGTGGACACCAGGGGGTGCTCCATCTCCCCAGACACCCAACACAAGCAGGCACGGACACAAGCTAAAAGACACAAAGTGTTTTTATTGTGGGAAACTCTTCCACACCAAGCATTTCTTGCCACAATCACAGCCACAAGTACAAAAAAGCACAAGATAGCACCCAGCAACTCTTTGTCTTCCCTCTGTCTCTCACAGATCACTGCCTCCTCCACTCCATCTCGCTAGTATTGACTACCTTCCTCCTGACTCTGGCTCATTGCTGTGAGGCAGGCATCTCCTTTTATCTTGCACCCAGCAGTAATTCTGGTCTTCCGTACATGTGGATTGAAAGCACTTCCGGGTCAGGTTGGAGCCCCACGCCATATATATACTGTCAGCTTGACACTGCCAGATCTAAACGCTAGCGTGGCAAATTGCTTGTGTACTAAAGTGACTATAGCTGCAGATGGATGTCCCATTTTACTTTATGATGCCAAGCAGAGTTGTTTTTCGTTATAGCAGTCTATTAGCCAGCAAAAGCGACGTGAAGAAGCTGTCTGTTGTTACGGTCCTGCCTTTGTCCAGTCTGATAGTGGTCATAGGACATCGAATCTTTGATTGCAACAATAAATAGTTCTGAGCAGGCATCAATCACAGCACCAAATGTGGTCATCGCTGCTCTTGTGAAAAGAATGGAGATAAATGCTATCAACTCAGAGAGGGAGAGACAAGTTTGTTGTACCACATGAACGTCACTGAGAGAAAAAAACTGAATAATTAAAAAAAGCGCTAACTTTTACAAGTAGCCAAAATTTACACTGGGTGTTACATACTCAAATAACATATATGTTTTTATAATATTATAGTAATAATAATAATAGCAGCTCACTACTCAAAACACTGAGTGCTGAAACTTGAACTGGCAACCTTTCATTTACTGTATAAGGCAGCTGCTCATACCATTGCACCATCCAGGAATACATATTAGCTTTCTGTCAATTGACATTTGAGCTTGGGTTTGTAACTCATTGACAACAACATGCAAATTTAACTTTTTTTTTTTCCTTTGGTTATATTCTTGAATAAAAGCACACATGTTTATTTGATATTTGGACTAAAGTCTTCACACATTATACACTTCACATCATTATTAGTATAACATAGAAAAAGTTTCTGCTTTAGGTATGTGTTCAGCATTTCTTTCATTTCTTGCATTTCCTTTCATCCTACACTTACCCAGATCTTTGTAGACATGGAACACACAGGAAATGCATGTGTTCCAAATAATGATATACTGTATTATTTACCTTATACAACTCCAGGCACCTCACCTCACATGCAGATAAGGAGCCTTGGCTTGAGCTGAGAGAACTTTTTGCCCAAGTTGAGCTCTGACAATGGGGAGGGATGGGACAGCAGGCTGCTTGCTGCTTGTGCTGATCGACACATTTACAAAACAAAAGACGCTAATGGTAGAGGTGCGAAGGAATTTAAGGTGGGCCAAGATTTTTTGTAGGCTTCAGGGATTCTAGTGTTAAGCTCTGATAAACTAACCAGTGTGTACATGCTTGTAAGAATTTGTGAAATAAAGGGTTTTGGGAATATTATTGTTTAACTCATATCGTATCTCATAATTAGCTTAAAGTAACTTTAGGTTGACAGGTAGAAAGACAAACATAAATTCTCAGTGGTCTGAATTTTGAATGATATCACTTACTACAAATACCCATCAAGCTACAGTATAAAAGAAAACATCTCTGTTAGTGTGAGGTAGACACTACACCACTTTTGAGAGAGGCAAATGACATATGGCTTTTAAGATAGAGAGATGACATGCAGTTTTTAATAGAGGGAATGTGAAACAAAGTGTGTGGTATGAGAAAGAGCAAAGACTTAGGCAGTTCTGAAGGACACACTAAAATATCATACTGTCAGGGAATGAATGTACAGCACCACCCACAGAATGAAAGTGCACCCCAATGGAGAAGTGGAGTAAGGCTTCACCATGATGGCTCATTGTTGGATTAAGAAAAATGCATCCTTTGTTACATGGACATCTCTCTTTCTTTGTTATACTGAAGAAAAGCTCCCTTTTATGAACATTGATTTGAATCATTAAGGTTGAATGCTTTCTTTTACTTTTGACTTCTAGTATTCGATGCCTGGAAGCAAAATGCAATTTATTTCACAATATTTTTTGTAAAATGAAACACCAAGGATGTAAGGTTGGATATAAATGTTCAGCATTCTTTAGGCCCTCAGGCCAATTGAAATATTTTGAACACTGTACAGAAGGTGAGCTGAACATTTTTAGTTTGTTCCCAAATGCTCCTGTAAATGATGAAATTGTATCAGTTGATGATGTTACTGAAATGTTGAGTCCAGAGGTAGAGAGGGCCTCCAATTAAAAGCTCAGCAAGCCACTTAGGTAAAGTGAGACAATGGCTTACATTTAATAGAGTGGCTAGGTGGGAATTGCTGCTCATATCTCTAAATATGTTGACTAAACCATGGCAAATGTTTGGAACCTCTTTGTCTTTTTTCATAATAATGAGCTATACTCGGCTAATATCACATTGACCAGCTTTAAGTATTGGACTGTATTCATTAGCTAGATGTGAAGTTCATAATCAAAACAAACCAACAATTAAATATCAAGAAGAGGTAAGATGCCAGTCTTATGCATATTATCTTCTCTTTCCTTTGGCTGCACTCGTTAGGGGTCGCCACAGCAGATCATCTTCTTCCATATCTTTCTGTCCTCTGCATCTTGCTCTGTTACACCCATCACCTGCATGTCCTCTCTCACCACATCCATAAATCTTCTTTTAGGCCTTCCTCTTTTCCTCTTGCCTGGCAGCTCCATCCCTAGCACCCTTCTCCCACTATACCCAGCATATCTCCTCTGCACATGTCTTATTCATATTATGTTGTAGTAAATAGTGAAGTATTCATTTCTTGTGACACTAGATAACAGTACAGATCTTTATTATATGAAATGGAAGTAGAGGCCAAGGCATGGGGGCACAGAGTGATCTTTTGGTGGCAGGAGATGGCAATACAGGTTGCTAGCTAACTTTTTGTTACAGCAGATGGTAAAATGGAACATATAATGGCTCTTGATCATGAGAAATGGTGGCTTAAGCACTAAGCTAGTGGGAGATGATAGCTGGGAAATATTACCTTCTGGTGGTAGAACATGATTGTGGTACAGGCTGCCTGATGCCTGAATTCCAGGCTTTGAAAGATGGGGGTGTACGTTACAAATTAGCAGGAGATGGGGCATTAGCTGATTAATAATTCCTGGTGGCATTGGATGGTGAACCAGGCTCCCTGCTGATCCATATGGACATGTGATGGTGGTACAGGCTGTCTAAGAACAGGCTTCACAGCACTTTCCAGCTTCACAATTGTATTCATTTTTATGGTCAGCTCTCCTGCTGTGGATGACACAGCCCTGTCATATGGCCTCTGTGTGACCTTTTGCCTCCAGTCAGTGTAGTGTGGGTAATGTCAGCAGCTTGCATCCCCCTGTTGCTGCCTCTGTTTCTCCTCTGTCATGGCAGTGCACTCATCCAGCCTGACGCTGGATTAATTTAAAATGATGGATCTGCAGGTTCAGCTACCTTTCCCACACAGCAGCTCAGAGATGAGATGCCTGGCCCCAGTACTGGGTTCATCGGCTTGATGCAGACTGGCCTGTCAGACAGATGGGACCTGTCTCTGTTCATCTGGTTTCACTTCAGATTGCCTCTATAGATGCACGCAGACTTCCTGCCCCAGTGAAACGAGTCTCTTTTGTAGAAATGCTTCTTACTCTTTGAGTGACAGGTAATGGGATGCGACTGCAGCTGTGTGTGTCAAGAGCTGGCTGTGGGACCTTCACAACATCACGTCAGATTGACAGAGGACCCCTACCCACCTGACTGAGGCCTACTGGTTTGCAGTTCTGCTTTTTTGGCTCTGGAATGTGGCCACTTATTAATAAATGAATTGGAATTTTTAACCAGTGTGCTCAATACTCAGAAACTTGAGTCAGTAAAGAAGGTAGGCAGAAGAAGGTTCTCTTTTAGGTTGCAGAGACTGGACCTTTCAGAGAGCTGTGCAGCTTATTACAGAGAAGGCAAGTGCTTAATAGAATGGAACATCGAGGTATAGATGGATTCTGAACTTAGGGTGTGGCACAGAAGCAGAGGAACCCTAAGCTGAAAATAATAGTAAAAGGACACTGGGCACACAACCAATTCATCTGTGCCAGGTTGGACCACAGATGGTTACATAACCTATAAAAAGTATTAGCCCCCTTGGAACTTCAATCATTCATTCATTAGCCTGTGTGAAAGAATGAGTCTCAACACACTGGAAAGGTTTGGGGCAGCCAAAATTGTCCCTGGCTACAAAAGGTTAAAGAAAGAACAAGAACTTGTTGATAGGTTGAGTTCCAGGACTGAACTGATGAATTTTTAGGATATGGTGTCTTTATATGTCGGGACCAGGAAGTGATGTCATCTGACCGGAACCGGAAATGATGTCATTATGACCACCGGAACCGGAAGTGATTTTAAATCAGGCAGGTTTTCCCATATTTGGTCTACGGAGTAGGCGGGTAATTACCTCCACTTGGTCCCCTCAGCTTCCTGCTTTTCCTGGTAAGGGTCACAGTCTCTTGGAAGTTTTCACCTTTTCATTGTTATGCAAAATTTCTTCACAGCGGATTTAATTTCATACTTTTGATGCTGATTAATGAAAAATAGTCTTCAATGTCAAAGTAATCAAAATTAATTATGAAAATAAAGTGATGGCTTGTTAAATAAATTTTTATCTCATTCATGTCAGTATTTAGTAGAGGTGCGAAGGAGGAACAGGTGTGTGTACACGTCTCTGTCTGCTTTGCACATCTGGACATTGTTGTTTTTTCTCCTTTCCTTCTTTTTCAAACTTGCTTCAGCTCTGTTAGATTGCATAGGGATCATGAATGAATATCCTTTTTGAAATCCAGCTACATATTCTCAATTGAAATAAGATCTGGACTCTGATTTGGCCACTCCAGGACCTTAACATAGTTGATTTTACAGATTTTAGCTTTATGCTTGTGGTTGTTGTCTTACTGGAAAACAAATTTTCTCCCAAGAGACTGGTTTCTTACAGACTACATCAGGTTTTACTCCTAGATTTTCCTATATTTTGCTGCACTTATTTTATCCTTCATGCCTGACAGGGCCTTCCACAGAGAAAGATCCACCTAGAATGATGCTGCTGCCAGCATGTTTCAAGTTGGGGATGATACATTTTTGGTAATGTGCAGTGTTACTCTTACACCCAACACAGCAACATTTAGTCTAAAGGGAAGAAAAGCTCAATCTTGGTCTTGTCAGACCACAGAATCTTCTTCCTGCTTATTTAAAGTATACCATGTTCCATTTGGCAAGCTCTAGCAGATATATCATGTGCATTTTATTTTTAACAATGGCTTTCTCTTTGCCACTCTCCTATAAAGATGTGAATGGCGAAACACCCAAAGTTCTTGCCTGCCAAAAACAGTTGCCTGCATAGTCTCCAATCTGACATGCTATAGCTTGTAACTCCTTCAGAGTTATCATAGGTCTTTTGGTAGCCTATCTCACTAGACTTCTTCTTGCATGTTTTTTGAGACAGCCCGCTCTAGGCAGATTTACAGCTGTCTCTCTCTTTTAGTTTCTTAATGGCTGATTAAACTGGATTCCTAGGGATATTCAATGACTTGTCTCCTGAGTTGTGATTTTCACTCACCTTTTCACAAAGTTGCTTTTGTCTTCATTGTGTAGATTAGGCCACAATACTGACTCACCAAAAGTTGGATCTTTATACTACAATCAACTGAAATCCTTTGACTCCATTGAACTAATTCTAACTTCTGAAACCAATTGGTTGCACCAGTGATGATTTCGGTTCGTCAAATTAAAGAGAGTAAACACGTATGAGATCAATTATTTTATGTTTTATATTTGTAATTCATATAGACTACTTTGCAGAAATCTGGTTTGACTTGGGCATTAAAGAGTCTTTTTCTGCTGATTAGCGTCAAAAAAGCTAGATTCAATCTACTGTGATTCAGTCAGTCAGTCAGTCATTATCCAACCTGCTATATCCCAACATAGGGTCACGGGGGTCTGCTAGAGCCAATCCCAGCCAACACAGGGCACAAGGCAGGAAACAAACCCCAGGCAGGGTGCCAGCCCACCACAGGACACACACACACACACACACACACTAGGGCCAATTCAGAATTGCCAATGCATCTAACCGGCATGTCTTTGGACTGTGGGAGGAAACCGGAGCAACCGGAGGAAACCCATGCAGACACGGGAAGAACATGCAAACTCCACGCAGTGAGGACCTGGGAAGCGAACCCAGGTCTCCTAACTGCAAGAAAGCAGCGCTACCACTGTGCCACCATGCCGCCCACTGTGATTCAAGTTTCTAGAATAATTAAATGTCAAAACTTTTAAGGGGTAAATACATTCATAGGCACTGAAACAGAAACCATATATGAGAACAAGGAATCGTCACTCACAGAGGACATGTGCTGACTGTCACTTTGAGTTAATTTTAAATTGAAAATGTGTATTCTTGCATAAGTGCCACATTAACTGTGGGTAAGCACATCAGATTTTTATTCTAGAACTCCATATAAAGGAATGTCTGCTTAATCTCAACATCTACACTGAAACACTAACAGGTGTAATTGCAACACTATGTTTGCCTACTTATACCCAACCACCTTGCAATGTTGTTTAAAAACCATATTATCTGAAACTGTTTAAAAAAGTATCAGAATTTGAAATGTATTTATCTGTTAATTAATCACCAAACAAATGCTGTAACAAAGGCCACAGAAACAGTAAGGGACCCCTTAACTGATAGAGGGTCCCAAACCGTCAAAAGGCCACAAAATAAAATGGGGACTCTACCAAAGATTAGAGACTTGCCGAACAAATCAGAGGCTGCCAATCAGAAGCATCTACTGAGGTCATGTGACTTCAGGCCCTCACCTACTTTAGCCACGTCTGTTGACAACATGCCAGAGAGAGGTGCAGCACAAAAAAAAAGGAATCAGAGGGACGGACCCTATCCAGTTTCACCTCTGCTTTATAAGTTGAGGAGTGCGGTGTTTTGAATGCCAAGAGTTATATGTGCCTTCAATGTTTCAAGGCACTTAGCTTGACAACAGAAAAGAGCACCATTGAGTACAGCTATGTATCCCAAGGCAAGGGATGTAAGCCCTGACAGCTCTTTAAATGTAAAGGCTCTTAGAAGTTAAAGGGCTACTGATAACTTGCTTGGAGATGCAGAAACCAGTTACAATGGTGCTACTGTGATTAGGAGAAGGAATATCCCATGATGTGAGGCGGTATGGCTTAGAACTAAGCACAGAGTATCCCATTTCTATGGAACCACAAGAGGAGTAAGACAAGGCTACAAACTGTTTCCCATAATATACTGTACAAATTATACAGTGAAAATTTAATAACTGAAAACTTACGAGGAATGAATTTTAAGGGACCATAAGTTTAACAAGATTAGATATGCAGATGATACGGCCCTAAAAATAAAAATAATCTTCATGAATTAATACAGATCATTTTAAAATAAGGACATGAGTATGGAATGGAACCTAACTTAGAAGGATAAAACTCATGCTAGTCACTAGAACAGAAGGACAAACAGTGACATGGAAAACAGCAAGTTAACTTTAGAATCCCTGAAGCCTGCGAAAAACTCCTTCGCACCTCTCTTTCAGTGTCTTTTGTTTTACAAATGTGTTGATCAGCACAAGCAGCAAGCAGCCTGCTATCCCATCCCCTGCTGACACAGCTTTTATTTTATTATAGTAATAATAACAGCAGCTCACAACACTGACCGCCCAGTCTTGAACCCAGAACCTTTTGGTTATAAGGCAGCAGTTCTTATCTCTGCACCATCCAAGAATACATATCAACTTTCTGACAATTGACATTTGATCTTGGGTTTTTAACTCATTGACAGCAAAATGTAAATTGAATTATTTTTTTTCTTTGGTTATATTCTTGAATAAAAGCGCACGTTTATTTGATATTTGGACTAAAGTCTTCATACATTATACATTTCACGACATTATTAGTATAACATGGAAAAGGGTTCTTCTTTAGGTATGTGTTCAGCATTTCTTTCATTTCTCGCATTTCCTTTTCATCCTACACTTACCCAGATTGTTGTAGACACGAAACACACATGAAATACATTTATCCCAAATAACAATATATTATTTACCCTATACCAACTCCAGGCACCTCACACGCAGATAAACACACTTGACCTGAGAGAACTTTTTGACCAAGTTGAGCTGCAGCGGTGAGGGGATGGGAGAGCAGGCTGCTTGCTAATTGTTCTGATCGACACATTTCACAAAACAAAATGATGGAGAGGTATGAAGGGATTTAAAGTAGGCCGGGATTACAAGTTTTTTCGTAGGCTTCAGGGATTCTAGTGTTAAAGACTATAAGCATTTTGGAAACTGGATTACAAAAGATGAAAGCAGCAAAAAAGAGAATAACTACAACAGAGGTTTAAATATGGAAGTTAAGAAAATACTAAAATGATGGTTCATATCCAGCTATGGCAGTAAGGCGTGGACTTTTAACAAAAAACCCATTAAAAAGATACAAGCTTTTGAGCTTTGGTGTCATAGATGAATGTGCATGATCCACTGACTGCAAAAATTGACTAATGTAGAGTTTCTGAAAAATACAAGCATTGAACTGCATTTCAGCAAGAAAATAGTCGGAGGAAAAATGACTTTTGCAGGACACGTCATGAGATTGTGGCACGTGCTTATTAGGTGATGAGGGTTACACAAGACAGTGCTGTTGCTACTCAAAATTACTATTTTCCACATGGTAATTTACAATTATAGTCCAAGTTCAGTTGTGGGGGGCATGACCGAGAGAGGGAAAAAAATAAAATGGCAGATTTATTAAATGAAATGAACCAACAAAAGACTGAACTCTTTGAAAAGAAAATGCCTAAAGGAAAAATAATATTCCAATTGAAAAGATTGTCAAAAACTCCTGATTTATTCTGTTATCAGATCACCTAACACAAAAGGTACCAAGTAACCTCTTAGGAAGAAATGTCAAAACCAACTATGGAGCTGTTACCTTTGACCTCTTACCTGTGTCCATCTGGTACCCTGCATATTCAATCCTAGGGGCCTCTAATGGCAGGCTATTTGCTAACTGGGGCTGTCTTTACTTTTATTACATGTACTGTATGTAACTTTCTTTCTTTCTTTCTTTCTTTCTTTCTTTCTTTCTTTCTTTCTTTCTTTCTTTCTTTCTTTTCTGCAGCTCTTATTTATTTACAGTATTTATTTATACATCACTGCAACTGTGGCACAAGAATTTCAATATACTCCTGCAGTGTATGTGGCAATAAAGATCTTTAATCACCACTTTCTAAAAACCAATACAAGAAGCTATATCGCCTGGGTGGGTTTGTATAGTTTTCATTCAGTTCCAGATGACAATTCCCAGATTTATTTTCTTTAGTTGTAAAGTATATATCCTAAAAAAAAATATTTCTTGTCAGAGATAGAGCTCCTTGGGAAGTATCCATTAGCTAGGCAGCAGCAGATTGAAAGTCCCATGAAGGTGTCCCTTTCAGTTTTTACAAACCAGCAATTAATAGAAAGGTTACATGCAAATTCATTTTTGCAACTGTGAGCTCTCTTACAAAAGAGTCAGAAACACAAACACTAAACTAAAACAAGTCTTTGAAAAAAGTCTAATAGAAGGCAGCTGCTGTTCTCCTCCTTTCTCTCACATATAAACACCTGGCACTCACAACTGTGCTCCATTTACCAAGGGGAAGACATTTACATGGAAAAAAGTGATTTGCTACACCAAACAGGTTAAGAAATATTGTGATGGAGGGAAATGTCTGAAGGTGATGATATTTATTGTTGTGCATGTAACAGTCACAAATGCATTATGGGGACTGCTTTTCCAGGACACCGCAAGACAAGACAAAGGGTTGAACCATTTAAAAAAGTTGGTTCCATTCCCAATTCCAGGGGCACAGAAAGTTCCGCCCAAACACCGATGTCATCTCCATTCTCCTCTCACACATCCCCTTCCAGAAAGGATGAGACAAAACAGAATGCCTACAGGAAGTCAATGCAAGTCAACCTGTAGCAACATTGAGGAACACTAGACACTTTGCACTGTTTGCTGCTTGTTACTTCAATAAAAAAATCTTCATTCAATGAGGTCGGGTTTTCCTGGCTGAGGTTCAGCAGATGCTGCTGCTTTTCTTCTCTTTCGTCTTCCTATTATGGTCTTCACTGCCACACCATGGGCCTCTAGTTTTCCTGATGGTCAGTATATGGTGCCTCTCTTCTTTTTCTTTCTTCCATGTCTCCTTCTCAATCAGCTTCCCCATTTAGTATGCTGTAAGAAAGACACAAACTCCTAGAACTTTACAAAAGTTGCAGGTCGTTATATTTTTTACTTCATCAACCCATATCATATCTCAAGCTCACAAATAACATCAAGGTTGTAGCCCCAGTGCTCTGCGAGTAATCACATGACAGACAGACAAACAGACAGACAGTTCTTAGCATTTTATATATTATACCAGCTGTGTA
The DNA here is from genome assembly GCF_900747795.2 of Erpetoichthys calabaricus. NCBI lineage: Eukaryota > Metazoa > Chordata > Cladistia > Polypteriformes > Polypteridae > Erpetoichthys > Erpetoichthys calabaricus. Next base: position 113,562,863 of record NC_041406.2, on the reverse strand, counting down.
AGCCAGTGCTGTAAAAAGTCTGGGGTTCTAGAAACTATTGAAATCGTTAGAAAAAAATTGAAATGTAGAGATGTCAGGTAATTGAAAGGAACTACTCTGGGTGTCTCTCTCCTAGGAGGATTTGTTTTGCCAACGTGCTTGCATCGCTTGTGCATTAGCGGCGGGAGGAAAAGGGATACCATTTTGCCGACGTTAGCGGCTAGGTGACTTTGTCTTTCTTCTGAAGTTTTGTTTTGCTGACGTACTGGCCTTGCTTGTGTTATTAGTGGCTAAGCGTGTTTTCTGTTTCCTCAGAGGTGGAGCCCTTATCCCGACTCCAACTGTTACTTTCGGGCATGACACACACACACACACTTCCACATGTAGACGTTTATATATAAGTGTGACAGGTGCCTGGTCACACTTACAGGTAATCTAACCTAGACAAATAAAATATCACACTACGCCCCCCAGTTTTATTAAGAGAAAGGGAGCTCTTGAAGTTTTCCGATAATAGCACACAGGTTTCTTTAAATTAGGCGGTGAGTAAATACACAATAAAAGACATAGCAGTAACTTCTATTACACAGGACAATAAAGCAAATTAAAAAGATAAACAAACATAAAAAAAAATCTAATATCAAGTACGAAATTCCTTTTTTTTTAGAAAAAAAGGAAAGCACGCATTCCACCCTCTAAAAGTCCATTAAAAACAAGAATTGGAGGATACAACCTTTAGTGGTGCAGAGTCCAGTTTGCGCACTTTGTTACCCCAACAGTTAATTGTCCAACTTTCCACAGATCCACTCTGTTCACCAGACACTCATTTCCCAACAGACGTTTTGTCAAAATCGTTGAATCCATATCAGCATTTCTTCGTTGTTCTTCTTTAACCACTCTCGGCTCCTTGTGTTGCTGCGACCTAGGCACACCTCACTTCTTGTCCACCAGCTTTGCTCGGTCCTTTCATGCTGCTTCCCTCTCTCGCTGGACCCACAACTGTCTTCTTCTGGAGCTGTCTCTTCCTCCCTGGAGGTAAGTGTTGCCGTTCTTGTGCCTCACGTCGCACCAGCCACATACCCTTGTCTGCCTGTAAATAGTGTAAACACAAGTTAACAAAATGTATTGTTACCAATTATTAGTCAGTCAGTCATTCTCCAACCTGCTACATCCTAACACAGGGTCACGGGGGTCTGCTGGAGCCAATCCCAAGCAACACAGGGCACAAGGCAGGAACAAATCCCTGGGCAGGGCGCCAACCCACCGCAGTACCAACTATCAACGAGTACGCATATGCTGATTAGAAACCAATATTCGCAGAGATTTTAATTTCCAAGTCAGGTAAATACAAACATTTCCCAAGGAAGAAGCAGTTCTTTTATCACGATTTTGTATTGTTTGCATATTTAACCAGTAAAACTTCAAAGCGGGGATTCTTTTGCAAGACAGCAAATACCTATATCCTGTAGACAGCCATCACAAAAATCAGTAACAGGATTACCCAGGAAATTTGCCTTTTAACTTCTCTCCCCAGTCCCAACTATGGGTGCCTTGGTGCCTTTTCATCTACTGTGTTTTAAATGTAATATTTACATGTTCCTTTGCCTAAGAGAGAAATGGAACTACCCAGTGTACAAAAAATGGCCCCCTCTGACATAAGATATACTGTATATAGATATACAATATGAAATGCATATTGCAAATGATTGTCAGATAGGAGATCACATTACAGGCAGCTGAGAAACAAGAGGGTAAATAAACTAGGATGGACCAGCAGTGCTTATTCTGAGATTATAACTCCAGAGATGCAGAATTATGAACAGAGCAATTGGGGACTTTCACTAATTAATTTTTCTTCTGGTCCAGTTTATCCTGGCCCAATTTAGAAGGAAGATCCATTACAGTACAAGTGACCTTCTGATTTATATGTGGCTAGCAGGGGCAGTTTTAGGATGATGTCCCTAGGAATTCATGAGGGCGCTTCTGACCCCATGCATTTCCCCAATTTGCGTTTCAAAGCCACTTTCTGTAAAACATGGAGTCAGAAAGTTAAATTGGCTGTAGAGCAAATGTCAGGGTTTTGAGAAAAAGATGTGAGAGCTGCAAGAAGGGAAGTGTTCGTGTTGTACTTTAGTGGACAAACTACGCTGCCATTTACATAAGGAACTGGCCTTGTGTTTAAAAAGGTTAATCCATGCTACATGTTCTTCATTTTTAAAATAATGTGCCTGTTTCACATATAGTACTCTGGCCTCCTTGAGGATTGTTCAAGAGTCCTTTCAATTTTCATCAATTTATCTGTATTGACCAAGAGGTTCAGTTTTACGGAATGTCCATAGTTTGTTAGGAAGATCCACAGTTACATTTACAAATAGAGAGATGTCTTGTTATTAAGTCTAATGGGGGCACACACAAGAGTAATGTGAGTCAACAATCATGGGATAGCTGTGTGTTCCATAACTTAATTGGGTTTCCTGGAATTCATAATATCATAGGAGCTGGTCATGTGGATGAGTAGAAGGCCAAAGATATCAAAGGCGAAGGAGCACTTTGGAATTTGGCATAAATGTATGGATGAAAAATCTGCAGGAAATGTGTGATGCTATCAAGCTGGAATACACTAAAACCCAGGACTTTGATGAACTCCTGACAAAGAATTCTGGTGAAAGCGAGCCCTACCCAGTACAAGGCATACCTAATAAAGTGTCCACTAATTACAGTGGAGTACGGTATCCTGACAATGTGTTTACATGTGACGGCACCATAAACTTGGATGTATTAGACATTATCATGAGAAAGGAGGAATGCCAAAGGTGGCAACACCTGGCCACTAAAGCGCATTTGATCCTAGCACGAAAGCATAAGATTATGCTGTTCCTCAAATTATGCACGCAGAAGAGTGGTGTTGGAGACCTGGTCATTTTTAGACTAACAGAAGACTCTATGGACATCAGAGGCCACAAGGTAGACATTCAGCTCACTTTCTTCTTGCAAGTATAAAGCGTCTCTGATTACTTGAAAGACACTGACAGCCACCTCCTGGTCTGTAGACCAGTGAGTGTAGTCAGCAAGAAAGCTGGTGGAAAAAATTGACAAACTAGAATCACAAGAAAGATATGAAGGCTTGAGAAAGGGAGTGATTCATCAAGTGGCATTTTAGTGGGCAACTGAACAAGCTTCCTATGAGGCTTTTATTTTCATCTTTTAAGAGTTACTAAGGTCTCAGGGGTGTGAGGACATCCGGTTTTACTTTTATTTATCATGGCCCTAGAGAGTTCAATGCAAGTTAAGTATTTCACTCTGCTCTGTACATGTGACAATAATGACCCTACAGACCGGTAAATACATCCCTTTAGTATTGTTCCAGACCATTGAGGCAGAGGATTGCCTTTTTCAGAGCGGGAGACAGGCCAAGACAGCATTCAAGGGCAGCACTAGGGCTCTTGGGAATAACACCAGACTGGCAGGTGAAGGTAGATGTGGAGAAGCAGCTCCGATTTCCAGATAACATTGTAGAGACCACCTTGAGGGCAGACAACGTCTTGTTTTATGAAACATCCAAGCAGGTTTTGCAGTTTACAGTCTTCTGGGCATCACAGGTGTGCGCAAGATAAAAGCCATCAAATTTATAACTGAGGCAGAAGAAAAAGACTCTAGATGGCTGTGGATGAAGAGGAGTGAACCGTGGTCACTTGATACTTGGGCACAAGCCGGGAACTGATCACTTATGGTTGGGTCGTCAGGGCAAGGTTGTCTGATGTTGAAAGACCCGAAACACCTGATGACCCCAGGTTACATCACTTAAGAAGTGTCCAAGTGCATCGATAGATGTATGTTGTACCCACTGTCCTCTTTGTTGTTATTCTGGGTTTGAGGTTTGACAATGCTTATTTATATAGTGCCATTCAGGGGAACATAATTTACAAAGCACAAAGCAGTGCAATTAACAAACAACACTTGATTCAGCTGGTTTAGAAAATGGATGGATGGGTAAATGGAAAAATAAAAAATAAATGTTCTAGCACATTACAAAGCAAGCGTATAGCCCAGCTGTATAGAAGATAATTCTTGAGTCCCAGTTTGTTACTGCTCGTCAACGCCTCTGGCAATCGTTCACTCAGTTTTGTATTTTATACAGCACCTTTCACGGCTAACGTCTTCACAAGCTGTTTCACAAAGCAACAAAGAGGACACTGAAAAGCAACACCAGATAACGCAGAAAATTATAAGATAATACGTTAGCTACACAGTCTAGTGCCTTTCATAGTGAACATCATCACACAGAAAACCGGAAAGCAAAATTAAATAAAAACATACATGAAACTTGAATTAAGAAGATTTGAGAATGAATGAAGGAGTGGACTCTAAAATTTAAAGGCATTTTTCTCATGTATAAGAAAAAAATAAAAGCTAATGTGGACTCAGTGACATCCCCGGCGCTGAGGTGGGGTGTTAATAGAATAAATCACTACTGTGCTCCTGTCTATCATTTACATGAAATGATGATTTAAAAATGGCTTCTCTGTTGTTTTTGGCCAATATTCACTAGAAAGAGAGTGGCTTATCAATCTTGAAGGTCAAATGGGTTATACCAGTTGCAGAAAGTCCCTGGCTGGCCTTTTTATTTGCTTCTTGCCATAAACCTGAATAATTTTACAATTTTTGGTGGCAGTGATTTATTCGGTAAATGTGGTTTATGGGATGAGCCTTCATTGTGCAGTTCTGGCTTAATGTGCCATTCACAGCACATCATCAAGCCTTTGCATTTTACTCTTAGCAGCTGGCAGCTCATTGCTGTTCCATAGTCTGCTGACAAGCCGCTTACTTGTTGGGCAGCCTTTTATTATTTTACTGGTTTTACTGGTTGTGATGAGCTGCCTGCACTGATGGATTCACAAGCTGTCATTGTCCCTGCTGGCTGTCTGTAATTTCCAGTCACCTGATAAACACAGGAGATGTGTCTTGGCTGAATGACTGGAGCTCCCCCTTGTGGAAGATACAGTAGGTCTTCTTAGGCTGCACAAAGACTGAAGAAGCTCCTGACACTTGTGAAGAGGATTTTCTAAAAGGTAAAAGAGATAACTGAACAGGAAGGATTAATAAAGGAAATCATTTTTTAACGGGTGCTGTAAAACAACCAATTCACACAATGTATTTATTTCACTATATTTTTTAGTGATCCTTACTGAACATATGTTAACAATTCCAGACAGAGAGGAGTAACTTAGATCAGGTACATGTTATAGTGTGAGTGGCACAGTTAAGGAGACTCCTATATCAGACTGGGCCATCTAGTGACAGGGTCATAAAACATATTTAAAAAATAGTGGATGGACAGTAGAGGGATAGAGGAGGCAGTTGTGCTTAGTTCCGTATTAGTAGCCAGGCCTCTCTTCGTGCTGGGGCTCTCAGGAAGGTGGGAATGACAGCAGTTGACATTAATGTGTGTAAATCATCAGTGTTCCTGGGTTCATCACTCTGAATTTACAAATTGCACTACCCACCTAAGGATACTCACTCAAGTCCTATTATGGATACATTTGAAGACATTGGGCATTGGTCATTGTTGGTGGTGTTACAAAAGGCAAATCAGACATGTTTCCTTTGTTGTATCCATGGTGACTTTAAAATCACACATGAATGGCACAAATATTCCTTTATCAGGATAACGTGAATACCAGCAGGTTAAAAAACACCCTCAGGGTCATTGTGAGTAAGTACAGGAATATGAACTTTTAGAACTGTGTTCAATGCTTAGGCTGCAAAGTCTCTAGAGAGATCTTATTCAATCATTATGGTGGGTTCTCAGTGATGAATCTACACAAAGTCATGGGACCATTTATGTTATACAGAAATACCACAAATAGGAAGTGGTCAGTAATAATAATTACAATACTTTACTGGCCTCTGGTTTAATTGGCAATGGTCACTCAAGCTCAACTACGAGTGCTGCATAGTTGGAAATGTCTGAAGTTTTCAAGTGCAGGGAGCTCCACTTATAAGCATCTCATTTTTTTATGTATTCTATGCGTTATCCTCACAATTTTATCAGGAGGTCTGAAAATCTAATTCCTTCAAATAACATGTTTAAAAATAGTTGTCTACTCATATTTGAAATTCTTCTAGGTTTGCCTCTCATTATACCAAACTAATTGAGATAATGAAACAATAATAACAGGGCAGCACACAATTCTAGTCCACAACTCCAGGAGATGGTCTGAGCTCTCAATTTGTATATTCTCTCCATGTTTATATGGATTTTTCTCATGATTCTCCAGTTTTTCTTCTAAATCTAAAAACAAATGGTTACTTTAAATGGTAGTTCTAAATTGACACTATATAAGTGAGAATGGCTATGTCTGTGATGGACTAGTGCTCCATCCAGGGTTGACTTTTGTGTTCCTCTCAGTGCTACTGGGAAAACTCTTCTTCCTAGCATCCCAAAATTGAATCAAGAAAGTTCTGTAATAATAATAATAATAATAATCAGATACTAAAAACCAAGCTGAATTCCAAGACCATGATCACAGCCTTCAATATCCTTCGTGTCCCAGTTGTAGCCTACAGGTTCAACGCAGTTGACTGGCAGATGTCTGACTACCATAGGCATCCATTACTTGATACTGATGTTGAGAGACTTTATATCAAGAGAAGAGACAACAGACATGGACTAGTCGAGACACAGTGTGCTTACAACTCAGCCATCATCTGCCTGAGTGCATCACTTAAGAAAAAATAAGTTCAACAACCTAGTAAGGGACCATAATGAAAGCAAGGCCAAGTATTCTACCCTGAAAGAAGCCAAGGCTTCTTCTGAGCTCTCGGCAGACAGTCGGTCAACATATAAGTGTCACAAAAGGCAAAACAAAGAGTATTGCACGTCAGGACCACGTGTTCAACACCAGGTACCATCAGTGCAGCATATGCAAAAAACTTGAGGAATACATGACCCACATAGTTGCTGGTTGCACAGCACTCACTTTGTCTGAACATATCTATAGACACAACAAGGTGGCCATTTACATCCATTTGGCCATGCACATACATCTAAGGACTGAATAGACTGAGAAATATTATGAGCACATCTTGGAGAAAGTAGTCATCTTCAATGTTACCATCACCATAATGTAGAAAAAGCCCATAGTCACTACTGATCAGACAAAACTAGCCAACCGTCCTGATGAAGTGCTGCACAATAGTAGAGGACATGCCTGTTGATTCATATAGCCATTCCAGATGATGTGAAAATCTTGCTGAAAGAGAATGTGAAGCTCGGCAAGTACAAGACTTGGAAATTGTGATCAGCACGATGGGGAATGCCAAGACAAGAGGGGTGCCATTATTAGGGGTAAGCATCAGGAATACTCAAGAAAGGCTTCAACAACTGCCTTTGAATGTTGCCAGGCCAGCCATCAGGTAGTGAAGTGCAGAAGATCGCATTTATGGGCACTGCATACATCCTCAGAAAGGTGTGACATCTTTGATATCTTATTGATATCTGGATTCACAAGAAAATGGCAAGATGATGAAAAAGTTAAACATATAATAATAATAATTTTAAACTCTTTTTATCCTGTGGTGTGTAACATGGCCGGAAAGCAGACGAGAAGGCACAGGGAAAAGGATGAGGTACGAGTTGGGTCACCCCATTTACTTTAAACAAAAAAGACAGCTGTCTGGGCCCAGAAACTAAATAAACAAAATGGCTTTAGTCAGCCTCCTCTCAAGGCAGTATAGTATTGTCAGAGCTCTGTTCTCCTCAGAGATGCCACTTTCTGGGAGTGCCTTGGTGTCATGGTGTCTTCTTCTCAGGGTGCTTTGGGCAGGGCTAGCCATCCTCCTTCAGCACCTTTTCAGCCTCAAAAAGAGAAGATACTGTTAATGTCAGTGCCCCCTCTCGTCCTGGAATGGAATTGTTAATCCCTGCAGAGCCTGGAAGGTGAATCCCAAGAGTGCGTCTGTAACACATGTTATGAATAGTGGTCAGTTGAGTTGCAATCAACGTTTCAATATTGTCAGCATTTCAATGGAATGAGAACTTCCAAATTATTAATCCATCCCCATCCAATCAACATGCTGCAAAGGGTGTTATGAGGCAGTCATTACCTCTTTATTAAGACTCCTATGGGTGTTTGTTATTCTGCCATAATACCACTTGCAATTAATTTGTACACATTCAAAAAAAGGTGCCAGGTAAATTTTTGTTTCAAAGTACAGTAGTGGCCAAAAGTTTTGAGACACAATTACTAATTTTTACAAAGTTTACTGCCTCAGTTTTTATGATGGCAATTTGCATCTGCTCCAGAAAGTTATGAAGAGTGATCAGATGAATTGCAATTAATTGCAAAGTCCATCTTTGCTATGAAAATGAACTTAATCCCAAAAGACCCATTTCCACTGCATTTCAGCCCTGCGACAAAAGGACCTGCTGACATCATTTCAATGATCCTCTCCTTAACACAGGTGAGAGTGTTGAAAAGGACAAGACTGGAGATCACTCTGTCATGCTGATTGAGTTAGAATAAAGAGGTTCAATTGTTGTGAAGAAGGCTTCTGGGTGCCCAAGAAAGTCCAGCAAGTGCCAGAACCATCTCCTAAAGTTGATTCAGCTGTGGGATCGGGGCACCACCAGTGCAGAGCTTGCTCAGGAATGGCAGCAGGCAGGTGAGAGTGCATCTGCATGCACAGTGAGGCAAAGACTTTTGGAGGATGGCCTGGTATCAAGAAGGGCAGCAAAGAAGCCACCTCTCCAAGAAAAACATCAGGGACAGACTGATATTCTACAAAAGGTACCTGGGATTGGACTGCTGAGGACTGGGGTGAAGTCATTTTCTCTGATGAATCCCCTCACCGATTGTTTGAGGCATCCAGAAAAATGATTGTCCAGAGAAGAAAAGGTGAGCGGCGCTTCCATCAGTCATGTGTCATGCCAACAGTAAAGCATTCTCAGACCATTCATGTGTGGGGTTGCTGCTCAGCCAAGGAAGTGGGCTCACTCACAATTTTGCCTAAGAACACAGCCATGAATAAAGAATGGTACCAAAACATCCTCCGAGAGCAACTTCTCCCAACCATCCAAGAAATGTTTGGTGACGAACAATGCCTTTTCTAGCATGATGGGGCACTGTGAAATAAGGCAAAAGTGATAACTAAGTGGCTCAGGGAACAAAACATTGAAATTTTGTGTCCATGGCCAGGAAACTCCCAAAACCTTAATCACATTGAGAACTTGTGGTCAATCCTCAAGAGGCGGGTGGACAAACAAAAACCCACAAATTCTGACAAACTCTAGGCATTGATTATGCAAGAATGGGCTGCCATCAGTCAGGATTTGGCCCAGAAGTTGATTGACAGCATGACAGGGTGAATTGCAGAGGTCTTGAAAAAGAAGGGCCAACACTGCGAATATTGACTCTTTGCATAAACATAATGTAATTGTCAATAAAAGCCTTTGAAACTTATTAAATTATTGTAATTCTACTTCAGTGTACCATAGAAACATCTGACAAAAAGATACAGTTAGGTCCATAAATATTTGGTTCTGTACATTACCACAATGAATTTTAAATGAAACAACTCAGATGTAGTTGAAGTGCAGACTTTCAGCTTTAATTTAGTGGGGTGAACAAAACGATTGCATAAAAATGTGAGGCAACTAAATTATTTTTTAACACAACCTCTTTATTTCAGGGGCTCAAAAGTAATTGGACAAATTAAATAACTGGAAATAAAATGTTCATTTCTAATACTTGGTTGAAAACCCTTTGCTGGCAAAGACAGCCTGAAGTCTTGAACTCATGGACATCACCAGATGCTGAGTTTCCTCCTTTTTAATGCTCTGCCAGGCCTTTACTGCAGCGGCTTTCAGTTGCTGTTTGTTTGTGGGCCTTTCTGTGTGAAGTTTAGTCTTCAACAAGTGAAATGCATGCTCAATTGGGTTAAGATCAGGTGACTGACTTGGCTATTCAAGAATTTTCCACTTCTTTACTTTAATAAACTCCTGGGTTGCTTTAGCTGTATGTTTGGGTCATTGGGCAGCGTTTCATGATACAGATGGACAATCAATTTGACTGCATTTAGCTGGATTTGAGCAGACAGTATGTCTCTGAACACCTCAGAATTCATTCGGCTGCTTCTGTCCTGTGTCACATCATCAATAAACACTAGTGTCCCAGTGCCACTGGCAGCCATGCATGCCCAAGTCATCACACTGCCTCCACCGTGTTTTACAGATGATCTGGTATGCTTTGGATAATGAGCTGTTCCACGCCTTCTCCATACTTTTTTCTTGCCATCATTCTGGTAGAGGTTGATCTTGGTTTCATCTGTCCAAAGAATGTTTTTTCAGAACTGTGCTGGCTTTTTTAGATGTTCTTTAGCAAAGTCCAATCTAGCCTTTCTATTCTTGAGGCTTATGAGTGGCTTGAACCTTGCAGTGCACCCTCCGTATTTACTTTCATGCAGTCTTCTCTTTATGGTAGACTTGGATATCGATACACCTACCCCCTGGAGAGTGGTGTTCACTTGGTTGGCTGTTGTGAAGGGGTTTCTCTTCACCATGGAAATGATTCTGCAATCATCCACCACCGTTGTCTTCCATGGACATCCAGGTCTTTTTGCATTGCTGAGTTCACCAGTGCGTGCTTTCTTTTTCAGGATGTACCAAACTGTAGATTTTGCCACTCGTAATATTGTAGCAATTTCTCAGATGGGTTTATTCTGTTTTTGCAGCTTAAGGATGGCTTCTTTCACCTGCATGGAGAGCTCCTTTGACTGCATGTTGTCTGTTCACAGCAAAATCTTCCACATGCAAGCACCACACCTCAAATCAACTCCAGGCCTTTTATCTGCTTAATTGATAATGACATAACGATGGACTTGCGCACACCTGCCCATGAAATAGCCTTTGAATCAATTGTCCAGTTACTTTTGAGCCCTGAAATGAAGGGATTGTGTTAAAAAATGCTTTAGTTGCCTCACATTTTTATGCAATCGTTTTGTTCACCCCACTGAATTAAAGCTGAAAGTCTGCACTTCAACTGCATCTGAGTTGTTTCATTTAAAATTCATTGTGGTAATGTACAGAACCAAAATTAGAAAAAAGTTGTCTCTGTCCAAATATTTATGGACCTAACTGTATAAAAATACTAAGGCAGCAAACTTTGTGAAAACCAATACTTGTGTCATTCTCAAAATTGTTGGCCACGACTGTGGTGTGGTAAAAGAAAACTAAGTAAAAAATGTTCAATAACAAAACTGAGGAACAACAAAAACAAAAAGTCAGTTTTCAGTGTCAAGATTTAATCATCTGCGCTGAGTCACTGAAGGCTCTTGTTACTGGAATTATCCCAGCCAAAGTGGACAGCTAACATAAAGGCTCTATGCTGCTCCAGGAGTAAATCAAAAGGCTGGTGTCAGTTTCCTCAGTGACAAGCTCGTTATGCCATCATATTGCAAGTTTAGACCTTGCAGTGAACAGATCATCTACACATCATTTTAAGACAAAAATATCGAGGTCTTAACAATGACAAGACAGCTGCTTAAATGGAGTAAATTATAGGTTCAGTTTTCAAAACTACAACCAATTTTGACAAAAAATGTTTTGTAATGTTTTCATATAATATATTTCCACTTTGAAAATGTTTTGGGGGTGGGGGGTGCTAATTCTGAAATATTAAGGAAAGTGTGCCTTCTGTACATTGTGGCTGCTGGCATCTCCCATTCCTCCATTTTATTCAAAGAGAACTGAGCTGGATTACAGTGCCATGTTCCTGATTAGAACATTAGAACAATCTAGACGAGAACAGGCCATTCAGTTAAACAAAGCTCATCAGTCTTATCCACTTACTTCTTCTAAAATAACATCAAGTCTAGCTTTGAAAGTCCTACTGTCTAGCTTGGTAGCTTAATCCATGTGTCTATGGTTCTCTGTGTAGACACCAAGAAACTAGAAATACACTACGTGGCCAAATGTTTGTTGGCACTTGACCATTCCATCTGTTTGAGCTTGTTAGTCATCCCATTCAAAACCACTGGCATTAATATAAAGTTACAATCCCCCAAACCTGAGACTGTAACAGCTTCAACTCTTCTGGGAAGACTTTACACAAGATTTTGGAGTGTATTGATCATAATTTGTGCCCATTCAGCCAAAATTAACCTTTGTGAGGTCAGTTCATTTGTGTTGGACCAGAAGACCTGGCTCCCCATTGGCATTACAGTAGGGTTCATTAGGGTTGAGTTCAGGGCTCTGTGCAGGCTGCTGGAGTTCCTTCACGTCTTTATGGACCTGGCATTGTGCACATGGGTACAGTCATGCTGGAACAGAAAAGCATCTTTTCCAGATGGTTGCCACAATGTTGGAAGTGCACAATTGTCTAAAATGTCTATTCTTCTATAACATTAACAATACCCTTCAATGATACCCGAGGGGCCTAGCCCAAACTATTATTAGTCCTCCACCAAACTTTGCAGTAGGCACTATGCAATTCTGAAAGTAGCATACTTCTGGTATTGATCAAACACAGAATTGTCCATCAGACCGCTATTTTTTGAAGTGTGATTTATTACTCCAAACACATTTCCTTTGCTCCAGAGTTCAATGGCAGTATGCTTTACACCTCTCCATCTGGCACTTGGCATTGCACATAGTGATTTCAGGCCTGTGTGTAGATGCTCAGCCATGGAAGTCCATTTCATAAAGCTCCATACATGTTGATGTTGCTTCCCGAGGCAGTTTGTTGTGAGTGATGCCATGGTGCACCATGTTTTGTGAGTTTGTGACTCAACTATTTCTGCTCAAAGATGCTTCCACATCACAATAACAGCATTTACTGTTGACCAGGGCAGATTTACATTTACATTAACATATTTGGCTGACTCCTTTATCCAAGACAACTAACAACATTTATGATAGAATTGGTTCCCTTTCTTTTGATCTGGACTTGCTCATAGACACACAGTGTCAGCAGCGAGATTTGAACCCACAACCTCAGAGTTTGAATTCCAAAGCCTTAAGCACTACACCACACTGCCCACATGTAACAGAGCAGAAATTTCATGGACAAACTTGTTGCAAAGGTGGTATCCTATGACAGTGCCATGTCTAAAGTCACCGAGCTTTTCAGTGTGACCCATTCTTCTGCCAATGCTTGGCTATGTGCTTGATTATATTCACCCGTCTGCCTGAAACACCTAAACTCAATAATTTGTACATTTAGGCCATATAATGTATGAATGCAGATACTAATTTTTTGCTTTTGATAGTTGCTTTCTCAGATTATTTGATAATGAGGGGCTTTAAAATAAAATACACCGCAATGGGTGAAAATTATGTAAGGTAATTCTGACCCTAAATAAATGAGAATTTACTACTATCTTTTGCCCTTCTGACAGATAATGTTGACAGACATTAACAGAGTTAGCATCAGCACAACAGGAACCAAAGCGTAATTTCATCAGAGAGACAATGAAGGTGTGACTTCATATATGAAGATGACGAAGATGGTGATTTGCACTCAGATGTTTCATTAATGAGAAACTGAAGCTTTTAAAATAGTTTAGAAATGAGATTTAAAATTCAATGTACTTTTCAGTATGATGGTAATGATCCTACAGACTATTCCAAGATTTTCTAAGATTCATGTGAAGGTTTTTTATTATTATTTGAATTAGAGATAGTATGAAGGTGTGACATCAGATAAGGAGATATACTGTACAGCCGTGCTCTGATGATGTTTCATCAATGGTAGCATGAGGCTTGCACTGTAAAAAAAACAGATTCAGCATTTAGTGTATTGTTGATTCAGGCAGTGATTATCCTGCCAACTACTCCATTTCTCTTGGATGAATCTGAACAAAATCTGTACTTTTTTGAGTTGGGCTGGAAGTGTTAAGGTGAGCCAGTAAAATTAGGATTTTTTTCATACAAAAATAAGTGATTCTAAATTCAAAGTATTGTTAAGATTGAGGATAATGATCCAGCCGAGTACTCTATAATTCTGAAAGGATTATAATTATTATTTTTAGGTTGAGTTGTAGTCATGATCTGGTAACTTTTCATGAATGACAGAATGAGGCATTGACTTTAGAAAAAAAGTTCAGATTCAAATTCATTATACTGTTGATGTGCCTGTGACGAATTGTTAGACAATAGTTCAGATGGCCAGCTTTTTATAAATTGAGTGGCGGAGGTGTTTTGCAGATAAGAAAAAAGATTATCAGATGTGGCCTAGGTCAATAAACTAAACTGTCAGAGAATTTTCATCAAATTGAAAAATGAAAACACTGTTGTTTTCTGTAGAACTGTAGTCTCTCACTATTTCCTTCTCTAATTCTATAACAAAGTTTGGACTTTTCTTTATTTGTGTGGTCATTTTATATAACATGACAACCACGATGACACTGGTCACATCTCATCATGTACCAAACAATCATGTAGCATCATAGCAACTGCACACGTTTTACCCATGATAACCATAAACACAAAGTGGCAGTGCACATACAAATGTACTAAATGGCAGCACCAACCAAAATAATCTTGCAAAATGGTGTAGATGATGAAATTATAATCATAAACATAACATTATAAACAAATGCTAAAACAAAAATAATTGTTATTTTTCTTCTTCTTCTTCTTCTTCTTCTTCTTCTTCTTCTTCTTCTTCTTCTTCTTCTTCTTCTTCTTCTTCCTCTTCATCTTTTCCCACTTCTGTGTGCCTGATCAACCTTCACCAAACAGCTTGGTCCTCCACCTCCTCCCCAGTCAGACCCTTCTCCTTCAGATATTCTTTTATTTTGTCCATCCACCTCCGTGCTGACCTCCCTCACTTTCTCTTCTTCTGTACTTCTATTCCCATCACTCTTTTGCCCACATATTCCTTGTCTTTCCTCATCACATGTCCATAACACTTCAACCTACTCCTGTACTTTTTTAGATATCTCTCCCACTTTTGTTGAACCTCCGATGGTCTCATTTCTGTTCTCTTTTATTGTAACTCCATACATCCATCTCAACATTCTCATTTGTGCCACATCTAACTTTTTCTCCTGTCTCCTGTGCTCCCTTTGCTGCCCATATGTCAGCTTTAAATATCTGCTGGTCTTACCACAGTCTTAAAAACTTTACCTTTGACCTTCCCCTTAATTGTTCAATCACACAACACTTCTAATACTT
Source organism: Erpetoichthys calabaricus (assembly GCF_900747795.2). NCBI lineage: Eukaryota > Metazoa > Chordata > Cladistia > Polypteriformes > Polypteridae > Erpetoichthys > Erpetoichthys calabaricus. The sequence goes on along the minus strand of NC_041406.2, from coordinate 113,547,709 downwards.
TTTTTTACAATTGTTCCATCCACTCTAGGGGTTTTGTCTGAATTTGGTTTTCCATTTGGGTTACCACTGATCCTAGATATTTAAACCTTTATACTCTTCTCAATTACTCTTCCTGCAGGCTAACCTCTGAACCCTGATCATTATTAAACCTCATATGTTCTGTCTTTTTATATATTAGAGACATTTGGCACTTGGGCACAGAGTTTCACTCCAATAATATTCCATCCATCCATTATCCAACCCGCTATATCCTAACTACAAGGTCATGGGGGTCTGCTGGAGCCAATACCAGCCAACACAGGGCGCAAGGCAGGAAACAAACCCCTGGCAGGGTGCCAGCCCACCACAAATAATATTCCATCAATGGCAAAATAAAGATGTGAGAATAGCTGGAATTGGATATTTAAAATTTAATGTTGAATATGTTGGAGATAATCCTTTCAACTATTCAATAATGTTCTAAGATTCAATTGAGAAGTTACGCCTTTTGAGTTGAGCTGTGTGTCTCTTTGTTTTGTTAATTTTAGGTAGTTGAAGTTAGGAGACGTTACTAATGCACTTACGGAAATAAGGCTGGCAGCAGGCTTGCTCAAAGCCAATGTCTACCATTAAAAGCTGGCATGCCAGCTATTGTCCTCTAAAACGATCGTACAACAACTTTGCAAATGAGGGACATTGTGCTTGGAATATTAGCAGATAAGTAGCCTATATTTGTTGGTGTTTTAGCACACAAATAAATCTCACTGAGATGTTATGGTTATTGTTTCTGTAGAGCTATTTCAGAAATATTAGTCATGGCACATATATAGCAGTATCTCAAAATAAAATTACTAATTACATTATTGTGATTTTTATAGTCATTTAAATGCTTATTCAATAGTACCAATGCAATGTTTTCATGTTTATATGTTATATGGTAGGCCCAAACGTGTTGTGAGGGTCTGCTGGGAACGTCTGGCAGAGCCCCCTGTCAGAAGTAGCTTCAACTCCCACCTCCGGAAAAACTTTGACCATGTCCCGGTTGGAGGTGGGGGACATTGAGTCCGAATGGGCCATGTTCCGTGCCTCTATTGTTGAGGCGGCTGACCGGAGCTGTGGCTGTAAGGTGGTCGGTGCCTGTCGTGGCGGCAATCCCCGAACCCGTTGGTGGACACCGGCGGTGAGGGATGCCGTCAAGCTGAAGAAGGAGTCCTACCGGTCCCTTTTGTGCTGTGGGACTCTGGAGGCAGCTGATAGGTACCGGCAGGCCAAGCGGAATGCGGCTTCGGTGGTTGCTGAGGCAAAAACTCGGGCATGGGAGGAGTTTGGGGAGGCCATGGAGAACGACTTTCGGATGGCTTCGAGGAGATTCTGGTCCACCGTCCGGCGTCTCAGGAGGGGGAAGCAGTGCAGTGTCAACACTGTATATGGTGGAGATGGTGCGCTGCTGACCTCGACTCGGGACGTTGTGGGTTGCTGGGGGGAGTACTTCGAAGACCTCCTCAATCCCAATAACATGCCTTCCAATGAGGAAGCAGAGACTGGGGACTCGGAGGTGGGCTCCCCCATCTCTGGGACTGAGGTCACCGAGGTGGTCAAAAAACTCCTTGGTGGCAGGGCCCCAGGGGTGGATGAGATACGCCCGGAGTTCCTCAAGGCTCTGGATGTTGTAGGGCTGTCTTGGTTGACACGTCTCTACAACATCGCATGGACATCTGGGACAGTGCCTCTGGATTGGCAGACCGGGGTGGTGGTCCCCCTCTTTAAGAAGGGGGACCGGAGGGTGTGTTCCAACTACAGAGGGATCACACTCCTCAGCCTCCCTGGAAAAGTCTATTCGGGGGTTCTGGAGAGGAGGGTCCGTCGGATAGTCGAGACTCGGATTCAGGAGGAACAGTGTGGTTTTCATCCTGGTCGCGGAACAGTGGACCAGCTCTACACCCTTAGCAGAGTCCTGGAGGGTGCATGGGAGTTCGCCCAACCAGTCTACATGTGTTTTGTGGACTTGGAAAAGGCATTCGACCGTGTTCCTCGGGGAATCCTATGGGGGGTTCTCCGGGAGTATGGAGTACCGGACCCCCTGATAAGGGCTGTTCGGTCCCTGTACAACCGGTGTCAGAGCTTGGTCCGCATTGCCAGCAGTAAGTCGAACCCGTTTCCAGTGAGAGTTGGACTCTGCCAGGGCTGCCCTTTGTCACCGATTCTATTCATAACTTTTATGGACAGAATTTCTAGGCGCAGCCAGGGTGTTGAGGGGGTCCGGTTTGGTGGACTCAGGATTGGGTCACTGCTTTTTGCAGATGATGTTGTCCTGTTTGCTTCATCAGGCCGTGATCTTCAGCTCTCTCTGGATCGGTTCGCAGCTGAGTGTGAAGCGGCTGGGATGGGAATCAGCACCTCCAAATCCGAGACCATGGTCCTCAGCCGAAAAAGGGTGGAATGCCCTCTCAGGGTTGGGAGCGAGATCCTGCCTCAAGTGGAGGAGTTCAAGTATCTTGGGGTCTTGTTCACGAGTGAGGGAAGAATGGAGCGTGAGATCGACTGGCGGATCGGTGCGGCGTCCGCAGTGATGCGGGCTCTGCATCGGTCTGTCGTGGTGAAAAAGGGGCTGAGCCATAAGGCAAAGCTCTCAATTTACCGGTCGATCTATGTTCCTACCCTCACCTATGGTCATGAGCTATGGGTAGTGACCGAAAGAACGAGATCGCAAATACAAGTGGCTGAAATGAGTTTCCTCCGCAGGGTGTCTGGGCTCTCCCTTAAAGATAGGGTGAGAAGCTCAGTCATCCGGGAGGGGCTCAGAGTAGAGCCGCTGCTCCTCCACATCGAGAGGAGTCAGATGAGGTGGCTCGGGCATCTGATCAGGATGCCTCCTGGACGCCTTCCTGGTGAGGTGTTCCGGGCACATCCAACCGGGAGGAGGCCCCAGGGAAGACCCAGGAGACGCTGGAGGGACTATGTCTCCCGGCTGGCCTGGGAACGCCTCGGGATTCTCCCGGAAGAGCTAGAAGAAGTGGCCAGGGAGAGGGAAGTCTGGGCATCTCTGCTCAAGCTGTTACCCCCGCGACCCGACCTCGGATAAGCGGAAGAGAATGGATGGATGGATGGATGGATGTTATATTTTTCAAATTCAGACACCAGACTGCTAGCTCCCAGTGAAGTCTATGGAGAAGCCGTTTATTGATTTGTCACATGACTCGTTTCAGTATTGGTTGACAGGTTTGGAGTTTCATGATCGGTGGACAGCTGCTCTGTCTCAGAACTCATTGACAGATTACAGCGTTACTTCAGAAGTGGTTGACTTAAACACAGTTGCCAAGAAGAGATGACAGCTTGCTGGTTGCCAGAAAATGTAAAGAAATTAGTGACTTAATAAGCAATTAAATAACCATTAGTTATAGAAGAAGCAATAGATCTGAGAATTTTCAAGACAATTTCTGCATTAGGAATACAGTACAGATGGAGGGTGTTAGGCATGACTGAGAAAGTGAATCTTACCAGAATAGTTGAAAGACTTCATCCCATAAGAGTGTATCTATGACATTCAGCCATCCATTCGTCAACGGGCTAAAAGATGGTCTTCTTCAGTAAAGACAAAGATCTCATTAAAGAGCCATTTACAATAAACCAGAAGTGATTAGCGGTGGTATGCCATAGTCTAAAATTCGTGGGGTGAAGTTCCAGTTGCTTGTGTGGTACTTGTATGTCCTTTCCTATATCTAAATGGGCTTGAAGATAAAAAAATGGGTACTTGAGAAAAAGGATCTCTCTTTGGCACAGTTTGCCAAGGCAATTTGAGTCCTCTCTGGAGTTGTAGCAACTCAGGCTGTAAGAGGCAATTCTTGATACACACAGCCGCAAGTGTAACTGCACATGGATTCTAGTCTGATTGCCCTAAGTGCGGAGTTTGCATGTGACACTCATCAGTTTATTCTGGGGACCTCAGTTTTCTTGCACATACTTAGTTTCTGTTGTTTATTAGTAAAGTAGTAATTGTAATATTAGACATTTCATGCATATGTTTTTTTTTTTGTATGTTGGAGTTTTGTCACATAAGGATTCTGTTTACAATGCTTATTTTTGGTTTGGTTTGGCTTTGGCAAAGCTTAAATTCTTGATTTTCTTTATGTACTGAAAGAATTCTTTAAATGTCACTTGACTGTGTGGCGGGCGGCTGGGGGCTGTGCCCAGCCAGGACGCCAAGAAGGACCGGGAGAGGAACTATGGCTCCCCCTGACCACGAGAGGGCAGCCACCCTGGTTTGTGTGGGGGCCACGGGAAATGAGCATGGACAACCCTGAAGACTCTGCAGCCCTGGACGTCAGCACTTCCGCCAAACCTGGAGGTGCTGGCAGAAGTATTACCAGGGACACACCAGGAAGTTTCGCAGGAAGCTCACCAGGGGGCACCTGGAGCATGTCTGGGTGGACATAAAAGGGGCCGCCTTCCTCCAATCGTCCGCTGGAGTCGGGTGGAAGAGGATGAAGCTCAGAGGAGAGGAGTGGAGGCGGTGAAGAGGGGACAGGATTGTTGAGAGGCCTGGACTGGGGGTGTGTGGTGCAGGGGCACTAGGTTGTGTGTGGGACTGAATTATTGTGCATAATTGTAAATAAACAAATGGTGGGTTTGAACATTGGTGTCTGCCTGCCTGTGCTTGGGCTGGTCTTCCACAATTGAGATTGATAAAGACATCAAAGAAGTAGCTTTATAAATATTGCGGAGATCACATTATGTTTTATCTTTCCAGTGGATATTCAAGATTTAAAAATTCTCTTAGTGTAGTTAGCTTCTTTTCCAAGTAGGCCCAAGCCTTAGGATCGTGTTTCTGGTTTTGACTTCATTTAACATTTGACTATTGAGTAATGTTTTGTCTATTTGAGTTTGTGTCGCATGGTTTATTTTGTTGTCACAGTTTTGTCCCTTTGCTATTCAAGACCATGTCTCTATGCTCACAATAATCCTGACACTCTCCAACCTGACCTTAACAATAACAGTTTTAATGCAGAGCTCCATAGCCTGACCCATTCAGATACATACAAGGAGCTTTGATTTTCAAGAGATTTTGTTTCAACAACAACAGTAGCATTTAGCCAGGGCCCAACCCTGAAATTGTCACTGTTCTTTGTTGACAACAACAACAGCATTTATTTATATAGCACATTTTCATACAAACAATGTAGCTCAAAGTGCTTTACATGATGAAGAAAGAGAAAAAAGACAAAATAAATAATTAAAATTAGGGAACACTAATTAACATAGAATAAAAGTAAGGTCCGATAGCCAGGGAGGACAGAAAAACAAAAAAAAACTCCAGACGGCTGGAGAAAAAAAAAAATTCAGGGGTTCCAGGCCATGAGACCGCCTAGCCCCCTCTAGGCATTCTACCTAACATAAATGATGTCAATCAGTTCTCATTGTATTCAGTGTTCTCATGGAAGAATTTGAAGATGACGGTCATGTGGACTTCTGGCCTTTAATCCATCAATGTAGGAACATCACGGTGCTTTGATTAGATGGTGGTGGTGGCGCAGATCGCCACCACAGAAAACTGGAAAAATAACAGAAGAGAAAGTAGGGGTTAGGATACTATTGTACAAACAAAAAGAATTTGCCACATAAGGCACATATTTTACTTAAATATGTATTGTGTTTGCTACAGAAAATGTAAAATATAGTACCAAATGTCCATCCATCCATCCATCCATTGTCTCCCGCTTATCCGAGGTCGGGTCGCGGGGGGCAGCAGCTTGAGCAGAGATGCCCAGACTTCCCTCTCCCCCGGCCACTTCTTCTAGCTCTTCCGGGAGAATCCCAAGGCGTTCCCAGGCCAGTCGAGAGACATAGGCCCTCCAGCGTGTCCTGGGTCTTCCCCGGGGCCTCCTCCCGGTTAGACGTGCCCGGAACACCTCACCAGGGAGGCGTCCAGGAGGCATCCTGATCAGATGCCCGAGCCACCTCATCTGACTCCTCTCGATGCGGAGGAGCAGCGGCTCTACTCTGAGCCCCTCCCGGATGACTGAGCTTCTCACCCTATCTTTAAGGGAAAGCCCAGACACCCTGCGGAGGAAACTCATTTCAGCCGCTTGTATTTGCGATCTCGTTCTTTCGGTCACTACTCATAGCTCATGACCATAGGTGAGGGTAGGAACATAGATCGACTGGTAAATTGAGAGCTTCGCCTTGCGGCTCAGCTCCTTTTTCACCACGACAGACCGATGCAGCGCCCGCATTACTGTGGATGCCGCACCGATCCGCCTGTCGATCTCATGCTCCATTCTTCCCTCACTCGTGAACAAGACCCCAAGATACTTGAACTCCTCCACTTGGGGCAGGATCTCGTTACCAACCCTGAGAGGGCACTCCACCCTTTTCCGACTGAGGACCATGGTCTCATATTTGGAGGTGCTGATTCTCATCCCAGCCGCTTCACACTCGGCTGCGAACCGATCCAGAGAGAGCTGAAGATCACGGCCTGATGAAGCAAACAGGACAACATCATCTGCAAAAAGCAGTGACTCAATCCTGAGTCCACCAAACCGGACCCCCTCAACGCCCTGGCTGCGCCTAGAAATTCTGTCCATAAAAGTTATGAACAGAATCGGTGACAAAGGGCAGCCTTGGCGGAGTCCAACTCTCACTGGAAACGGGTTCGACTTACTGCCGGCAATGCGGACCAAGCTCTGGCACAGATCGTACAGGGACCGAACAGCCCTTATCAGGGGGGCCGGTACCCCATACTCTCGGAGTACCCCCCACAGGATTCCCTGAGGGACACGGTCGAATGCCTTTTCCAAGTCCACAAAACACATGTAGACTGGTTGGGCAAACTCCCATGCACCCTCCAGGACCCTGCTAAGGGTGTAGAGCTGGTCCACTGTTCCGCGACCAGGATGAAAACCACACTGTTCCTCCTGGATCCGAGGCTCGACTAGAATCTCCTTGAAGCCGTCCGAAAGTCATTCTTCATGGCCTCCCCAAACTCCTCCCACGCCCGAGTTTTTGCCTCAGCAACCACCAAAGCCGCATTCCGCTTCACCTGCCGGTACCTATCAGCTGCCTCCAGGGTCCCACAGGACAAAAGGGTCCTGTAGGACTCCTTCTTCAGCTTGACGGCATCCTTCACCACCGGTGTCCACCAACATGTTCGGGGATTGCCGCCACGACAGGCACCGACCACCTTACGGCCACAGCTCCGGTCAGCTGCCTCAACAATAGAGGCACGGAACATGGCCCATTCGGACTCAATGTCCCCCACCTCCAACCGGGACATGGTCAAAGTTTTTCCGGAGGTGGGAGTTGAAGCTACTTCTGACAGGGGGCTCTGCCAGACGTTCCCAGCAGACCCTCACAACACGTTTGGGCCTACCACGCCTGACTGGCATCCTCCCCCACCATCGAAGCCAACTCACCACCAGGTGGTGATCAGTTGACAGCTCCGCCCCTCTCTTCACCCGAGTGTCCAAGACATGTGGCCGCAAGTCCGACGACACGACCACAAAGTCGATCATCGAACGGAGGCCTAGGGTGTCCTGGTGCCAAGTGCACATATGAACACCCCTATGCTTGAACATGGTGTTCGTTATGGACAATCCGTGACGAGCACAGAAGTCCAATAACAAAACACCGCTTGGGTTCAGAACGGGGGGGGGCCATTCCTCCCAATCACGCCCTTCCAGGTCTTACTGTCATTGCCCACGTGAGCATTGAAGTCTCCCAGCAGAACGAGGGAGTCCCCAGAAGGTATGCCCTGTAGCACCCCCTCCAGGGACTCCAAAAAGGGTGGGTACTCCGAACTGCTGTTCGGTGCATACGCACAAACAACAGTTAGGACCCGTCCTCCCACCCGAAGGCGAAGGGAGGCTACCCTCTCGTCTACTGGGGTAAACCCCAATGTACAGGCTCCAAGTTGGGGGGCAATAAGTATACCCACACCTGCTCAGCGCCTCTCACCGGGGGCAACTCCAGAGTGGTACAGAGTCCAGCCCCTCTCAAGGAGATTGGTTCCAGAGTCCAAGCTGTGCATCGAGGTGAGTCCGACTATATCTAGCCGGAACCTCTCAACTTCGCGCACTAGCTCAGGCTCCTTCCCCTTCAGAGAGGTGACATTCCACGTCCCAAGAGCCAGCTTCTGTAGCCGAGGATCGGACCGCCAAGGTCCCTGCCTTCGGCCACCACCCAACTCACACTGCACCCGACCTCCTTGGCCCCTCCCATAGGTGGTGAGCCCATGGGAAGGGGGACCCACGTTGCCTCTTTGGGCTGTGCCCGGCCTAGCCCCATGGGTGCAGGCCCGGCCACCAGGCGCTCGCCATCGAGCCCCACCTCCAGGCCTGGCTCCAGAGTGGGGCCCCGGTGACCCGCGTCCGGGCAAGGGAAAACGGCGTCCAAAATTGTTTTTCTTCATAGAAGGTTTGTTTAACCGCTCTTTGTCTCATCCCTCACCTAGGACCAGTTTGCCTTGGGTGGCCCTACCAGGGGCATAAAGCCCCGGACAACAGAGCTCCTAGGATCATTGGGACACGCAAAGCCCTCCACCACGATAAGGTGGCGGTTAAAGGAGGGGAGTACCAAATGTAAAACAACTATTATTTGCATATGCACAGATTTATTATAGCTGAATTGTCTTTCAATTTATTACATGCGACTTCATTAGCAATTTTCTACTCATGAATGACTGGTGTTTCTTTCTACTAACCATTTACCTTTCTTTATTTTTAATTTTTATGATTTCTGCACCCACTAATTTGCTGCTTACTGTTATATTTTGTGCGGGCGACAATTTAAAATTTTCTCCCACAAAGTTCATAATGCATCATTAAATAACTACACAGGAGTGGAACACAGTTTGGTCATCTCTAACAAGAAGTAATAAGTCTTCTATTCTTATATGCATTTGTTTTGGAAACACTTTTTAACCCTGCAACTAACTGACAGTAACTAATTGCATATACTCACGTATAAGTTGGGTCTTGAAATGCGAAAAATCGATCATAAAATCAGACCCAGACTTATATGCCCGTTCAAAAATACAACACTTACATTTTTTTTTCCATCTTTTTACCTCCTCCAGTCTCATCAGTTTCTCAGACGCATCGAATTTTGTTGCAGCAGTGCAGTTACCAATTTCTTTCACTACTTCAGCGACGTTTAATTTAAAATCAGCTTCATATTTTCTTCTGATCGAACGCTCCATCTTAGATAAGGGATGCTCTTACGATAAAGGTGTATGAGGGTGTGAGATACAAAAAACACAAATCAGTGCAAACATTTCTTCGGAATAGTTTGGGTATTACCGTGTGGTCACGTAGGTGCAATACATAGAAAAAGAAAGACAGTGTGCTCTGTGGTTACTCTCTCAGGTGGACGTTAGCATATCATAATTTCTTGGATCAACAGCGTGAGTTTTCCACATTCGACTTATACAACCAACATTATAAAATACCAGAAATTATACAGTAAAGTCAAGTTCCAACTTATCCACGGGAGAACTTATCCGCCAGTATATACGATAAGCACTTGTGGTTGAGTGAGGTAACACAAGTCCAGTCAATAAATGTTAGGGTGCCAACCCAGTCATCCCTGTTTACTTTGAACAGAAATGAAACAAAAGTACAAAAGCTCTAAGATGGTGAAAATAAACACAAAGCAAAAGGTAGCCAAATACAGTCTTCAAAGTAGGATTCCTTTCTGGAACACCAGGTATGCTCTGCTCACATAGTGACACTTTCTTCTTTCAACCCTGTGACTTAGAGGTGGAAGACTGGAAAAGGTGGAGCCAGGTGTCCTCACCGGGCATCATCTCATTTCTGTGGAGGCAATAGGAAAGGATATGATTAGCACCAGCGGCCCATCCTGTCCTGGGGTGGTACCACATACCTTAGAGGAGCCCTGAGGGTGATCCATTGACGTGAATGTTGTGACACACTGTAGTCTTTGTGTTTTTTTCAGGTCAATCTCCATACATTTATCTATTTCATTAATAAAGTGTTTCTGACCAGAGCACCTGCATTTTGGGTGATATCACACATAGTGACATTGTCATGCAAGAAATCATCAGGAAAGTATTTTTTTCTGATAAATTCATGGATCAGGTTTAGAGCCACTTTCAAAGTTGTCTCTTTGAGTTACACACATGCATACAAATGTCTTTGGCTCAATGAGTGTCTCAAAGAACTACCTTAAAAGTAAACAGTTTTGTCTATACGTTTGGTGATGTTGCTAATTGAGTAGGACACTGAGTATAAACAACAGATGGATGTAATAAAGCAAATTACCAATTAATGGGAAGGCAGTTGATCGTACCAGGCTAGTAATAAAGAGCTTCCTATAACAATGATTCTTCAGATCTCTAAGGGATAGGTGCTTAGTTTGTGAAAAGTGCTTTTGCACACTTAATGTTCTCAACTGAAGAATTTCTCACAAAGGAATGAAAAAGATCTACTGGTCAGTGGGGATTCATAATAAAAATATTTGCATTAAAAGTAATAAGTTAAGCCGGGTCATTGACAGAAAACAAAACTCAATAAAGTTAACCATTTTGAAAATGGCTCGAAGCCCATTGACGTTCAGGCCATTTCTAGTTAATTCAAGTATTCACACCTTGCTTGCACAGACTCAGGTTCTCCACAAGTGTGAATTAGATTATGCAGGCTGCTATGTTAATAGGGTAGCCCAATGCCCACATATATGTAAAATAAGTAAGGGCTGTCAATATTTTTTTTACTTTGTTTTGACTGGTTGTCTGCATTTAAATTACATCATTGATCTGTGTTGAAATAGCAACACCACTGACACGTTGTCATGGTATGCTGTTTCACTCACGCCTTTTAGAAACTATGACTTTACAAAGCTCGACTTCAGATGTTCAGCTGTCTTACATGGACATTTGAGGATTACCCAGTGGATTCTGTTGATGCTTGTAGCACCACCCTAGGGCAAGAGGGGATGCTATCGCTATCTATATAGTCTCTTTTTTCGTCTGCAGTACTGAGAATGCCCAGGGAGGGCAATTGAGCCCTGCCTGCAACACAGGAAACCTCGCCCAATAAATTCTGAGATCCACAAAAGGAGTCACGTCAGTTGAGAAGCAGACCTTCAACATGTCGGAAGTCCCAGGAAGCGATCAGTTCGACAGAGCCATGAATACAGAGAAGCCATGTAGGTTACCCAAGCAGTTATTGCTCCTGTTTTCTGTTTCTGTGCCCCCGAGCTCTTGTTTCATTTCTATTTTTTGGACTCTTGTATTGAACAGGGTGGGCCTGGTCAGTCCCTCAACTTTTCTCCACTCATTTCTCCATAGACACAACATATTAGATGTTTTTTCTTTTTTTACAGAATCCAGCAACTTCATTTCTTTGTGTCTTCTTAACACTGGTACCACAACACCCATTAAAACATCAGCAATGTAAATATTGCCCATAACACATGTTTGTTAAAAGAAAGAAGAAAAGACCCTGCAAAGAATTAATGTTTTTTGGATATGCAGCTGCATTTAGCTCTGTTCCTCAATTTTAAACTTAATTTATTCAGAGAAACTATTTTTAAAATTGAAAATTTCTTTGTGTTTACTGTTTTTTTATTATCTGTTAACTTTCTTATTTATTTTTGTTTGATTGTGGTTTATTATTAAAGTTATTAAAAATAATTGGTACAGTTCCAATTTCTTTGTTTTCTTAATTGCCCAGATAAGCACTATGCAAAACAGTAATAATCATCATAATCATTAAGAAACTGATATAAATACATATATGAATTAACAACAACAACATAATTGTAAATACTAAAATATACTGGAAGTACTCATTTGACCTTGACGTTGACATTTTTCCCCCTTTACACCCAAAAGGGATCTCACAAAGCTAAATCAGATTTTTGTGTATAACATTGCACATATATGTAAGGTTTCTACAATTTCAATAAAAATATAATCTGCACTTAAAGTTAAAACTACAACTACAAATTTTAACTACCAACAAAGTGAAAATGATGTTTAGAACATTAGTATGTTCCTTTAATTACTGATTGTTTGCTCTTAATAGCTAATTAACTTTGAGAGTCGGAAGCAGTGGAAGTAGTCGACATTAAACATTAAACAGAAAGCAACATTGCAAAAGTAAGAGGCGATGTTGACACCTGAGAGCACATTTAATGGCAGGCTGGCTCAGGCAAAGGTAAAGAGGTGGTGAAAATGCTAAATAGCTTCACCATTGTTCACAACAATTTTTATGAAACGTTAACAGAGCTTCTGGGAGTGTCTTTTGCTTGCTGTTGTCTCTACTGGTGAACTGAATCTGATCATCGGTGGCTTGGCTTCTTACTTTCTCTGGACAGAAGGTGATACGAGTTTCCTTCTGGGCATTGTTTCTTCACTCTACATGGGTGCCCAACTCTAATCCCAGAGGGCCTCAGTGGCTGCCAGGTTTCGTTCCAACCATTTACTTAATTAGTGATCATTTTTTGCTGCTAATGAACTCTTTTCCCTTAATTTTAATTGACTGGCTATTTAAGTCTCAGACCCTTAATTGTTTTCTTTTTCCTTCATTAGCATCCAAAACGTACTGACCTACAAAATGAGCCAACACATGACCAGCTAACCAGTGTCCATCTTACAATACCAGAAAATAAAGAAAGGTGAAGGTCTCAGTAACGTTGATCTGCACATGTTTACAAAACATTTTGACAAAGCTCTTAGGAAAAAGAAGATGAATAGTTTTCGAAATGTCTACTGTGGCAGAATTTTAGCAGCTAAAAGCCATGGAATTAAATAATAGGATTTAGTAATGACAAGAATCAGATTTTAACTAAGAAACTGGTTGGAGTTTGAGACCCTGACTTAACTTACTCAACTGTTGGCTCATTTCAGATCTCATTTTTGTTTGGCTGCCATTTTAGGAAAAAAGAATCATTTCAATGGACAGAATCTTAAAAACAAGGCAATTAAAATGAAGGGAAAAGAAGTCAATTAACAGTATAAATTGGACACTGATGAAGGATGTGGCACACCTGTAGCCATGGTGGCACTCGATGATTGGTCTAGAATGGTAAACAGAGACGGTGTTAATAGCTTTTCCACTACTCTGATGTCATTCTGGTGTGCCCTGTAATACAGTCTCCATCAGAGACTCACGCTTCCACATTCAACCGACGACAAGACAAAGCATCACAGTATTTACACAATTCCCACAGTAAATAACACAAGATGAACTCTAATCCATTAATACTTTCTTTATTACAAATTCTACATTTTTAACAACTACTTTTTGAATTTGGGTGAAACTTAACTGCTGTTCTCTTTGGACGACAAGGCACATTGTACCATTAAAGGTTCAGTTCTTAGATGGGGCCTGATGCTGGGAAGTGCACTATACCAGTTGCTTTGTTCAAATACTAATGTATCAAGATCATTTATTATACCCAGAACCAATCCTGTGGGTCCACACACAGCATTAATAACTGAAATGTTAAAAATTCCAGACACATCTAACTTGGCTTTGCATCTCTAATTACACAGGAGCTAAAAAACAGCAAAACAGCATCACATTGTGAATGTGAAAAAGCCACATATGAGATGACAAATGGGAGTGTCACTTTTCAATACATTTATATAGAAATTAAAAATCTGTAAATTCTTTTAATCAAAAAGACATCTAGTAGCATACAACTTCCATTTCCTTAATGAGAAAGTTATTCTAGTTTGACTCTCTTATTCAGGAACTTGTTTTTTATTTTTCATAATTTTCTAAAAAATATCTAAACATATGTGAATTGAACATATTGCAGCTGTATACTTAATTGATCCTGGAGCCAAAGTAGTGAATAAAAATTTTCCCTTTCTTGTTTATCAATTATAACAGTCCCTCCTGGTGTGACGCGACTTTCTTCCAGTGCTGACATCATCTTTTGTTACCGAGGAATAGACAGGTGTTAGAAATGAAGCAGGCATTGAGAGAGAGCAATGAAAGACATCAACTAGCTATAGGAGATGCTGTTTACAAAGTTTAAGCCAAGACTTATCTAGAATCATGATGGCACCTAATCTGCTTCTTTACATACACATTTTACATCGACTATAAAGAAGATCCAGCTAAAGAAAAGTAATTCTACTACTGAATTAAAAAACTGAATTGTAGTATGGAACCATGATCCTGTAATGAACAGTTTAATAAGCAACAAATATTGTTGATCGGCGAAATTCACCAAAGCGTTTTTCACAGTGAATTTGCTGTATTCACCGGTGACCTTCCCACTGTCATTTTTCCTGAGAAATGTGTGGCCATCTTAGATAAACTTTTTTTCCCAGCATCCTTTGTAAAGCCAGCATGACATCACAGATCTGTTGTAGCCAAAGGTTGATAAGATAAACCAATTTTCCTGGTTGAAATTCTTTTGGTATGGCAGACGGAGTGGTGGCTCTGAGGCTAGGGACCTGCACTGGTATATAGAAGGCTGCCAGTTCAAATCCTGTTACTGCCATAAGGGATCTTCCTCTGTTAGGCCCTTAACCTGAAAATTACTCCAGAGGCACTGTACAATGGCTGACCCTGCACTCTGACCTCTAAAGGTTATGTAAAAAGGCAATTTCCCCTCAGGCTTAAGGAAGCCCAGCTACCTGGAGCAAACTGCCAGATGGAGTTCCACAGAATGACCCTACTTTATAAAACGAAGAAAAATCCTCACCCTTTGTTGTATGTGTGCCCGAGTGGCCTTTATTCCTTTTTACCTTGAGGCGTATTTTTGTTTCAAACAATAGCTTTTTAAACCAAGAAGACCCAGTTTTTGTCCCAACCTTTCACCGTTGCCCATCCTGGCATTCCTGCACCAGGCCACAAAAGTATATCAAATCAAGATTTAATAAGAACTGTTTTACTGGTATGCAACAATTTAGTGGAAAACTTTTAAATACATTTAAACACAAAATGCCCACACAGAAATGAACTTGAAATATGTGTTTGTGTCTTAAAGGCAATGCCTTTATGTATGGAGTTGTATGTGACCTGTCTGTAATACCCCTTTAATAGTATTACCCAGGTTGCTGTAAAGTTGATACAAACAGGAAGCATTGGCCAAACCAGTGAAGAATTCACTGGTTTAGTATTGTCCTAATTCTGCATTCGCCATACAGTTGGAAGCTGCAGTTGTGACCTCTGTGCATTTGTGCAACCCAATTGGGAAAGTAAACATGGATGCCCCCATGAAAGCAACAAACACTAACTAATAATTGTATAGTCTGGATTGTTAAAGGAACTGATGAGCAAGAAAGGTTCAAAAAGCATATTGTCTTGTCGAAAAAGATTTTTATGCTCTTGGCAATGTATTCTATTTCAGCTTTGAAGCTGCAATAAAAAAATGTGCACAAAGTAACTCTTGAATATAATGTATGAACAGTAGCGGGTATAAAGTTAACATTAGTTAGTCTGTTAATTTTTGTTCTGACAATGCTAATATTTACCTTCTCAGAGTTTAGTATTATGGATTGAGGTGAATCATTTAAGGTGAATTCTTCAAATAAATAAAGGAAAAGTGTTACTGTACTTACTGTACTGTTTGCAGTGTACATCGTCATTTTGGATTGACATCATAATCTGAAGTCGAACAAATCCAGACTTGAGAAACCAGGTCTGCGTTTGTGAGTGGTTGGTGGTTGGAAATGGCCAAATATCTTTTTATACCATATTTCTCTTGTCTGTTTATTTCCACCATGGTTATTGAGTGTTTCTTCGTGCCGGTCCCAAGCCCGGATAAATGGGGAGGGTTACATCAGAAAGGGCATCCGGTGTAAAATTTTGCCAAATCAATATGCGGACAACAATACAAAGTTCCATACCGGATCGGTCGAGCCCCGGGTTAACAACGACCGCCACCAGTACTGTTAGCCAACAGGGTGCTGGCGGAAATTGGGCTACTGTTGGCCGAAGAAGAAGAAGGAGAAGAAGAGGGGGGAGACATGTCCGGAGGCAGGAGGATAGGAGGAAAGTAAAGAGAGTGGAACTGAGGGTAGGAACTTTGAATGTTGGCAGTATGACTGGTAAGGGAAGAGAGTTAGCAGATACTGTATGATGGAGAGGGCGGCACAGTGGCGCAGTGGTAGCGCTGCTGCCTCGCAGTTAGGAGATCCGGGTTCGCTTCCCGGGTCAACCCTGCGTGGAGTTTGCATGTTCTCCCCGTGTCTGTGTGGTTTCCACCGGGT
The DNA here is from genome assembly GCF_900747795.2 of Erpetoichthys calabaricus. Taxonomy (NCBI): domain Eukaryota; kingdom Metazoa; phylum Chordata; class Cladistia; order Polypteriformes; family Polypteridae; genus Erpetoichthys; species Erpetoichthys calabaricus. The sequence goes on along the minus strand of NC_041406.2, from coordinate 113,531,544 downwards.
GCTCCGGTTTCCTCCCACAGTCCAAAGACATGCAGGTTAGGTGGATTGGTGATTCTAAATTGGCCCTAGTGTGTGCTTGGTGTGTGGGTGTGTTTGTGTGTGTCCTGCGGTGGGTTGGCACCCTGCCCGGGATTGGTTCCCTGCCTTGTGCCCTGTGTTGGCTGGGATTGGCTCCAGCAGACCCCCGTGACCCTGTGTTCGGATTCAGCGGGTTGGAAAATGGATGGATGGATGGATGTATGATGGAGAGAAGGAAGGTTGATATATTGTGCGTGCAAGAGACTAAATGGAAGGGGAGTAAGGCCAGGTCGATTGGAGGTGGATTCAAATTGTTCTATCATGGTGTGGATGGGAGGAGAAATGGGGTAGGAATTATTCTGAAGGAACAGTATGTCAAGAGTGTTTTGGAGGTGAAAAGAGTGTCAGACAGAGTAATGATTATGAAGCTGGAAATTGGAGATGTGATGGTGAATGTTGTTAGTGCATATGCACCGCAAGTTGGGTGTGCAATGGGTGAGAAAGAAGATTTTTGGAGTGAGTTGGATGAAGTGATGAACAGTGTACCAAAGGGACAGAAAGTGGTGATTGGAGCGGATTTCAATTGGCATGTTGGTGAAGGAAACAGTGGAGACGAGGAGGTGATAGGTAATAGGTATGGTGTCAAGGAGAGGAATGAAGAAGGTCAGAGGATAGTGGATTTTGCCAAAAGGATGGATATGGCTGTGGTGAATATGTATTTTAAGAAGAGGGAGGAACATTGGGTGACATACAAGAGTGGAGGAAGATGCACACAGATAGATTACATCCTATGCAGAAGAGTTCATCTAAAGGAGATTGAAGACTGCAAAGTGGTGGCAGGGGAAAGTGTAGTTAAGCAGCATAGGATGGTGGTCTGTAGGATGACATTGGAGATCAAGAAGAGGAAGAGAGTGAGGGCAGAGCCAAGGATCAAATGGTGGAAGTTGAAAAAGGAAGACTGCAAGGTTGAGTTTAGGGAGGAGGTGAGACAGGCACTGGGTGGCAGTGAAGAATTACCAGACAGCTGGGAAACTACAGCAGATGTAGTAAGGGTGACAGCAAGAAGGGTGCTTGGCGTGACATCTGGAAAGAGGAAGGAGGAAAAGGAAACCTGATGGTGGGATGAGGAAATACAGGAGAGTATCCATAGGAAGAACCAGCTATGTTATATGAGTTGGAGATGGTGGCACTGACCAGGAAGCAGGAGACAGAGCTGGAGGTAGCAGAGTTAAAGATGTTAAGATTTGTACTGGGTGTGACGAGGATGGATAGGATTAGAAATGAGTACATTAGAGGGTCAGTTCATGTTGGATGGTTGGGAGACAAAGTCAGAGAGGCGAGATTGCGTTGGTTTGGACATGTGCAGAGGAGAAATCCTGGGTATATTGGGAGAAGAATGCTAAGGATAGAGCTACCAGGGAAGAGAAAAAGAGGAAGGCCTAAGCGAAGGTTTATGGATGTGGTGAGAGAGGACATGCAGGTGATGGGTGTAACAGAGCAAGATGCAGAGGACAGGAAGATATGGAAGAACATGATCCACTGTGGCAACCCCTAACGGGAGCTGCCGAAAGAAGAAGAAGTATGTCCTGCACTTCTATAAAGAACACAATCTCAGGGAGCACGCGCCCCCTGGTGGAGACAATTGGACACAATGCAGTCCATGACAGAATAACATCAGAAGTTAACATATATTGTTATCTGTGCCCAAATATTATATTATATTGATATTATCAACTAATGGATACCATGTGAGTGTTGTTTTCTAGCAACAAGAGAATCAATGTGTTAAATGGGGTGTGGCTTAGGCTGAGAACAGGATCTACTTGTAACAGCAGCTATGATTTTACTCTTTGATTGGCTATTATTATTTTTATTAATATAGTTTGTTACTGGAGAAATCAGAATACCCAAATAAACTTTTTATTTCAGTCATTCTATTGCAGCTTTGTGTCAGGTCCACCTGTGAGTGTACAGCAAAAGTAGACTAGAAGGAAATCAAATCTGGTGGTGGAGGGCAGTCGTGAAAAATAATAGTAAAGTTAATTCAAGAGAAGACCCCAGAAAAACTTCATCACACAAATAGTTTTAGATATAGGAAACACATTTGGTAGCCATGCAGATGAAGGGAATATCCTAGTATTTAACAACCAGCTTAGCTATTGTAAAGGCACTCAGAAACCAAATGAGCACACTGTTACGAAAAGACACATTCACAGTGAAAAGTGTGATTAGTCACTTGAACCAATGGAGTTCTTCTTTGGCTTCACTTGCTATGATAGTTACTTTCTGCACTCTGAATGCACAACCAGGTTGTCATGCTGAAATGGTGCAGACTTTAGTTTGCAATCCAGCAGCTCTGTGGGGAGACCCTATATGGGCAACACAATGTGAGTAAAGAGAATTTTATCAGCTTAAAAAGTCAGTTACATAAGGACAGTATGCTCTCCTCCACCTTATATGATTTTGTGTTTAGCATTGGGCATTTTTTCCCTTTTACAAATCATTCTTACTACGCTATCTCCATTTAAATGGGGTAAATCAGACTTCCTGTGATGACACATTAATAAATAAAGCAGTGTATTTTTTTCATGTTAGATGCAAACAGCATTACACATGTAAGATTCATAACAAAATCCTGTTTTGATCTTTTCCAAAAATACTTTGAAATTGCTTGTTATTCAAACCTGCATAGCAACTTACGTTTGCCATGTAGGCAGAGATTGTGTTGTTGAGCTCAGGTCAAGGTACAGACTGTCCATTTTAAGCCCATAACAGTAGCACAATGCTCTCTCTGCAGGCTCCTTATTTGCACATCCTTCCGGCGGGCGTCTGCCAGGCTGCCTTATATGTATATCCTTCCGGTGGGCTCCTGGCAGACATCCTTATTTGTACATAATGCCGGCTGTGCCGTGTGACTAACATCAAGATTCGCTTCAGCAGAGGGAAATTCTACTGGGAAAGAGTAAAGGCTAAAGCTATTTTTTTATTTTTAATTGGAGGCATACCTGCTTAAAGTGTGGTTATTCAGCGCTCACCGTAATCATTATTAATCTACACAGCTGGGGGGCTACTTCCGGAAATTTCTAGCAATATATAAAAGTTACCCTAATAGCTGTGAGAACATTCTCTTACATTTCAATCACATTAATAAGCCTATTCTATAGCACCAGCCGTGGGTGTTAGATTTTTTTTTTCCCTTGGTTGTTTCTGAAAGCATCCTGACGTCATTTAAAATCAGAGGGAATTGCTTTCAGGCGGCAGCTACAAGTGGGCTGATTGCAGTAATTGAGCAGAGAGAGCGACTGAATGACACCAAGAAACATAAAAAAAGGGAGAAGAAAGAATCTTGTATGGCTGCTGTCTTTAGTAACAGGGAAAAATGAGGCAATCGACTCAGTGAAGGAATGACTAATGAAAAGGGGGACGAAACTGAGCCCCAACCCCACAGAGGACAAAGGCAGTGGCAGGGTCCATTAGAGTAACAAAAAAAAAGACAAGACAAGCATAAAGGATGTTTATTTTTTTTTCTTTCACCTGGGTGATATTGCTCCAGTACTTTAAATGCTTAATGCATTGATCTAAGGGAGCTGTGCTAGTGAAAGATATTCAATACATTGATAATCATCTGTTTGATTTGGAAGGAACATAAAAATTGATTTACTGATTTGTTCATTCTTCATCAATTTAAGCTGATTCTTGGACTGCAAAAACATTCCTTGTACCAGATGCTTTCACGAAAGGTTACATGTTCTTGCGACATCACATTTCAATTAATGGGGTCAAGAAAATGCAAGGATGCATGGATGTGTAATGGATTAGTTTAGAAAGCATTATGTGAAAGATGAGGTATAAAGTAAAGATGGAGTGATTGACTAATGGATCAATTGATCTGAGAAGCATTAAACGGTTCCTTCCATATGGATAACCGCTCTATTGTGGAAGAATAATTTTAGGGTAACAGAGCATTTATCTTAAAGAAATAACATAAAGGGTTAATAAATGTCAGAAATCATATAAAGGTCAAGTGAACAACAAAATGTACTGAAATATAGTCAAGATGCACAGAAATTTCAAGGGTGGTGGCTCAACTCAAGAGTCTAAAGATTCTAAGAAATTAATTCATAATTATTTCTAGTAGGATTGACTACTACAATGTGGTATTCACTGGATGTTCAAATTGTTCTGTATACAGCTTCCAGTTAATCCAAAATGCTGCTGCAAGAATTATTACAAGAACAAGAAAATACGAACACATCACTCCAGTTCTTAAATCCTTACACTGGCTCCCAGTTAAGTTTAGGGCAGATTTCAAAATTCTCCTTTTAACATATAAAGCCTTAAATGGCCAAGGTCCGGGTTACTTATCTGGACTTATCATGACTTACAAACCAGAGCACACATTAAGGTCTCAGAACAGAACAAATCCTCAATACAGTATAAATTAAAAAAATTTTTAGAAGTAAAAAAAAATAAAAACTTTTGAAGTACGGAGCAGAATTTAACAGTAGATGATATCACATAATAAGATTTGGATAATTTTAGAGTCCTGGAGTCCTCATCCATCAAGCTGCCTCCCCCATTTGGCCATTCAATGGCTGAAAGTGCTGGGCCAGCCAATCCAATGGAAGGACCCCTCCTTCCCACGATTCCTGCGATCCTCCATCAGGGATGACTTTACCTTAGGCAGGCAAAACAACTTGGCAGGTGGGCCGTGACACCAAGTGCCACATTTGAGTACCAAAAAGAGAAACAGAATAGGTGAGGGTTAGTATCCAATTATAACTATCATGTTACTTATGTTTTAGTGCTAATGACTAACAACAGAGATGCAGTATGTACAGTTAATCAGCAGCTCTAGTCAGGATATGCTAAACTGAAGTAATGAGTCTTCAGCCGGGATTTAAAAGCTGAGACCGAAGGGGCATCCCTTATAGTAGCAGGCAGACCATTCCACAGTTTAGGGACCCTGTAACTAAAAGCTCAACCTCCCATTTGTTATTTAATTAATCCTTGGAACCATAAGCAGACCGGCACATTGAGATCTTAATGTGCGCTCTGGTTTGTAAGTCATGATAAGTTCAGACAAGTAAGCCGGACCTTGGCCATTTAATGCTTTATAAGTTAAAAGGAGGATTTTGAAATCTACCCTAAACTTAACCGGGAGCCAGTGTAAGGATTTAAGAACTGGAGTTATGTGTTCGTATTTTCTTGTTCTTGTAATAATTCTTGCAGTCGCATTTTGGATTAACTGGAGGCTGTATAGAGAACAGTTTGAACATCCAGTGAAAACCGCAATGCAGTAGTCAATCCTACTAGAGATAAATGCATGAATTAATTTCTCAGAATCGTGTTTATTTAGAAAGTGCCTTAATTTCCTAACATTTTTAAGATGAAATAAACATGTTTTGGACAACTTTGTAATATGCAATTTAAATGACATGCTATAGTCAAAGATAACTCCTAGATTGCGGGCAGATTCAGTAAAATTGGGATTCCAACTGAGTTAAATGAAGACAAAATATTGTTATGATCAGTGTCATTCCCTCCAACAATTAACATCTCTGTTTTATCTGTATTTAAAGACAAGTAGTTCTCAAGTAGTTCTCATTCATCCATTCTTTTAATTCGCTAACACAACTAATTAAAGACAACATCGGAGAAACATCATTTTATTTAAATGAAAGGTATAACTGGGTGTCATCTGCATACGAGTGAAAATTAACATTATGTTTCCTAATGATAGATCCCAGTGGAAGCATGTAAAGTGAAAACAGTAAAGGTCCCAGTACTGAGCCCTGCGGGACACCATATTAAACTTCTGTGTATATTGATTGAGTACTTTCAGCACATTTCTGTACATATTGGAATCGATTTGATAAGTAAGACCTAAACCAAGCGAGCACGGTGCCTGTAAGCCCAACATCATTTTCTAGCCTGTGCAGTAAAATAGAATGGTCGATGGTGTCAAATGCTGCCCTTAAGTCCAACAACATAATTACAGTGGAGTTTCCTTCATCAGAGGATATCAGAATGTCGTTTACAACCCGCGTTAGTGCCGTTTCTGTACTATGACCAGTGCGAAAACCAGACTGGAATTTCTCAAATAAATTGTAATGCGTAAGGTGTGTCTGAAGCTGATTGGCGACTACTTTTTCTAGTATTTTAGAGAGAAACGGTAGATTTGAAATAGGCCTATAATTATTTAGTATGTGTGGGTCTAGGTCTGACTTTTTAAGTAATGGTTTAATGACTGACACTTTTAGTGTATCAGGTACTGTGCCATGCAATAATGAACCACAGATAATGTTTAGAATAGGCTCTGCAAGAACATCCATTGCACTTTTTACTAGTTTTGTTGGCACTGGATCTAGGGAACAAGTAGTGGGCTTCATTTTAGAAATTAAAGTTAAGACTTCCTGCTCAGTTACAGGATTAAAATTACTAAAGTGCTGAATGCAATGTGAGACAGGGTCTGCTATGCTAGTATTTAGTTTGTACTGTGATGCAGAGATCTGGGATCTTATATTTTTAATTTTCTCATTGAAGAAGTTCATAAAGTCTGTACTGCTAATATCTGTTGGTATTTTGCACTGTTGATCTGAATTTCCATTTGTTAATTTAGCCACTGTTCTAAACAGTACCCGAGGATTTTTATTATTGCTATCTATTAATCCATCCATCCATCCATCCATTGTCTCCCGCTTATCCGAGGTCGGGTCGCGGGGGCAGCAGCTTGAGCAGAGATGCCCAGACTTCCCTCTCCCCGGCCACTTCTTCTAGCTCTTCCGGGAGAATCCCAAGGCGTTCCCAGGCCAGTCGAGAGACATAGTCCCTCCAGCGTGTCCTGGGTCTTCCCCGGGGCCTCCTCCCGGTTGGACGTGCCCGGAACACCTCACCAGGGAGGCGTCCAGGAGGCATCCTGATCAGATGCCCGAGCCACCTCATCTGACTCCTCTCGATGCGGAGGAGCAGCGGCTCTACTCTGAGCCCCTCCCGGATGACTGAGCTTCTCACCCTATCTTTAAGGGAAAGCCCAGACACCCTGCGGAGGAAACTCATTTCAGCCGCTTGTATTCGCGATCTCGTTCTTTCGGTCACTACCCATAGTTCATGACCATAGGTGAAGGTAGGAACATAGATCGACTGGTAAATTGAGAGCTTCGCCTTGCGGCTCAGCTCCTTTTTCACCACGACAGACCGATGCAGCGCCCGCATTACTGCGGATGCCGCACCGATCCGCCTGTCGATCTCACGCTCCATTCTTCCCTCACTCGTGAACAAGATCCCGAGATACTTGAACTCCTCCACTTGAAGCAGGATCTCGCTACCAACCCTGAGAGGGCACTCCACCCTTTTCCGGCTGAGGACCATGGTCTCGGATTTGGAGGTGCTGATTCTCATTCCAGCCACTTCACACTCGGCTGCGAACCGATCCAGAGAGAGCTGAAGATCACGGCCTGATGAAGCAAACAGGACAACATCATCTGCAAAAAGCAGTGACCCAATCCTGAGCCCACCAAACCGGACCCCCTCAACGTCCTGGCTGTCTATTAATGTAGAATAGTATTCTGAGCGAGCTTTAAAGAGGGCTTTTTTATATTAATTTATTAAAACATAAGTAACATGATAGTTATAATTTGTTACTAACCCTCACCTATTCTGTTTCATCCATCCATCCATCCATTTTCCAACCCGCTGAATCCGAACACAGGGTCACGGGGGTCTGCTGGAGCCAATCCCAGCCAACACAGGGCACAAGGCAGGAAACAATCCTGGGCAAGGTGCCAACCCACCGCAGGACACACACAAACACACCCACACACCAAGCACACACTAGGGCCAATTTAGAATCACCAATCCACCTAACCAGCATGTCTTTGGACTGTGGGAGGAAACCGGAGCGCCCGGAGGAAACCCACGCATGACACGGGGAGAACATGCAAACTCCACGCAGGGAGGACCCGGGAAGCGAACCCAGGTCCCCAGATCACCCAACTGCGAGGCAGCAGCGCTACCCACTGCGCCACCGTGCCGCCCCCCCTATTCTGTTTCTCTTCTCGATACTCAAATGTGGCACCTGGTGCCACTGCCCACCTGCCAAGTTATTTTTCCTGCCTAAGGTAAAGTCATCTCTGATGGAGAAGAACTGGAATCGTCAGGTAGAGGGGTCCTTTCATCGGAATGGCTGGCCCAGTGCTGACTCAGCTGTAGAAAGGCCAATTGGGGGAGGCAGCTTGATGACCGAAGTCTCCAGGATTCTGAACAAATCCAAATCATATTATGTGATATCATCTACTGTTAAATTATGCTCTGTACTTCTAATATTTTTGTTTTACTATTGTATTATATTGAGGATTACTTGTGTTTTGTTCTACGTATTGTATTGTATTGACCCCCTTCTTTTTGACACCCACTGCACTCCCAGCCTACTGGAAAGGGGTCTTTCTTTGAACTGCCTTTCCCAAGGTTTCTTCTATTTTTTCCCTACTAGGACGTTTTTGGGAGTTTTTCCTTGTCTTCTTAGACAGTCAAGGCTGGTGGGTTGTCAAAAGGCAGGGCCTGTTAAAGCCCATTTGGCACTTCTTGTGTGATTTTGGGCTATACAAAAATAAATTATATTGTTTTGTAAATTGTATAGAGAAGAACCAGAATATAATATAATAGACTTTTATTTTATATAAGTCATTTGGGTTGTGGCAGACGACCAGAGACCTTGCCCCACCGGGACGCCCGGAACAGGGAAGCACTGGGAGAGGGGCAATATATTCCCCTGGATGCAAGAGGGCAGCCCCTCTGGATTCCATCAGGGTCCGTGGCCGCCACCAGGGGGTGCCTGGATGGTTCCTAAGCCAAAGAAAACAGCACTTCCGCCACACTATTAAGTGCTGCCAGAAGGCAATCACGGAGCACCTGGAGCACATCCAGGATGGAATAAAAGGGGCCCGCCTCACTCCATTTGGAGAGCCAGAGTCAGGTGGCAGTAGACGGAGCTTGCAAGAGAGGAGTGGATGCAGCTGAAGGAAGGAGGAAGAAAGAACAGAGCTGTATTGTGGTGATTTGGGCACTCTGTGTGTTGTTGAAAAATAAACGGTGCGTTTTTTGGACACTTGGAGTCCGCATCTGTCTGTGCCGAGGCGGATCTTTCACAGGGTGTAAACCAACAAACCAACCAAAGTAAAATGTATGCATTGATTGACAGTGTATGTAAATTAGTTTATAAAATGAACCTCTATCCTTTGTTTGTGTGATTATTCTGACCAGGCTGTAACAGACTGCATTTGAAGAATGCTCCCTACATGGTATTTTGCCGAGGAGTAATTAAAAGATACAATGAACAGCTTTGCTCCTGCCTGATAACTGATTTGTCCTGTTAGGGGATGTTTCTTTCTTTAATAAGATGTAGAGAAAAGCCAAGCAAAATGTCACCTTTTATTGGCTAACTAAAAAGATTACAATATGCAAGCTTTCGAGGCAACTCATCTTGCCTGAAGAAGGGGCCTGAGTTGCCTCGAAAGCTTGCATATTGTAATCTTTTTAGTTAGCCAATAAAATGTGTCATTTTGCTTGGCTTTTCTCTACATTCATAATAGGTAACACGGTATAACACCCTAGTACTTTAATAAGATGTTAAATTTCTACCACACTATGAAAATTCACATATATGAAAAATGTTTTGTAGTACCTTTTGGCTTACATACTGTATAAAAAGTCAGAGTGTGGAATGATTTTCAATTCCATTCCACTAGCACCAACACCTAAACATCTTCACAGCCATTTTGAGTACACCTCTCTGCATCCTGCGGAATGGAGCATGGCTGGATGTTTGGAGCAGGACTAGATACTGGTGAGTCCCAGTCTCAGTCATTCTCACAGCTGTAGTCAGATGAAAATGCATCATAACAAAATTATACAGGTGCATAAATATGGGCACCCAACAGAGATATTACATCAATACTTAGTTGAGCCTCCTTTTGCAAATATAACAGCCTTGAGACGCCTCCTATAGCCTTTGATGAGTGTCTGGATTCTGGATGGAAGTATTTGTGACCAGCATGGACAGCCTGATTCAAACCATCCCATAGATTTTCGATGATATTCAAGTCGGGGGACTGTGACGGCCATTCCAGAACAATGTACTTCTCCTTCTGCATGAATGCCTTTGTAGATTTCGAACTGTGTTTTGGGTCATTGTCTTGTTGGAATATCCAACCCCTGCGTAACTTCAACTTTGTGACTGATGCTTTAACATTATCCTCAAGAATTTGTTGATATTGGGTTTAATTCCTCTGACCCTCGACTTTAACAAGGGCCCCAGTCCCTGAACTAGCCACACAGCCCCACAGCATGATGGAACCTCCACCAAATGTGACAGTAGGTAGCAGGTGTTTGTCTTGGAATGCGGTGTTCTTCTTCTGCCATGTAAAGCATTTTTTGTTATGACCAAATAACTCAATTTTTGTCTCATCAATCCAAAGCACTTTGTTCCAAAATTAATCTGGCTTGTCTAAAATGAGCATTTGCATACAACAAGCGACTCTGTTTGCGGCGTGAGTGCAGAAAGGGCTTCTTTCTCATCACCCTGCCAACAGATGTTCTTTGTGCAAATTGTGCTGAATTGTAGAACGATGTACAGATACACCATCTGCAGCAGGATGTTCTTGCAGGTCTTTGGAGGTGATCTGTGGGTTGTCTGTAACCATTCTCACAATCCAGCGCATATGCCGCTCCTGTATTTTTCTTGGCCTGCCAGACCTGCTGGGTTTAACAGCAACTGTGCCTGTGGCCTTCCATTTCCTGATTCCATTCCTTACAGTTGAAACTGACAGTTTAAACCTCTGAGATAGCTTTTTGTAGCCTTCCCCTAAACCATGATACTGAACAATCTTTGTTTTCAGATCTTTTGAGAGTTGCTTTGAGGATCCCATGCTGTCGCTCTTCAGAGGAGAGTCAAAGGGAAGCACAACTTGCAATTGACCACCTTCAATACGTTTTCTCATGATTGGACACACCTGTCTATGAAGTTCAAGGCTTAACCAGCTAATCCAACCAATTTGGTGTTGCAAGTAATCAGCATTGAGCAGTTACATGCATTAAAATTAGCAAAATTACAAGGGTACCCAAATTTTTGCACAGCCAGTTTTTCAAATTTGATTTAATTTCATACAACTAAATACTGCTTCACTAAAAATCTTTGTTCAGAAAACACCCCAGTACTCAGATGTTCCTAGGAAATGAAAGACATACCACTGTTATCTTTTTTTTTGTTGAAAGCAGAGTAAATTATTATGCAGGCTGAGAGGGGTTCCCAAACTTTTTCATATGACTGTACTACGTTCAGAGATTGTCCCAGAAGGCAGCCTGCCAAATCATTCTGCAGGCTGCAGAGAGGCGCACTTGTGTGTTCACTCAGCTTTTCATTTGTGTTGCTCACATGTGCTCTTGGCTGCCCTGAACATTGTGATTTCAAAAAAGATCACAAATTAGATGTAAAAACAGGACAGATAGAAATACTATTCCTTTGATTTAAAAATTTGAAGAGATGACGCATAGGTAAACAGCTTTATTAAGCAGTAGTTAATGATGGGGGAAAATGCCCTATTATGGTTTGTTTTGATGTTATTATTAAAGTAATTCTTTATATTTTCATGGATTATTTGGATGAAAAAGGGAAGTGATTTTCAGGGCCATTGAACTCTTGAAAATGTTTTCAATTTAAATTAATAGTAATTAGGCGCTCACTAGTGATCAGCAAAATGATTATCACATGAAAAGATGAATTTGCCCAAAAACTCAGAGCATCACCCTCAAAAACATTTGTAAAATAAATGGGGATTCATGACAAAAGAAATTCATGCCATAGAGGCAAGAATAAAGTGTTTAGTTCCAATATGCAAGTATTTTCCTGCATTAATTTGGCATGTCACTTAGTGTTTAATTAAAGTTTTCTACAAAAAAAATAAAAAACAGAAAAAAGTCACCGGACTTATTTCCTGTCACGTGTAGAAATTTAATTGAGACATTGTGGTTGTTCTGGTAGCATGATGTTTGCTTTTCTTTTTTTTTTAATTTTAATCATTCCATACAAATAGATCAGTTTTTACAGAAAATATGATTGAAATCAGATCGACCCCCACCCCTGAGAAAGAGAGCATGGCCAATGGGGTAAACCTTAAAGCTCGTAAACATACCTAAATTGATTAGTTTAATAGGACAATAGAGATGAATGGAGAAGAGAAAAAAAATATGTGGAGAGAATTGCTTCCTCGGTGCTTTAAGAGCTTATTCTAAAATATTATTGATTAGATCCTGCCAGGTTTTGAAAAAGTTCTGTACAGATCCTCTAACTGAGAATTAGATTTTTTTCCAATTTCAAATAATATGAAACATCAGTTTCCCACTGACTTAAAACAGGAGAATTAGGATTCTTCCAGTTTAGCAAAATAAGTCTGCGTGCCAAAAGTGTAATGAATGCAATCACAGTTTGTTTGTCCTTCTCCACTTTAAGCCTATCTGGAAGAACACCAAACACAGCTGTTAATGGGTTAGGAGGGATTGTGACACGAAGGCTGTCTGAGAGGCACTTAAACATTTTGGTCCAAAATGATGTTAATTTGGTGCAGGCCCAAAACATGTGACCCAGTGAGGCAGGTACTTGATTGCAGCATTTGCAGGTTGAATCCAGAGGTGTAGCTAGGGTTTTCAGTGCCCGGGGACAACTGAAGATTTCGCGCCCCCTCCTGTTTGCCAAAATGCAATGGGGAAGGGAAATTTGGCGCCCCCTGGATGCTGCGCCCGGGGACAGATGTCCCCCCTTGCCCCCCCACCAGCTATGCCACTGGTTGAATCTTGCCCTGGAGACATTTTGGACAGTTTTAAGTGAGACAGATGTGCTCGATATATAATTTCGAATTGAAAAATTGTATGCTTTGCACATATGGCGTTTAAGTGAGTGGGTGTTTTGAGTTCCAAATAAATGAGGTTATTGTTGAATCTAATTGCTTAAAAAATGATTTATTGATGTATATTGGAATGTTTTGTTATGAAAAAAAGAAGTTTAGGAAGAATATTCATCTTAACATTCTTCCAGCTAAAGTGAGCTGAAGGGTTGACCATCTATGCAAGTCTTGCTTAATTTTTTCGATACAGACGGCGACATTTTGTTGATAAAGAGCTTTGTGTTTACTTGTGATATTTACCCCTAAAAATTTAAACTGATCTGCAATGATAAAAGGGAAGGTGTCCAATCTAATATTGTATGCTTGAGAATTCACTGGAAAGAGTACACTTTTATTCAGATTAATTCAGAGACCAGAGATCTTTTGAAATTCTGTAAGTGCTGTTAAGACTGCAGGCAGAGAATTTTGTGGATCTGATATATACAGTATCATATCATCTGCATATAGAGAAATTTTCTGTTCCAGTCCTTCTCTGATAATTCCCTTTATCTGATAAGCAGTTTGACAGTGAACCGCCAGTGGTTCAATGGCGATTGCAAATAGCAGTAGTGACAAGGGGTATCCTTGTCTGGTACCACGTTCTAGTTTAAAGTAGTCTGAACAAATGTTGTTAATACAAACTGAAACTTCTGGATTGGTATAGAGTAGTTTGATCCATGCACAAATATTACATTAAACATGCGTCGAAGATTGGAAGATAAGTGTCGACCCTTGATAAATCCAATTTGATCTTGTGATATTACCAAGGGCAGCACTTTCTCCATCCTTCTAGATATGATTTTTGAGAGTATCTTAACATCATTATTCAGAAGTGAAATTGGTCTGTATGATGCACATTGTAATAAGTCCTTGATGTTTGGTTTTCTAATGGCTTGCGAGAGACATTAAAAGGAAAAATGAAAAATGACCAATAGAATCATAGTCAGAGAATGGAGTATGGGTCAAAACTAGGAGATAACACAATCAAGTATTAAAACCAAAATGAGAAGCAGAAATTGAAGTCATAAAACAAGAGGGGAGATTCAGTATCCTCGAAGGGCAAAAACTAAAATCCTTTAGTACATTGAAACGGGTTTATATGTCAAACTTGGATAGCCCAGAACCACTAAGGACAGTCTTTGAAGACACCAACGAGTGTACCACTGAGTGTTCAGGGAAATAGCTCTTCAAAAAAATTAAATGGTATTGTGGTAGAAAAAATGTTAATTTTTCTAAATATGTCCGATACTCCATTTCCGAACAGATGTTCAGAATCCTTAAGCGTCACAATCTCTGATTCCATATATGGGGCATCTGGAATGCACTCAGTAAGGACATGAGTAAATATTTGAGTTGACAATCAGAGATCATGATACTGTGACAATCTTGGCAGTTACAATCCTAAAGATGCATCAGAGACAGAAATGATACCCAAAGCTCCATAACGCTTGCGGCATAGATATCCTCCCCATCATTTACAGGAACTAAGAAACAGGAAACGGTGGTTGCTGGGTAACAACAATAGGGTGCATTCCATGTACACAGTGTTTCAGTGGAGAAAACATAGTAATGTGCACACTGGTACATGTTTGTGTGTCTTCGAGCAGCAGTGGGACAGAGAGTCAGTTTTCAGTGCCTTGGCCAGGGGCTGGTGATCAGTGGAGCAGATAACCAAGATAAGAGCCAGTAGGCATCAATGAATGCTTGTGGTCAACAGCAAAAAACAGCATTTGTTAACCACTGAGCTTTGCATCTTCTGTGAGCTTCCATTTTACAACATGCTCAAGTCTTCTTTTTCTGTCCAGGACACCGCCTTGTCTCCAGTTATCCATCCACTCTTTGGCCAGTGGTGCTGTTTGTGTGGCCTGTCAATCACTTCCGCTACGTCTTTCATTTGCACAAGGTACGCTTCTAGCAGCGCAAAGCATGTAAACTGGGATAATATTAATACAGTAAATATAAACAAATAAATAAACACATGCCGGCTAGTTTTGTTTATCTATAACATCACCAAATTGTTTTCAAACCTGTCAAAACATTTTTGAGTTTTTGGGGTATTATTTTTTCTTTTCTGGAGGGTTTACCCCTAAATATTGATATATGGAAACAGATACTGTACATAGTACCCTAGATATACAATCAGCCAAATTTCAGTTTTTTAACTAAACTGGAAATATTGTTTTTGTTTATGAGCGAGTAAGTGACTGAGTAAGTGAATGAGTCAGTCAACTTTGCATTTTATATATATAGTTACAAGACCAGCTGGTTGTTGCTAATTCTACATATTTATTGCTCATCACTTGAGGACATAGATGACATCAAGAGCCAAATGAACATATATGAAGACATGTATTATTATATTGTTATTTGGCAGATGTTTACTGGCTCCAATGTAAGTTATAAAAGTAGAACATCAACAGTAGTAAAAAATATTGAGATGAAAGTTCTTAACTTTGTCCATCATGGTACAGTGAATGGTTCAAACTGTGTGGGTTCCATATTGTGTTTCTACTTATGAAGAGCCAGGCTCCCAGCACAGTGAACGTCTGCCCACTCAGCAGCAGCAGTTACAGGTTTAAATCTATACAGATATGTTTAACAGTCTGCTGAAAGTGCAGAAACCATACATACTCACGGCCCTTTTATATTACTTACAGCCACCTACAAATTGGACATCATTGGAGGCTCGTATAGATTTCCTGTTTTTAGCGAAGGGTCAGATTATTGTAACATCCGCAAAAGAAAATGCCCTGCTTACATGATTGTTATAAGCTTAACCATTAAGAGAAGTTTCTAAGTCCTTTAGAATTATATGATGGCTTTGGGGCCCTTAAACATGTTTAAGGATGGTCAAAACAAATATTTTGCATATTTTGCAAAATATAAATATACTAGGGTGCTCTGTCCCCTGCTTGCTTCGCTCGCCCACCCCTGGGTTTGGTTATCCGGATATACAATTTAAGAGATTGTTATTTTAATGGGACTGTTACAGTACATATGCATGATTTTTACTTTAACTTTAAAACTTTAGTAAAAACAATATTTGGAATTAACTTTTCTTCAAGATCGCATTGAATTTTGATTCCATGTTTGGACTTACAGTACATAGTGACAATGCAACGTACAATTGTCTGTGAGTGAATATCGTTTGTGACTTGAAAGAATCTCACATTAAAAATGTCCGTCTCACAGAATTTAATTACAAAAAGTCTCTCTGAAAGTCACATCTCATCTGCCAAGATTTTTTTATTATAATAGAGAGAAATAGTTGCAGGATGATTCAAGATCTGCGGTGGGCTGGCGCCCTGCCCGAGGTTTGTTTCCTGCCTTGCACCCTGTGTTGGCTGGGATTGGCTCCAGTAGATCCCCGTGACCCTGTAGTTAGGATATAGCGGGTTGGATAATGGATGGATGGATGATTCAAGATTCCTGAATTGTTCACCAAAATTATATTTTGGTGTAATTCTAATGAGCAAGTTGGAAGAATCCTTTAATATAGCCATGTTAATAATCTCTGTAAGGGTATCACAAGGAAGACAGATCACCTTCAGAAGGTGTGAAGACGCTCTCAGTGGCAGTGTGCGGTGAGATCATGAAAGTGGTTCTCTTCAAAACATGGAAAAAGCTTAACTTGTCCATAAAACTCACTAGGACCATCAAAGTTTTCATTCAATACTATATTGCAGTAAAGCTGTTTCACATACACAACATGAGTGGCATAACATCTTTAAAAATAGGCAGGCAAGTGTATATACAGTAAGTCCACTAAGGGGGAGATTGAATGATGTGATTTACGAAATAACTGCACTCTTGGCCAAAGATAAGCCCTGAGATTGAAGATTATGTCATTAAAGAATGGTGCTGTCTCCCCCACCCAGATACTGGTCTGAGTTTGGATCTCTGTTATTCTCATTTTTTTGTGGAATGGCAAACTCTCCTCAGTCATACAGACTACATTGATTTGATCAAGGTCAGATGGAGGGGTCTCTCTACAAGATGCAGAATTGTATTTTTTTTGTCTTCATCTGCAGATCAGTCTGAAATTGGATTAATTCACCCATATGTCTTCCACCATAGCTTCCAAAAGAAATCAATTGAACTGCTCCCTACTCCATTTCCCATATTTCATTTATTTCTAAAAATAATAAAAGCATTGGCCACCACATTTGGTCCTATCATATCTTATGCCCTCCACATCTGGCACCGAGTTGAAAGACTTTTGGGTATACCTCTGAAATGCCAAAGTCTCACTCCACTGTTTCAAAACACTGCTTTCAATATTGGAGGTCATCCCATCTCTTTTCACCCATGGGCTGCACATGGTGTTCACACACACTGATGTCTTTGGTGAGGGAGGAATCAAGACATTCCAATCACTTTGGGTCAGATATTTGATTCCTTTCAATTTCTTCTTGTTTTTTTTTCAGCTGTGGTCAGTTTTAGAACATGTGGAGTCTCATTAACCTCACCCTTCTCACTCATCACCTTTTCCCTTTTTCTTCATCCCTCTCATCTAAATCCAAATCGGTATCCCTTCTGTATGCGCTACTTATTAAAGTGTCTCTCAAATCTGTAGCTGCTGTTTTTAATTGACTTTGTGCTCTCCCCACTAGTCAATAATTGTTCTACAACTCTGACCTGCAGGACACACAATTTAAAATTGTACATTGACTATGTCCTGTGCCACAAACACATAATCTAATGGGCCTACCCCTGATCATATACACCCCCGTGCTCCCCTCAGAGCTCCCAGAACCTTCCTCCACATGTTCTGGGACTATCTCCCTGTGGCTTCTCTTTGGTCCTTTGTTGCAGACTTCCTCTCTTCAGCTCTTTCCTGCCACACTACTGGATATTTTCTGCTTATCTTTGCCTTTGTTCCAGTGGAGGCTTTTAATTCTTGCTTTACTGTGTGACGGATGGCCAGCACCATAACCCGGCCAGAACGCCGGCTGGGTGGAAGGACTGAGGGAAAGAACCTCTTGGGGACAATGCCCTCCTTGAGATACCAGAGGGCAGCCCCCCTGGTTTGCTGCTGCACCATGGATCCCCGAAGGGCATGCCAGGAGTTGTAGTTTGGAGCAGCCCTGTTGGACTCCGTGTGTGCAGCTACTGCTGAACCCTTTGGGGCACCACTTCTGCCACACCTGAAAGTGCAGCCAGAAGAAGGTCAAGAAACACCAGGAGCACATCCGTGTGCGCTATAAAAGGAGCTGCTTTACCATCGGTCAGAGAACCAGAATTGGAAGTTGGAGGACAAAGTAGAGGAGAAGAAGAGAAAGAGATGAAGAAAAAGACTGTGTGTTATATTAGTTGGTGCTTTTGTAGTGGTACCGTGAAGTGGGGAGCAAAAGAAAAACAATTCCCCACCTGAATAAAACGTGTGCTGTATTGATCTGGTGTCTCAGCCTGTCTGTGTCAGAGTTTGGGTGGTGGTTGGCCCCCTGTTGGTCCACACTTGGTAGCAAAGTTGCTGTTATTTGAATTTTACTTTTACTTCACTTGGAACTCTCTCTCTATAATCTCTTACATTTAGAACTTTCAACTTCCTGGACCATCTACTCACCCAGGTCTAGTATTTGGACTTGGACTAATGCAATCTATGTAGTTAAGGACTGGGCAGTGACTGGTCCACGAATCATGCTTGTTTCTTTTTAATTTTCTTCCTCTCTTCTTGTTTCTGTTTTTATTGGAAGAAACACCCATAATACCCTTGTCCTTTGGTTCCTGTGTGGCCATTAGCTTAAGAAACAAGCTCTCAGTTTGTCACTTTTCATAGCAGGTGTGTAGTGGAAGGGTGGGTGCTAGTGCTGCGGTGTTTACTTCTGGTTATAATATTGTTATATTCCATTACATTACCTTTCCTTTTTTTGACCATTAAAAATTTAATAACAAAAAAATGGGCCCTGATGTTGTGTGAAATGGACGTATTCAAACAAAAGATGAACAACCACAGAACAAAACCTAGAAACCTCTATATTCATATGACTGTCAGCATCTTGTGAGAAGTGAAGGTAAGGTAGACTATATGGCTGTGGATAAACTGCAGGTTCTTGTTGCTATCATATTGTGTTTAAGCACCAAGGTGGAATTCCTCACAATTAGGACAGGGAGATAGAAAATGAAGTTTCTCAGAAGTTAAGGAGCTACAGAAGAAACAGCTAATCCGTAAAGACTTCCTGTCTTCTACAGTTACTATGTCCTGCTCAGAATCAATCGATAATAAATAATATTACATTAGTAAAATGAGTGCCAGCAATAGACAATTGGACATAATACATTCTAATAGAGTTAAACTTGTTTTAGGAAGCCTCTGTTGTCTATATGTTTGAAACACATAATAAACATATGTATTATGTGACCTACAACTTAAAAATTGTACTCCACATGTATCAAGTCAATAAACTCAAACACTACACAAAATCTGCTAAAAGATTTAAAGACTATTTAAAAGCATACAAGGTTTGTGGTTTATGCATATTGCCAAAAACAGAGGTTGCTCAATGGTTAAAAATTTAGTCATGGGAAGATGATATTGATAAAGTGGTTGTAATCGGTGTGTTGTTACAGACATTTTTTATGGTCTATGGAGATTTTAGAACAGATAGGATTAATGTGGCCAGCTGGGGAGCACAAGCTCCCCAAACCATACAGAGGCACGAGTCTCTGCAACACACAAGGCTTTATTTCCAAGGGGGAAACGCTTTTCACCCGTCTCCCACCAGAACCAAGCAAAGTACAATAAAGAGTACACAGCACTTTTCTTCTCTCTGTCTTTTCTTCTGTCCTTCTCTTTCTTTTTCTCCGTCCTTGTCTTGTGTTTCTGTCTCCACTCCTCCTCCAGCAAGCTTCTTCCCTCTTTCTTTCGATTCTAGCTCCCTGAATGAAGGCAGGCAGCTATTTTTATGCTGCACCTGGGAGTACTCATTAGTGAGGTCTGGAAGTACTCCCAGGTGCGGTGAAAGCCCCACAAAGTAAGGCTGTGCATCTCCCCCCATGGCACCCAACAGAGCTGAGTTACAGAACTCCAGTTTCCACGCCTTGAGGAAAACCGTGGTGCTGCTGCAACCCTATAGGGCTGCCATTATGTGCTCTGGCAGAGGTAGTACCCTTATATGTCCGCTCCCCCAGTCCTGTTATGGCAGCTGCCCAGCTGGGAAAGGGCCCCGGCCATCTGTCACAGTCCATAATATAACAAAATAGAATATCATGTTGTTTAATTACACATGCTAAACATAACTATGTGGTCCAATTCAGGGTCATGGGGGACCAGTGCCTATCCTAGCAGCCTTGGGCGTTTACCACTGAGAGGGTGCCAGCCCATCACAGGCCTCACTTTTGTACACATGGCAAATCTAGAATCTAGGTCTCACCTTCTCTCTCTCTCTCTCATTTTTCCTAGGGCACGAAGCGGAAGCGGAAGCAAAGCAGAAGCGGACAATGGCCGACAGTGAGGTGAATCGCATTGCAACTGTAGTCGAGGAACTCCAGGCACTCGATGAACAGATTCAGAATCTTCTGTCCAGACGAAGATACCTCAGAGATCTGAAGGCTCGGCTGTTGGATAAACCGTCCTCGCCATCTGTTATCGGCGTAACATCAACCCCGCGTTGTGCCGCGCAAGTCACCTTCACCCCCGCGCCTCGTAGGAGCGACACCGATGATGACCTCGGTGTATTTCAGCTATGCAGGCGGGGGTTCAAGGCCAGAACACCTCCATCGGCACAGGCAAGCATCGTAACCCAGAACCGGTTTGACCCTCTAAGCGTCCCCAGTTCGCCTTCAGCTCCTGGTGATGTAATTGTGGTAGGTGATTCTATTGTTAGGAACCTCAATATCACTTGCCCTAATAGAAAATCTTTTGTTTCTTGTTTTCCCGGTGCTCGTGTCCGAGATGTGACGAGACGTGCACCGGCGATCTACAAGAACAGGGCAGTTGGAGCCATTGTTATACATGCTGGCGTAAACGACATAAGGCACCGACAGTCGGAGATCCTCAAGGCAGACTTCACTGCATTAATTAAAGACACAAAGGAGAGGACCCCATCGGCAAAGATATTCATCTCGGGTCCACTCCCTCTCGTCAGACGATCAAACGAGTATTACAGTCGTCTGCTTGGTTTAAACAACTGGCTG
The DNA here is from genome assembly GCF_900747795.2 of Erpetoichthys calabaricus. Classification (NCBI taxonomy): domain Eukaryota; kingdom Metazoa; phylum Chordata; class Cladistia; order Polypteriformes; family Polypteridae; genus Erpetoichthys; species Erpetoichthys calabaricus. The sequence continues at coordinate 113,510,455 of NC_041406.2, read as the reverse complement.
CAGGGCTTCTGCAAGAATCAAGACATTGGGTTCATTAACAACTGGGACCTCTTTTGGGAAAGACCGCGTTTTTTCAAGCGAGATGGCCTGCATCCGAACAGCTTCGGCGCCCGGGTCCTCTCCGAAAACATATCCAAGGTAATTCGTTTATCTTGACTATCTATCTCTGCTTTTAACCCCTTCCGAAATGCCACTCCTGTGTTTGGTCATGATAATTGTTTAAAAAAATCTTCCATAAAAGTGCGCAACATAAATACTGTAATAACCAATCTTAATGCACATAGAAAATCTAGGCAATACGGCATAAACGCCAATAATTTAATTAAAGTTACTACTTTAGATGAACAATGTATTAAAACTGTAAAAACAGATCATAGATTAAACAAAAAATACACACAGAGCGGCGCTAATAAAAATAACTTAATTCCTGTTCCCTATATCAATAACGCACATAGTATTCATCTCTGCTCCTCCGAAACATTGAATATGGCACTATTAAATATTAGAGCTTTAACTAACAAGACGTTTTTTATCAACGACATTATTAGTGAAAAAAAATAGTGAAACGTGGCTTAGCTCAGATGGCGCAGCTGTTTTAATCGAATCTGCGCCTCCGGATTACAGTTTTACTCGTGCTGATCGCCAAGGAAAGAGAGGTGGAGGGCTAGCAAACATTTACTCTAGCAGGTTAAAATGTAAAAATATCAGTTTTGGTAAATTCAAGTCTTTTGAGTATCTCGCCATTATTATTCAGGGAGATTCTCACGTTCTAGTATTATCCGTGTATAGACCTCCAAAATTCTTTCTTTGAGGAATTCTCTGACTTGATGTCAATCTTAATTACGAACTATGACGCACTCTTAATAGTCGGCGACTTTAATTTTCATGTAGATAATCAATGTGACCAAAAAGTAAAAGAATTTATGAACCTCCTGGACTCTTTTGATTTGAGACAGCTCGTTAATCAGCCTACACATAAAGCAGGTCATACGTTAGACTTAGTAATTACTAAAGGACTAAAAGTTGATATAAAGCAGGTCATTGATACGGGTCTTTCAGACCATTTTCTTCTACTTTTTAATATAGAAATAATGATAGAAAACACTCATGAGAAGCATATTGTTAAAAAACGCTTCTTTGACTCATCAGCAACTTTAAAACTTACAAACATTCTAACCAATCAGTCCGTTTATAGTGCCAACTATAATAGCGAGAAGAATGTAAATAGTAAGGTGGAAAGATTTAATACTAAAGTGAGGGCTGCTGTTGACATAGTTGCACCTGAAAAGACAGTTAAAAAATCTTCTAGCATTGTTATACCTTGGAAGACCCAAGAGTGTCTGATTTAAAGAGAACATGCCGTAGAGCTGAGCGTAAATGGAGGAAGACTAAACTAACTATTGACTATGAGATATTAAAAGTTAAAATAACAGAATACAATAACACAGTCCGTCTTGAGAGGCGCTGCTATTTCTCTAAGATTATAAATAACAATGCTAGTAATCCCAGAGTCTTATTTTCGACAATTGATCATCTGTTAAACCCAGGTAACTCAAAGGAATGCCACCTAAGTACTTCCAGTAAAACCTGTGAGGCTATCGCTGTATTTTTCAATCAAAAAATTAATGATATTAGAAATAACATAGTATATCTCCCCAACACTAAGGATCCCCCGAAACCCCAGTACTCCATAATAAATAAATTAGAGTCTTTCACTAGGATAGATTTACCTGATTTACATAAAATAATTTCTCAAATGAAACCATCCACCTGTGCCCTTGACCCAATACCAACAAATTTTTTCAAAGAAGTATCGGGTGTGCTTATTGATAATGTTCTTGACATAGTAAATTCGTCATTAGATACGGGGGTCTTCCCAGACTGTCTTAAGACTGCGGTAGTTAAACCCCTACTTAAGAAAAATAATCTCGACCCCTCTGCTCTTGAAAATTATAGACCCATCTCTAACCTGCCTTTCTTAAGTAAAATTCTAGAGAAGGCAGTCATTATGCAGTTAAATGAGCACCTCAATAAACATGCTATTCTTGATAAATTTCAGTCAGGTTTTAGAACAAATCACAGCACAGAAACTACACTCGTTAAAGTAGTAAATGACTTGCAGGTAAATGCAGACAGAGGCCATTTATCTGTTCTCATCCTCTTAGATTTGAGTGCCGCATTTGACACTATTGATCATAATATTCTTAAGAATCGCCTTAGTCAATGGGTGGGCCTCTCTGGCAGTGTCTTAAACTGGTTTGAATCCTACCTGGCAGGGAGAAAATTCTTTGTTAGTTGTGGTAATTATAACTCAAAGACACATGATATTCTATATGGTGTTCCACAAGGCTCTATCCTGGGTCCGCTGCTCTTCTCCATCTACATGCTTCCATTAGGTCAGATTATCTCGGGACATAACGTGAGCTACCACAGCTATGCTGATGACACACAGCTGTATTTATCAATAGCACCTGATGACCCCAAATCTCTTGATTCGCTAACACAATGTCTAACCTGTATCTCAGAATGGATGAATAGTAACTTTCTCAAATTAAATAAAGAAAAAACCGAAATCTTAGTGATTGGCAATAATGGATACAATGAGGCTATTAGAAATAAACTGGATGCATTAGGATTAAAAGTCAAATCGGAGGTAAAAAGCTTAGGGGTAACCGTTGATTGTAATCTGAATTTTAAATCGCATATTAATAAAATCACTAGGACAGCATTTTTTCACCTAAGGAACATAGCAAAAGTTAGACCTCTTATATCATCGAAAGATGCAGAGAAATTAGTTCATGCGTTTGTCTTTAGTCGGCTAGATTACTGTAATGCACTCCTCTCAGGACTCCCCAAAAAAGACATCAATCGTTTGCAGTTAGTGCAGAATGCAGCTGCTAGAATCCTTACCAGGAAAAGAAAATCCGAACACATTTCTCCAGTTTTGATGTCACTACACTGGTTACCTGTGTCATTCAGAATTGACTTTAAAATTCTGCTTATGGTTTATAAAGCTTTAAATAATCTCGCCCCGTCTTATATATCGGAATGTCTGACACCTTATATTCCAAATCGCAACCTCAGATCCTCAACTGAGTGTCTCCTTAGAATTCCAAGAGCAAAACTTAAAAGAAGTGGTGAGGCGGCCTTCTGCTGTTATGCACCTAAAATCTGGAATAGCCTGCCAGTAGGAATTCGCCAGGCTAATACAGTGGAGCACTTTAAAAAACTACTGAAAACACATTACTTTAACATGGCCTTCTCATAACTTCACTGTAATTTAATCCTGACACTCTGTATATCCAATTCATTATAATAACTATTCATTCAAAATTTGTACTAACCCCTACTCTCTCTTCTGTTTCCTTTTCCGGTGTCCTATTGGTGGTGGCTTGTGCCACCACCATCTACCCAAAGCACCATGATGTTCCAACAATGATGGATGGATTAAAAGCCAGAAGTCTGTATAACCATCAGCATCAAGTGACTCCGTGAGAACCCTAACTACAAAGAGGACTATTTCATTTATGTTAGGTAGAATGCCCAAAGGGGACTGGGCGGTCTTGTGGCCTGGAACCCCTACAGATTTTATTTTTTTCTCCAGCCTTCTGGAGTTTTTTTTTGTTTTTTCTGTCCACCCTGGCCATCGGACCTTACTCCTTATTATGTTAACTAAGGTTGTCTTATTTTAATTTCTTTTTTGTCTTTTATTCTTCTTTTCTTCATTATGTAAAGCACTTTGAGCTACTTTTTGTATGAAAATGTGCTATATAAATAAATGTTGTTGTTGTTGTTGTTGTATTAATTAACCTAAGGAGCACTTCCTTAGAGATGTGAGAAGAAAATTAGAGTACCTAGAAGAAACCCCACAAAGACATGAGGAAAGCGTGTGCACACTCTACATAGACCAAGACCAAGGAACTGAATTTGAGAAAAGAAACACTGGATCCATGTGATAGGACCTCGGTGTCACCCATAGAGCAACAGGGAATAGTAATGAAATACTAGATGATCTGGAGATTTCAGAAATGCTTTACTTCTATAATTAAAGGGTCTGCATTCAAGTAAATTGCTTCAATCAGTTAATGTTTATTCAATTGCCCTTAAGGAAACTTATGATTGAATATGGTATATGTGCTAAAACCATAAATGCAAATTTTCAAACATTGTTGCATTCTGGGGAAATTTTCAAAAACAAAATAATAAAAAAAACATGTGAAAAAGGTGATTAAAAAATCCATGTAATTATAGATCAGTTATCTTAGCCTGTGTTGAATATTAATGACAGCAACTATTAAAGGAAAGGCTGAAGTATACATATGAAGAATGTATAATAGCAACCAAATGTGTAAAAAGAGCAAGAAAAGCATTTTATCATGGTGGTGCATGAAATTGTATAATCTTGTAAAAGGTATCTCATGAATGCTAGTGATGAAAGTAAAAGTAGAGGATATTCATGTGGCAGTGTACAGGTTGGTGTTAAATTGTCTTACATACAGGAAGCAACGGATGTGAATTTTTTTTTTCAAATTGGAGGGATGTTAAGTGTGGTGTTTTTCAAGGTTTAGTTATGGAACTACAGCGTTTTTTTTATTAATTTAGTAAATTATCATGATAAATATATAACTAGTTTATCTTCCGCAGATGACATTGGTATATGGCGTATATTAAGGAAGACGGTAACTGTGGATCTGTAAGACGTTTGTTCCTTACACTACAGTCTCTGATGTCCTTATCCTCATGTGCAGTTGTGCATCTGGGCCTTCCCTTTCTTTGTTCAATCCAGTTTGCCCTCGTCTCTCAAGACGTTGAACTCTTCAATTTCTTGGCAGTCTGTTGCATGAAATAACCTTTATTTCTTAAAACAATGTGTTTCTTAAGGAAGCTGTTTTATTTTGACAATTTCTGAACCCAGAATTCAACTTAAGGAATGCCATTACCTTAGAGTCCAAGGAAAGACGATTTACTTGCTTTATTGAACAGAATATCTTGTTTCGGCTGTGTTATCACAAAGGCAAAGTTTTCTCTAATAACCAATTAAGCTTTTAAACATGATTAACAATGCATGTGCTAAAACAGATAAATATTAGGGCAGTGGAGTAATCGCTGCTGAAAATATGGCCTTACAGTCAACTGTAAGTAAAGCAGTCATTTAAAATTATAATAACTGTTGGAATATTAGTCAAAAATGTATCAATTTCTTGAACACTCACTGGTGATTCCAATCTTTTGACCACTAGCATACAGTATCAGATTCTATATCATCATTGTAATCATCATCATTATCTTCACTTTTATTATTAATTTAAATTTGAAGAAGCAACACTCTAAAGACAGACCCCCAAGAGATTAATAATTTTCTGATCTCATGAGGAACATTCTTCTCTTATTTGTACTCTTTGTCACTTGCTGATTAACTAACATGAAATCCAGCTTTATGTGTTACCTCAACACCAATGCGACTGACATTCCAGCATTAATCTTTAACTCAGAACTGCGTCGAAGACACTTTGAAAACCTAAGCAAACTATGCCATATTCCTTGCTTTTGTATAATATTTATTCAGAAAATTCTACTCAAAAATTCTTTTTATTTTCTTTTTATAAACACATGCTGGCTGTTATTTAAGTATATTAGTTTCATTTTAGTGATATTCAAATGTATTTCTGATTACAGTTTACATAATTGTGCATGGTATAAAAGTAAGACTTATTGGTCTATAATTAGTAGGGTCCATTTTGGTTCACTTCTTGTGACTGGAGTCGCATATGAAACTTTATGGTTACTGGGTGTGTCTTCCATCTTAGTCGACTGTATGCTTAATAGTAGTTTATAAATAATGGCTTTCACTTCATCAGTATAACTGGTAAAATCCCATCAAGTCTGAAAATCGAACGTACATCTTATGAGAAGGATTTAGGCAGTTTTCATAAGTCATTAAGAAGGCTAACAAAACACTAAGTTTTAGCTCACAATGTGTAGAGTACAAGTGTAAGGAGGTTATGCTCCAGCTTTATAACACACTGGTTAAACCTCATTTGGAGTATTGATGTTATTTTGGAAGAATCAGGTAGATAGGACTGGCGAGCTTTGTTGGGCTGAATGGCCTGTTCTCATTTAGAGTGCTCTACAGTTCAATAGGTTTGAGTTGTTTTGTTATTCTAAAGCACATTGAGTGTATGAAACACACGTGGCTCTTCCATTTTAAAATCTTATTTTTACTTGTACCTGATGCATTCCATTTATTTCTTCCTTTACAAATTCTTAAGTAAAATATGTTTTTAATTTATTCGCTGTTGGCTTTTTATTTTAATTTCTCTTTGGCTTCTTAAGCCTTCTTTTATTTTTTTATGTTTACTAAAGTAATATTGGAAAAATTGCTGTTTCTTTCTGCTTCATTAGCAATCATTTTTTCAGTTTCTCTTTTAACTTTGTAAATGGTTTTAATCTCTTCCACTTGTGCTTTCTTTATTTTCTTGCAGAGTCATCTTTTCAGACATGATAACATTTTTAAGTATGTTGTTATTTAGGATCTTTTAATACTATTTATTATTGCAATGCATTTATTTGGTGATAGGTTTGGTCACCATGTATTACTTATAGCTGCAGTATAACTTAACTTTGTAATGCATTTATCAACCAATAATGAAACCAAAGTGTGCTCACCCATCTGGCCATTGATATTACATATTTAAACTTCAACACAGTGTATTAACTTGACTACTCGTTTCAAGTTTAGTTAGGCCTCCATAACTTCTTTCTTTCAATTGTAAACAAAAAAAAATCCTTAACACAAAAACCTCCACATATTTTTTACTGTACTAGAACCGCCAAAGCTACACCTTTGATCACAAATACATCTACAGCCTGGCATTGCATTGTTCATCTGGGAGCAAGAGGAGCCCAAAAGAAAGTTGTGAAACAAGCAGCTATCTTGTTTGATGCTATGATCATCATGTTCATAATAAAGTCCATAATAAACTGCCTTCTTCCTTTTTTCTTGCCCATATATTGTAAATACAAAGTATGGATTTTGATCACAGCCAAAACTAGTAGGTTATAAAACACAGCAACAGACCAGCTGGGTTTCCTCCCTTTCCATCTTGTCAAACATATCCACACCAAACTATAAAAGTCATAAATTATAAAATGTGAGTTCTTTTGCTTCTTTTTCCCTAAAGTGAGCTGTTAAGATAAAAATAAGAAATACAGTGAATAATGAACTGCGTACCTTGGTGTGACTGTAGTCTTTTGCTGTGACTTGTTTCTAGTTTTTTTTCTATGTCTGCCAATGCTAACTCTAGGATGCTTGTTGAGAAGTCATACACTCTTTCTTTTCTTGTATCTATAGATAATGAGTGTAGCTTTCCCAGTTTTCATCACTGCCTTTGAAGAAAGTTCTTCTTATGTGTTGTCTTTTGCAGAAGGCAGCACCTCTCATCTCATTTTTGTTCACTGTACCAAGAAAGCTTTTTTTGTCAATTGCTTTGTTAAGCAAGGAAAACAACGTCCAAAAATTGACAGTTCTCTCTTTGCTGGGGAAGATTTCACAAGCAGAATCATCACAGTCTCTGGAAGTTGTTCTTCTGATGGTCACATGGAATCATTCCCCAAATATTGAACAGCTTTTAGCATATGCTTTCGATTCACATCAGAGGATATCCAGAATTTGATTTCAGATGTATCAGGTTTATTTTTCATGTTCTGGATGGCAGGGCATCAGCATTTGGGCACCAGCAATTGTTCATTAACTGTCCTTTTATACAAAGATGTATACCACATCTGCACAAAAAAAGTGTCTGATACAGCAACAAAGTTGTCACACTTCAAATGATCCTATTGAGTCTCTTTGTTGCCAAACCACAGAAACTTCAGAATTTGCTGGTGCTGGTTTTATGCCACAATTTCTTTGAAAAAGGTGTCAGCCTACATTGCATCAGTCCTTTGGGTCTCAGCCACTGTGCAGCCTCAGATGTGTTTCAGGATTTTTCACATCATACAAGCAATGAGAATTGTCAGGGCAAATAGTTATTCTTGCATTGGTATACATCGCTGGGCATGGAATGCCAGTGAAAACTTTGTCAAAAGGTTTTATTCCAGCCCATACATACTCTGCGCCTTAAAGCTTTCTCCGTCCACTCTATGCTGTCATGCTAATTCTCCTTTCTTACAATGGAAGTGAAGGCTGACTGGTGGTGTTCACACAAACCTTTATGGGGGCGGAGGGACCTCAGGATGTCTCCATAGATCTCACACCAAAGCTCATTCTCTGGTGCACACTCAGGCTCAGGCTTGGAGTCAGATAATAATAATAATAATAATACATTACATTTATATAGCGCTTTTCTCAGTACTCAAAGCAGTATCCACACAGGGAGGAACCCACAATCTTCCACAGTCTCCTAACTGCAAAGCAGCAGCACTACCACTGCGCCACCTGTGAGGACAGATGATACATTTGTCCCTAATTCAAAGTTAGAGTCAGACCCAACCAATTAGAGTCAGCAAAGTCCATGTTCTGCAACATCTCCAAAGCCTCTTTAGCACTCATCTTACTTGGACAGCTGACATGACTTGCCATTGTGAACTCATTATTCAAAATTGTGCTAAAAACCTTACAATGTAATTTCAGGTGAGTATATAAATAGACAGAAATGACTGGAGCAACTGCAGTTTTCAGATTAGTCTGATCTTTTTTTTATTATTACACATACAGAAACAATGCAAGTGAATATAACTGATATTGTTTCTTTGATTATCGTGTAGTCGTCTGCAGTAGAGAGAAACAGCAGCTCACACATTGGTGGCAATGTACAATAATCTTGATAACTGTGGCTAGATTAAATTTTTCCAGGTGAAAATAATAAAGCAATGCAGTCAAGCTGTAGTGGTACAAGGCACTCAAATTCTCAAAGTTAGGGAAATGGTGATTAATTTATTTGATTTGGACACACTGGAAACATACCCAGACTTGAATCACCCTGCACATACCCTCACAGAAACAAGAAAACACCGTTGTGAAGTTAACCCCAAAAAAAGAATGTTTTAAATAAGTTGCATTTATAGAGCGCCTTTCACAAACCCAAGGTTGCTTAACATACAGAGGAAAAAAAATCACACAGAAGACCAAAGTTCGTCGAAGAGGAAAGTTTTGAGTTTTAAGGTGTAGAAACAGGAGCAATCTCAGAGAGACTGAGGAAGAGAGTTCCAGAGTTGAGGGCTATAACACTGAAGGACCTGCCACCCAGGGTGGAGAGTATGGTGCGTGGGACAGTAAAGAGATTACTGTTCAAGGACCTGAGAAAGTGACAAGGAGTGTATGGAGCTAGGAGCTGAGTGAGGTAGAGGGGGGCAAGATTATGTAGGGCTTTGAAGGTGAGAGGCAGAATCTTGAACTTCATCCTTGATGGAACCAGTAACCAGTAATACAAATATCTCTATAATAAAAAAAAACTTTAAAATGTTCGAAGCTGATCGAGCAAAGAGGAGGCAAAAAAAAACAACTGTTATTTGTTTCCCATTGTATCACTGTTTAAGAGGGGTTTTGGAGGAGTGGCCATATCTTCTTGGGGTGCATTCAGCTCCCCTCCTCACAACAGCGCTTAGCCCTTGGCTGGGTGTTTGGGGGTGGCGAGTGAAGCGATTATATGTATAATTATATGTATAATTATGGATGTCATGATAACTCAGTGGTAGCACTGCTGCCTTACGGTAAGAACATCGAGGTTTGTGTCTAAGGTCCTCCCTGCGTAGAGTGTGGAAGTTCTCCTTGTGTCTGTGTGGGTTCTCTCTGGATGCTCCAGTTTTCTCCCACTGTCCACAGACATGCAGGTGAGTTGAAATGGTGATATTAAATTGGCCCTGTGTGTGTGTGTATGTTCACCTTGTGATGGACAGGCAATCTGTCCAGGGTTTGGTCCTGCCTTGTGCACTATGGTAGAAGGGATAGGCCCCCTGCATCCCTTGTTTTGATTAAGGGAGTTAGAAAATGAAATGAAATGTTTAATTATTTACGGAAAATCCCTTCCAATATACCAGAACATAACAAGCTGTAAAGAATTAAACACTCACAATCACAGACCAAGACACAGTCCAATTTCACAGATGTAATAGATGGTACAGAGTGAAATGTCCCATATTAACAGCCTCTGGAAAGACATGTAAAGATTGTCCTACTGTAATGGTGAATGTCTGAAGATGATTTGCAATAGATGGAACACTCTTTGTGAATGAAGACTCCCAAATTAGACAAAACCACACAAAAGAGACAGATGCAGAACACAGAACACAAATCCTGTAAGAAGAAGAATTGTAATCCTTAAGGGTCATTGGAACTGCAATCCAAATGAATGGATTTGCTCACTGTGGCTGTGGAGGCAACATAACAATGAACACAAAAGATGATCATGTTTTTTTGGCCTCATCTTCCTTCTCCCAGCAGCCCCAGTGTGAACAGCAGTAGCAACATAGCGGCACTGTGATGCCAAGACTGCTGGGAATTGAAGTCCTTTAATGTAGTGCTATTACAAAATGTATTTCGAAATTGAGAGACATCAAATAACATTTCAGTACCAACATGCAACATTCAGTGGTGTTACTTGTGGCAGTAATAGGTGGAATTTTATCTAAAAAAGACAAAAAAAAGATATAATCTATCACATTTTATGAACAGAATTTCAGAGTTTTATCTATATATGTAGGCATTTGCAGTGTCAAGGAAGGACAGGAGCATGACATGCACATTGATTAAATAATTAAAGATTTACAAACACAATGCCCATTTTGATGTTGGAGTGGGCTCCCAGTGTTAATCACTTACTATAGCATCATCCAGTTAAAGCACATGAGCTCTGTAAATTGTGCAGAAAACTGATTGCAGTATTTCTTACTAATCAGTAATGTAATGTTTAAGCAACATCCAGAAATGTGGTTCCTGGTTGTAGGATGTTGAGCTTTGGCAAGCATCAATATGTGATCTGAAAGTAACATGAAGAATAAACTATGGGTATGTTAATATGAAATGCAAAAGTGGGAGAGAAGGTACAAGGTAGTTCAAAACAGTGCCTTAAGGGTAATGAGACTAGAACATGTATTTCTTTTTAAAGTAATGTAAAATATAAAAGCCGTTTAGCAAAGCTGAAGTTAGCATTGCTGACAAAGGACGGAGCCCATCAAAAGTAACTAAATAATGATCATAAATAGTTTTATTACTTTTTGAATGCTGTTGCCATGGCTGATTAAATCTAAAGGGTGATAATGAAGAAAAACTCCTCTGAATCAGTTAATGAGCAAAAACTTTACTGGAATGCCCATGTCTACCCAGCGTGATAAGTAAAATCATTCAATACAATTACTTATTTCATTATTAATCTCAATTACCTATAGTCTAATTGAGCAGGCATTAAAAAGGTGATACTAGTTACCAGTACTCATTTTTGGGTTCTCCACTGATCTCAGGCTTCCTATTTTGTCAGACATCTCTTATGCTTTCGTCTTTACCCTGTTCTGATATTGATCAAAACAATGAAAGTCAAATCTGAAAAAACATTATCCAAAAAGCAAAATTTGTATATTTTTATTAATTTATTCATTTTAATAATACATTTATAGTCATAGGTGGGTTGGCACCCTGCCCGGGATTGGTTCCTGCCTTGTGCCCTGTGTTGGCTGGGATTGGCTCCAGTAGACCCCCGTGACGCTGTGTTCGGATTCAGCGGGTTGGAAAATAGATGGATGGATTTATAGTCATAATTGTAAAAGGTAAAAATTAATAGAATACAAAATTAAAATATACAAAAGTAAAAAGTGCAATAAATAAAAAAGATAAACAATTCTGAAAAAAAAGAGTAAAGAACTGAAATAATTAATAAGAATGAAGGGAAACAAACCAAAGTCCTAAAAAACTAAATACCAAGTCAATGTCACAAAGCATAACATCTGAAACATTCCTGAACCACAAACTACGAACCAACACAGCAAAGAACATGAGAACAACAAAAGCTGTTTCAACAAGAAAATGTCACAGCAAGTTAACTGTGGCAGCAGAAGCCTTAAATAATTACACTCGAGAGCCCCAATTAACTAGGAATGGAGTAAGGCAGAGCAACCAAAAACAAAATAAGGCAAAACATTAACTAAAATCAGGGCACAGTGCAAATTACAAAAATTATAAGAAAACAGAAATGTAGCCCTAGCAGACCCACGTTTCTTGAATTAGCTATTCTCCTTTGTGGTTCCCACCTTTCATGAATGACCTTTTACCAATATTTCTCTGATGATTTCCCTTAGCCATTGTTCTCTACAGTACATGAGTGCATACCATCATCTGGTACACCATCTTTACATTTTTCAGCCGGTTGATCAAAATATGAGTCTGTGTTGCAGGTGGTGTGTTCAGTGTACTACTAGAGGCTCGACTGACAGCAACTCAGCAGTGTTTTTGGAAAGAAGAAACCATCTCCTGATGTGATCACTATGTGTTATCATTGCAGTGGACAAGGCAACCCTCACCTAGAGAACTGGTTTATCAATGAACACATGAATAGCTGTTGCTAAGGATATTTAGAACTTCGTTACTAAGTCAAATGGTGCTAAGGTGTTTTTAACACTTGTAAGCAATGAGCCAGTAACTGGTACCAGGATCCTAAATGACTGAAATTACAATGGACAATGCTAAATGCAATGGCTCAGGATATATTTCATGATTAAAACACTAGTTCATTGTTTTTCAGAATTACAGTATATTTCTGTCATCAGTTAATTCACTGGCAGTCACTTTTAGGGAATGTATCATTGACATAAAGCTTTTTAGGGATTAAGTAACTGACAGCATTGTGTATAAGGGATAGTGATGATTAACTGATGATTATGTCTAAGTGTGTTTGTATTAAATTGGTAGTTTAGAGGCTAATGGGGAATGATAATTACCATTACTGTTCTCCTTATGTTGAGCATTTGTATTGATGTTTTACTTGTGCAAGATTCACCAAATAAAATTCCACACAACTGTTCATATTATGGCAGGGAAGTATTTACTTTGCTTTAAATGACTGTTAGGAAATTGCTTAGTGATTATACAATTAGCATAATGATGGTCAGTGCTTGAAAGATTGACATTACAACATTAAAGATATAAACAATTGTCATCTTCACGTTTGGTGTTTGTTTTGTGGAGGAATTACCTTTTCTAATTGGAGATGAGATGAAATACCTTCGCCACCAACCCCACTAGGAGAGGATATGAGACCAAAACATACTAAATAGATGATTTTACTGGAAAAGGCCTGCACGTCCAAGATTCATAATCTTCAACAGTGACAGCATCTGAGACTGAAGGAAACCATTGCAAAATGCAGAGTTTATCTTGACTTTAGGGCCTCCAAAGTCACTCTGAGTCAGCGCAGAAGAAATGGAGGGTCTTGTCCCAGGCAGGACATTACAGGTCGTGTTAATTTTTCAGGTTATGACAGGTGAGCCTTAAAGAAATGTTTTGTGATGAAACCCAATAAAAGCTCTTACTCTTTACTCCTATGTATGAAGTGGGAACTGAGCTGTTTACCTAGAATTGGTTTAAATTTGTTTTATTCTCATCTGACTGGCTCGTAGAATTGTTCTAACAAACTAAACAGCTAAATGGCACAGTCTGTTTGTACTAGTTGGCGCCAGTGAGCTCCATCTATCTCTCTGCTCTTGGTCATAGATGTTATGTTTCAATTAAAGTTTAAGTAGATTTTCTTTGTTTTGTTGTTTTGAATTGCTGTTTCTCATGCAGTTTTTGTTGTTATGTATTTTTCAATAATATTGTTATGTTTATTTATGTTTTAGTATAAAATAAGGATAAAACAAGAATTGAGGAGGCTAGTCAAAATAGTAACTTCACATGACAGCAACAGAAGTTTTAGAAAAAGAGGAAGAATTTGTAATTATGTCAGTGGTTCTTAAACTTTTTTTCTCATGACTGAATTTTTCCTATGGCGTGTCATCATGACTTCTTTGCATGATCATTGTTCCATTCCCCCCTAAAAGAAATGCTGCCAATTGTTGTCTCATAGGGGTGGTGGGGATTCCACCTTGCAGAATTGCTTGCGAATGCTGTCCATCTTTGAAGAATTGACATACATCATCATCCTTTCACCTTGGAAACCTTTCGCAACCCTTTGTCGTTAAATACAATTGTAATTTATGACTCAACACAGCTCAGTTTCAGATATCATAACCCATAGTTTCAGAAACAGTGATTTATACTGTTTACCAATGTTCCCTGTTTTCTGTGGGTGGAATCCAAAGAGCAGGGTCTCATTATGTCACTGCTGAGGGACCGCTCTCAATATTTATATTTCAGATTTGGTAGTACAGTAATCCCTCGCTATATCGCGCTTCGCCTTTCGCGGCTTCACTCTATCCCGGATTTTATATGTAAGCATATTTAAATATATATCGCGGATTTTTTGCTGGTTCGCGGATTTCTGCGGACAATGGGTCTTTTAATTTCTGGTACATGCTTCCTCAGTTGGTTTGCCCAGTGGATTTCATACAAGGGACGCTATTGGCAGATGGCTGAGAAGCTACCCAACTCACTTTTCTCTCTCTCTCTCTTGCGCTGACATTCTCTGATCCTGACGTAGGGGGATTGAGCAGGGGGGCTGTTCGCACACCTAGACGATAGGGACGCTTGTCTAAAAATGCTGAAAGATTATCTTCATGTTGCTCCCTTCTGTGCAGCTGCTTCGTGAAGCGACATGCTGCACGGTGCTTCGCATACTTAAAAGATCGAAGGGCACGTATTGATTTTTGATTGTTTGTTTTTCTCTGTCTCTCTCTCTCTCTCTCTGCTCCTGACGGAGGGGGTGTGAGCTGCCGCCTTCAACAGCTTTGTGCCACGGTGCTTCGCATACTTAAAAGCCAAACAGCCCTATTGATTTGTTTGCTTTTCTCTCTCTTTCTGACATCCTGTGCTCCTGACGCGCACTCTTTTGAAGTGGAAGATATGTTTGTATTCTTTTAATTGTGAGACGGAACTGTCATCTCTGTCTTGTCATGGAGCACAGTTTAAACTTTTGAAAAAGAGACAAATGTTTGTTTGCAGTGTTTGAATAAAGTTCCTGTCTCTCTACAACCTCCTGTGTTTCTGTGCAAATCTGTGACCCAAGCATCCATCCATCCATTTTCCAACCCGCTGAATCCGAACACAGGGTCACGGGGGTCTGCCGGAGCCAATCCCAGCCAACACAGGGCACAAGGCAGGAACCAATCCCGGGCAGGGTGCCAACCCACCGCAGGACACCCACAAACACACCCACACACCAAGCACACACTAGGGCCAATTTAGAATCATCAATCCACCTAACCTGCATGTCTTTGGACTGTGGGAGGAAACCGGAGCGCCCGGAGGAAACCCACGCAGACACGGGGAGAACATGCAAACTCCACGCAGGGAGGATTCAGGAATCGAACCCAGGTCCCCAGGTCTCCCAACTGCGAGGCAGCAGCGCTACCCACTGCGCCACCGTGCCGCCCTGACCCAAGCATGACAATATAAAAATAACCATATAAACATATGGTTTCTACTTCGCGGATTTTCACCTTTCGCGGGGGGTTCTGGAACGCAACCCCCGCGATGGAGGAGGGATTACTGTAGTCCCTCAGATGTTCATTTAATTGTTAGTGGAGTGCTGGGCTTGTTGTAAGTACTTCTTGGATTTTCTGGTTTTTGATTATTTTTGTATTGTCTTTGAAATTGATTTTTGCACTACAATTTAGGACAAGTATGCCTTGGGTTGCCTTTTTTGCATATCCTTTTTGTCATGAAACAGAATTCCAAATAGAAGGAGGGGTGAAGCCAAGATGGAATTTTGTTGGGACTGGCTGGGAGCAGCATCAAGCTATGGCTGGAGAGGTAGGAAACAGGACTGAAAAATCAAGACAGTGCAGACCTTTACAGTGAACCACTGCAGGATCCACTCCTGAACCTCACAGTGTTTACGCTGTGGTTGGTCCTTCAGCCTTGGTGCCTTGCAGTAAGGAGACCTGAGTTCGCTTCCTGAGTTCTCCCTGCATGGAGTTTGCATGTCCTCCCTATGTCTGCGTGTGTTTCCTCCGGGTGCTCCGGTTTCCTCCCACAGTCCAGTGACATGCAGGTTAGGTGCATTGGCAATTCTAAATTGTCCCTAGTGTTTGCTTGGTGTGTGGGTGTGTGTGTGTGTGTGTCCTGCGGTGGGCTGGCGCCCTGCCTGGGATTGTTCCTGCCTTGTGCCCTGTGTTGGCTGGGATTGGCTCCAGCAGACCCCCGTGACCCTGTGTTAGGATATAGTGGGTTGGATCCTGACTGACTGACTGAGTAGGTATACAGTACTAATCAGCTCAAGTTTACTCTCTTAAGAGCACAAAATGTCCTCCATCAACATTGCAACATGTACCTGACACTTTGACACACAGTAACACACAAATTCCAGTCAGCATCAATGTCCATAAATGCTTGTGAGATGAACTCCTTTGAATTTGTCCACTGTGTAGGGCCCATTCAGACCCATTCAGATACCCACAGGGAATGATGGGAACTGTAGTGCTGTGAGGCAACCTTGCTGGGGTCCATGGGTGCTGCCAGAGGGTATTGCAGGAAGTTATGCTCCCTACTTTATGGGACCTCTGATTTACCCGGAAGTGCTTCCATTGGGCTATGCCCTGGTACCAAGATAAAAGGAGCTGCTTGACCTCATCCAGGTGCATTGGAGTCAGGTGTGGTAGATGGACAAAGCTCGTCTGGGAGATGTGGTAGTGAGGAAAAGAGAGAAAGAAGAAGAAGAATTGTACTTTGCTCCATGTCATTTTTGAAGCCTTTTTGTAAGGTATTATTATTAATAAACTTTTTATTTATATTGAGACTTGTGTCTGTGAGGTTGTGTCTGATGTTTGGTGTGCTGCAAAGCCCCCTGGTGCGCACACCTTATACTGTATATAGTATCATATTTTCGATTTCTAAAGATGAGTAGGATAATAAGGTCAGTTGGCTGGAGAAAACAGAACAAATAAATAGATAAACTGGGGAAAAAAATTACACTTGCAGGGGTTTCAAGGCCAAAAGACCACCCAGCCCTCACTGGGCATTCTACCTAACATAAATGTTCTTAAATAATTCTTCATTGTTTCGAGTTTGTGTCCCAGAGGAGTTGATGCACTGGGTCTCATAGACAGTGAGGACACCTGCCTTCAGTCAAACACAACAGATGGCTGCACTGTGCCTTGATCAGGTGAATTCACAAAATGCCACCACAAAATAACCAGAAAGCAAAAGAGAAAAGTAGAAGTTAGTAAAAATTGCAAATCTTGATAAATATGATATTTCTATGCATGTATAATCTATTAAGAGTATAACTGAAATTTATCTAAGAAAAAGCCAAATTAAAAATGTCAGTGTTAGCCTGACATATCTCTATTGGTGATGTATTCCATATTTGTGATGCGTAACAGCTGCCTTGCCACTTTTATTATGTTTAGCTCTTGGAATAATAAGCAGACTGCTATTAGAAGATGTAAGGTTACAACTTGTAATGCATGTGGACAGGCATTCCAAAGTATATGATGGAGCAAGATTATTTAGGGCTTTATATACCATTAGTAGTATATCAAAGTCAAAAGGACATACAGTAGGTAACAAATATAATGATGCTAAAACAGGGGAGATATACTAACCAAAATAAAGGACTTTTTTGAACATTTTAAATATTTTAAGTATTTTTGAACTTCTAACGCCAGTACCCCATTTTGCGCTTGGGCAGGCCTGAAAGCCTGCCTTTTGAGTTTTGGGGTCTGGCTACCTGGGGTGGGGCTTATTTTGGTAGGAAGAATCAGTGAGGTCCTCGTATGGCTTGTTTAATTTTGAAGCCTTAACACCCTTTTTGCCATAATTGTTTCAAAACAATAATTTCTGTTCCATTCAGCTCAGGATAGTCTGCCCAAAAGAGGTGCAAAGTTATCTCTCTGTTATATAAAAAAATCCTGGGATGAGACAAGACTTTTTAGCCTGGGACGAGACGTGACTTTTTCAGAGAGAGATACTTTCAAGTCCCACTAGACGAGACTTTGTGCCAAGAGATTTAACCACACCCGGGCCCGGAAATAAAAGTCAAAGAGTAGACAACAAAGTAGAATGGCGTAAAGAGGTTCCAAAACGTTGGTGCCATACACATGCAAAGCAGGTTAGAGATAATGAAAGTACGAAAATTTGAAAGTCTCAAAAAAATGATAGTAAAGATTGCATTAGCGCAATCAAATGGAAATTATTACTCAGTGAAATAACGGAACAGCGAAAAGAGATCAAATATATTGTTCGGATTAAACTTTAAATCGGACAATTGTAGATCTTCTAATTCATGTTGCCATCAGGGAAAAGTAGTGTTTCTTCCAAATGAAGAGGCGTATCTGCGAGAATTAAAAGATTTGTTGTTTGGTGAAAGTGAAATCCACATACGCAAGCAACAGAGACGCGAAGTGGCTGGCGCATAGCGCAGGCCGGGGTTTGGCTAGCGAAGCGAGCAGGGGGCGAAGCCCCCTATTACCATATATTTTATATCTGCATATTGTATGAAACGAAGGTTACTTTTGAAGGCAAAGCTAAACTTCAAGGGCTCACTCAACAATCAGAGACTATATGGATTCTGGAGGGTTAATAACATTGAGATCTTGATATTTAAGAGGTTAAACATTGCTGTGACAGTGGTTACAGTGTGTACGGGCAACATCAGGGTGTGCTGCATTTAACTGATTGTATTCTGATTGAATTTATATCAATATGCTGACAGTCTCATTGCTAGGAGGAATAAAATGAATATCCCCACACTACCACCCAGCAGCAGGGTGCCTGGCCTCATATCTCTTGAATTTGTATGAGCCTGTTAGCTGGACTCTCACTAGCCCACCTTCCACCTCTAGCAGGACTCAAAGGTCAGAGTTGTTAGAGTGGCCACTGCATGTAATTCACAGTTCCTGTCTGCTTTTCATAAAAACCTGCTCTGCGTTCAGGATGGCATTAAAATGCGTCTGCCTGATGTTGGAATAACAAATAAAGCTATTAGCATGACAGAACCATTCTCTTGCTGTTCCTGGGTGACAAATGGCCGTGTCACTGGCGCCAGGAGCCTCCCTCCACTCTAGTGATTAAGTGCATCAGTGGGAGGAAACCAGGTGAGCGGCTGGCAGATCTTCAGATGATTAAATAGTAAAATATACCAATTATACTCAAAATAGATCATGCTTTCAGATTTTTAAATTACATTAAATATATATATATATATACATATTTTAATATTCTATGCACATCTCCACAAAAAGCTCATCCTCTTACTTTTATCGAGTCTTAAAGACTTCAGGCACTTTGCTCAACTTTATGTGATAAGTGAGTAGAGAAAGATGTGCCTGGCATTCTGGCCACACACACGTGTCTGAGTGGTGCTCTGGTGGTGGGCACACCTGACCCTGCCTTGTAAAATGAAGCTTCCTTTCACTTACCGCACTCTGTGATGTTCCTCCTACATAAAGGGTCACCAGCTAGGAAGCCTATGGATAGAATGCAGTGGAGGTCTCTGAGACAGAGAGAGGGAATGAATAATAATAATAATAATAATTTTTTGCATTTATATAGCGCTTTTCTCACTACTCAAAGCGCTCAGCAATTGCAGGTTAAGGGCCTTGCTTAAGGGCCCAACAGAGCAGAGTCCCTATTGGCATTTACGGGATTTGAACCGGCAACCTTCCGATTGCCAGTGCAGATCTCTAGCCTCAGAGCCACCACACCGCCTAAAGGCATGAAGGCATGCCACTGGGTCAACTTGCCTGCCGAGGGACTACAAGATAATGAACAGCAGGATTTCACAGAGAAGGTAGACTCTTGTATACTGTCATACTGTCTCGGATTTTTCCCTCCCTGGTGCCCATTTCTGCTAGCAGTGGGTCCCACTCTTACAAAAAGAGCATTACATATGGGAACTGTTGCAAGCAGATATTAGTATTATATTATATATTTAGCTTTCTGCATTTCGACCTAGACTGACATCACATCCAGAACTGGGTCCCGCCTTGTGCCTGATGATGTTGGAATTGTGAACATGCAGCAATTAAATTGGATTTTTCAGGAATAAAAGGATGGATAAATGGATACTAAAATATTCTTTAAAAAAGTTTCTGCAAAATGTTTAAACTGAAGTGTTTACATTTGGATATAGTAGATCCTTTTGAGTTCATCCTATTGTGTTTCATATTGTGGGTACAGATGCACAGGTGCAGTGCATGTGTGCCCCCCTGAAAGCCAATTGTGGTGTGGAAAAGCATCAGCCAACAGATACCCACCTGTGCATATTCCCCCATATTCCCAGACGCATATCCACAGGCATCAAGCGCAGTGTCTTGAGGGAACCAACTAAGAAAGAATCATTCGGTCCAAACAAGTATTCCAACATCCACATGGGAATAAGCCAAGTAAAACTTAGAGTACATGAATGAACCAAATTAGGACTGGTGAAGAGAGGAATGACAGCCCAGCACAATATCGAAAAGGAGGGGGAATGGAAAACAGCTTGGACCCCTGAAACATAAAAGAGAGGAGTCAACTTGAATCATGTAAACAAACAGCCAAGGTATGGTGTGAAGAAAGAAGTACCTTGGCATGATGTGCATAAGAAAAACAGCTAACAATATGAAGAATGTGACAAGTAGCCTGGCTTGGAAAGACTTAAGAGCTAGCAGCCTGATACGGAATGTATAAACGGACCATGCAAGCTTGGAGTGTAGAAAAGGGAAAAATTATCATGGAAAAAATATATTATAAATAGGTTAATATGGAGTGAAAATATAATGCATTACTATAGAATAAAGCCTGGCATTGAATATGGTAGACTACCACAAGATAAACCTGAAGAGTGGACTGGCACAATATGTATAAGTAGAGAAGGGTAGAATGGGGTAAATGCAACCCAGTCCCAGATAGGCAGCAGAAACTGTGTGGATGGAGCTTGGTATGGAATTCCTATGCAGACAAATCAGTTATGGGATAAAGAGAGTAGGATGAAGCAAGATGAACAGCAAGAGCAGACTGATGTGGTATGTAAAAGTAGAGCTGAGTAGCTCAGTAGCTATGTGTGGATATGAAGAGTAGCCTGACATAGAGAAAACAAGAAAAATAGCCTGGAATGGAGTTGACATATAGAGCAGTCTACCATGGCCGAAAAAGGCAGATCAGCTTGAAATGGCATGACTATATAAAGGAACCTGGCATGGAGTCATATATTTAGAATGGACTGGCAAAGAGTAAATAAGAAATGCAGCTCGGCATGACATGACTGAACAGAGGAGCTTGGCATGGAGTGAATAAGCTGAGCAGGCTAGCGTTGAGTGAATAATAGGGAGAGCAGGCTGGCATGATATGCATTAGTGAAACAATGTTGACGGGGTGAACATGTAAAGCAGTTTGGGTTGGGATGAATAAACTTTGCAACCTGGCACAGAACATATATAGAGAATAGACAAGCATAGGTTATTCTTGGCTATGCAGAAGAGCATGGCACATAGCAAATAAGCAGAGCACCATGGCACAGTATAAATATTCAAAATGGGTAAAAACAAAAGGGTCTGATGGTACATGGGGTGAATAAAGAGAGTAGCCTCGGTATGATGTGAATAAGGAGAACAACATGAGTCCAGGCTTCATAAAAGTATTTAAAGCAGATAGGACTCACATGATCCAGCTTAGGTAAGCAGTCTGGCACATTATGGAAATCAGCAGCTGCCTAAAGTGGTATAAATGACAAGTATCCAGGCTGAGGAAAAATAAAGACAGCAGCCCAGCATTGTTGGAGTAATGAGAACAACATTGAATGGCTTGTAAGAAGAACTGCCTGGTGTTTTATGAATAAAGATCAGCTTGGCATGACATGTAAGAAGAACAGATTTGTATGGTGTGTGTGTAAACATACCAGCTTGGCACTGTGGGAAAAGGAGAGCAGCCTGGCACAGGGGAATAAACAGAGTGGCATGCAATGATAGAGTGAGGAAATCATCTTGGCAAGGAGTGAAGCTGGCATGTAAGTACTTTTTCTATCCATTTCTCCGATGACCAGGCTACATGAGCAAGTTGTTTTCTGCCAAAGGCACGCTTTCCCCCACAGTCAGTGATATCTCCACAGGTCTGATGCGGCACTTACCTACTGATCAATAATAAATTAGCTGTGCTTTTCTGCCAAGCCCCATTAATTAGTCGTAAGACATGACCCAACGAACACTTGCTCAGCTCTTGTATCCATGGCAGCAATTCAATTTACAGCAAATTGTTCATTTGGCCATGTTAACCTTTAGCATCATGAGGTACATCCCAGGGACAGATACCAGTAAGAATGGCTTACTTCCCTGTTACATGACTGGTCACCCATCTGAACTTTTGAAGGGATACTTACCTTGATGCCTTGTCTTCAACCCATTACCAAGTGGCTTTAGTGCCTTTGTTTTATTTTTAGGAAGTTTTTTTCCTTATTTTTTGCAGAGGTGAGCTGTTTACCAAGCCACTATCACAACACCATGAGCAAATTGACCTTGTGTAGCACTTCTACAACACCACCAGCAGGTGGAGTGATCATTTTCTGAAGTTAACCTAATAGGCAGGAAATATGGAAAGAAGAAGTCAAAGAAGAGCAGTAGGAAGATGGGAGGATTTAAGAAGGTAGAAAGATGAAATAAAGTTGATGGGATGTCTGGTCTACTTGTGCACCAGTTTTCCAGTCTCCATTTACCGTAGGACCAATGAGGTTGGAGGAATTAGGGTTCAGCTGGGATAGAAAGTGTCATCTCATCACATTAAAAATTTAACTGGGCTGTTCACATTAAAGCTACCCAAAGCACAAAGACTAGAAATTTTAAGATGTTTGTCTGTGTACTCGAGACTCCCTATTGACAGAAAAATAAAATCTGTATAAATAAAATCTGTCTGTTCACCAATCACATCAAAATGGCTATATGAATTTTCATGAAATTTTGCATGTGCATTGCCATTGGCTCATCTTAAAATATAAGCTATAAAGCGTATTGGGGAGAATGGAAAAACCAGTGCCAATGTGGGGACTGCAATTCCCATTAGGCAGCAGGAAAGCACTGGGGCTGATGGGAATACACCATTATCAGCAAACAGAAAGTTTTGTACCAGCCAAAATGGGGTCTCATCTGAGAGTGGAGGTGCAGCATTTTCTTCTCAACAAATGTGGATGAGAATTTTATTGACTTACAGGTGTGGCCACAAGAAGACGCCAAAATGCACCAAACCCCAATTATGAATGCTTAGACAAGTCCCAGGTGTAAACCAAAGGTCTTATTTTAAACAAAATACCTCCAAACAGTAAACTGAAACACAATAAAGCAATTCTTCTTCCTACTCGTCCTCTGCTACTCCTCCTAGATGAGTTTTGCTTATCTCCTCTCCCAGCTTCGACTCCTTGGACAAAGCAGCATGGTCTCTTTATTTGGAGTCCTGGGAGTACTTCTGGTGCCAGAGCTCGCCCATTGGAAGCACTATATGGAAGTCCCCAATAACACAGAGTGAAACTCTCTACAGTCTCCAGCACTACAGCCCCTGGAGTATAATTCCCAGCATTCCCTAATGGGTACCATAGCCCACTGATGCTGCCACCTAGTGTCTGAGGGTAGGCCATAGGCTGAATTTACCTCATTCCCCTGTCCTTCTATAACATCCAGGGAAGGATCCCACATCAATTCTGGTTGGAACACCAGGCCCCATGTGTGGTCCTTCACACAGGATTAGAGCTTTTGTTGAAAAGTATGTCTTTTTTCTCATTGTGAGTTGTGTTGAGCTATGTTGAAATTCCAAAAGATTGTTTTTCCCTGTTTATTTCAATCTAGACCCTTTTCTGAGAAATATACGGTAACAAAAGATTTGCATGGTTTTGCCGAACATTTAAAGAGCACTGTACCTTTCTTTCAACTCTCCAAAAAGTGAGTTTTTCAGTTGCAAAATCGCTTGCAAAACAAAGTTTACCATCAACTTTGCTAAACTGAATAGAAAAGGAAAATGTGCTGCTTTGTTCACCATCAAGAGATGTTATGTAATACAAAGCAATTGGACAGTGCAGACATGACAATAACTTTGAAATGAACTGATTATACTACATTTTTATCAAACCAAAAACGCCTTACATTTTTTGAAAAGCCAACGCTATGATATGCCTGCATATTGTTGCCATGTGTAATATATAGGTAAGCCACAATTAAAAGAAATGAAGTGATGGTAGATATTTATTCATCTACTTTATGACAAGTCAGTTATAATTTTAGATTTTGATGCCAATACAGCATTGTGATTTGTAATAATTTTAAGTCAACATTGAATGAATCGCTGCGGTGGGTTGGCACCCTGCCCGGGATTGGTTCCTGCCTTGTGCCCTGTGTTGGCTGGGATTGGCTCCAGCAGACCCCCATGACCCTGTGTTCGGATTCAACGGGTTGGATAATGGATGGATGGACATTGAATGAATCGCCTCATTAGCGAATGCTACCACTTGTGGTGTCTCCTGTTATAATACGGAGACCTGCTACGATGTCTGTGAACCTCAATCCCCACCTCAGACCGCCCTTAGTAT
The DNA here is from genome assembly GCF_900747795.2 of Erpetoichthys calabaricus. Classification (NCBI taxonomy): domain Eukaryota; kingdom Metazoa; phylum Chordata; class Cladistia; order Polypteriformes; family Polypteridae; genus Erpetoichthys; species Erpetoichthys calabaricus. The sequence goes on along the minus strand of NC_041406.2, from coordinate 113,485,826 downwards.
AGTTGCTTTCTGTAGTACATGGATTCAATTATTCAACAGGCCATCCAGGTTTATTAAAGTGCAATTAAATGTCTATTTGTGAAGGCACAGTAAAGCAAGATTTACGCAGAAGTAGCGTTCATTGTTCTAGCTCAGCAAGAAGTTACCGCAGTTACGGAATCCAATCCTGCACAAAATGAACAAGTTTATGACTCATGAGAACAGAGGTATTGATACTGTAATTATGAGAGGGGTAGCGCAGATGACATTTGAGACACTAGCATTTGAGCCAGCATTATCAAAAACTTCAACATTTGAACACATTTTCTTTAGCTCTGTAAATAATAATGTAGACCTCAGCATTAAAACTCGCAGTGCACCCTCTATTGGACTGTATTTTATTTATTTGTTTATGATTGTATTGATTTTATTAAAATCAAATACATTCCATATAAATAACTCAAGTTTTACAAAAAAGGTTTGAAACAAATCAACCCCCATCCCTGAGAAAGAGAGCTAGGCCAGCAGAGTAAAACTTTATGCTAGTAAAAATAAACAAATAGATAAATTAATAAATGAATAAAGATAAATGCAGTAAAAGAGGAAAGAGAACTTCCTTCCTCAAGTTAAATGCTTATTCTAAAATGTTATTGATTAGATCCTGCCAGGTTTTGAAAAGGTTTTGTACAGATTCTGTAAGTGAGAATTAGATTTTTTCCAATTTCAAATAGTATATAACATCAGTTACCCACTGACTTAGAATAGGTGAGTTAGGATTCTTCCATTTGAGCAAGATAAGTCTACGTGCTAATAGTGTGATAAAGGCAATCACAGTTTGTCTGTCCTTCTCCACTTTAAGCCCATCTGGGAGTACACCATGCTCAGCTATAAATGGATCAGGAGGGATTGTGACACCAAGGCTGTCTGAGGGTCATTTAAAGATTTTGGTCCAAAATGATGTTAATTTGGTGCACGTCCAAAACATGTGACCCAGTGAGGCCGGAACTTGATTGCAGCATTTGCATTTTGGATCTTGCCCTGGGAACATTTTAGACGAGACAGATGTGCTCAATATATAATTTTAAGTTGAATAATTCTATGCTTTGTGCATATGGAGCTCGAGTGAATTCTTTGCATTGCTACCTTCCACTCCTTTTCTGAGAAGTTGAGTGAGAGATCCTTTTCCTACTGTACTCTGAGATCTTTGAAAGGGAGGGACTCTAGAATGGTTTTATATATTTCAGAAATGTTGTCTGAATCCTCAAGACTGATCAATTTTTCTTCCGGTGTAGAGGCAGGTGGGAGGTGAGGAAAATTGGGCAGGTTCTGTTTAACAAAGTTTCTAATTTGAAGGTAGTGAAAGAAATGTGTTGCTGGAAAGTTACATTTAGAGTGTAAGGACTGTATTTATTGTCCTCCAAAATACAATGCATCCTTCTTATCCAATCTGATTGAACTTTTAACCCACCCTAGCTCCTACTCTCAGAGAATTATCCTTCTCTGTGATTTCAACATCCATATTGACATTACTACCTCTAAACTGAGGGATGAATTCCTATCCTTATTGAACTGTTTTGACTTGACACAACATGTTGATTTTCCCATCCACTCTGGTGGCCATATATTGGATCTTATCTGTCCTTCTGGACTATCTGTTGCCAACATTTATAGCACTGATTTGGGGCTCTCTGACCATAAAGCAGTATTTTTCACTGTCTCATTGCCTCTCCCTCCTCTTACCTGTAAACGACAAATTTCTTACAGAAACCTTAAAAATATCTGTCCCTCTATCCTTTCTGGATCCATGTCTGATCTTTTACTGTCTGCACCTATTCCGTCAACACTAGATAGTCTTGTTGACCACTATAATACAGCCCTTCACTCAGCATTAGATAAAACAGCTCCTTTAAAACATAAGGAGGTTTCCTTTAAACATTCAGCTCCTTGGTATAATTCAGAATTGCAATCTATGAAAGCAGCTGGCCGACGCCTTGAGAGAATGTCACGTAAGACTGGCCTCACCGTGCACATCCAGGCTTTCTCTGACCACCAAAGAGCCTACAGAGAAGCACTAACTGCTGCCAAGAACACCCATTATGGCAGAATAATAGAAAGTGTCCATGATAACCCAAGGGTTTTATTTTCTGTAGTTAATAAACTAATCGAGCCCGCATCTTGCCCAACTACCTCTTCTATTGAAGTCTGTGAGGAATTCCTCCACTTTTTCCGTAACAAATTTAAAGATCTAAATAATTCAACTAACATAAATACATGATCTGTTTATATCTCTTACTGTTTTCCCACTCCATCCAGCTCCTTCTCTAAGTTCTCACCAGTCACATCTGCGTTTCTTAATAACCTGCTTTGTAAGATGAGGCCGACTACTTGTGTACTGGACCCCATCTCCACCACATTTCTTAAATCCTGCCTTCATGCTATAATCCTGACTATTACAACAATAATAAACTAATCCCTTGACACTGGCTCTGTGCCAATCAATTTTAAAATCGCTTCTGTAACCCCAATGTTAAAAAAGTCTGGTCTTGATGCTGACAATCTTAACAATTTTTGGCCTAGTTCCCACTTACCTTTTCTTTCAAAAGTTCTTGAGCGTGTTGTAGCCTCCCAGCTCACCAACTGCTTAACTTCTAATAATTTGATGGAACCCTCTCAGTCTGGATTCAGGGTGCAGCACAGCTGTGAAACTGCTCTGCTACGGGTAACCAATGATTTGCTTATGGCAGCAGACTCTGGACAAACCAGCATATTAATTCTGTTAGACCTCAGTGCAGCATTTGACACTGTCAGACATGACATCCTACTGTCCAGAATGGAGAACATGCTGGGTATCTCTGGCACTGCCCTCCAGTGGTTCAAGTCCTATCTGACTGATAGGCAAGAGTTTGTTAGTCTTGGCAACAGCATATCCAGCTCAGCGCTAGTCACACAAGGAGTTCCTCAAGGCTCTGTCCTCGGCCCTCTTCTATTCTATATTTATATGCTTCCCCTTGGCCATATTATCCGTAGTTATGGATTGGGTTATCATTTTAATGCAGATGATACTCATCTTTATTTCAAAGTTAATACTAGAAATTCATCAGAGCTTTCTTGGCTCACAACCTGCCTCAGTGAAATTAATACCTGGATAGAGCAGAACTCTTTAAAATTAAATTGCAACAAAACTGACCTCCTGCAAATTGGGACTAAAGTGCAATTTAATAAAATGAGCTCCTTCCCAGTCCATCTTGGCGGTGATCTCATCAGACCTGCCTCTACTGCAAAGAATCTTAGTGTCATTTTTGATTCCTCCCTTTCTTATTCCGCCCACATAAACCACATTAAGAAACTTTCTTACTTTCACCTCCGTAACATATCCCGTGTTCGCTCCTTCCTCTCCTTCTCTAATGCTGAGAAACTTGTCCATGCTTTTATTACATCCCGCATCGAATATTGTAATTCCCTACTGGCAGGTGCCCCTTCTAATCTTATATCACAGCTCCAGCTTATTCAAAACTTGGCTGCAAGAGCCCTTACTTGAACCAGCAGCAGCGAGCACATCACACCCATCCTGCTCCGCCTTCACTGGCTCCCTGTGTCTTACAGAATTGAATATAAAATCCTACTAATAACCTACAAAGCCTTAAATGACCTTGTGCCAAACTACATTAGTGACCATCTCCATCACTATGTGCCTGCCCGCTAACTAAGGATCCTCTGATTCTGGCAATCTTATTGTGCCCCACACTAATCTACACTCCATGGATGACAGGGCCTTCAGCTGTATAGCGCCCAGACTCTGGAATGACCTACCAAAATTAATCAGGTCAGCTGACTCCATGAATTCTTTTAAAAAACAACTCAAAACTCATCTGTTCAGGAAGGCTTTTAGCGCTACCTGACTTTATTACCTTTCTCTCAGTTTACCTCCATGTCAAGTTGCTCATGTAACCTGTGTGTGTGTGCGAGACCATCAATTATGTTGTCTGTTAGGTTTTTTCTCTGAACTTACCGTCTTAATCTTCTTTATTTATTTATCTGGTTTGTACAATGCTATATACTGTATACCCTGCCATTCTATCTTAAACTCTGTGAAGTGCTTTGAGTATGGGAAAGGCACTATATAAATAAAATGTATTATTATTATTATTATTTTATAATGCACAACGTACTACATTTTTCATTCCAACAGATGGCGCATTACAAGCATTTGTAATAATAAAATGCATTACTACAAGTGTTTGTGATTTGCCATCTGTTGAAATGACATAGCAATAAATGTACATACAGAAACCTTTTTTTATTAAGGTGGATACCTGGGTAATGCCAGGTACGTCAGCTAATCGGTCATATTTGTATTATGGGTTCTTATGAAATTATAATTTAAAAGAAAAGCTTATTGGGGTGTAATGTAAATTTAAGTAGCCACTTAACAGCTCTAGCAGACTGTATAGCCCCCTAGAAGTAAGAGCTGTAAACTGCAAGGCTACCAGTTTAATGGCCACCTCTCACTCACTGAGTGACAATAAGTGAGCACTGAAATGTCCACAGCCAATGATCTAGAATATTGGATATAAATATTATACAACTAGTGGGCTTCGCCCCCTACTCGCTTCTCTCGCCAAACACCCACCACCCCCCCCCACCAACGCTTTACGCCGTTGTGAAGAGTGGGGGTCAACGCACCCCAAGGAGATGTGGATGCTCCTCTGAAACCTCTCTTAAACGGTGATATAATGGGAAACAAATAAAGTTTTTTTATTTACCTCCTCTTTGCTCGTTCTGCTGCTGGATTTTTGCTGCTGCCATGCTGCGTCATCTGCTCTTCGCTCACCTAAACACCAGCGCTACGCGCAGTTGTGAAGAGGGGGCTGAAGGCACCCCAAGGAGACATGTTCGCTCCTCTGAAATCCCTCTTAAACGGTGATACAAAGAGAAACAAATAACAGGTGCTTTTTTTAAATCCTCTTTGCTCGATCAGCTGCTGGCTTGCTGCTGCTGCCGTGCCACGTGATCTGCATTTTGTACAGAATGGGAATCTCCCCCCAACATCCTCAAACACTATTTGATCTCTTTTTGCTGTTCCGTTATTTCAAGGAGTAATATTTTCCGTTTGTTTGCGCTAATGCGATCTTTACTCTCATTTTTTGAGACTTTCGAATTTTCCTACTTCCATGATCTCTAACCTGCTCTGCATGTGTATCACGGGACTTGCTTCCAAAGGTTGTAAGTATGACATGACTTGACCATCTCGCGGGATGTGAAAGTGTCTCTCTGTCTCTCTTCAAAATATCACGTCTTGTCCCTGGGAAAAAGTCTCGTCTCATCACAGGTTTTTTTTTTATAATAGAGAGATACACCTTGGAATTTTCTTCACCATAGAGAGACATTAAACAAAATGATAAGGTCACAGATTCAGTGCACACATCCTGAGTGAGTCATTTAGCATGCCAAGAGTCTTCGGTTGAAATTTTGAAGCATTTGGGTTTCACCTGTAAAGATCCTTCAGACTATGTAAAGGTGTTAGAAAAAAAATCTTCAGACCTAACAGACCCATCAAAAAAATCTAAATCTTAAACTTATTGCTCTTCAAGTGAATTGTGCCTATTCTAGGTGGCACTTGATTTTTAACCAAACAGGCATTAAATAACAGTAATGATTCACACTCTAAAGCTTTTGAAAGGTACTCTATGAGAGAAACTAACACAACATGCAGCTCCCAAGATTAATAAGGCTTGATGTTGAGAGCCAGAGATTTGACCTTAAATGGCCAAAAAGTTAAAAACATGCAGTTGACCCAGGGTTGCAGTGATGGCTCCACCAGGAGACGGTCCTGATCGTATAAAAGTTGTAGTCCTCTAATCCAGTGAACCAGGATGTGCTCTCTTGTTGGGTCGTTTTAACTGAGCTGGCACTCTTCGTCTCTGTAAAGTCTTACCCCAGAATGACAAGTGGGCTGTGTGCAACTTTCACTGTGGCATTAGTGTGACCCCCACATACTTGCCTCATGTCCTGAGTGTGTGTTTGTGTGTGTGTGTGTGTTTAGCCTTCCTTTGCTTGTTATTTTCTTTACAAATTGATTTATATTCCCCAGAATTTAAACCTTAATGGATTTCACATCAGGTTGCAAAAGTTCTATTTTGAAATTTTCAAAGCAGGTTAAAAAGAAGGTACAGCCTTGGATTCCCAAATGCTTTTACCAGCAAATTTCCATTTCATTACAGATTAGTTGGCAACTCTCAGGATTAGCTGCTCTCCTCTCGCTTAGTGGCAGCAGCCTCCCAGTCTCCCACCCCTTCCACCCGAGGCCAATGGCCCTGACAGCAGAAGATAAGGTCTGCCGCTGCCTATTAAATGTCACAAGAAGTCATTGCCGCAGCTTTGCGACTCCTCTGTTAATTTCAGACTCATTTACATGAGCCTGGAAGGATCTGTGACACCAGTGTGAGTGGCTACAGAAGAGTATTAATATCTTCAGCTGGAAAGAATAAAAACAGAGGCTGAACACACAGACCACAACTTCAAGAATGACAAGCACATGTGCAAAACATGTCATTGAACACATATAGCATGACACACACCTGTGCACAGACGGGCCTAGACTGTGACACAAACACACAGCACTTCTCAACACGCTATACAAAAGGGTGATCCAAGCAACTATAGGCCAGTAAGCTTACCGCACATCCCAGGTAAATTAATAGAAGCAATTATTAAGGTAAAAGAACTTGTCAATAACAGGAGTGCTAGCAAAAACTCAACCCGGGTTCAAAAAGGGAAGGTCGTGTTTAACTAATATACTGGAATTCAAGAAAGAAGCAACAAAAATGCAATATGAGAAGTGAATGTGATATTATTTGTCTTGATTTTTAGAAGGATTTTAAAAAGGTAGCACATGAAAGGTTAATGATCAGACCAAAAGAGGTGGCAGTTCAGGGTGTAGTGTGTCAATGGGCACAGGATTGGCTAAAACGGTGGAAATGTTTAAGAATTAGATGATGTAAGTGGTGTCCATCAGGAACACTGCTGGGGCCACTGCTCTTTTAAATACACACACAAAGCCCTCCATATGTTTGTTTTTCCCTTGATTTACCCCTCTGCTCCACAGTTTAAAATTACAAATCAAACAATTCAGACGTGATTAAAGTGCAACTTGCAGACTTTAATTTAATTGTACTTGCATACACTTTGCTCACAACATGTAGAGATTACAACACCTCAGAGCAACATGATGTTTGTGACAATTGGCATCACAGGTTTTATGAAGACTCAGGTATGTTTCATTGCTTCATTAGTGCAGACATGCTTATTTCTACCCATTGGAGTCTGCAGTTGCCATTCTTCAATACGAGGACAAGAGATGTGCAAATAAAAGTCAAAGAAGCCATTATGAGGTTGAACAACTAGAATAAAACCAATCGAGACATCAGTAAAACCTTAGGATTACCTAAATCAACTGTCTGGAATATCAACAAGAAAGACCGGACTGGTGACCACTGCTGATGACAGAAGAATCCTCACTGTGGTAAAAAAAAATAAAAAGGCCCAAATGTCTGTCGGACAGATCAGAAACTGTCTTCGGGCAGCAGATGTGCATGTCAGGGACTATTATCTACAGAAGAAATCATGAGCATAAGTACTGAGCCCACACTGCAAGATGCAAACTGCTAGTTAGCCACGAAAACACGATGACCAGATTACAATTTGTGAAAAAATACTTAAAAGAGCCTGCAGAATTCTGGAAAAACATCTAGTGGACAGACAAGACAAAGATGAACTTGTATCAGAGTGATGGCAAGAGCAAAGTGTGGAGACCAAAAGGAACTGCAAAAGATCCAAAGCATACCACCTCATCTGTTAAACATGGTAGGAAAAAAATCTGGGCAAAAATAAATAGAGGTACACAGGTGATACTGGCACACTTCTATATACACTATAGGGACAAAAGTATTGGGATGCCTGACCATTGCACCACCAGGGACGTTAATGACACTGCTTTCAAATATATAGACTTTAATGTGGAACTGATCCGCCCTTTGCAGCTGTAACAGCCTCCATTTTTTTAGAAGGTTTTCCACACGATTTCGGAGTGTTTCTATGGGAATTTGTGCCAATTTATTCAGTAGAGCATTTGTGAGGTCAACCACTGATGTTGGACAAGAAGGCCTGCCTGACATTTCCAGTTTAGGTCAGGGCTCTGTGTGGACCAGTCAACTTCTTCCACATTGAACTCATCCAACCGTGTCTTTATGGACCTTGCTTTGTGCAGTGAGGCACCATCATGTTTGAGTAGACAAGGGCCTTCCCCAAACTGTTTCCACAAGTTGGAAGCATAGTGTTGCCCACAATGTCTTGGTATGCTAAAGCATAAAGATTTCCTTTTACTGGAAATAAGGGGCTTAGCCCAAACCCTGAATAACAGCTACACATCATTATCCCTCCTCCATCAAACCTCACAGTTAGCACAATACAGTCAGGCAGGTAATATTCACCAAACCCAAACTTGCCTATCTGACTGGGAAACAGGAAAGCATGATTCATCACTCCATAGAACATGTTTCCACCACTCCATCTGACACTTAGCATTGGACTTGGTGAGGTGAGACTGGCATGCGGCTGCTCGGCCATGGAAACCCATTCCATGACGTTTTTGTGTTTACATTAATGCCACTGGAAGTTTGGAACTCTTCAGCTATGGAATCAGCAGAGCATTGGTGACTTGTATGCCTCATGCACCCTAGCAGTCGTTGATGCCACTCTGTGACTTTACATGGTCTTCTGCTTCATAGCTGAGTTGCTGTTGTTCATAAACACTTCTACTTTCCAACAATACCACTAACAGTTGACAGTGGAATATCCAGCAGGGATGGAATTTCACAAACTGTCTTATTGCAAAGGTGGCATCTTATCACAGTGCCATGCTTGAAGTCACTAAGCTCTTCCGAACAACCTATTTTCTTTCACAAATGTTTGTAGATGGAGACTGCATGGCTAGGTGCTTTATTTTATACCCCTGTGGGTCTGATTGAAACACCTGAATTCAATAATTAACAGGTGTGTCCCCAATGTATACAGTATAAACTGGTCAAAAAAATTAAGGGAATACTTTAAAAACACATCAGATCTCAATGGGAAAAAAATCCTGCTGGATATCTCTACTGATATGGGCTGGGTAATGTGTTAGGAACAAAGGGATGCCACATCATTTGATGGAAATTAAAATTATCAACCTACAGAGGGCTGAATTCAAAGGCACCGCAAAAATCAAAGTGAAAAAATGATGCGGCAGGCTAGTCCATTTTGCCGAAATTTCATTGCAGCAACTCAGAATCGAACTCAGTAGTTTGTATGGCCCCCACGTGCTTGTATGCATGCCTGACAATCGTCAGGCCATGCTCCTAATGAGACGACGGATGGTGTCCTGGGGGATCACCTCGCAGATCTGGACCAGGGCATCACTGAGCTCCTGGACAGTCTGAGGTGCAACCCGGCTTTGTCGGATGGACCGAAACGTAATGTCCCAGAGGTGTTCTATTGGATTTAGGTCAGGCGAGTGTGGGGGCCAGTCAATGGTATCAATTCCTTCATCCTCCAGGAACTTCCTGCATACTCTTGCCATATGAGGCAGGGCATTGTCGTGCACCAGGATGAACCCAGGGCACACTGCATCAGCATAGGGTCTGACAATGGTCCAATGATTTCATCCCAATACCTAATGGCAGTCAAGGTGCTGTTGTGTAGCCTGTAGAGGTCTGTGCGTCTCTCCATGGATATGCCTTCCCAGACCATCACTGACCCACCACCAAACCGGTCATGCTGAACGATGTTACAGGCAGCATAACATTCTCCACGGCTTCTCCAGACCCTTTCACGTCTGTCACATGTGCTCAGGGTGACAGGGTGAACCTGCTCTCATCTGTGAAAAGCACAGGATGCCAGTGGTGGACCTGCCAATTCTGGTATTCTTTGGCAAATGCCAATCGAGCTCCACGGTGCTGGGCAGTGAGCACAGTGCCCACTAGAGGACGACAGGTCCTCAGACCACCCTCATGAAGTCTGTTTCTGATTGTTTGGTCAGTGACAGTTACACCAGTGGCCTGCTGGAGGTCATTTTGTAGGGCTTTGCCAGTGCTCATCTTGTTCCTCCTTACCCAAAGGAGCAGATACTGGTCCTGCTGATGGGTTAAGTATCTTCTACGGCCCTGTCCAGCTCTCTTAGAGTAACTGCCTGTATCCTGGAATCTCCTCCATGCCCTTGAGACTGTGCTGGGAGACACAGCAGACCTTCTAGCAATGGCACATATTGATGTGCCATCCTGGAGAAGTTGGACTACCTGTGCAACCTCTATAGGGTCCAGGTATTGCCTCATGCTACCAGTAGTGACACTGATTGTAGCCAAAAAAAATCTCATTGTTGCCCCTCTAGTGCACCTGTTGTTAATTTCATTAACACCAAAGCAGACGAAACCAATTAACAACCCCCTTTGCTACTTAATTGACCAGATCAATATCCTAGAAGTTTCATTGACTTGATGCTATACTGTGATTAAATCTGTTAAACATGGTGGGCGGGGTGGGGGGGTGGGGGGGGTGATATGGCTTGGGCATGTATGGCTGCCACAGGTACTGGCAAACGTCTCTTCATTGATGATGGATCTACTGCTGGAAGTTGTGCAATGAGTTCTGAGGTGAACTGAAACATCTTATGTGCTCAAGTTCCAGTAAAGCCTCATTGGATGGCATTTCATCCTACAACAAGATGATACTCCCAGACATACTGCTAAGGTAAGCTATAAATTGGAAAATACTTGAATGGCCAAGCCAGTTGTCTGATTTAAATCCCATTGATCATGCCTTCCATATGCTGAAGAGAAAACTTAAGGGGACAAGCCCCCAAAACAAGCAGGAGCTGAAGACAACTGCATTAGAGGCTTGGCAGAGCATCACCAGAGAAGGTACTCACTACCTGGTGATGTCTATGAATTGCAGACTTGAAGCAGTCATTGCATGCAGGGATATGCAATAAAGTTCTAAATATGACTTCTTTAATAGACATACCATTGCTATGTCCCAAACATTGTGCTACTCTGAAAGGGGGAAAACATATAGAAAAAGTGTTGTAATTTCTACATGGTGTGCCTGAGATGTATGCAAATACCCTTACATTAAAGTCTGCAATGTGCACTTTAATCACATCTGAATTGTTTGATTTATAATTTTAAAAAGTGGAGCAGACAGATAAATCAAAGAAAAATGTGTCTTTGTCCCAAACATTATGGAGGGCACTGTAAATGACCCACGCTTAGGCTCCATAAAATATACCACCCGCCCATGTTGTTTTCCGACCACATCCAAAGGATGTGAATTTGAGGATTATTGCTCATACTAAACTGGTACTGCTTGGAAGTTGTCACACACGTGCGGATAGGAGGCAACTAAAGGGCTTGAGTAATTGCAATTCTACACCAGACCAGGGGGTGGCGAGGTGCGCTGTCTCTGTTAGTTCCCTGCAGACCGTTCTTGGAAAATCCCACCGGGTTTCGGCGCCCTTGAAGATGTCAGTTCCAGTCCAGGCACTTGTGATGACATCACTTCTGGTCCCAGTGGTTATGAAGATGTCACCTCCGGTCCCGAAGATGTCACTTCCAGCTCCAGAATCAATGACGTCACTTCCTCTACCAGCCTTTAAAGCCGCCATCTTTACTCGTAATGATCAGTTCTGTTTTGGACTCAGTCATGTGAACAACTCCTGAAACTTTAACCATTTGCAGCCAGGGCATATTATACGGGTGGCTGCTCCAAACTTTAACAGTATGATGTCTATTGGTCTTTCTTGTGACAAAGTGCATAAGTGTGTCCCAGTGCTGCTGCCCCTACCACTCTGAATTGGATTAAACAGGCCTGGGAAGGTTATATTATAAAGACAAGCACAGTAACAATGGTGCACTTAATGCTACCAATACAGGTACCATTTTCCCATAACCCATAAAGGAAAAAGTAGGTTAAACTGATAGATAAAATAACAATAATAGCAAAAGTATTCTAGGCAGCATGATGGCACAGTAGTTACTGTAGTTATCCTGGTGGAAGATGAGGTCCATATTCTGGTCTTGTCACTGCCTGTGTGGAGTTTGTATGTTCTGCTCATGTGTGATTGTGGCTTTTATAATTTTTATGGTTTCTTGCTTGCTTTCCATACAGCAGGTAATGACAGCTCCACAAAAACAAAAATTTGGGGTGCCGTCCCATTTAATGTTTACAGTCCAACACAAATAAACACCATTTTGCATACCAGCCTCCCAAATCTCCTGGCAAAAATAAACTTAAATATATTAGTTGGTTAGCCATTGATACTTGGTTAGTTTCTCAGGAGCTCCATCTGTCAGGTAGCTCTTGCCAAAAATGATTCCTTCTGGAAGGTCCAAGATTTTATGGAGTGTGAACCGGAAAGGGCGTAGTCAGCTGCCCTCACTGGGTGGTTTCTTGCCACTGTGGGAAGAGAAAGAAATGACAGTGTTTGTGATAGCACCCCCTCTCATCCTGGAGTGTTATTACATACCTCGACAGAACCTGTAAGGAGATCCTCCAATGCGCATGCGTGACAAGGAATATTTTCTGTCACCCAGTGTCCCCATATTGAAATAAGGAAGATTTGTGTCCAGTGTGAGCAAGTGTGTCTATGTAAGAGTGTACCAAGTGGACTGACACCAGTCCAGGCTTCTTCTCCGCCTTTCATAAAGGTTCATAAAATGTGTAAGTAGAAAAATATTTCCTTTGCAGTATACTTTGTAGTGTTTTTAATGTTTGCATCTCCTAAATGAACTATCTGAATTTTATTCCTATTTCTATTGATCTCTTGCCTAGTAGCTTGTGCTCCAATATCCACTTGTTAGATGATTCATTGTTTGTCCCAAAAAATTCAGTTCAAGGTCCCAAGGACCGAATCCTATCATGACAGTGATAGAGGAAAATCAGGAACCAGTGTTGGATGTAATGCCAGCCCATCTCACAATCACAAAGATGGATTCACTTCTACTGTACAATGTCTGTCTTGAGTCACCAACAAACTAACACCAATGTTTGAACCTTAGAACACTTGCGATGAGAACAGGCCATTCAGCCCAACACGTTCACCATTATATTCAAGTAGATTCTCCAAAATAACATAAAGTCGAGCTCTAAGGGTCCAAAAAGTCCATCATTAAAATGGGTCACCGAAATGGAAAGAACAGGCAGGCCCAGTCAGCACTGACCATGGTATCCTCATTCAGATTTCATCCCACCAGCCCAAGTTCTAACCACAGAAGTCTTATATTCTGTAACTTGACTGAATTTTGCATTTAGCAGCACTTCACACAAGCTCTCAGTTTTGCCCCCACACTGGTCTGTCCCATGCTGTCTGGTGTTTGCCCTGCTGTACCTCGAAGGTCACAGCCCTGTCCCCTGCCACCTCTCACAGTAGCTGGACGTGTAACAGGCATCTCCACACTTGCACTGTGTGTGTCTCCATCCGTGAACTTATTTTGACGAATTTGTCAATAAAGATTTGATCTTTTGAAAGTTTTTAGCATTTTTTAACGTTTTCTTCTCCTGTTGATTAGCCCACAAATAATGGATTTTTTACTGCAATCCCTGTGGCTTGAGAGCTCATCTCTCACTTGAATGTTGTTTTCCACGTGTTTTTCTCAGAATTCTATTTGGGTGTTTTTCTAAATCTTGTTTTCTCCTCTGCTGTTGTTAATTTTATGACATAAGAGAGCTGTGTGAAGTGGTGTAGGCACATCAACTCATGCAGTGTGAAGACATTATTTAATGAAGACTTCATTAATATATTTAGCCAGTTTGCCATCCACTCATCTTCTAAGCCTTTAATCCAGTTTAGGCTCACAGGGGGCAGAGCTTATCTTGGTGTCATCAGGTACAAGGGCGCTATTACAGATAACACTCAAGCACAGCCACGCATTCACTCACACAGGGGCCCACACACGTGGGTGGGACGTGAGTGAAAAACAGACACAAGCATGGGGAGAATGGGCAGTGCCTGAGCTGGAATTTGATCCTAAAACTCTGAAGCTGAGGAGGCAGTAGTGCTAACTGCTGCACCATCATACACCTCAAGCCAGTTCTCTGGTCATGCAGAGCCATACATACAGTAAAAGGGTTCATCAGACTACTGCACTTATTTTCAAAACAGCACACAAATATCAGCAAAACACATAAACGGCAACAAAAATAAAGCTTTTGGAAGTAATATCACATCATAAATACAGTCATATGAAAAAATTTATTCTTTGGATTTTTGTTTATCATTGGCTGAGCTTTCAAAGTAGCAACTTCCTTTTAATGTATAATATGCCTTATGGAAACAGTAGTATTTCAGCAGTGACTTTAAGTTCATTGGATTAACAGAAAATATGCAACATGTATCGTAACAAAATTAGACAGGTGCTTAAATTTGGGCACCCCAACAGAGATATTACATCAATACTTAGTTGAGCCTCCTTTTTGCAAATCTAACAGCCTCCAGATGCCTCCTATAGCCTTTGATGAGTGTCTGGATTCTGGATGGAGGTATTTTTGATGATTCTCCCATACAAAATCTCTCCAGTTCAGTTAAATTTCATGGCCGCCGAGCATGGACAGCCTGCTTCAAATCATCCCATAGATTTTCAATGATATTCAAGTCAGGGGACTGTGACGGCCATTCCAGAACATTGTACTTCTCCCTCTGCATGAATGCCTTTGTAGATTTTGAACTGTGTTTTGGGTCATTGTCTTTTTGGAATATCGAACCCCTGAGTAACTTCAACTTTGTGACTGATACTTGAACATTATCCTGAAGAATTTGTTGATATTGGGTTGAATTCATCCAACCCTCGACTTTAACAAGGGCCTCAGTCCATGAACTAGCCACACAGCCCCACAACATGATGGAAACTCCACCAAATTTGACAGTAGGTAGCAGGTGTTTTTCTTGGAATGCGGTGTTCTTCTTCCACCCTGCAATGTGCTTTTTGTTATGACCAAACAATTCAATTTTTGTCTCATCAGTCCAAAGCACTGTGTTCCAAAATGAATCTGGCTTGTCTAAATGAGCATTTACAAGCGACTCTGTTTGTGGCGTGAGTGCAGAAAGGGCTTCTTTCTCATCACCCTGCCATACAGATGTTCTTTGTGCAAATTGCGCTGAATTGTAGAACGATGTACAGATACACCATCTGCAGCAAGATGTTCTTCCAGGTCTTTGGAGGTGATCTGTGGGTTGTCTGTAACCATTCTCATAATCCTGCGCATATACCGCTCCTGTATTTTTCTTGGCCTGCCAGACCTGCTGGGTTTAACAGCAACTGTGCCTGTGGCCTTCCATTTCCTGATTCCATTCCTTACAGTTGAAACTGACAGTTTAAACCTCTGAAATAGCTTTTTGTAGCCTTCCCCTAAACCATGAAACTGAACAATCTTTGTTTTCAGATCTTTTGAGAGTTGCTTTGAGGATCCCATGCTATCACTCTTCAGAGGAGAGTCAAAGGGAAGCACAACTTGCAGTTGACCACCTTAAATACTTTTTCTCATGATTGGACACTCCTGTCTATGAAGTTCAAGGCTTAACCAGCTAATCCAACCAATTTGGTGCTGCAAGTAATCAGTATTGACCAGTTACATGCATTCAAATCAGCAAAATGACAAGGAGACCCACATTTTTGCACAGCCAGTTTTTCACATTTGATTTGATTTCATACAACTAAATACTGCTTCACTAAAAATCTTTGTTCAGAAAACACCCCAGTACTCAGATGTTCCTAGGAAATGAAAGACATACCACTGTTTTCTTTTTGTTGAAAGCAGAGTAAATTATTATGCAGGCTGAGAGGGGTTCCCAAACTTTTTCATATAACTGTATGTTACTAACACGGAGGTAATGGAGAAGAGATAAAGAAAAACTTAATCTGGTGAAAATATGAATGCTTAAAGCTAAAGTTTAAGACACACACGACAGCTGGCCATTCAAGCAGGTTGAAATTTGCAAATTAAAATGATATAAAAATTGATGGCTTTTAACATTAAGCTTGGCATGAAAGGAGTTGTATGATATGACTGTTATCTGGAAAAACCTGCCATGAAAGATACCATACTGTATAAAGTACAGACTGATGTTTTGTGATGAATCATAGAATGGGAGGGTGATGTACTGTACCTGTAAAATATGTTCACATTTTATTAACTTACAACATTGGGCTGTGGTGGATTTAATTTTGCTTTTTTGACCCTGATCAACAAAAAAAGGCTTTAATGTCAAAGTGAAAAACATTTCAGCAAAGTAGTCCAAAATATTTACAAATATTAAATACAATGTATCTATCTATCTATCTATCTATCTATCTTTAGTAGATGCACCTTTGGCAGCCATGACAGCCTTGGACAGGTCTCTATCATCTTTGCACATCTGGACCCTACAGTTTTACTCCATTTTTCTTTCCAAAACTGCCCAAGCGCTGTCTTGTTGTATGTGTATCGTGATGTGATGATGCGGGTCCCACTTCATGCTCCCATCTCCGTTTTGGGGGCCCTTGAAACCAACACCGTCGATAATGTAACTGGATGAGCTGGACAGTGAGGACACAACGAAGCAAGGCGATGGTGCAAAGTGCAGATGTGCTTTTATTAAAAACAATCAAAAGCAAAAACATTGTCTAAAGTGTAGTGCAATCAAAATGTCAATAAATAAATAATCCATCAAAGAACAGTGAAAAAGTGGAGGTTAAAATCCAAAATAGATCCATTAAAAACCAAGGTTAACACAATGGCTGGAAGCATCCATTATCCAACCCATTATAACTACAGAGTCACGGGGTTCCCACTATAACTACAGGGTCACGGGGTTCTGCTGGAGCCAATCCCAGCCAACATAGGGTGCAAGGCAGGAAACAAACTCTGGGCAGGGCACCAGCCCACTGCAGGGCACACACACCAAGGACAATTTAGGATTTCCAATGCACCTAACCTACATGTCTTTGGACTGTGGGAGGAAACACATGCAGACATGGGGAGAACATGCAAACTCAATGCAGGGAGGACCCGGGAAGCCAACCCAGGTCTCCTTACTGCAAGGTAGCAGCGCTACCCACTGCGCCACCGTGCTGCCCCTGGCTGGAAGCAGTCCTTTTAAAAACAAAACCAGGTGCCTTCTTTCTACTGGCGGCTCCCCTGCTCCTCCCATCCAGGCTTTGCACCATTGGAGTCGCCCTACCTACAGCTGTCCGTCTTCACGTCTGGTTGCCTTTCAGTCCCTGGCTCCATCAGACTGAGAGTTAGGTTCCCCAACAGTTAGGGCGCTCACGCTGGGGTTCACTCTCCTAAGCCTTCCTGACTCCCACTGCCTACCGTGTCCTTATGCGGTGAGCCAACCACCTTCCGGGTCATTCCAGCTCATTGATCACTCAGCTGGAGCGACCGCTTCCTTCAGCCCCACTGAGTGTTGGCCAAACACCCTTTCCAGAGGACTCTCCTTCCAGCTGCCTGCAAAACACCAGAGAGTCTGCTCTTGATTGCTCACTCTCTTTATCTCGCACCGGCTCTTTACTTCTCCAGCCTTACCAGTCTTCCTCCTCCTAACCTCTGTTCACTCCAATCCTTTTTTTTCTTTTCCCGCATCCGCACCCAGGCTCCTTCTATATATAATGGGGATGTGGCTCAGGTGTGGTGATTAGCAGCTCCTGGCATCAATTACGGATGCGGACGATTCCTCATGTGTGCACATAAGCGAGAAAATGCCTGCCTCACGTAGCATCCAAGAATCGCTCCGGCCACACTACTACGCTCCCTTTATAAGCCACAAGTGCGGCGATTATCTGTTCAAAAACTGGGCTTTCTTCTGAGCTTTGGACCTGCTATACCACACAGATTGAACAGCCTTTGTCAAACCCATCCAAAAATTCTTAACTGAGATCTGGACTCTGACTTGGCCACTCAAGGGCCTAAACACTGTTATTTTGAAGCCATTCCTGTGTAGTTTTGGTTTTATGCTTGTTTGTTATCTTGATGGATATCAAGTCTTTTCCCGTGGGCCAGTTTTATTGCAGATTGCATCAGGTTTTTTTCTGGGACTTCCCTTTATTTTGCTGAATTCATTTTACCTCTACCCTCACAAGCTTTCCTGCTACAGAAGAACATCCTCACAACATGATGTTACTATCACCACACTTCATTGTGGGGACGATGTGTTTTTGAGAATCAGCAGCATTTTGGCTATCAGCAAACATGGTGTTTAATCTGATGGCCAAAATGCTTAATTTTGGTCTCATCAGACCATAGAACTTTCTTCCAACATACTCCAGAATGCCATAAGTGTCTTCTGCCAAGATGTTAGTGTGTATTTTTCTCTTTTCCACTCTCACATAAACATGAGACTAAAGAAATACCTGAGTAACAGTTGTTGTCTGCACAGTCTCACCAGTCCCATCCATTGTAGCTTGTCACAGGTCTTTAGGTGGCCTCCCTCACTAGTGCTCCTCTTCCATGATCACTCAGTTTTTTGTAGATGACCTGCTCTAGGCAGGTTTACAGCTGTGCCAGACTCCATTTCCTAATGACTAATTTAACTGGACTCCAAGGTATATTCACTGACTTGGATATTTTCTTACCTTCCAAATTGTTCTTTTCAATCACCTTGTTACAATGTTACTTGGAGTGTTCATCTGTCTTCATTGTGTAAGTTAAGACTCCATACTGACTCACCACAAGATGGACCATACAGATAAAGTGTATTTATACTGCAATCAATTGAAACCCATTGACTACTGACAGGTGATCAACACTGAACTAATGATGTGACTTCTAAAACCAATTGGCTATCCCAGTGATGATTTAGAGTTGTCATATTAGGGGTGATCAATTACTTTCTGTTTTATTTTTGTAATTAATTTAGACCATTTTGCAGAGATCTGTCTTTGCTTTGACATTAAAGTGTCAAAAAAGCCAAATATAATCCACTGTCATTCAATGTTCTATAACAATAAAATGCGGACACCTCCAAGGAGTGAACACCTTTTAGAGGTACTGCATTAAATTTTGGATGATGGTTTTGAAATACAGCATGTCCTGCAAAGGTCCTACTTAAAGTAGTACTGGTGTTAGCTAAAACCTGCTTTAGGTCCATGCCCACACAATAGGGCACCAAGTTCAAGGACCTCAAAGTATTAACCAGCTTCCAACAAGGAGACAATGCATAGACCATGCTTCCTCACTCAGTCTATTCTGGATGTCTTTGAAAAGTGTGCTGACATGGAGAGCAAGAGAGAAATATACAATCTTAAATAGTTGGGTGCATCTGACTTTTGAGATTCCTGAGAGTCTTTCACCAGCAATATGCAGAAACAGCAGTGGCTAGGACTTAACTAAGAGCTCAGTTATTTGGTTTCCTCAATGATTTGGGGAAGGATAAGCTTAGAAAAACTGCAGTTACTATCAATAGTGTCCAGCTGCAGTCAGGACAGTTTTAGGAACTCGGACAGATTCAGCGATCCGAGACATTCTGAGGCACATAAGATGACGCCCCTGTCAGTTGCATCTCTTTTGACTCCACCCACTTTTCACACCTCCACCCCAAGTGTTTGCGGTACACTTTTGTGCTAAATGTACTATTATAGTAATGGTGGCAAACTGAACGTGTGTGCAAAAAAATATTTATTATTAATAAAGAAAAACTTCACCAGGATTAACTGTCGTGCTAATGTAATAGACGTCTCTTCATACTTGCTGCGAGGTTGTGAGCCATCCCCAATGGGTACGGACAGCTGCTCAGCTAACAAACAACTGAAATGACTGCTTTATGCCTCTTCGTGCTTCTGAGGGCAAGTGCATCATTCCTCTGGAGCATAAACTATGCCACAATTAATGCATAGTTAATATAAATATTAAAATTTTGTACACCAGTAATAATACTGGTGAGACATTGAGAGAACCACAAAGAGAGTACTCAAGAGCTCCTAGACATCCGGCTTGTAGTATTGCATATTTTGACTGTTTACACAAATTATATGATTTATTCAATTCAGAGTCTACAAGAATATGCAGTGTTAAATGTAGCTGAGTGCAGCATATAATTAATTCTTCTTCATCTTCTTCCTTAGCATTTTCAAATTTTATATGGGGTCAACCTTCTGATTACCCATGTAGATCTTTAGCCACAGAGCCACTACTCCATTGAGTGCAGCATATAACTAATGTATTAAAAAGTGCAGTCTCATGAATGAGACATGGCAACCTCAGATATAAAATGTATACAATAAAATATGTAATGTTAAGATGTGTTGTTCAATTTGTTTCTAATGTATGACACCAAAACAACTACTTCGGATGCAGAACTGAGAGACCTCGATAGTTTAGAAGTTTAATAAAAGCTGAATACACGTTTGAGTACTGGAACTAAAGGGAATTTAAATCATCATAAGGGGCATGTCATATAGGCATCAGTTCACCAGCGAAACAGAGGAAATTGCTTCAGAAGGGGGCATCAATTTATGGACTTCATAGTGTCTGAAGTGCTCAGATACTGTCTGTCTGTCCAAGGCCTAAAACTGTCCTGACTGCAGCTGGATCACTTCTTGTTACTATTGCAAAATTTCTCACCTTTTACTTTCAGATACTGTACACCTCATCTTTGTTAGTCTGACTAGTGCCTTTCCAACTAGGTAGTTTCTATGACGTGTTAAGATACTTCTTTCTCTCTTACAAAGTAATTGATTGCTCTTTTGTTTTTGAATCTTTTTAACGTGCACTCATAAACGTAGGCTAGGTAAAGTAAAGTTTACTTAAGTTACAAGTGTTGTGTAAAATAAAATAATGGAAAAGTGAAGTTAGCTTAAATGACCAGAGTTATGTTAAGTTTCTTATACTTATCTATCTATCTATCTATCTATCTATCTATCTATCTATCTATCTATCTATCTATCTATCTATCTATCTATCTATCTATCTATCTATCTATCTATCTATCTATCTATCTATCTATCTATCTATCTATCTATCTATCTATCTATCTATCTATCTATCTATCTATCTATCTATCTAAATCATTTGATGTCTAACTGATCTATAAATATATGGTAATGAAGACAGAAACAAACAGAAAGGTTTTGGGAGGTACACCCCGTATATTGCTACAATGCAGTAATTCAATTAAGTGCAAGAGAGTAATCATAAAAGACAAAAACAGTGACTGAATTGGAGAGTGGAGGTGCAGGGCAGGAAGAGGTGAGTTGTTAGTTCTGAGTGAGGTCTGTAGGAGGGTATGGTCTGGGAACAGAAGTGGTTAGAGTTCTAGTTGGGCTTTCCTTCTGGTGGTTGTGGAAGAGGAAGAAAAAGTGAAGCCATTAGACTGCCTCCCATGCACCCACATGTGACAATATATATATATATATATATATATATATATATATATATATATATATATATATATATATATATATATATATATATATATATATATAGTGAAAAGCATGCCCCCGACCACAGACAGACAGACACCAGAATGTCCAAAATACACACGTTTATTAAACACAATCCCAAAATCACAACAGTCTCAGTCTCTTTTACTTATCTTTTCTCAATAACCTCATCTCCCCTCCTCACAAGCTTCATCTCCTTCCTGCCAACTCTGGCTCACTTTCTGGAGGGATGCGGCCCCTTTTATAGTGACTCGGATGGGCTCCAGGTGCTCGTTCTGACATCACTTCCTGGTGTGGCGGAAGTGTCAGGAGGGCAACCGGAAGCACTCCGGGTGTCCTTGGAATTTCTTCCGGCAGCACTTCCTGGTGTGGCGGAAGTGCTGCCATCCAGGGTTCCAACCATGTCCGGGCACCCCCTGGCGGTAAGTCCGTCCTCGCAGAGGGTTGAGCTTTGCAGCTCCGTGACCCCCATGCATTCCAGGGAGGTCCCATTTCCGGTCCCCTGCTTCTTCCGGGGTCCCGGCGGGGACATGTCCCTGGGGATCTATGACAATATATATATATGTATTGTAACAAAGGCACTATATAGGCGCCGACCCGACACAGACTGACACCGGAGGCACGTATAAAAGCTGATTAACTTTTATTTTTCTTCACCTGTGGGGCAAGTCTTCCCTGTGTTGCACAGGCAGTACACAGTCACAAAAGCACCACAAGCACTACACAAAACACACTGGTTTCCACTACCACCCCTCCTGACTCAGGCTCCTTGAGTAGTGGTTGCTGGCTCCTTTTTATAAGGCACCCGGAAGTGCTCCAGGTGCTTGATTGCAGAGTTTTGGCTGCACTTCCGGGTGTGGCAAAAACACTGCCCATAAGGGCTCAGGAGCTCCAGCTGCAGCACCCCCTGGTGGCGCCTGTGGGACCCAATAGGGCTGCACCAAACTCCAACTCCCATGAAGCTCTGCGGGAATCCAACGACATGTATCTTTTTTGACTATTAGATAATGCTCCATTATAATTAAGATAGGAAGGGAGGATGCCACCCAGTGTCCTTGCACTACTAGCACTAAGGCAGGCTGTGGTATTAGCCGTGACTGTAAATCTGAAATCCCAGACAGGTGTTTTTCCTTTCTGTGCACACCTGCAGCATTTCTATTATATACCTCTCAAGCTCTGTCCCACACTTCTGTTGTTTTGATAGACTGTTCTCACGGAGTTCCAAAAATCCACCTCATCCTCACTTCCTCCTTCTGACTACACTTTACATCTCTTTGAACTCAAACAGTGTGGTCTGGTGTTGAAAGAATTACATTAGTAAGTTAACATCTCACTGCAAATCACATCCCATGCATCTCTTCTATTACATCCATGAACTTCCTCCTCCACTGCACTGGTCTACACACTACACATTCCAGCGAGCCCCGCTGATCACTGCCGGTCAGCAGAGTGGCAACACAAACACAAGTTCCCAGGATTAGATGCTATATCTGGCTCAGTGTGTGACTCGCTTTACCCACCCTCTGTTCCAGTCGTAAGGACCCAGTCATCAAAGGAAACTAAAAGTCAGAAAAGTGCTGCTGATATCAGTTACATTTTGTACTTCTTCGTTCTTCATGCTACACCTCTTTACAACTGCAAGTCACATAAGAAATAAGCACTTCAGAGAATTTCACTCATCTGCAGAAAAACAAACCAGCCAGTATAAATAGATGTGATTATTAGTGGGCATCAGAATGATTCACAGATATCTTCAAATTAATAAAACAAAGAAAAGGCAGGGATGGGGAATGAGGATATATCAGGACTGTCTTAAAAAAGCTGGGGTCACTTTTTTATGTAGTTACCCTCAAATTTTAATGGCCTAACCTGTTCAGCACATCTTAAGAGACCAAATCATCACATAATCACCCATTCGTTATTCATGACACTTGTTACAGCCTGGTGTATGTGCCTAGGGGCACCATATTACATAATAATAATAATTAAAATATATTCTATTTACAGTATATAGTACCTTTCCCATGCTCAAGGCACTTAACATCAAAATAACCAATTCATTGATTGCAGGGAGACATTATAGTACATCATAATGGCCGATTTGTTATTTAAGACACCCAGTCCAACTTGTTATGTGGATCTAGAGTAGCCATACTGGGTCGCAGTTGTTATATATCAGACCTGAAATACTTTCTCTTTCATTGGTTTTGGTTTTGTTTAAATTGTTTATGATGTAGTTTCTGTAATGTTTGTTCATTATTTAGTATTTATGTACTGTATCTTTAAATTTATATATGTGCGTTATGTTCTGTGGGTGGAACCTCAAGAGACAGGACTACCATGATGTCACACAACTGAGGGTCCACTCTTCACTATTATATTTTGTGGATTGTGTATATGGGTATATGTTTGCTTTGGACTGCCTTTTAGGAAGATCAACTTTATTGCCCTTTTGAACATTTTCTTATATTGTTAAATTTTTGTTAATAAATCTATATTTTTATAAAGATTCAATGTTTCCTTTTGTTGAGCCAGACATTTATGGTTATCTTCTCCCTTATGCAACATTTTTGTATATTCAGGACTTTTATAGTGTTTTTGGACTTTCAAAGCCAGCTTCTCATTTTAGGGCCTGCTTGGGCCTCAGCCTACAGGTATCATTTGGAAGGCTGACTGACGTGGATTGAGCCTCTTCTGGGCAGGCTGGTGAAAGTCCTGGCCTGCTTATTCTCTTTTGGAGACCGCGCACCCATTTCACCATGTTCCTGGCACCATTTCACAATAACAATAACCTTTAGCATAAACTGGGTTGCCTGCCAACTAGTATCCTGGGGGAATGTTGCCATCTTCTTCAGATAATGCTTTTCAGTTAAAGCCACTCTCTAACATCAAATCTCTTTACAGGTCTTATCACTCCATAGCCAGACTTTATGTTACTTTTAATGGCAATGTTAAATATTACAGCAGTAAACTTACCCCAAGGACATGGCATGTTGAGTAAGCAAGTTTGGATACACATAGTGCCAACCTCCTCAAAGCAATGCAGTGGAAATATATATTCACATGTAAACCAAAATGAAGTTTAATCGTTGTCCTAAGGTAAACCCCAACTCCCCTGTTTGCAAGTTAACATTTTATTGTGAGGCATTTTATGGAAGCACAGCTTTGATTTAAACATCACGCGACTCATGTTTTCTATCAACCAGTCTTTATTTTGCAGAGTTATCTTACAAAGAAGAAACCATCAGAACATACAAAACTGAGCAGAGGGTATAACTTATACAGAAAATAGCAATGCCCAATACCTCAATGGGCCTACCTACACAGCTCAAGTGCTCACATTGTTAGGTACGATTGTAACGGTCGACCCCTTACCCAGACCAGCCAATACACTACCAAGACTTATTCCTTGGATTACCTGAGGTTTCTTGCTCTAATAATAAGACATACTCCTTACAAGTTGTCTTATTTTTTTCCCAACATGATGAAATAACCAGAAAGAAGTAAAAAGATATGTAAAATCAAACACTGATATATTGGAAAATGAAAAGACAGACAAACATTCAATAATATATATATGTGTATATATATATATATATATTTATATATTTATATATATATATATATATATATATATATATATATATATATATATATATATATATATATATATATTATATATATCAATATATATATATATATATATATATATATATATATATATATATATATATATATATATATATATATATATATATATATATATGTGCACGCAAAACACCACTATCACCACCTGTGACTAATTATTATATGAGACATGAATATACAATATTTACATTAACCTTCCCATGCCCCTAAACAATAAACAAAAGCATGTAACACAAATACAAACACAGATTAGATAAACACAGCATTTGAAAATATGGTGCAAAATGAGTCCAAAATAAACTCCGGCGGTATTGAAACTGGCTGTAGTGATATTGTGCTCCTTCCCAACAACAAAACGACCTCACAGTAAAAGTCCTGGCAATGGCTGGAATGAATTTGAACCCCGGGGTTATCAGCTCTGGCTGTCGTGATGTAGAATCGGATGTTGAAAAAAGCAAGCAGTGGACTAAAGCAATGATCTGCAGTTGATAAATGGGTGGTTAAATTGTCTTCTTTTCCTTTCTTTCTTTCTTTCTTTCTTTCTTTCTTTCTTTCTTTCTTTCTTTCTTTCTTTCTTTCTTTCTTTCTTTCTTTCTTTCTTTCTTTCTCTCTCTCCTTTTCACCTTCGCTCCTCTTTTTTAAATACAGAATGTCCCGGATGTATCTGATGAGTCTCCATCTCTCTCTCCATCATCCTTCCCCTCTGAACTTACGGGAGCAACATTCACTGACGCACATATAACGGACAATAAATGGGACAATGAAAACAAAACACACTCAGCACAAATATAGAACATACTATTATTACGTAGCCCCACTACACGGTTACTTGTCCACTTACTATACCTCAGACATCCTTCTCTCTTTCAATATCCAGGCTCTCTTCTTACTCTGAGTGGAGCTTTTGCCATCCCTATAATCCTGACTCCAAATCTATAACAAACTGACTAGGATGAGCTTTTAAGCCACAGTCAGGGTCTATTTCCAGGAATATCCCAGAAATCACCTCCAGGGTCAGTAATGGCATCAGGAACTCCAGGAGCCATACTCATTTATTTTTTATTGACTGTGGAAACATTTTACGTTTTAAAAAAATGATTAATTCTTTGCCCACATTCTATAGTTTTTCGACCCAGTAAAATAAGACTGTTTGAACTCTATATAATATATGGACGATTGTTTGAACTTGGAGAGTGACAGAGGTTGTAAGTCCTTGTATATATTTTTATTCACACCATAGAGCTTTACTGTGTATGGTAGGAAAAAAGGCCAAAATTGCTGACTTCATCCTTGTGTCTTTTCTTTGAAACATGTAATATATTTTTCCTGGCTTGGAAAAGTTGTCTTGTAACTGTCCTTTTTCAGTTATATAAATACTGTATATATAATTTTCTCACGACTAAGGATTTGTACACATATTTATCCATTCAGTATTTTTAATGTGAACTCTTATGCTGTAACAGTACATTTCCAAAGTTAAAATAAATCATTCCCTGTAAATATTACTGTAGATGAATACTTTTGCACAACACTGTGAATTTCCCCCTGGGATTAATAAAGTATCTATCTATCTATCTATCTATCTATCTATCTATCTATCTATCTATCTATCTATCTATCTATCTATCTATCTATCTATCTATCTACACTGTATATATATATATATATATATATATATATATATATATATATATATATATATATATATATATATATATATATCCATCCATCCATTAACCAAACCACTATATCCTAACTACACTGCAGGGCACACACACACACACACACACCAAGCACACACTAGGGACAATTTAGGATCGGCAATACACCTGATCTGCATGTCTTTGGACTGTGGGAGGAAACCAGAGTACCCAGAGGAAACCCACGCAGACACGGGGAGAACATGCAAACTCCAAGCAGGGAGGACCCGGAAAGTGAACCCGAGTCTCCTAACTGCAAGGCAGCAGCGCTACCCACTGCTATATATAGTGTTGTATTATATTGTTGTAGTATATATATATATATATATATATATATATATATATATATATATATATATATATATATATATATATATATATATATATATATATATATATATATATATGTATATATATTGTGACAGATGCCCGGGGCCCATGCCTGCCCGGGATGCCCCTTCACCACATCTGCCAGGAGGACAAGGGTGGGAAGCCCAATATCTCCCCCTGGACGCTAGATGGCAGCATCCCTGGGTTGCAGCGGTGCCTCGGACTCCCCCAGGGCTTCATGGGGGTTGGAGTTCTGTGCAGCTCTGTGGGGTTCCGCAGGCACCACCAAGGGGTGTTGCAACAGGAGCGGCTGGCCCCTTTTGGGCACTGGTTTCACCTTACCTGGAAGTGCAGCCAGATGTCACTAATCAATCACCTGGAGCACTTCCAGGTGCCTGATAAAAGGGCGCCAGCAACCACCACTCAGAGGCCAGAGTCGGGTGGAGGTGGACAAAGCTTGCTGAGGAGGAGTGGTGGTGAAAGACAGGAGAGAAAGAGTGCTTAGTGTACTGAGCTTTATTTGGAAATGTGTTGTGGCTGGAGGGATTACGGGGAAGACGTGCCCTCCACTCAAAACGGTAAATTTGGGAGGCAAATGGTATCAAACCGGTGACTTCTTGATTGGGAGTCAGCAGTACTTACCGCTGCACCACACAAGCTGTTGTATCAGCAGCCTACCATAACCTACTTTCTTTTACTTTGGTTATATTCTTGAATAAAAGTGGACTTGTTTTGTTATACTTGTACCTTTTGTGAAAGTGGTTATTTGATATTTGCACTTCAGGCTTCACACATTATACACTCCATGTCTACATTGTGTCAATTATTACTAAAACATGAAAAATGTTTCTGTTTTAGCGATGTGTTTACATAGATCGTTGTAGACACGGAACACACATGAAATGTATGTATTCCAAATGACGATACATTATTTACCCTCTACAGCTCCAGGTACTTCACTCCAAGATAAACAATGACCACTGAGAACCTTCTTTGCAAATTGAACTGTGGCAGTGGGCAGGGGGATGGGATAGTAGGCTGCTTTCTGCTTGTGTTGATTGACAAAAGACACTGATGGAGAGGTGCGAATGAATTTAAGGTGGGCCGGTATTACGAGTTTATTCGTAGGCTTTGAAAATTCTAGTGATAAATGACATCATGATTGGGGAACTGCTCATTTTTATGTAATCTGTGGTGGAAGTGGCATAGCTGACTCTGGGCAATATGGGCGGAGCTAGATATCCTCAATATTTTTCTCTGCACTGAGACAAAAAGAGATGATATGGTTAGTGTCACTGCCCCCTCCTTGTCCTGGGGTGGTATTGCTTACTACTGCTTACTGATGTCGGTCCCCAAGCAAGCATGTGTGCCACCAGATATATGCATATATATATTGTCACATGCGTGTGCCTGGAAGACGGATTAAGAGCTCTGCTGATAGTAATTACCCATCACATCAGGGTTTAGCATTGTGTTCTAATGAATTCTCTCTTCCTCCCTCTTCAGAATGGAAGATTGACAGTCATTCCTCCAGTAACGTCACTTCTGTTTTTCTCCCTCCTGGACCCGACTCTTCCTGCCTGGAACCCATATGACCATAAGTATGGCCATTTTGAGGCAGCTCAGTTTTGGGCTCCTGTCTGAAAAGACGCTATCTGCAACTTGCTGCTTGTTTTTCACTGCACTTTTCTTTCAATTATAGGAGGTCACCTGCGTGGTGCCCCAACCCTTTGAGGTTTTTTGTCTCCTCTTTACTATTCTATTCCCTCTATACTACTATTTCTTGATAGTGTGTGTGTATTTATCTTGATGGAAACTGGGCACCAGAGAGCTCCAAACACAAATACATCAGACAGTCCCAGGTTCAAATAAACGGTGTGTTTATTACGCAGTACCTCCAAATTGACACACAAAAGACAAGCACAAATAATCTCTCCTCTCTCCACTCCTTAAATTTGCGTGCTGCCTTCCTACCTCCCAGCTCTGACTCACCTGGTCATGGGAGTGCAGTTCCTTTAATTGACCCGAGAGTACCTCTTGTGCCAGGGCTATTGCCCATTGGAAGTACTTTCCGATCATTCGGAAGTCCTGTATAATAAGGAGTATATCTCTCTGCAGCGCCTTCATGTGGTACTACAACTCCTAAATGGGCACCAATATGGAGAACTGCTGCCATCTAGCGCCTGGGTGGAGGAATAAACACCCCTCAGAGACAGTCCTTCTCTGTCTTCTTTTATATTTTATCTCAGCCAGGGGAAGTGTTACACATGTGCCCGGTTGGAATGCCTGTCCATTTATCTGGGGCTTCCCAGTCCGGATAAGGAACCTTTTTCTTCCACTAGGGAAGCCTTGTCCAGGTGCAACCTCCTTCCCTCTCCCAACCGGGATGCCTTTCTGTCCATTAGGAGCCTCCCGACCAGGTAAGAAATCTTCCTGTCTCCCTGCCGGGGTGCCCGTCCATCCCGTGTGCCACCTACAATATATTATTTAATCATTAGAAATTTAGCATTGGTGTAGATTTTAGCAGTCTTAAATGTCCGTAAAGCTAAAGCAAAACAAAATGTGGCAATCACCCCATACAATCTGGATCAATATCAGTTCTTCTTGCTATACGTCTAGACACCCAATATGTTAAGATATCTTGTGGCACTTGCAGTCCTGCATTGAGCTGATAGGTCTTTGTTTTGGCATGGTCTTTTGATGGATGCTGATAGAAGAAAAGAAGCTGATGTGCTTTATATTTATACTGGCCTTTTCTTTTGTAATGTACCCCCAAGGGCCAATCAGTGCTCTGGCTTCATGCCTCTGGACCAAACCTAGCTAGGCACAACCTATGTTATCAAATCTTCTAACAATTAGCCTTCCATCCATGGTAATGGACAAAGGGTTAAGATGTTTCTTTTTTCTTTGCAGACTCCAGCCTGTGATTAATGTGTCGGTGTAGATGACTCCAGGCTCCTCTTTTAGCTGATTCTAACCTGTTATTTGGTGAGCACAGCAAGCCAACAAGTTCTTATTTTATATTAACTAAAATAACAGTGCAAAGTTTCTTTTAAACCTTAAAGGTTTTCTTTACTACATAATTTACCACTGTGAGAATACCAGTAAAATAGCCTATTACAATAAATGAAAGATGATACACCAATCAACCGTTCAAAGTCCAACCCCATATCCCTCCAAATAATTGAAAAAGGATCAGGCAGAAAAAGTTAGACCATGTTCACACTACTAGATTTTCATTTAAAAATGCACACAGTTTCTATTTTCAACATTTATCCACCCTAAAAAAAATTTTAAACCCAGGGAAAAACAGAATTCTGAAAACACCACCTCAGTGTCATAATGTGGATGTGTGAAAATGCATATTCACCCTCTGATTTGTTCTTTCTTGTTACATGGCCCTTCCCTGACTGGATCTTGCTCATTGCAATGTCTCGTTACAAAGTCTCATTCCCTTATTAGTCATGAAAGAAAACCATATTCCAACATCATGAAAATTGAACAGCTGTTCTCAATAGTGTTTATTATGTTGCTTAACTGGATTCATCAAAATTGTATTTTAAGTATGAATGCTGCATACATGTGCAAAAGGCAAATAATTTACCAATTACAACAATTTTGTGATAAATTCCATACACAGTTTAGGCTGAATTTCTGCATCATATGTGTTTTTCGTAAATGATGTGAAAAGGCTGCTATAGACGGAGATTGGTTGGGTTTAAAAATGTAATTTTCTAAATGAAAACATAGTAGTGTGGACGTAGCCTTAAGCACTGAGAATGTGCCCCACCTAACTGACCTGAGAAATTGCATTTAAGTACATAACCTCCAGGTCATATACTTCCAGGGATATGGCCATGAGATGATCATCTATAGCAGCTTACAATTAGTTTAGTTTAGGTGCCATGTAGCTTGATCAAAAGTTTTTTCAATTGAACACATAAGTAGATTTGAAACAGAAAAAAGTCACAATTGTAGAAAGGGCCATGAGGAAGATTAGTTCCCTTGCTTGTCTGCACCCATTGTTTTATTTGTCAAATACAGGAGGTCTAATCGTCTGACTGAATTTCAGAGAAGGAACAGATCGGTAATGTAAATTATGATAGAGAAACAACCAATTGGAACATGCTTTGTCAATAAGGGGAGGGGTCTAGGCATAAACAGTTAAAACTATAGTGATGGCAGAAAAAGAAAGGAGAGCAGTTTTAGAAGAAGGCAACAGTCTATCTTAAGATGGCTAGGGTGCAGTGTTTCAGGATTCTTTCAATATTTTCGAAAGAAGCTTGCCTGCATAATCCCTACCAGTAGAGCGAACTGTTTTCAATTCTTTATTATTTGGAAGGATACGTCTCATCACACTGCCTAGACCTCTCCATTATTTCAGTTTTTCAAATAAATGGCTTATCTTCAAACTGTTCTGTATAATGTGGGGTCACTTTGTAAGTGTTATGTATTGAGAATGGCGTAGCTCAAAGTGTATTTGTTGTACTATCCATTATTTAATTTTCATTGTTGCAACTTAAACATATAGTATTGACTCCTTTTGTAATTTCATTGTGTGGTGTGGCCCGTATGGTGTGAGGTCAGCAGAGGAGCAGTGTTAGCCACCCATTCTCCTTGTTATTTATTTTTATTTATAATCATATTGTCCAGGATTTGGTACAACATACATGCCATCAGTATCACAATGGGATGCATATTTATGTTCGATACATTGTTTGCAGTTTTGTAACTAATTGCCAAATGAAATGATGAGTCAAAGTTTTCTTTGTTTCTGAGGTGATCCTGAACTGTACCTTGCTGTCCTGCTCCAGTCAAGAGAAGACATTTGTAAGAGCCAGTCATAGAAAGTTAGTGGTAATGTTGACTTCACATCTAATTTCAACAGAATATCAGTTTCTCTTAGTTACTTAGATTATGGTATAGTCTTTTGCCCCCTGTAAGTTAACATGAAATAGAACTTTCTTTGCTATATCTGTAAAACTGAGTGTTAATTAAACCAGTTGTCTCTCTGCTAGCTTGGACTGTTAGATAAGTTTGCAAATAGGAGATTGGCATACAGTTTTCTGACCATGTTTATTGTGTTGATATGAACATTTGAAAGTACGACTCTATGACCAAACTTAGAGAAATATGAAGCAAGATAAACTAAGCCTTAAACATAACTTTCTTTAAACAAGATTTTTTCTTTTCCTTGTGATATCGATTTTTTTCTATTTTTGTGTGATCTGTTTTGCTTTAAATTTTACTAAAACCTCTAAAACGAAGATACTTGGTTTGTAGAATTATTTGAACATGCGTCACTATTGCCTGAACGGTCCTATGAAGCAAGCTATAAGCTGCAGAACTTTGGTAATTTTGGATGTATGCAGCTAAAACATTCCTTACATTATTTTTTGCTTTGGCTTGTTATAATTGGTCATTAAGTCTAGCAGTTCCAGTTGAGGCAACATCACACTTCCCACTAAAGTTCTTCAGTCCCACTATAGTTCTTCATAAGTATACTGCAAAAAAATTAAAGGAGCACTTTTTAATCAGAGTATAGCATCAAGTCATTGAAACATCTGGGCTATTGATCTGATCAGTTAAGTAACAGAGGGGGTTGATGTTGTTGGTGTTAATGAAATTAACAACAGGTGCACTAGAGGGGCAACAATGAGTCGACCCCCAAAAAAGCAATGGTTTCACAGGTGGAGGCCAGTGACATTTTTCTGACTGTTTTTTCACTAGTTTTGCATTTGGCTACAGTCAGTGTCACTACTGGTAGCATGAGGCTATACCTGGACCCTAGAGAGGTTGCACAGATAGTCCAACTTTTCCAGGATGGAACATCAATACGTGCCATTGCCAGAAGGTTTGCTATGTCTCCCAGCACAGTCTCAAGGGCATGGAGGAGATTCCAGGAGACAGGCAGTTACTCTTGGAGAGCTGGACAGGGCCGTAGAAGGTCCTTAACCCATCAGCAGGACTGGTATCTGCTCCTTTGGGCAAGGAGGAACAGGATGAGCACTGCCAGAGCCCTACAAAATGACCTTCAGCAGGCCTCTGGTGTGACTGTCTGTTATAAAACAATCAGAAACAGACTTCATGAGTGTGGCCTTAGGGACCGACATCCTCTAGTGGGCCCTGTGTTCACTGCCCAGCACCGTGAAGCTCGATTGGCATTAGCCATAGAATGCCAGAATTGGCAGGTCCACCACTGGCGTCCTGTGCTTTTCACAGATGAGAGCAGGTTCACCCTGAGCACATGTGACAGACGTGAAAGGGTCTGGAGAAGCCATGGAGAACGTTATGCTGCCTGTAACATTGTTCAGCATGACTGGTTTGGTGGTGGATCAGTGATGGTCTGATGAGGCATATCCAAGGAGGGACTCACAGACCTCTACAGGCTAGACAACTGCATCTTGACTGCCATTAGGTATCAGGATGAAATCCTTGCACCCAATGTCAGACCCTATGCTGGTGCAGTGGGTCCTGGGTTCCTCCTGGTGCATGACAATGCCCTGCCTCATGTGGCGAGAGTATGCAGGCAGTTCCTGGAGGATGAAGGAATTGATACCATTGACTGGCCCCCACGCTCGCTTGATCTA
Organism: Erpetoichthys calabaricus; assembly: GCF_900747795.2. Classification (NCBI taxonomy): domain Eukaryota; kingdom Metazoa; phylum Chordata; class Cladistia; order Polypteriformes; family Polypteridae; genus Erpetoichthys; species Erpetoichthys calabaricus. The sequence continues at coordinate 113,452,136 of NC_041406.2, read as the reverse complement.
AATCCAATAGAACACCTTTGGGACATTATGTTTCTGTCCATCCGATGCCACCAGGTTGCACCTCAGACTGTCCAGGAGCTCAGTGATGCCCTGGTCCAAATCTGGGAGGAGATCCCTCAGGACACCATCCGTTGTCTCATTAGGACTATGCTCCGACGTTGTCAGGCATGCATACAAGCACGTGGGGGCCATACAAACTATTGAGTACGAGTTTGAGTTGCTGCAATGAAATTTCAGCAAAATGGACTAGCCTACCGCATCATTTTTTCACTTTCATTTTCGGGGTGTCTTTGAATTCAGCCCAATGTAGGTTGATACTTTTCATTTCCATCAAACAATGTGGCATCCTTTCATTCCTAACACATTTCCCAGTCCATATCAGTATAGATATCCAGCATGATTTTTTTCCCATTGAGATCTGATGTGTTTTCAAAGTGTTCCTTTAATTGTTATGAGCAGTTTATATATGTGTTATTATCAAGAGTATCTTTCAGACAGTTTGTGTAAATAATCTTGTCCTAGACAAAAGAACCACTGACAGCATGCTTCTTCAAACAGGAATTTGCAATAATAAACAAATGTATACTTGTTAGAAAACAAAAAGCTGTTTTATTTTATTGTTAAAAATGCTTTCGATAAATGGCTGTCTGTCCAGGTGAACTAGCACTCCTATTTTGTTTATCATCCTTAGACCAATCATTGTCTATTTATAGTCTTATCAGATACCTGTCTAATGAGTCCTATAAAATTAGTTTTGTACGGAGGTTGTGAGTTTGTGCATCCACATTAGGTCAATTGCTGATTCCTAACTGGCCTCACATGAATATTCGTGTGTGTGAGTAAGGCCTGCATGGCACTGGCACCTCATCCAGAGGATGCTGCTACCCTTTGGCCACTGCTGTCAGAACAGACCCCAGCCTCATGCAACACTGCAACACTATGAACTGGATTAAGCAAATCTGAGAATGTTTTATTGTTAAGTTATAGGACTTGAATTATAACCAGTAGAATTCTTTTCATAAATAGTCGAACACCAAATGAATCAAAAATGTACTTTTGTCATTTATTTCATACTAGCCAACCCGCAGCGTACCATACACCGCATAATCAGGCCGCTTTTTTAATGATTTTTAAGCACAGGGAAAAAATTAACATTTGAAAAATCCGGAGGAGAGGGGAAGGACGTCCATTACGCCCCATCCGTCATGCTAGTCTGCTGATTTCTCGTTCAGTAACCTGTGAGTAGTGATGGGCGGGGTGAAGCCTCACGAAGCATCAACACGTTTGAAGCAATTGTGTCGGAAATCGTATCGAAGCTTCGAAGCATTTGACACTCACCTCTCTCGTGACACCTCCTGGCCATTTTCATTAACGTTACAGAAACTTATGATACACTTCAATGACGTCTGTTAAAAGTCGTATTGCTTTTATTTTTTCGTAGCTACAGACTGACAACGAAGAGAAGGGTTCGTCAGCAGCTTGTAGTGTGTGATGTCTAAAAAATATAAATATAACTAACGCCGACAGGCAGAATGCACTATACGATAGCAAGAGTTAAACAAAATAAGACGCCTCACCTCATGCATTCCCGGCTCTTTCAATTAGTATTTACTTTTGCACTGTATCATTATAATCGCTCCTGTTATTAGTATTATAATTAACCCTGATCTTTTCTTGAGATCACATTTAATAGCCTTAAATGTTTTCTTTGGTCTGTCTTAATTAAAACGGAGTAGACAGAAAATAAAGGTTTATCCCTGTACTTTGCCATGATATAGGTAAGCACATTTGAGAAAGAAAATGTGAAATCCTTAAATCACAGATGTCATTATTCGATCAAGTATTAAAATCTGCAGTGCTTCGAAAGCTCGACACAGTGTCGAAACCTGAGTATCGAGCGGCACATCACTACCTGTGAGTCACGTAGAGTTTTCATTGTTGTTTGCGATTCTGGCCGCATTTCGCGTACTGAGTTGTTCCGGAGTCACAGTTGAGAAACAGTTTTTTAATGTCTTTTAAGCACAGGGGAAAAAATGAACATGTGGCCCGGTGAATTCTTTAACTGCCTTGTGGCGCTGTAGTAGTACGGATGCTTTGCAGTAAGGAGACAATGGAAGATTGTGGGTTTGCTTCGTGGTTCCTCCCTGTGTGGATAGCAAATTATCCGCGACAAACAAACTGTTTTACACGCTGCAAAACAATCCGCGCCGCTTTTTCAATGTTTTTTAAGCAGAGGGAAAAAAATGAACATTTGCAAAATCCGTAACGCTGCTTTCAGTAAGTACAATGCACACGCGTTTAATTTGTCAGCCACTTTTTGCCAGCTGTCTTTTATGGTTTGGGCCGCTTTTGCAGTGTCACCTCTTGTGTATATTATATCTTGAAATCCTTCGAGTTGCTAATTAACTAACTAACACCCACCCACTCAGCTTGTGTGAAAAAAATGCGCCCGTTCTTTCATCATTTTGTTGCAGCCTATCAAAGACTTGCTGATCATGTTTTGTAGACTCAATATATATTGGCTTTTCACTCAGCGCGAGGGCGTGCATTCATCTCGGATTATTACATCTTGCTAGACTAATCTGCTACACGGCTGCGTTTGAAAAACCGACTTATCCCGGATGAGTTTCACCGGCATTAATGATTAGGAATCTGGTTGGAACAAAACCCTGTAGCCACAGGGGTTCACCAGGACCGAGTTTGGCAAACACTGCTGAACACAGGCGAAACCGACTCAGGTGAGGAGTGGGGGCGGGCAAAGTGGTTGCAGCTATTGATTATTCAGTGTTGTTTGCCTGGGTGTCTGATCTGCTCAACAGGATTATAAATAAAAGGAAAACAATGTGAAGTCAATGTCACAGGTGATCCTGTGGTATAGCGGGTCCACAGCTCCCCTTCAAAAGCCCATTTTTAAATAAATAATCATCGCACTCACCAGTGTAGCGAGGGGCGTGGAAGTGTGGCTGAAACGGTTTCCGGGTAGACTCGTGCTTCGGGCATTTCTCCCCTGTGCAGTGTGTGAGCGAGCGAGTGAGGAGAGAGAGAGAAAGTCGGTACGTTAGAGTGAGCGAGAGGAGGCTTGAAGGCAATGTGTTCCTGTGGTATAGCGGGTCCATAGCTCACCTTCAAAAGGCCATTTTTAATCAGGCGACTGACAGTAGTGGAGTCAGGCACAGAGAAGGTCAGCTGCAGAGAGAGCGTCTCGACTGTTGCAGGGCCTGAAGCAGGTGAGACGCTAATGAAAAAGAGGCACAGGGCTTATTGGTTTTTAAAGACTGCTTCCTTCATTGTGTTTTAACTTCAGTTTTAAAGGATTGCGCGTCTCTCTCTTGCACTGCCTGTGTGTGCCTCTGTCTCTCTGTGGCGCTGCCTCTGTGTGTGTGCGTGGTAATCTCTCTCGCGCGCTGCCTGTGTGTGCGCTTGTCTCTCTCTGGCGTTGCCTCTGTGTGTGTGCGCGTCTCTCTCTCTCTCTTGCGCTGCCTGTGTATGCCTCTGTCTCTCTCTGGCGTTGCCTCTGTGTGTGTGCGCGGCTCTCTCTCTCGCACTGCCACTGTGTGTGCCTCTGTCGCTGCCTGTGTGTGCGCGCGGCTCTCTCTCTCGCGCTGCCTGTGTGTGAACCAAGATTCCACTGAGGTTGACTAATGAAAAGTCAACGTGGCTCAGAGCTGCAAGTGGACTGTGGCACAGACAAACAGAAATGACGGCATGTTTTTCAAGGCGTCGTGTCCGAGTTGGTGGGCGTGGCTGTGATTTTTTCATCGTATCCAATGGTCTAAGAGTTGGTGGGCGTGGCTCCTTCCTGCATGCGCCATTGGCGTCTTACTTGTCGGCGGTTTAGTGAATCCACGCCCCTTCCGGCGTGCTTTCCATGGTTGGCTACTTGTCTTCTGGCTTAGTGAATTATAAATATAGATACAGTAAGTAGACTGTTCCTATTTCATCATCTCCAAAACCTCCAATCAAGTTCCTTGTGACTTTGTAGTTGTTCTTCTGGTCTACCCTGCAAGAAATGAAAAACAAACTGCAGAAAAAAAGATTCTTATTTGTGTGTGTGTGTGCGTGTGTGTGTGCGTGTGTGCGTGTGTGTGTGTGTGTGTGTGTGTGTGTGTGTGTGTGTGTGTGTGTGTGTGTGTGTGTGTGTGTATGTGTGTGTGGAGAAATACATATGTGTAAGGAGGGCGATTAAGCATTTGTCAAATCAGTGAGCAATCAGAGCAATCTGCACCTAAGGGAGAGCTCTTGGTGTCAATGATGGTTTACAGATATTTACCCAACATTAGATACTGGCCTCTTGCTGGCAGCACACAGATCTATTGGTCTGAAAATGAGAAACAAATGTAAGAAGAATAGAATTCAAACAGGCTGAAATACAGAGTACTAATCGGTAGGTAATTTCCTGTAATGGCTATAAAAGCAAAAGTAAAGCGAGGGATTGGTCTTTAAAACAATCATTAGAGATTAATGCCATGAAATCAACTGCTCCTGCCCAATTGTCATGAACATCCTTTAGCTGAGTGCACAAGCTGAAATGATGGGAGGAAGGATTTATTAGCAGGCCAAAAAGAAAAATTGGAACAAAATCATTGGAGGCTAATTTTTACTGGTATTACTTACTTGTCTGCAGCCCTAAAGATCTCTCCTACATGTACATGCTAGACATAATACAGTGCAAAAGTTTTGTGAAAAAATGCTGTACAGTAGAATAATAACATCATACATATTTTTTATTTTTCAAGAAATAATAATTCAGTAAATTAAAAAAAAACATACAGTAAATGAAATGAATGTTTGGTGTGGGTGCCATTTGCCAATTCCTTTATGTCCACTGTCATGCAGTTTTTGATGGCATTTGCCACAATCCCACTGAAGACTTTGGCTGTCTTTTTCTAGTCCCAGTGTGTCCTGATGACATGCAAATGAGGACTCTGTGGAAACCATACCATCTGTTCTAGAATTCCTTGGTCCTCTTTTTTGCTACAGGTAGTTTATGATTTTGACAGTTTGTTTGTGACCACTGTCATGCTGCACAATGAAGTTGGGGCCAATCAGATGCCACCATAATGGTATTGAACAATGCATAAGAATCTTCCTATACTTATCAGCAATGAGGGGGCCATTATTTTTGATCAAATCACCAATCTCATAGAAATGCAGGTCCAAACCTGCAGGGAACCTCGACTGTCCTTTATTGTTACCTGCAGACATTGTTCACAAGCTTTTTGGGCATATATATACTGTAGCAGATATAGCGTTTGTCCACCTCTCGAACCCTCAGGTACCACTCTTGACACGAGGTAAAAGTACAACTAATATTATTTTTATTATTATACAGTGCACCAAGCACTACCCACACCACACTACTCATATACAATAAACTCTCTCAAATAACCAATCCTCCACTCCCAGACACTTCGCCCTCCTACCTCCCAGCTCAGCTCAAATGTCTGGGCTTACCCATAGTCCTTTTATAGCTCCTGACCCGGAAGTGGTTCTAAGCACAACCCACAAGTCCATTTCCTTCCGGGTCAGGGCAAACAGTCCTCTTCTTCATCCTGGGAGCACGTCGCTTCCTCCAGTCACGTGACTGACACGCACTCCCGGGTTATAGGGCATGCAAGAGCCCACTAGCCCTCCTACAGCGACTCCTGGCGGCCCCCAAGGTATCCAGCAGGGCTGTGTCACAACACTACAAAGTTCATGAGGCCCTGCTGGAACTCGGGGCACGAATATGCTGTCCGGAGGGCTCCTCCTAGCGGCCTGGGGGTGGCGACCGGAGTCCATAGCTGGTTGTCCATCACAGTCCCTCCCCCTTAGCGACGACCAGTGGGGCGGAGCGTTGATTCCCGCGAGGGACGTCCTCCTCCAGGAGGACGCGAGATCCGGGCCGTGGTTCTGCTGTCTAGATCCCCCAGCGAACCTTGGGGGAACGGTGTATCTGAAATTCCACCACTCCCCTTTCCTCCGGGGACAACTACGCCACACGTGGCCCGGTTGCTGGCAGTTGTAGCACCGCCGACGTCCTCCTGTTGGCTTCTCTTCCCGAGACCGGAAACACCTCGGGAATTCCATCAGCTCTACCCTGTCCTCTGCCAAGGAGGGTTTAACGGCCGCTTTGCTGCTCTCTGCCCTTTTCTTTATTTTGTTAGGAGACCCTCTTTTTAATTCGGGGATCTCCTGCTTTCTCTGGGGCTTGTGCACAGCGTGAGGCTCTCTATGGCAAAGAGAGAGCCTCTTTGCTGTTTGCACACCCGTTGTCCTATGTAAACTCGGAGGCGGCGTCATTAGTACCGTATCGCTCCGGGTAACGGCACTATTCAGTTGCACCGGGGTGATCGGTACTTCCCCCGCCCCTCCGGTAACCAACGGCAACCCCCTTATCATGCGGGTCGGGCTCTTACGGTCTGCGTTATCCCGGAGCGGCGTCTGATACCGCCGCCCCGGTTCTATCGGATCGCTGCCCAACCCCTCCGTCATCGTACCACATTCCAATGTCAGGATCACAGTGCTTTGGCAGCCGCTACTTATTAAATGCGGTGCCGATTCACACTGCTTCCCCTTATGATACGGCGCAGATTTCACTCACCTGCACCGCCGAATCAATCGAGGCCGGGGCTTCACGGCCTAAACGCCGCAGGTATACACGCAGTCTCCTCAGCGGCGCTTTGACCGTGGCTCCCAGCTCCTCCAACCGTCTCGTCAGGTCCTCGATCCCCTGAAAGAAACCCATTACGGGGTCGAGTACCTCTTCGAGATCCCGTACAGTCATATAGTTCATTAATTCGGCTGGAGGCAAGGTAGCTTCCGCGTTCCCCTTACCTTCCAGCCGGGAGCCAATGGACACGTCTGCATCTGGCACGTGTTCTGCTGATGAGCGCAAGGGCTCCTGGGACATGGAGTCCTTAGAGGAATGGGTAGCCTCCCGCGGCTGGCTGCGGTCTGCCTTTTTAACTTTGCCTGCAGACACTACAGTCACTTCCCGCCCCTCTTTGCCTTTATTAAATGCTGGCGCTGCTTCGCTCGCCGCCCCCTTCCCTTTCAGGGAGCTCTGAACCGTCGGGGGAAAACTGACCTCACCGAAGGACCGCTGTTGACCTTCTCTATCCCAGCCTCCATCGCGCGAGGTCACGTGGTCGTTGTCCTCGAATGGGCTGGTAGATTGACGACTCCTAGCCTGGCCTGCCTTCTGTGTACCGCGGCCATCTTGGGGAGGTATGTGGCAGGCATCTGACGCGCTGTCTGCTCTCTGGAGGTAAGTTTCTGCAAAATAGGAAGAAAAACTGCCCGAAACTTCGGGCTTTTTCCCAGCACATACCTCCAGATTTGTTAGCGGTGTCCCCACTTTATTCAGGGTTTTCGGCGCAGCCCCTGGCTGGCAGCGTTCCTGCTGTTGCACCCTTCGGGCTTCTTCAGCCTTTACCAGCTCCCTGTCGCTGGCACACCCAGTCAGGCGAGTCCAGGCCAACTCGTCGTTGGTCATGTTCTTTACCCAGTCGGTGTTGTCCTTCTTTTTCCCCGACTTCTTCCCTATCTCGACCAGGTACGAGGCGAGATTCATCAGCGTCACAGCCTTCTCTGTAGTGGGGGGTGTTTGCACCTCCGCGGTTTCAAGAGGGACCTTCTCAGGGTTCTCTGCCACTACAAAATTTATTTTTCTTGCAGATCCTCTGCCAACGGACGGCCAGAGTATCCTGCCGACTACGCCAGTGTAGCAGCTATAGCGTTTGTCCATCTCTCGAACCCTCAGGTACCACTCTTGACACGAGGTAAAAGTACAACTAATATTATTTTTATTATTATACAGTGCACCAAGCACTACCCACACCACACTACTCATATACAATAAACTCTCTCAAATAACCAATCCTCCACTCCCAAACACTTCGCCCTCCTACCTCCCAGCTCAGCTCAAATGTCTGGGCTTACCCATAGTCCTTTTATAGCTCCTGACCCGGAAGTGGTTCTAAGCACAACCTACAAGTCCATTTCCTTCCGGGTCAGGGCAAACAGTCCTCTTCTTCATCCCGGAAGCACGTCGCTTCCTCCAGTCACGTGACTGACACGCACTCCCGGGTTATAGGGCATGCAAGAGCCCACTAGCCCCCCTACAGCGACTCCTGGCAGCCCCAAGGTATCCAGCAGGGCTGTGTCACAACACTACAAAGTCCATGAGGCCCTGCTGGAACTCGGGGCACGAATATGCTGTCCGGAGGGCTCCTCCTAGCGGCCTGGGGGTGGCGACCGGAGTCCATAGCCGGTCGTCCATCACAATACATATACTACCGGTGAAAACTTTTAGAACACCTCAGTTGTTCCAGTTTTTCTTCAAATTTTATTAGTTGAAATAAACTGAATGACCTACAGTGGTGAAAAGTAAACTGCCAGAGGTTTAAATTTAAAGTTTAGGCCAGCAAAAACTGAAAAAAGGAAATATCAGAATTTTATAAACGGGCATTTTTCAGATAACTGTGCTATGAGCTTCCTATCACGCAAGCTGGTGAACCTCAGAAACCTGTCTTCTGATTGGGTTGTGATCTCTTCCTGTCAGGGTTTCTTCCAGTTACCAATTGCCTTTAGATTGTGTAGGACACCGCACTCACTGGCACTTTGATTTTTTCTGCAATTTCTCTAAATGAAAGGCCTACACTTCTAAAGATAATAACGCTCTGTCTCATTTAATTTGTTAATTGCCATTTCATTGCCATTGCCACAGGAATATTGTCTAAGTAGTAATACAAAAGGTGTAGAATCACAGTCTGCTCCAACTCCGCTTTAAGACAGACAGAGATTTGAAGTAGTCAACAGAAGTTGGGATACTTGTTTGTTTCAACTTTCAAGGCTTAATTTACTTTAATTGCTGTAGAACATCTAAAGGTTATAACCTATTAGTATTCTGATATTTTCTTTTCTTTTCAGTTTTTGCTAACCTAAACTTTAAATTTAAACCTCTGGCATTTTATTGCTTACCCTGTCACCATTTTAGGTCATTCATTGCATTCCAGCTGATTAAATGTGAATAAAAAATGGAAAAACTGACTAACGTTTGACCATTAGTATATATATACTGTATATATATATACAGTGATCCCTCGCTATATCGCGCTTCGCCTTTCGCGGCTTCACTCTATCGCGGATTTTATATATAAGCATATTTAAATATATATCGCAGATTTTTTGCTGGTTCGCGGATTTCTGAGGACAATGGGTCTTTTAATTTCTGGTACATGCTTCCTCAGTTGGTTTGCCCAGTTGATTTCATACAAGGGACGCTATTGGCAGATGGCTGAGAAGCTACCCAACTTACTTTTCTCTTTCTCTCTCTTGCGCTTTCTCTGATCCTGACGTAGGGGGTGTGAGCAGGGGGGCTGTTCGCACACCTAGACGATACGGACGCTCGTCTAAAAATGCTGAAAGATTATCTTCACGTTGCTACCTTCTGTGCAGCTGCTTAGTGAAGCGACATGCTGCACGGTGCTTCGCATACTTAAAAGCTCGAAGGGCACGTATTGATTTTTGCATGTTTGTTTTTCTCTGTCTCTCTCTATCTCTCTCTCTCTCCCTCTCTCCCTGCTCCTGACGGAGGGGGTGTGAGCTGCCGCCTTCAACAGCTTTGTGCCGCGGTGCTTCGCATACTTAAAAGCCAAACAGCCCTATTGATTTGTTTGCTTTCTCTGTCTTTATGACAGTCTCTGCTCCTGACGAGCACTCCTTTGAAGAGGAAGATATGTTTGCATTCTTTTAATTGTGAGACGGAACTGTCATCTTGTCATGGAGCACAGTTTAAACTTTTGAAAAAGAGACAAATGTTTGTTTGCAGTGTTTGAATAACGTTCCTGTCTCTCTACAACCTCCTGTGTTTCTGTGCAAATCTGTGACCCAAGCATGACAATATAAAAATAACCATATAAACATATGGTTTCTACTTCGCGGATTTTCTTATTTCGCGGGTGGCTCTGGAACGCAACCCCCGCGATGGAGGAGGGATTACTGTATATATATATATTAAGATTAAAGGAACACTTTGAAAACACATCAGATCTCAATGGAAAAAAAAATCCTGCTGGATATCTCTACTGATATGGACTGGGTAAAGGGCGAAAGGATTCCACATCATTTGATGGAAATGAAAATTATCAACCTACAGAGGGCTGAATTCAAAGACACCCTGAAAATCAAAATGAAAAAATGATGCAGCAGGCTAGTCCATTTTGATGAAATTTCATTGCAGCAACTTAGAATTGTACTCAATAGCTTATATGGCCCCCACGTGCTCGTATGCATGCCTGACAACGTTGGGGGGGGGGGGGGGGGGGGGGGTGACATGCTCCTAATGAGATGACAGATGGTATCCTGGGGGATATCCTCACAGATCTGGACCAGGGCATCACTGAACTCCTGGACAGTCTGAGGTGCAACCTGGTGGCATCAGATGGCCCGAAACATAATTTCCCAAAGGTGTTCTTTTGGATTTAGGTCAGACGAGTGTGGGGGCCAGTCAATGGTATCAATTCCTTCATCCTCCAGGAACTGCCTGCATACTCTCATCACATTGTCCTGCACCAAGACCCACTGCACTAGCATAGGGTCTGACAATGGGTCCAAGGATTTCATCCCAATACCTAATGGCAGTCAAGGTGCAGTTGTCTAGCCTGTAAAGGTCTGTGTGTCCCTCCATGGATATGCCTCCCTAGACCATCACTGACCCACCACAAAACTGGTCATGCTTAATGATGTTACAGGCAACATAACGTTCTCCACGGCTTCTCCAGACCCTTTCATGTTTGTCACATGTGCTCAGGGTGAACCTGCTCTCATATGTGAAAAGCACAGGGCGCCAGTGGTGGACCTGCCAATTCTGGTATTCTATAGTAAATGCCAATCAAGCTCCACGGTGCTGGGCAGTGAGCACAGTGCCCACTAGAGGACATCAGGCCCTCAGGCCACCCTCATGAAGTCTGCTTCTGATTGTTTGGTCAGAGACATTCACACCAGTGACCTGCTGGATGTCATTTTGTAGGGCTCTGGCAGTGCTCATCCTGTTCCTTTTTGCCCAAAGGAGCAGATACCAGTTCTCCTGATGGGTTAAGGACCTTCTACGACACTGTCCAGCTCTCCTAGAGTAACTGCCTGTCTCCTGGAATCTCCTCTATCCCCTTGAGACTGTCCTGGGAGAAACACAGCAAACTTTCTGGCAATGGCACGTATTGATGTGCCATCCTGCAGAAGCTGGACTATCTGTGCAACCTCTGCATGGTCCAGGTATCGCCTCATGCTACCAGTAGTGACACTGACCATAGCCAAATGTAAAACTAGTGAAAAAACAGTCAGAAAAGATGAGGAGGGAAAAATGTCAGTGGCCTCCACCTGTTAAACATTCCTTTATTGGGTGTTGTCTAATTGTTGCCCCTCTAGTGCACCCATTGTTAACTTCATTAACACCAAAGCAGCTGAAACTGATTAACAACACCCTCTGCTAATGAACTGACCAGACCAACAGCCCAGACGTTTCATTGACTTGATCCTATACTCTGATTAAAAAGTGTTCCTTTCATTTTTTGAGCCTAATATAAATATATATATTTTATATATATATATATATATATATATATATATATATATATGTTGTCACACAGGTCTAAGCTGATAGCAGTGTTCGACATCTTTGGATTTCAAAGGTAAGTAAGCTTGATGCATTTCTCATTTGCTTCACTAACTTTCTATGGCCGACTACAGCCTTAACGGCCTTGTATGCCTACAAAGATCTTGTGCTGTTAAAGGGGAAAGTAGTGTGTTACACTGTTAGTTTCTTTTGTAAGGACATTCAAATACTATTTTCTATTCACACTAATCCAGCAGACATGAAATAACCATATTAGACACTAGAGCCTAAGACCTTTGCACAGGTACTTTATAATGTCCACAAAGGAATGTTAGGACACCAGCCGGGTTGCTCTTTTTAATAATTGCAGAGCCCCAAAATACATAGTTGTTCGATGGTGCAAATAAATACAAATAAACAACAATAAATCAGTGAAGGCAAGGCTCAGGGTGGTTCAGTGCTCATCAGGGTGTTCAGTATTCAGGTAGGAGTTCCGTCCTGCTGTCTGCTCGTGCCAGGAGTACCCAGGCTTTATATCAGCTGGACTAGAAGGTGCAGAGTCAGCTGCCCTCATTGGGTGGTTTCTCAAGGCTGTAAGAGAAAGAAGAGATGGTACCATAAGCAAACAGCACTCCCTCATGTCCCGGAGTGGTAGTACTTACCTCTGATGAGCCAGGCAGCGAGCCTCAGGCATGCATGACATATTATCTATTTTGCAACAACCCAAAAGACACAGTGAGAAACAGCGTACCTGCCATGCCAGAGCACTGTTGAATATGTTAAGGTGCAGATCGTAATGGACAAATCAAGATTACAGATTCAGCCAGAGGAGGACGCATCATGCAAACAGCTGGCGTAAGTCACAGGTAAAGAGACATAAAAAGAGATGTTAAACCTCAGTTGTTGCATATGTGTTGCTGGTAAGCTGCATAATAGTTTCAGTGTACAGCTGGAAGCAGAGAACATGGAAAGCTGTTTGAGTGGTGTGTTCTGGGGCCATAAGGACTGCTTTGGGGTATTTTGAATTGTAGTTGCATTGCGATTATGGGGTGGTTTGGTACCATCATGGCAGATAATAAATAAGGTGTCCCCTTGACCAGCAACAGTGGGGTGTATAAATAGTTCAATATAAAATAAGTTCTGTCTCTTTCTTTTTCAAAACAGCCAAAGTGCTATTTTTTCTAATCTTCTGTAAGTGCCTTCCTTCTTAGAGCATCAAGTGGGTTGCAACTATATAGCTCCTCTACATCAAAAACACTTGTGGAAAAGTAACATTACATTTATAACTAATGACTTTTATATTTCCAATTTTAATTGTAACATAATAAGGAATAATATACTTCAGGCCTTATGCATGGCTAACAGAAAAAAGCAGGATGCATTATTGCCATATTATAAAATAGTAAACACAAATATAATCATTTGGGAATAATTCAGAAATTCTGCAGTTCTCTCGCAGTGTTCATTCCACTGCTCTTTGTAATTCACTAAAGACAAGTCGATATTTATAACCCTTTAAAATAGCCTACAGCTCAAAAGTCCAATTGTTGAACTAGCACGTGTCTAGAACTAGCTTCTTAAGTTTAAATGTTGTACCTAGCAGGTTTTACCTGAGGTCACTAACTTAAAAACAAAGTAATAAAAGTGAATTAATAAAAAAGTATTAAGGAAATAACAACTGTACTTGGTACTCTGAGGCCCCCTAGTGACCAAATAAATTATAACACATTTCATTAACTGAACATTTGGGCAAACTGGAAAGACACTCCAGTTCTCTAAACCATTCATCTAAGTAATAAAAAGTCAAGATTTTAAAGAGTTCAAAAATTGAATCTTTGTTTTACTTTAAAATTAAAAAGTGATACAAGATCATTGCTAAGCAAGAATCACATAAATAACTGCTGCTATACAGTGGCAGGAAGGAGCACCCTCATATCTGGAATACTACCTTAACCTGCAAAAATGTGCATTTTATTAGTATTATTTTTAAATGTAACACAGAAAGAAAAGAGGCACACACAAAGTACCAAACCAACTTAAAACAAATCAAACCCATGATGCTTCTGCTTTCATACACACAGACCTTGGAGTTTGTGTCTTTCTGCCTCTTTGAATCACATACTTGCCCACCTATGCAATCCCTCCCTCACCTTCCATTTTTCTCTTCCTCTCTGTCTCCCTTAAAATGAATTTGTCTCATACGATCCTGGCTTCTTCCTTCCAGTGATGAAAGCTTTACACCAAACTAATGCATTGAGACAGATTTTAGAACAAAGGATGTTCTCTCACAAGGGCACAAATCCATTGTATCCCTGGTGGGCCCTCTGATTCGGTCCTGGTGGGCCGCAGTGGCTGCAAGTTTTTATTCTAACCATCTTCTTAATTAGTGAGCCGTTTTTGCTGCTGATTAACTTGTTTTGCCTTAGTTTTAATTGATGTGACTCAGACTCCTTAGTTGTTTCTTTTTCCTTAATGAGCAGCCAAACAATAATTAGACACAAAACAAACTGGCACATGACCAGTTAACACAACAATAAAGAAAGGTGAAGGTCTCGGTCATGTTAGTTTGCTCAGGTCACCAAAACATCTTGACTGTGGTCTTAGAAAAAACAGAAAATCAACAGTCTACTGTGGCAGAATGAGAGCAGCAACAAGTCATGATATTCAATAACAGCTTTAACTGACAGCAAGAATTGGCTTCTCATTAAGAAACTGGTTGGAGTGAAGTTGGCTGGAGTCTGACATTCCAGTTTAGCTGGTCATCTGTTGACTTGTTTCACATCTCATTTCTATTAGGCTGCCATTTAATTAAGAAACGAATCAGTTCAGAGGACTGAATCCTTAAAAACAGGGCTATTAAAATGAAGGGAAAAGGAGTTAATTAGCAGTGAAAACTGGTCACTGATTAGGAAAAGGGTTAGAATGAAAACCTGCAGCCACTGCGGCCCACCAGGGGCCTCATGTATTAACAGTGCGTAAGCACAAAAATGTTGGGTAAGAACGTTTCCACGTTCAAATCGCGATGTATAAAACCTAAACTTGGCGTAAAGCCACGCACATTTCCACAATAGCCATACCCTGTCGTACGCAAGTTCTCCGCTCGGTTTTGCAGACTGGCGGCACCCAGCATCAAAGCAGTGCTACTGTTCCTGTGTGGTTACCCTTTCTTTTTTAGATCCACATCCCTGACGCGGCTTTATAAATACACTGAAATTAACCGTATTTTGTTTATTAGTTTAATGCATCTGATTGTAATTAACCTTCATCAATATAATGGTCCACAGAATGGTCAAACTATTCCAAATACCATAACTGCTTTAGCGTTGTTCCTCTCACTGTACCTTCTTCTTCTTTCAGCTGCTCCCGTTAAGGGTTGCCACAGCGGATCATCTTTTTCCATATTACTCTCACTGCACCACTCGGAGTATTTATATCACTGTATCTGAGTGTGAATCATAGATCTACAGCAGCTGATTGGAAAGAGAATTATCGGTATACAGTATCAAGCACACGCTGCCTCAGCCATGCTGTCTATTGACTGCTCTTATACGGTAAACGCTTCAGAGCCTTTCCTGTACTGACCTCGCGGTTCAGAAACAGTTTCATCCCAAGAACTATAAACGCACTCAATCAGTCCATCAAGTGCTCCTTGTAGAACTGTTTGTACTTATAAGTACAATCACCTCACTGTAAACTTGCGATACAGTTATAATATTGCACAACCTGAGCCACTTTATAAAGCGTTTATTTACATATGATGACAGCATCATTTTTAAGATGAAATGCAGAAAAATATTTTTATTATATTATACAGATAAAACTTTAACTTCATTTAAACAATCTATATTGTTAATAATTAAACACGTGAGGACACGGTGCCACAGTGCTAACGAGCCGCTGTCTCTCCGTTCACGGATTGTTCCTGCCTCACGTTGTATTCTTGCTGGTGCTGACTCGACACTAGAAGGATAGATGGATAGAATAATTAAACACGTACTAAGAAGATATTTCAATGTTCCTTAAAAGTTTTGAAGAATCGGCGTTCTAAGCTTACAGATGGCTTAACGTCTATTACAGAGCTGATTGTGTGGCGATTGGGTATTTGGAGAAAGAAGAGTAAGGATAGGAATTGGAGGTTAGTATGTTTGAAAGAGACAGTACTGCTACAATAAAGTATTTCATCGAAGGTCGTGCATGGCGCAGCAAGAATCTTGCGTGAGACATGAACAATCACTATGCCACTGTGTTCCCATAGTTTAATAACATGCTTTAACTACTGTCATCATGAAAATGATATCAAGTATACATCTCAGTATTTTAATTATTCAGAGAGCTGTAATACCACGAATGTAATGGATTCTGTTTCCTGTCAGAGGAAGAGAAAGAACGGAAGCACCTAGTGATTCACACACATAGAGCACATAGAAGATCAAATACAAAACAAAGCATTTAACGTGCTACTTAAGTTATGATGGGATTGAGAAACTAGTAAATTAAACGATTTTAAAATGAAGTTTATGATGGTCTACTTTAATGACAAAATAAACTACGTGATTAAAGTGGAAATTTCGAGATTAAAGTTGACATTTCATGCTTTTTCCCCAATGTGTGCCCATTTTTTCTCTGTATCCTAATAAGCTTTCATATGACACTCAGATGGTGGGCTACGACTCGCCTTTTCATTGGCAACTTTGATATGTGACAACTTCTTTTTTATTTCAGGCACTGTGTGACTTTGTGAACGTGAGCATTCGAGTTTCTCAGACACGCTATGTCATTCGATCAACTTCCTTTTGTAAATTATATCACTGTTTAAAACAAACAAATAATAAGTTTTTCTTTGCCTCCACTTGGTATTCGCTGAAGTTCTATTTTCCCTCGTTCTTTTGCCATTGCCTTTTCACAGAAGGCTGAGCTTAAGGGCTATTTATATTGATTTGCATATTCAAAGAGGCGTAATTCTTGGAGGAGTTTGGGCGGGACAACAGGCGCGTTCACGTCCATTACTTTTCACGCTGACCGGGATTTATGGAGCAGAAGAACGTGGAAGTTGGTGAACACACAGATTTATGCATCGTAAAAGAATTTGATGGCATCCACAGGCAGTTTGGACAGGAGAGCGAACAGAACAGCATGTAATGACCTGGCTTTAACACCTCCAAACACCATGTGATAACTGTCTTACGTGCTAATGCTGATCCCACATTGGTAAACTTCAAGCCATTTGAAGGTGTGCTTACTCCCTGAACCAGCACCAGAGAATGAAAGCGCAGTGCAATTGCTCAAAACATGTTTTGCTGTTATAAATCACTTAGTGCCTATTACTGGGTTTGCAAGAAAATATGATAAAATATGAATTCTGATGAAGGGACATTTTAGGGGAGCTAATTTTGTTCTAGCTTGCTTTCCCCATGAAATGACCTGCTTCTGCCTTCTGTGCTCTTAACTAACTAGCTAGGTGTGGGTGGTATTGCCAAAAATCTGTTTCACTGTATAATTAAAGAATCCGACCGTTTCAGTAGATAGTAGTGCAATGTATTTGTAAATACTGTTCGGAACAAAACTATATTTTTTTTACAATGTATTAGCGATTATTGTGGTCACTGGCCTACCTCTTATCTGTTGAAACACTCAAATAGGTTCGATAGCAGGTATTCACCTCTCTTGAAGCGATGATAGTGGGAGGAAAGGTTATTTCACACTCACTCGCTTGCTCATGCTGCTGCCATCGCCAAGCAGATAGAGCACAACATACGACTTCTTCTTGTCCTACCTTTCTGTTTGCATTGAGAGTCCCATAAATCCACACATAAAGATCATGGACGGAGTTTGACATTTAGATTTGGGGGGTGGGGACAGACAATTTACATCGCATATTCATATTCATATTTACATTGCATTCCATGTCAAATGTAGTTAACTGATTTGAAAGTTGGAGCGTTTTCTGTTATTTATTTGCTTCATCAAAGAGAAAGATGTTTGTTTTTTAAATATTTTGTAAGAGGGGTGACTGTGACATGTGATAGACCACCACACTGCTGATTGTACAAGCAGTCATAAATGGCTGGCGCTTGTGCTGACTACTGAGGACCTGCGTATTGTGCCGACTGTTGCAGCAATCAGATGTGTAAAAAAGGAAAACACTGAATACAAAATTTACAACTTGAAATAACCACTCTCAAGCTATATCTGAAACAATAAACTAATCTGTCATTGAAATTGTACAGAATGTTGACTTACCTGTTTATGGATCGGGGATGTGCAAGTGAGAGTTGCTCTGGGCAGAACAGATTATAGTATTATTTGATCCATCCATCCTCTAAACCTGCCTAACTGGGATGGGGGCTGCTGGTGCCTATCCAATCAAGCATCAAACACAAGGCAGGAATAATCCCTGGACAGGGCAAAGGCTCGTCATGGGGTGGACACAAGCATCAACAATTCACTTAACCTACATGTCTTTGGACTGTGGAAGAAAAGGAGAAACAAACCCATACAGAATCACGTCGGAGCATTTGGGGAGCGAACCCGAGATTACTTACTACGAGGCAGTATTGCTACCGCTGTGACCCCGTTTGTTAATTTTTCATATTTTTACATTAACTGGAAATAAAATATTGAGGAAAAAACAGCCTTTATTTGACACTTATGAGAGAGAGAGAGAGAGAGAGGTTGGGGGCGTGCACTGATTACTGCGCATTGCCGCACCCATCATACAACAAACCAGCAGTGCAATGGGTGACACCTCAGCACCACACTTATCGTAGTAACATAATGCATGTGTAGGGGGTGAGCAGCCAAGCACCCCCGGCCACATCTTTAACTTCACCCATGACAAAGACATTAGTTTAAGACACTTGTATACCAGTAGAAAAATTATATTTTCCATTTCTTTTAGCATGTACAAATTAGCACATTTTGTGTTAGCACATTGTCACGCTTGCACGTCTGTGGATCACCCTCAGTGCTCCTCTAAGGTATGGGATCAAAAGGGGGCACTCTCGCTAATCATGTCCCCTCTTACTCTTTTCACAGCACCAAGAACACGCCCAGTGAGGGCACCTGACTCCGCCCCTTCTGGTATCCCGCCCATAAGTCATGTGGTTGGCAGAAGGAGGCGTCACTCTGTGAACAAAGCACGACACAGGATAGATCACCTGTGTGATTGACCAGCTTTAAAGCATAACAGATCTGAAGCCCGATTTGGCTGCTTTTTGTTAATTTTTATTTTCACGGCCTCCATGCCATTGGTTATTTGTTTTTTGCTTTCATTTCTGTTAGAAGTAAACAGGGATGATCAGAATTATGCCCTAACATTTACTGTTTGGGACTCGTGATTTCTCACTTTACCACAGCATTTAAAAATGTTTTCAAGTTTTTAAAATAATTTTTAACGTTCTGTTAAACTGTTTCGTACAGTATTCCAGATTAACCAGTGTATTACCCACTCCTGTAATTACCACTGGTGTGTGGCAAAGTGACACTGCAGTAAATTTGTTCACAGCTTGCAATGATTTTAATCCAAAAAACGAAACAGTCATTTTAGCTAGTAACATGTCCTTTAGAATGCCACACTGGTGCAGTGGGTGCACTACTGCATCACAGTAAGGAGACCTGGGTTCACATCCCGGGTGCTC
Organism: Erpetoichthys calabaricus; assembly: GCF_900747795.2. NCBI lineage: Eukaryota > Metazoa > Chordata > Cladistia > Polypteriformes > Polypteridae > Erpetoichthys > Erpetoichthys calabaricus. The sequence continues at coordinate 113,432,903 of NC_041406.2, read as the reverse complement.
CCTGTGCGGAGTTTGCATGTTCTCCCGGTGTCTGTGAGGGTTTCCTCCAGGTGCTGCAGTTTCCTCCCACTGTCCAAAGTCATGCAGGTTAGATGAATTGGCAATGCTAAATTGGCCCTGGTGTAAGTTTGGAGTGTGTGTGTTTAGCCCAGTGTTGGTCTGGATTAAGCGGGTTAGAAAATGACAAGAAATTTCCTTTAGCCTTACTGCACTCTTAAAACAAAGAAAAGAAAAAGTTCTCTACCTGTAACTTTTGGATAAACAGAACAATGAAAATAGGCCAAATAAAGACATTTTAATGAAAGGTTTAGCTGAATCTGAAACTAGCATCATCAGTGCCATTGCACGTGATTAGGCGACTTCTGCTCTCCCACACAGAAGTGCAATTGTGTCATGAAAAATGGCTTTACTGTCTGATGCTGGTCAGATGTACAAGGTGGTGTGGCTTTTTTTGCAGAACTAGGGGGCTTTGCTCTCTGCTCGCTTCACTTGCCAACCCCCTGACCCCCCAGGCCTGGTCTACGCACCAGCCACTTCGCGTCTCTGCCACTCGCATTGTGAGAAAAGGGGCTGAACACACCCCAAGGAGACGTGGTCGCTCCTCCGAAACCCCCTTAAACAGTGATACAATGGGAAGCAAATAGTTTTATTTTTTTTTACCTCCTCTTTGCTCGATCTGCTGCTGGGTTGCTGCTGCTGCTGCTGTCATGCCGTGATCTGGATCTTGCGCAGTGCTTCGGATATTTAAAAGCCTGTACAGCAGCTGTCCTTTTGTCTCACTGCATTGTCTCTCTTCTCCCCCAGACATCCTCTGCTCCTGTTGGGGGTCCCGCTCCCGAGGCACATCCCTATGAAGAGGAAGATTTTCTATTCTTTTAATTGAGAGATTAAGTATCCCCTCCGACTACACACGGAGCTCAGTTCACTCCTGAAAGAGACTTATGTTTGTTTGGAGTGTTTGAATAACGTTTCTGTCTCTAAAATCTCCTGTGTATCTGTGCAACTCTGTGACCCAAGCATGACAGTGTATGTGGATTTCACTTTCACCCAACAACAAATCTTTTAATTCTCGTGGATACGCCTCTTCATTGGGAAGAATCTACTACTTTTCCCTGATGGCAACACAACTTAAACTTTAAATCCGAACAATATATTCGATCTCATTTCACTGTTCCGTCATTTTTTTGAGACTTTCGAATTTTCGTACTTCCATTTTCTCTAACCTGCTCTGCATGTGTATCGTACCAACGTTTTTTAATTCTTTACGACGTTCTATGTTGTCATCTACTCTTTGTCTTTAATTTCCGGCCCCGGGTGTGTTTAAATCTCTTGGCACAAAGTCTCGTCTCACGCAACGTGAAAGTATCTCTCTGAGAAAGTCACATCTCGTCTCTCTGAAAAAGTCTTGTCTCGTCCCAAGATTTTTTTATATAATAGAGAGATGTATATGGGTCATGTCATGTCATTTTGTAACCCATTTAGACCAGATCAGGGTCCCAGGGGGTGTTAGAGCCTATCCCAGCTAACATAGGGTGCAAGGCAGGAATAAACCCTGAAAAGGGCACCAGGCATATTGGTACACGATGTGATTTATCTGCTTAAGCTACGTATATCTCAAGCGATAAACTTCAAAATGTACATCATTTATTTTATATAGTATCTATATTTTATAGTTTCAGTGTATGAGCTCAGCTTTCAACCAACAATGGAACAGAAGCTGACTGCCACAGGGTATTTTGCTTTTAGTGTAAAGAAAGACTTCCTTCTGTTAGCCAACAGGGTGCTGATGAAAATTGGGCTACTGTTAGTCGAAGAATAAGAAGGAGAAGAAGAGGGGGGATACATGTCTGGAGGCAGGTCAAGAGGAGGAAAGTAAAGAGAGTGGAATTGAGGGTAGGAACTTTGAATGTTGGCAGTATGACTGGTGAGGGGAGAGAGTTAGCAGATATGATGGAGAGAAGGAAGTTCGATATATTGTGTGCAAGAAACTAAATGGAAGGGGAGTAAGGCCAGGTGGATTGGAGGTGGATTCAAATTGTTTTATCATGGTGTGGAAGGGAGGAGAAATGGGGTTGGGGTTATTCTGAAGGAACAGTATGTCAAGAGTGTTTTGGAGGTGAAAAGAGTGTCAGACAGAGTAATGATTATGAAGCTGGAAATTGGAGGTGTGATGATGAATGTTGTTAGTGCATATGCACCACAAGTTGGGTGTGCAATGGGTGAGAAAGAAGATTTTTGGAGTGAGTTGGATGAAGTGATGAACAGTGTACCCAAGGGACAGAAAGTGGTGATTGGAGCGGATTTCAATGGGCATATTGGTGAAGGGAACAGTGGAGATGATGAGGTGATGGGTAGGTACGGTTTCAAGGAGAAGAATGAAGAAGGTCAGATGATAGTGGATTTTGCCAAAAGGATGGACATGGCTGAGGTGAACACGCATTTTAAGAAGAGGGAGGAACATAGGGTGACATACAAGAGTGGAGGAAGATGCGCACAGATAGATTACATTCTATGCAGAAGAGTTGATCTGAAGGATATTGAAGACTGCAAAGTGCATCCTATGCAGAAGAGTTGATCTGAAGGATATTGAAGACTGCAAAGTGGTAGCAAGAGAAAATGTAGTCAAGCAGCATAGAATGGTGGTCTGTAGGATGACGTTGGAGATCAAGAAGAGGAAGAGAGCCAAGGATCAAATGGTGGAAGTTGAAAAAGGAAGACTGCAAGGTTGAGTTTAGGATGGAGGTGAGACAGGCACTGGGTGGCAGTGAAGAGTTACCAGACAGCTGGGAAACTACAGCAGATGTAGTAAGGGTGACAGCAAGAAGGATGCTTAGCGTGACATCTGGAAAGAGGAAGGAGGAAAAGGAAACCTGATGGTGGAATGAGGAAATACAAGAGAGTATACAGAGGAAGAGGATGGCGAAGAAGAAGTGGGACAGTCAGAGAGATGCAAAAAGTAGACAAGAGTACAATGAGATAAGGTGCAAGTTGAAGAGAGAGGTGGCAAAGGCTAAAGAAAAGGCGTATGATGAGTTGTATGAGAGGTTGGACACTAAGGAGGGAGAAAAAGGACCTGTACCGATTGGTTAGACAGACAGACCGAGCTGGGAAAGATGTGCAGCTGGTTAGGGTGATAAAGGATACAGATGGAAATGTACTCACAAGAGAGAAGAGTGTGTTGAGCAGATGGAAAGACTACTTTGAGAGGCTGATGAATGAAGAGAATGAAAGAGAGAAGAGGTTGGATGATGTGGAGATAGTGAATCAGGAAGTGCAACGGCTTAGCAAAGAGGAAGTAAGGACAGCTATGAAGAGAATGAAAAATGGAAAGGCCATTGGTCCAGATGACATACCTATGGAAGCATGGAGGTGTTTAGAAGAGATGGCAGTGGAGTTTTTAACCAGATTGTTTAATGGAATCTTGGAAAGTGAGAGGATGCCTGAGGAGTGGAGAAGAAGTGTACTGGTGCCGATATTTAAGAATGAGGGGGATATGCAAGACTGCACAGGGGAATAAAACTGATGAGCCACAGCATGAAGTTATGGGAAAGAGTAGTGGAAGCTAGGTTAAGAAGTGAGGTGATGATTAGTGAGCAGCAGTATGGTTTCATGCCAAGAAAGAGCACCACAGATGCAATGTTTGCTCTGAGGATGTTTATGGAGAAGTTTAGAGAAGGCCAGAAGGAGTTGCATTGCGTCTTTGTGGACCTGAAGAAAGCATATGACAGGGCACCTCGAAAGGAGCTGTGGTATTGTATGAGGAAGTCGGGTGTGGCAGAGAAGTACATAAGAGTTGTACAGGATATATACGAGGGAAGTGTGACAGTGGTGAGGTCTGCGGTAGGAGTGACGAATGCATTCAAGTTGGAGGTGGGATTACATTAGGGATCAGCTCTGACCCCTTTCTTATTTGCAATGGTGATGGACAGGTTAAAAGATGAGATTAGACAGGAGTCCCCGTGGACTATGATGTTTGCTAATGACATTGTGATCTGTAGTGATAGTAGGGAGCATGTTGAGGAGACCCTGGAGAGGTGGAGATATGCTCTAGAGAGGAGAAGAATGAAGGTCAGTAGGAACAAGACAGAATACACGTGTGTAAATGAGAGGGAGGTCAATGGAATGGTGAGGATGTAGGGAGTAGAGTTGGCAAAGGTGGAGGAGTTTAAATACTTGGGATCAACAGTACAGAGTAATTGGGATTGTAGAAGAGCGGTGAAAAAGAGAGTGCAGGCAGGGTGCAATGGGTGGAGAAGATTGTCAGGAGTGATTTGTGACAGACGGATATCAGGGAAGGTCTACAGGACGGTAGTGAGACCAGCTATGTTATATGGGTTCTAGACGGTGGCAGTGACCAGAAAGCAGGAGACAGAGCTGGAGGTGGCAGAGTTAAAGATGCTAAGATTTGCACTGGGTGTGACGAGGATGGACAGGATTAGAAATGAGTACATTAGAGGGTCAGCTCAAGTTGGACGGTTGGGAGACAAACTCAGAGAGGCGAGATTGCGTTGGTTTGGACATGTACTGAGAAAACATGCTGGGTATATTGAGAGAATGATGGTAAGGATAGAGCTGCCAGGGAAGAGGAAAAGAGGAAGGCCTAAGCGAAGGTTTATGGATGTGGTGAGAGAGGACATGCAGGTGATGGGTGTAACAGAGCAAGATGCAGAGGACAGAAAGATATGGAAGAAGATGATCTGCTGTGACAACCCCTAACAGGAGCGAAAGAAGAAGAAGAAAAGTGTAAAGAAAGACTTCTTGGCTTTTCTTTCACTTAATTTCTATCAGTATGTGATTCACTGTTTAGTCAAAAGAATTGTTTTGGATTAATTTTATCAATGCCATTTAGAAATTGGTGCTCATAACAGGAGCTCTAACTACACAGAGACAGCCTGGTTAAATATTTACAAAAGTTGTTAACATTCCATGATTTGACCTACCTCTTATTCTTGCTAATTTACTTTTAGAAGGAAGGGTATGATTATAGGGTAAGGTGAATATCTAGAAAGGGTAACAGTTTGTAAGTGATATAATCTAACTGTACTGCTCTTTGAAAATTGGAAAAAGAGATTCTATTAACTGCGGTGGGTTGGCACCCTGCCCAGGATTGTTTCCTGCCTTGTGCCCTGTGTTGGCTGGGACTGGCTCCAGCAGACCCCCGTGACCCTGTGTTCGGATTCAGCAGGGTTGGAAAATGGATGGATGGATGGATTCTATTAATATTAAAAGTGAACTTTTAAAAAACTTCCATCAAAATAAGAACTACTACATATGATGCTGTGAGACTGCCAAATAACCAAAGTTACCAGTGTGTTGCCCTTTAAGTGTTTTGCGCACATATTTTCAGCAAATTAAATTAGGACGTGACATGATGTTGTTTTTGTCCTATTCATGAAAGGCCTTCTGATAAACATGTCAGAGTCCATTTTTATTATTGCAAATTCTTATTTACACTTAACTGTAGCATTCAAGTAATAACTCTGATTAAATATGTGCAATTTCTGTCACATAAACAAACGTTTGCCACCATGCTGATCTAAATGTAGATTTTTAGCAAATCCTTACGAATTAACTTGTGTTTCTTGCTCTGCTGTCAGGAAAAAAAATTCTTCCTAACACAGCAGTGGATAATCCATCAATTTACGATTTAAGGAGAAAATGATGAACTGGCATGTGATGTTTAAATCTCTTACAGGAGGTTATGAAAAGTGTTTTTAACAGGGTTGACATGTTATTAGAACCTGTTACAGAAATAAAGGCTCCTGAAATAAAATGCACTTAAAATACGTCATGATCTTGGAATCAGCAATTTCACAGATAATCCTCAGTGTGCAAGAAATTATATATGACTTATGCTTAGCCATGCCCAGTGGCTAATGTTGTAGCCTCCTAGATGTGCTGAATGATTTAGGCAGGTGTCTCTCCTTCAGTAAGGCTTAGTCATTTGTTGATTTTTGTATATCATTCAAGTTTCTCTGGTTTTGTGCATTTCTCATGCCTAGAACTTTGTTTTTTTGTCTTTATTATCGGACCTTCGTTTTTTGGGTTAGCCTCCTTTCAGAAGACCTTTTCATTTTAACCTGTTTTAAACGAAATCAATAGAAGCTACAGAAAAGGGCTGGAGCTCCAGAAGGAACTAAATCCCAAGCCTTCTTTTGCTCAACATCATTAGACAGTCGACTTCTTGGTAGGAGACTCCTTTTAATTGCTGGTGACATGGCACTGGTGGATCGGTGTTGGAGCTGACAGTGGTCACAGATCTTCCTCTATGTTGATGGTTTCAGTATTTAAATAAGGGAGCTCCCTGGCAGTTTCTACAGCTCTCTTGAATGATCTTCTTTACTTAGTGGACTCATGTGAATGGCTCTGCTCCTAACACCTGACCCTTTTTAGCGGTGTATTTTTTTCCTAATCAGTATACTGATTTTTGATTCCCGTTATTATTTGTTTACTCCAGGCACCCATCTCCATAATCCGAATCCAAAGTTATAATAACATCTTTGTTGTCCTGTGCTGGCCATCTTATTTTTTTTATAGATGATCTTCAGCTGTTAGATGGAATATCTCAAAGAGAAAAAATGGAAGATTGTTCCTAATCTATTACACACTCACTGAGCAAATTATAAGGAACACTTGTATACTGCTTATTTTTAAAATGATCTAATCTGCCAACTGTGATTTACGATTTTAGCTCTGGTTACATTTTCCTTTTTATTTTTTGGTTATTGAACTTTCCTGACTATGTTTCTTGAAAAACGTCCAGAACATTGATTATTTAACTATGGGACTTTTTAGTTCTGACACTGGGTTTGAAATTATTGACTTAGTGACATCTCCTGATTTCAATTCCTCTCAAAGCTGATGCCACCTCATGCAGTCAGTTCAAAATGTATGTTTGCTTATATCAGGGGTCCTAAAGGGCTGCAGTGGCTGCAGGGTTTTGTTCTAACCCAGTTGCTTAATTAGAAAGCAATTCTTGCCAATAATTTAATTTCATGGCTTGTTACTGCTTTAACTTTGCTATGTCAGGTCATTCTCATATCCTAGATTTTCTTCCCCTTTCTAAGGATATCATCGAAATGATATGAAGGCTAAAATGGAGGAGTAATTCTCAGTCCTTCATTTTTTTCTCTTCACTTTCCTTCCAAGTATTTAATTAAACCCAATAGTTCATGATAAATACACACAGGTGTATATGGTAACAAGCTAAATGGAGAAATGCTGGTCTCTTTTGTCGTTTGCATGCTATTGCTAATTAGGAGCAATTAAAAACCAAGATTACAGCTGTTTAAGATTAAAATAAGAAATAAGGGATCAAAATCTTAACAAACGAGACAACTAAAGTGAAGCAGAAGTGTTACTTGAGCAATAAGTGCTCCTTATTAAGCAATTGGGTAGGAGCAAAAACCTGCAGCCACTGCGGCCCTCCATGGCCGTGATTGTGGACCCCTGGCTTATATTATAACACATTGTATGCACCTACAGGAAATTTTTCAGTATCCAAAGTGCATTTCGTGATATCTGAAATACATTATGAGATATCTTAGTGTGACATTCTGCATTTAAGATTTGTGAATTTGATTTCAAGATTTTTTCAGTAGCACTTAATGAATTTTTTAAAATATCTTAATGTATATTTGAGCTATATAGAACAACAATGGGGTCATTTTGAAATATTTTGAAATGTTTTTGAGATTCCTGAAGATGTACATGAAGCTATTTTTAGACATTTGAATGTCTTTCTGTCTTTTTAAAAGTATTGTCATGTATGCACATCAGAAGGTCACTACCTCCAACTTTGTTGTCTTCCTTTGCCTCCACAGAAATGAGAAACCACCCAGTGAGGCCATAAAAACATGGCAACCCGGTAGAAGGCATCACTTGTTGATGAGAAAGCAGGAGAGACAGAGTTCCTTCAAGCCTTAATAAGAAGCCTTGACATGCAGCAGTTTTTTGTTAGAATGCTAGAGGATGACATTTCTGTTTGTAATTGCGCCATTGGTGCAGTTTTATTTCATTTTTGAAGTAAATGTGGACAAACCTTATTGCATTTATTGACCCATTATTATCTCAGACGACCAAAATATCTTCAAATATATTTCAGATATCTCTAAGTTTAAGTTAACATAATTTGAGCAACAGGGACGCCCTTGAATTGAAGTCAGGTCAATTAACCAATGGATTAGTGGGAGAGGCGGGTCTTCAACTCAAAAGCATGTGTAGGGGTTTCCTTTTTGTAGATTACTTTCATTTTCTGGAGTTATATTTTAAACAACATTTTAGCAAAAAAAAATACATGTGTTTTGCAAGTTGTGAGCATAATATGACTGGATGACTTGACGTGTGGATTATGAAACACAAGTAATGTGAGTTATTTTAAGGCAGCGGTTCTTAAACTGTGGGGCGCGAGTAACAAAAAAAAGGGCGCGAATGTTGCCATATGTGGCGTAATTTCACTATTCGCAGGAAAATTTTAAACTTGTAGCGGTTTATCGACAGCAAAAAATATAGGAATAAATTTTATTAGGGTTTCAAAAAAACGTTGGGGGGGCACTATTAAAACTGTTATGAAAACTCAGGTCGCAGATACTTAAAGGCTGAGAAATGCTGTTTTAAGGGATGTTTTTATATTGTTTGCTGTTTTCTAGCTTTGGTCACCTTTTGCTCCTATCCTATCAGAAACTTTGTTATGTCCATTCTCCACAAAAACACGAGATTAAACATTTTTTTATCAGCCATCATTATATCAGTATGTGGTGTACAGTAAGTATCATATACAAAAATATAATTTTCTGATGTTTCCTTTAACTCTTTTAGGGCGGATATCAACTTTTGTCGACATATGGGGTTGAGGGTGGGTCAGAGGGCTATAAAAACTGTAAACTTTGATAAAAGTCACCGTTACGTGATAGTCAGAACATTTTTGCTAGGAGATGCTCATGGACTTTATGTCGAAACCCTGTTTATGCATGAATAGCATAGAGTAAACAATGTCAATAATAGCATCGACATTGGGCGAGAGAGTGAAGCAATTGTGTAAAGCAAAATACTCAGTACATATTATTTATTTTTTCTGTATTATTGCTGAATCAGATTTTGACTTACCCAACTCTGATTTTGAAGTGCCTCCTGCAACGTTTGCCTGGGAAGACTACACAGGCACTTATCGAATTCCGTTTTGGATGCAAATGATCTGGAAATCAAAAGTGAAAAGCAGATACCTGCATCAGTTGATTGGTCCTCAGCTGATCTTAGTACTAAACACACTCATGTACCTGATACACCTATGGAAATGTTTGCCCTGGGAGGTCTGCACAGACATAGATCCATGTGAGGCGAGCTGGCTACTGGACTTCATCAAATGACATGGCTTGCTAGAGGACACTACAGATTACCAGCCACTCAACTACTTCAAGATGTTTTTTTCCAGAAAGTGCCTTTAAGTTTATGAGTGATGAGACAAACAGGTATGTAATAAATATGTAATACGTACTGTATGTACGTAGAGGCTCATCAAACATAAAACATTTGTCATAAATAAGTATTTTATGTTGATTTACTGTGAAACCTTTACTTTTTGTGCTTTTTAGAGAATTGAGTTTTCGGAAACATATTTTGCCCTGGGACAAAAGGAAAAAAAAAATAATTTGCCCTAAAAAGCTAAGATAAATTTCAGCTATTATAAAATGTTAACATGCTAATTCAAAGCAACCAGGATGTCGTAAATTATCTTGCCATGCATTAAAGACATATGAAAATGCATTTAAGACAAAAGATATACCACCAGATCTTGTTGTTATTGCAGTTTATTATAAAATTTGTATATTTCTTGAACTTCTGTGAAAGCTAAATTTCCCCTTCGGACAAATATCTATCTGTTGTGATGGTTAGCAGGCATGGGCTAGTGTCATGCCCAGGATGGTACATGATTCCTTACCTGGTTGGGAGGCCGCTGTACTGAATAGCCAAGAAGAAATGCAGGCTGTTCCCTAACTTTGCCAGGTGGTTGGCAGGAGGTGCCAAACTCAGAATGAATATGCTGGCATCCTGGAAAGGATGGACCAAAGATCCTGTCCATCCAGGAGGCCAGTGTAACAGAGGGATGGAGGAGGACAACTGTTCAGGCTATTTACTCCCCTAACATACTAGATAGCAGCAGCTCTGAAATACAGTATCCATGCAGAAATCCGGAGGGTATGCTGGGAATTATAGTCCTGTGTGGTAGCCCTGTTGGGTTCCATGGTGCCACCAGTGGGCGTTGAAGGGTTCTGTGGTCCCTACTTTAGGGAGCTTCTGGCTGACTCAGAAGTGCTTCCTACAGGCAATGCCCTGTCACCAGAAGTACTCCCAGGTGTTTCATAAAAGGAGCCGCTCTGTCTCACCCAGGTGAGCTGGAGTCGGGTGGAACTGGACAAAGGTCACCTGGGAGGAGTGTAGGAAGAAAAGAGAAGAGAAGAATTGTGATTGTGCAAATCATGTTAAGATTGCCGTTTGGAAGTACTGCTGAAATAAATCATTTATTTGCACCCAAGAGTTATATTTCTAGAGTTGTGTCTGTGGTTTAGGGTGCTGCAATTCCCCTTACAGGCCATATTATCTATCTATCTAAAATAATAAGAAATAATAAATGATAATGTAAACAAACAAAACAAAGAGGAGACATTACAACAATTAGCTTAATAGTTTAAAAGAACTGAATGTATATAAGATGAAATACAAAAAAAATGTAAAGAGAATAGGGAAAAAAAATTCTCCTCCAAGTTGGAATACAATGTGGGTTGTCACACTCATGGCATCAACTAAGACAAATTAAATAGTAGGGTCCACTGACTTCATGTATTTACTTGAGGCGGTTATGTAAGGATCATCAGATTTCAAAGAAACTGAAAACCGGAGCCAGTACATTTCAAGGGCATAAGACCCTCTTTTTTGGGGCAGAGCAAAACTTTTTCTAAGAGAATAAAGTTATTTTTATTTTGTATTTTGGAGAAGAGAAGAAAGAGTAGAAAGTTAATACTTGCTTATAAGGGATGAATATGGAGACATTCTTCTTCTTTTGCCTGCTTCCATTAGGGGTTGCCACAGCGGATCATCTTGTTCCATATTTTACTGTCCTCTGCATCTTGCTCTGTTACACACATCACCTGCATATCCTCTCTCACCACATCCATAAACCTTCTCTGAGGCCTTGCTCTTTTCCTCTTCCCTGGCAGCTCTATCTTTAACATCCTTCTCCCAATATACTCAGCATCTCTCCTCTGCACATGTCCAAACCAACGCAATCTCATCTCCTTGACTTCAGGGAGCTGACCCTCTAATGTACTCATTTCAAATCCTATCCATCCTTGTCACACCCAATGCAAATCTGATCATCTTTAACTCTGCTACTTCCAACTCTGTCTCCTGCTTTCTGGTCAGTGCCACCGTCTCAAATCCATATAACACAGCTGGTCTCACTATCATCCTTTAGACTTTCCCTGTCATTCTTACTGATACCTGTCTGTCACAAATTACACCTGACATTCTTCTGCACCCATTCCTGCTTGCTTGCAGTCTCTTTTTCTCTCTGCACTCTCATGTATTCTGTTTTGTACCTCTGACCTCCCTCTCATTTACACACATGTATTCTGTCTTGTTCCTACTGACCTTCATTCCTCTCCTCTCCAGAGCATACCTCCACCTCTCCAGGGTCTCCTCAACCTGCTCCCTACTATCGCTACAGATCACAATGTCATCAGCAAACATCATAGTCCATGGGGACTTCTGTCTAATCTCGTCTGTCAACCTGTCCATCACCATTGCAAATAAGAAAGGGCTCAGAGCTGATCCCTGATGTAATCTCACCTCCAACTTGAATGCCTCCGTCACTCCTACCGCAGACCTCACCATGGTCACACTTCCCTCATACATATCCTGTACAATTCTTACATACTTCTCTGCCCCTCCCGACTTCCTCATACAATACCACAGTTTCTCTTGAGGCACCCTGTCATATGCTTTCTTCAGGTCCACAAAGACACAATGCAACTCATTCTGGGCTTCTCTATACTTCTCCATCAACACCCTCAGAGCAAACATGGCATCTCTGGTGCTCTTTCTTGGCATGAAACCATACTGCTGCTCACTAATCATCACCTCACTTCTTAACCTAGCTTCCATTACTCTTTCCCATAACTTCATGCTGTGGCTCATCAATTTTATTCCCCTGTAGTTACTGCAGTCCTGCACATCCCCCTTATTCTTAAATATCGGCACCAGTACACTTCTTCTCCACTCCTCAGGCATCATCTCATTTTCCAAGATTCCATTAAACAATCTGGTTAAAAACTGCACTGCCATCTCTCCTAAACACCTACATGCTTCCACACGTATGTCATCTAGACCAACGGCTTTTCCATTCTTCATCCTCTTCATAGCTGTCCTTACTTCCTCCTTGCTAATCCGTTGCACTTCCTGATTCGCTATCTCCACATCATCCAACCTTCATTCTTCATTCATCAGCCTCTCAAAGTACTCTTTCCATTTGCTCAACACACCTTCCTCACTTGTGAGTATGTTTCCATCTTTATCCTTTATCACCCTAACCTGCTGCACATCTTTCCCAGCTCAGTCTCTCTGTCTAGCCAATTGGTACAGGTCCTTTTCTCCCTCCTTAGAGTCCAACCTCTCATACAACTCACCGTATGCCTTTTCTTTAGACTTCGCCACCTTTCTCTTCACCTTACACCTTATCTCATTGTACTCTTGTCTTCTTTCTGCATCTCTCTAACTTCCCACTTCTTCTTTGCCATCCTCTTTCTCTGTATATGTGTCTGTTTCTCTGTAAATGTGGCACTTGGTGCCATGGCCCACCTGCCAAGTTGTTTTGCCTGCCTAAGGAAAAGTCATCCCAGATGGAGGATTGCAGGAATCGTGGGAGAGAGGGGTCCTTTCATCGGATTGGCTGGCCCAGCACTGTTTCAGCTGTGGAATGGCCAAATGGGGGAGGCAGCTTGAAGGATGAGGTCTCCAGGACTCTATACAAATCCAAATCTTATTATGGGATATATCATCTACTGTTAAATTCTGCTCTGTACTTCTAAAATTTATATTTTTTATTTCTTACTATATTGAGAAATTGTTCTGTTCTGTGTACTGTACTGTATTGTATTGTATTGACCCCCTTCTTTTGACACCCACTGCACGCCCAGTCTACCTGGAAAGGGGTCTCTCTTTGAACTGCCTTTCCCAAGGTTTCATCCATTTTTCCCTACTAGGTTTTTTTGGGAGTTTTTCCTTGTCTTCTTAGAGAGTCAAGGCTGGGGGGCTGTCAAGAGGCAGGGCCTGTTAAAGCCCATTGCGGCACTTCCTGTGTGATTTTGGGCTATACAAAAATAAACTGTATTGTATTGTATTGTATTGTATTGTATTGTATTGTATTGTATTGTATACTCTCCTTTACTTCCCCATTGCACCACAAGGTTTCCTTTTCCTCCTTCCTCTGTCCAGATGTCACGCCAAGCACCCTTCTTGCTGTCACCCTTACTACTTCTGCTGTAGTTGTCCAGCTGTCTGGTAACTCTTCACTGCCACCCAGTGCTTGTCTTACCTCCTCCCGAAACTCAACCTTGCAGTCTTCCTTTTTCAGCTTCCACCATTTGATCCTTGGCTCTCCCCTCACTCTCCTCCTCTTCTTGATCTCCAATGTCATCCTACAGACCACCATCCTATGCTGCCTAACTACACTTTCCCCTGCCACCACTCTGCAGTCTTCAAACTCTTTCAGATCAACTCCCCTGCATAGGATGTAATCCACCTGTGTGCATCTTCCTCCACTCTTGTACGCCACCCTATGTTACTCCCTCTTCTTAAAATACGTATTCACCACAGCCATGTCCATCCTTTTGGCAAAATCCACTATCATCTGACCTTCTTCATTCCTCTCTTTGACACCATACCTACCCATCACCTCCTTGTCTCCTCTGTTCCCTTCTCCAACATGTTCATTGAAATCCGCTTCACTCACCACTTTCTGTCCCTTGGGTACAGTGTCCATCATTTCATCCAACTGACTTCTTTCTTGTCCATTGCACACCTAACTTGTGGGGAATTTGGACTAACAACATTCATCATCACACATCCAATTTTCAGCTTCATAATCATTACTCTGTCTGACACTTTTTTCACCTCCAAAACACTCTTGACATACTGTTCCTTCAGAATAACTCCTACTCCATTTCTCCTCCCATCCACACCATGATAGAACAATTTGAATCCACCTCCGATCCACCTGGCCTTACTCCTCTTTCATTTAGTCTCTTGCACGCACAATATATCAACCTTCCTTCTCTCCATCATATCAGCTAACTCTCTCCCCTTACCAGTTATACTGCCAGCATTCAAAGTTCCTACCCTCAGTTCCACTCTCTTTACCTTCCTTCTCTCCTCCTGCCTCCGGACACATCTCCCCCCTCTTCTTTTTCTTCTTCTTCGGCCAACAGTACCCCAATTTCTGCCAGCACCTTGATGGCTAACAGTACTGGTGGTGGCCATTATTAACTTGTTAACCAGTATGGAAATTTGTATTGTTGTCCGCATATTGAACTGGCAAAATTTAACCCTCCCCATTTATCCAGGCTTGGGACAGGCATGAAGAAACACACTGGTTTGTGTATCCACTGTGGCTGGGTTAATATGCAGACATTTTTATACAGTATATATTTTTTGATGACTGGAAAGCAGAAACAGTACTAAACAGGGGGAATGAAAACGTAATTATAGTAAGACAAGAGACGCGAATGAACAAGCCAAAGGCAAAGTGGTGCATAATGGAAAATGAAATGTGAAAAGCAAAGAAGTAGCAAGGCTCACCTCTGTATTTTAATTGCAACTAGAGATAAACAAGAGTAAATTCACTAATGAGAAGTCAAAACTCACAGGACTGCAAGGCTGGAAAGTGAAGCTAATAGATTAAATGAATACAGATGTAATAGGATGTTGCAAAAGGGTGAAAATGAAAAAGACTAAGGTCTAACAAAAATGCATCAATGTAAGTGGGAAAATTAAAAAACATGTTTCTGAGGATGTGTGTGTGGGATGACAGAAAGGCAAATTCAAAGGAGCCAAAAAAAAAAACAAAAGGTGATTCATTTTAGCATTGAGAGTTCAGTTTGTAAACTCTGTATGCTGTTACAGGGTTTACAAAGAAGGGAAGACTGTTAAAGTCACCTTATTAGGGGTGTACTTTTATGAGCTCTAGCATAGCATATTTCAGGTCTGAGATTGAATGATGCGCCTAGCTGCACTGATTTTTTTTTTTTTACATATTAATTTTTGTTTGCCATTCCTGCACATCCTGTGAGTAGGATAAAGATGTGCTGAACTGATCGAATTGCCAAAAATGGCGCCATAGTCTATTAGAGCCTTATAATTGCATTATAGAGTGCCAGTAACACATCCTATACTTCTACACCTCTTATGAGCTGGTGAATAATGACTGATAATGCAGAGTGACAAATCCATTAGGACTCCCAAATTTATTGTCTAGCACTAATCACAGCCTTGTGTTTATATATTATACAGAGTTCCATGTGTGAAAGTTCACAATTATTTAGATTAAGATTGCTTTGTTATGTTTTAGTTTGTATCAGGAACCTATTCAGGTCCATTTGCTTCTCCCAGAGCATATCTGCTAACACAAAAACTGTTAAAATAAAAAAGTCACTGAATCTCACTTCTGAAGTCTGCTAATTCTGTGAAAGTTCCTAATATTACACACCACACCCTGAATCCATGATGCTTGCACTTTAATGATTAGTCTCCTGTGAGGCACTTATATCAAGCTTTTCAGAAGGTGAGTTAGATAATATCACACAGGCTATAGCTATCAAATGATTTTGTTCATTCAGCAGATTCAAATCTAAACCTCTGCTGGCTGTCCCATTACACTCCGCCACTGGCTCACTGCATCTCCATCACGTCCTTTATAATCACTTCTATTATTTGGCAGCACAATGCATCAAGTGTAGATCACAGTGGAAATTGTACGAAGCATCTGCATTTAGATGAAGGTGACTCTTGATGGAATCCCCCTGGCACAGAGTCAAGGGACTCCCCCAAAAATGAGCCAGCAGTGTACCTATATGTCTGGTTTTTGAGCCAAACTCTACACAAAGAGAGACATGGCCACAATGACAGCTTTAAAGTGTCTTAAGTAACAGCGCTTAGGAAGGAAAAAAAAGTCAGGATACTACTTCACAACGATCAAAAACTTCTGCTACTTTTAAATGGCCTTTTTTTCCCTTCCTCTCAAAAAATAAGGGAAATGTGTTTTTGTAGCACTCCGCGATTCACATTTTATCTTAAGCAGCTTCAGTCTCAGAGACAGCAAAATCCTCCCCAATCCTCAAGCAATTTTCTTGTCATTGTTTCCTAATCCTGAATCCCCAGACCAGCTCTCTCTTTTTGCCTCATTCAGCCCGGCCTGCCAGCTTTTCTTGCGTTCCTGTGTGCTGGGCTTTGATAAAGACTGTTGCCGGGCAACACAGAGCTAATTCCCAACCTCAGAACTGTCAGGCGCTCAAGCCCTGCTCAAATGTGAAAAGTCAAAATGGAAAAAGACGAAGAAGAAGCAGAAAGCATTTCAGACACTTAATTACAGAATGCAAATGATGTTGTCAATGAAAGCGTTGAAAGTTGCAAGATGGCTGAAGCCCCTTTGAAAAATGTCAAATGTGTGTTCTTTTTTTTGCACCCCGTGCCTCTTTTTTTCTTCTGCTACTTCTTAGCCAAATAATCTTGAAACGTTCAACAAAGTCAATTTGAAGCCATTCAGCCGTGATGAGGCATTTCAAGGGAACGATTAAGTTAGCGGGATTTATTGAAACATTTTTGGCTGTTGGAAAACAGGGTTTTAGTGAGGGGGCAGAGCAGAGAAATGGAGGCGCAGCAGGGTCCCAGCAGCAACGGCTACTATTCTCTTTTTGTCACTGACTTGCTCATGACAGCTTACCTGGTGTTTCTCCTAGCAGTCTCACTATGTTTTAAAAAAGTGTTCCAGCCTGTGTCAAATGCAATATTATCTGTTGTGCTCTTGTGAATGTAATGGACAATACCTCTGATCAATATGGTTTATTACCCCCTAGTTTCAGAATGTTCTTTGTCACTAAAATAAACTATTTACGCTAAATCGTGTGGCCGTTCGGTAGCATGCCAGAAGACACAACGCCAGGGATATGGTTTCAACTCACACATGTATTTCAACTTTTTTTTGATCCTGGCTGGAATGTCAAGATGGACTGGAACCTAACAATGATTTATGATTTAACTATCTTTTTAAAGAGTATGTGGATCAGTTTCTCAAGTTGAGTTTCCACCTATTTTCTGTCTGATAATAAACTCCCTTTGTTCTTGTGTCGCCTTTCAAAAGTGAAAGGGTGTTCTATAGTGCATTATCTTGTTATTTCTCAGTGGGGCTGACAACTGTAGACTTCTAAAGAACATAAGAAATTTGACAGACAAAAGGAGACCATTCAGGCCATCAAGCTCATTTGTTTAGCTAATATCTAAGCTGTCCAACTATCTCAACAAGTCACTTCTTAAAGCTGGTCAAGAATTTGCTTCAACTGCATGTCTACGTAATTTGTTCAAGATCCCCTCAAATCTTTGAGTGATGAAGTGCTTTCTGGCTTTAGTCTTAAATGTACTTCCCCTTTAATGTCCACTGGTGTCCTCAGGTACATTATTCACCTGTAAGCTGATAGAACTCTGCTCGATCTGTTTTATTAATGCCTTTGAGTTTTTGAAGACCTGCGTTAGGACCTTAAGCAGTCTCCTCTGCTTGAGACTAAACAAGTTTAATTCTCTGAGTCTTTCAAAGTACAACATGTCCTTAAGTCCTGGGATGCACCTGGTTGCTCTCCTCTGCACAGCTTCAAGGGCTGCTGTTTTTTTTTTGTTAGCGTGGTGACCAGAATTGCACAAAATACACCAGATGCAGTCTTACTACTGTGGTGAGCCCACCCAAAAAATGGACCACATTCTCTGTGAATATTCCCGAGGCCCTACATGCAACGATGAAGATCTTAAGGATGCTAATGACACCGCTCTTACCTGGACACGGCAGTGGTGTGATAAGATATGATGATGGCTACTGCATTATACAGTCTAAGCCCAATGTCCTTTGATTTATATTCAATAGTTTTTACAATATACCCTAATACTTTATTTGCCATTTTAATTGGTTCTACACAATGCTGAAATGATGAAAATATTGTGTCAACATAAACCCATACATCATTTTCAGGCATTGAGTCCTTTAGGAAAGTATTTCCTATCTTATATGTATAAATTGCCCACTAATGTGATGCTTAGACATCTAAATACTGGTTTCTTCCCGAGGAGAGAGACAACAGCCTCTAAGATATCCAGAATTCCCTAATCACCTCTCCGGTGATCTTTCTTGTCTACCATGAGTTCTATCAGGAATAGGAAAAATAATGTGTGACTATATACTTGATGGACTGACATCCTGGATGGGATGGTTACTGATTTGTTTCCAATGCTACCAAGTGTCATGTAATGAGTACCATCCAAATTGTGAAGAGGGTGTGAATAGACCTCACCCCAGACAGCCTAAACCCCAAACTCTACAGGCAGGCTTCAGCCTAGACGGGCCCAAAAAAGGGGAATTTGTTATGTATTGGTTTAAGTTATGTGTATTTTATGTTATTTCTATTACTTTCATTTGTAATTCTATTATATTGTGCTTCTTTAAATGTTCTGCTGCTCCTTGATCTTTGTGGGTGGAGCCCCAGGAGGTGGGGCTACTCTGACATCACAGTTTCCGAGCCCTCACTCTGGCTGTATAAATGAGCTGAGAAAGCTTGGGAGCTGGAGAGCATTCATTGTCTGTGAAGTTTTCTAAGTACTGCTTTCTGTGTGGATTTGCAAGTTTAGTTATTTTCTTGGTTCTGGTTAAGGATTCTGATTTTTGTTTTTCATATTTGGACTTGTTTACTTAGGATGGCCTTTTGTGCCTCTTTTTACTCTGTTGAGCTTTTCTTTGTATTTTGCTTTTTGTGTAAATAAATAGGTGACACAAAAGCCAGAAATGGCAGCACCATATAGTCCAAACAAAATGGAGTAAGGAAGGATGGTAAAAAAAAATAATCAACTTTTAAATGAACGCTGTGATTAAAATTCAGCTTATGGAATTAGATTCCTTGGATGTTAAAGCCCCCAAGGCAACACCAAGATGTTCAGACAAGCCTGGGAAAAATTTCAAAAAAACCTCAAATAATAAAATTAATCAATTAAAAACATGATTTCACATAAATAAAAAAAAACATAGTCACAAGCATAATTAACAATATAAATAAGCAAATAATATTTGAAAAATACAAAAAAGAAATAAATAAGAAAAGAATAAACTGGATAAACCATAGATAAATCATAACACCAAAAAAGGCTTTGGACCCACCAGAACATTGATTTGGATTAAGCATGTTATGTTATGTCCCATACACCTGCCACATCCTCATAAACATTAGGTTAAGTTGTCTGTCAATTCTAAACTGGCCCTGTCAGCGAATATGTGTGTGAGTGTGCTGTATGATGGACTTGATTCTGTTCAGGGCTATTTCCTTGCCTTGGTCCTTGATCTGGTCTCCAGAATCGGGTATAGCTGGTTCAGAGGATGTTAGTTTATGTTATATACAGTCATGAATATAAATGTCTGCTCTTATATGAAATACATTGAAAAACTGGACCGATTAATGGCATTCTGAATAGTCTGTATCGTCGTTTCCCAGACTACAGAAATCAAATCATATCTGTTACCTACAGCACTAAATGTAGTCCTTGTTCGGCTTAAAGGTCCTTCCAAAAACAAATCTCCTTTACATTTATTGACAGTCTAATGAAGTAGCAATATGAAAAGACAGACTATTTAAAAAGACATAGAGAGACAGGGGACAAAGGGGAATTCTAAAATGATTCGAGAGTATTTTCAGCAAGACCTCAAAACATTTTGCTGGCTATTATGAAAGGACTCAGACCACACAGCAAAAAAGATTTGGGGGCAGCCACCCGCACACTTGAAACTGGTTGTCAAAAGTGAAGATTTGGTTTTACAGGTTTTTACAGACATCAGTCCAAAACAGAACTGGCAGGCAGACAAAAACATAGCAGTTTTAAAGCCAGGCAGGGGAAATGATGTCATTCGGGCCAGAACGGGAAGTGAAGTTATTGAGACTGGAAGCAGAAGTGACTTCATCAAGCCCTGGTGGAATTTCCTGTGTTTGGTCTGGAGAGGAAAAAGAGAAAGGGTTAGTGGAATTATCCTTTTTTGAGCACTTTAGCTGCTTCCCATGCACGTGTGTGACACTATGTATGTTGTAAAATGAAAATATCTAAGAGACAAGAAAAGAACTGGCGTCCCAGCAGGGAGTTATGAAGTTGTTTTCAAAGCAATATGAGAGTTGCAGAACATTTGCATCAATGTGCTGTCTGATAGAGCTGATTTTCACTGAATTCCATCTGCTTGTTGCAAGATCTTTTCAATCAAGCTGACTGCATCAGCAGAGTTTAGAAGTGGTCCAGAGATAATGCTAGATCTTCTGATGGGACTTCTTCCACTCTGAGGGTGGAAATGAAGAGGAAGTCAGTAAACATACAGCACCCCTTTCCTTTCCCCTGTGTCCTCTCAGACCTGTCCGTATAAGGCACTCACCAAGCCTGCATGTTTGACAATGTAGAGCTCCTTGTCTGCTTTGGAGAATCTTTACTGCCTGCCTAAACACACACACACACACACACACACACACCAGACTCTTTTGAGTTAATGCCATTTTTCTTTTGACTACTCTTATCTCAGCATTACCCTGTAACCTCTCTTTCTCACTCGCTGTTCTTTAAATATCTCCGACCAACTTGTCTGTTTCAGAGCTTCCATGTCACAATACTTTACTGCTTCTGTACTCCATTTTTTCATTATATTACCTTCAACTGCTTCTAGGTTATCAGACCCACTCCCAACTGAGCAGCAACCTAGCACTTCCAACCTGGACACTCTACTGTCCTCCTTCTTCAAGACAGGCTTATTGTTCTGGGTTACAACAGGCACACTGTGTTGTCACATGGCAGATTGTGAAAATTTTTTGTACTTTAAACAAATGTTTTCTTTACATTCCTGAGGTACTATCTCTTAGTTATGAATCATTGTTATGCTTTGTGCCTGCAGCTGATGGGCATTCTCTGCCTTTGGAGCATCTTGTAGGTTGTAACTGAAGTCTAGAACAAGTGAGGACACAACCATAAGTTAAAGGTGCAAAGTGTACTAGTGCATATCTCTCTATTATAAAAGGAAATCCTAGGATGAGACTTTCTCTGAGATAATTCTCTCGCAAGAGATAATTTCAGGTCCTGTGAGACAAGACTTTTTGCTAAGAGATTTTGACAAGTCCTGCACTCCTCTCAAACATTTACAACCACGCCCATGGTCCAATCACTTCTCATTCGTGTGAATGCTATTTGCAGACACAGTTCCTGCACTCTCAGCTTCAAGCAGGGTCAGAAATAAAAGACAAAGAGTAGAAGACAAAAGTAGAACGTCGTAAAGAGTTTAAAAAACGTTGCCGCGATACACTTGCAGAGCAGGTTAGAGATTATGAAAGTACTAAAATTCAAAAGTCTCAAAGATTGATAATAAAGATCGCATTAGCACTAACAAACGGAAATTATTACTCGGTGAAATAACGGAACATCGAAAAGAGATTGAATATATGGACATAGGTGATATGACAGAAGTATTTAGTTATTGTTCGGAGACTTGTTGATTGTCTAATTTGTGTTGCGATCAGGGAAAAGTAGTGTTTCTTCCAAATGAAGAGGCCTATCCATGAAAATTAAAAGATTTGTTGTTTGGTGAAAGTGAAATCCACATACGCGAGGGACAGAGACACGAAGTAGCTGGTGCACCCTCGGTCCACTCACTTCTCATTCATTTCAATGCTATTGTCAGACACAGTTCCTGCACTCTCAACTCCAAGTGGGCTCAGAAATAAAAGACAAAGAGTAGAAGACAAAGTAGAACGTTGTAAAGGGGTTCAAAAACATTGGTACGATACACATGTAGAGCAGGTTAGAGATTATCAAAGTACAAAAATTTCAAAGTGTCAAAAAACTTATAGTAAAGATCGCATTAGCACTAACAAATGGAAATTATTACCCAACGAAGGGGCGTATCCATAAGAATTAAAAGAAAAATCCTGGAATGACATTCTTCATTCGCTCAACATCAGAGCAGTTCACTCTGTTCCTCTCACACTGGATTAACATGCCGATCCTTCTCCTTCTCTTTCCTTCTTTTGTCTCCTTTCATTTTTATTTCATTTTTTGTCCCCTCACTGGATTTTTCTGACTTTTTATACCTATGCGAGTGTAGGTGCTTCTCTAAACAAACTACATAACCGCTAATAAGGCATGGTTATGTTGATAACTCTTGCGCATATTGAGGATTAACCAGCTCATTCTCCCTTTAAAGCACTCTGTGGCCGCACATCTTTTCTTACTCACACTCACCTACACTCTCAAGTCTGTGTTGCACTATTTTATTAAAATCTGCACTTCACTAATCCAATCTATGACATACCATGCCACAGTCATGTACATGTATTAGCCTTTTGTAACCTATGTTATTCTATGCTATTTAAAATTTTATTAATGTTATGATTTGTTTATTTTGCTATGCCATTTTATTCTTAGAGTTCACTGTGGTTTTTCTCACCAGGGACACATTGTTCAGTTGCTGGGGACATGACTTGTGACACCATCCTTTTTAACTAGAAAGCTCTCTTCATCCAAGTCTGTGGGTAAAAGCTCATCAATTCTCTTATGCTTTTGTTCTTGCTTCTACTGGTTTTCTGAATTTACTGCTTGTGCCTTCTCATTAAAATTCTAATTCAGCAATTTGTCTGACATCTCAATTTCTTGACCTCCTGATTTTGAACTTTACCGTTTCTGGTGTTTGAATTGATTTCCCAATCCATCCATCCATCCATCCATCCATCCATCCATCCATCCATCCATCCATCCATCCATCCATTATCAATCCTTTAATCAAAATTCTTTCATGTTTGTTTTCAGTCAGGCATAACACAGTGTTCCCTAATGGCACATTCTATGGCCTTCCTCACACCATACTGGAAGGAACCCCTTGATGACAATTTTGGATTATTCCTCTCTTCCTGGCAGTGTCAACTGTATTGCTTCCTATTCGATCCAATGGAAAGATTTAATCTACTATTTTCTAAGAAAATCTATCACCTAAGGAAATCTCTAGGTAACTCTGTGGTTAGAGTTAGGGTTGGGGTTACCCTAACCCTAACTTCATGACTCTAACTAATAGATTAGGAGCTGTCACTAGTTTTGCCACCATAAGACCCTTTCCTGAACTCTAAGTACAGATTTCTAGTTTGGAAGAGAAAGAAAGTCTACAAAACATAGAGACTATAGAATAAAAAATTAAACACAGCTCTTAACTGAACTGAGGTACTATGAAACAAACTGTTATCAAGCTGCAGCAGAAAATGGCAAAAAGGGTGATTATACCTCCAAGTACCATCAGCCAGACCAGGGGCCTCATGTATAAACGGTGCGTACGTACAGAAATGTTGTGTACTCCCGTTTCCACGCTCAAATCTCAAAGTATAAAACCTAAACTTGGCGTAAAGCCATGCACATTTCCACGGTAACTCATACCTTGGCGTACGCAATTTCTCCGCTCGGTTTTGCAGACTGGCGGCACCCAGCGTCAAAGCAGTGCTACTGTTCCTGTGTGGTTACCCTTTCTTTCTTAGCTCCACATTCCTGACGCGGCTTTATAAATACACTGAAACTAACTGCATATTGTTTATTAGTGTAATGCATCTGATTGTAATTAACCTGCAGCAATATAATGGTCAAGGGAATAGCCATAGTATTCCAAATACCATAACTGCTTTAGCGTTGTAACTCTCACTGCATCTTCTTCTTCTTTCAGCTGCTCCCGTTAAGGGTTGCCACAGCAGATCATCTTTTTCCATATTACTCTCACAGCACCACTCGGAGTATTTATATCACTGTATCTGAGTGGGGAATCACAGCAGCAGCTGATCGGAAAGAGAATTATCGGTATACAGAATGAAGCAGACGCTGCCTGAGCCACGGCAAAACGCTTTAGAGACTTCCCAGTACGGACTTCGCGGTTTAGAAAAGGTTTCATCCCAAGAACTATAAACGCACTCAATCAGTCCATCAAGTGCTCCTTGTAGAACTGTTTACTTATAAGTACAATTACCTCACTGTAAACTTGCACTACAGTTATAATATTGCACAACCTGCGCCACTTTATAAAGCGCGTATTTACATATGATGACGGTATTCATTTTTAAGATGAAATGCAGCAAAATATGTTGATCATATTATACAGATAAAATTTTAACTTCATTTAAATAATTTGTATTGTTAATAATTAAACATGTGAGGACACGGTGCCGCAGCGCTAACTAGTTCAGGGATTGTTCCTGCATTGCGTTGTTTTCTTGCGCTGACATGACACTGGAATGATAGACGGATAGAATAATTAAACATGTACTACGAAGATATTTCAATGTTCCTTAAAAGTTTTGAAGAATCGGCGTTCTAAGCTTACAAATGGCTTCACGTCTATTACATAGCTGATTGTGTGGCGATTGGGTATTTGGAGAAAGAAAAGTAAGGACAGGAATTGGAGGTTAGTACGTTTGAAAGAGACAGTACTGCTGTGATAAATTATTTCATTGAAGGTCGCGCATGGCTCAGCAAGCCTCTTGCGTGAGATATGAACAAGCACTGCGCCACCGTGTTCCCATGTTTAATAACATGCTTTCATTCCTATCATGAAAAAGATATCACGTATACATCTCAGTATTTTAATTATTCAGAGAGCTGTAATATCACGAATGTAATGGATTATGTGTCCTGTCAGAGAAAGAGAAAGCCCGTTTAAGAAGCAGGTAGTGATTCACACACAGAGCACAAAGAAGATCAAATACAGAACAAAGCATTTAACGTCCTACTTTAGTTACAATGGGATTTGAGAAACTAGTAAATTAAATGATTTTAAGATGAAGTTTATGATGTTCTACTTTAATGGCAAAATAAACTGCGTGATTAAAGTGGAAATTTCGAGATTAAAGTTGACATTTCGTGCTTTTTTCCCACTGTGTGCCTATTTTTTTGTCTGTACCCTAATAAGCTTTCATACGACACTCAGATGGTGGGCTACGACTTGCCTTTTCACGGCGACTTTGATATGTGATTTCTTTTTTATTTCAGGCACTGTGCGACTTTGTGAACTTGAGCTTTCGAGTTTCTCCGACACTCTGTCACTCGATCAACTTCCTTTTGTTGATTATACCACTGTTTAAACCAACAAATAGTACGTTTTTCCTTTGCCTCCACTTGGTATTCGCTCAAATTCTTATATTTTCCCCCATGCTTTTTCCATTGTCTTTTCTCATAAGGCTATTTATATTGATTTACATATTCAAAGAGGCGTAATTGTGGGAGGAGTTGGGGCGGGACAGAAGGCGCGTGCACGTGCGTTACTTTTCACGCTGATCGGGATTTATGTAGTGGAAGAACGTGAAAGTTTGCGTACGTACAGATTCTTGCATCTGGATTTTTCTGTGCGTACGCACATTCCCGCTTTTGTGCTTACGCCATGTTATAGTGTGAGTTCTACGCACAGCGTTATACATGAGGCCCTAGGCCTTCACTAGAATTGAACCCACCATAGGCTTCAACACAGGTAGCTTGCCCTAAAATCAAAAGGCAAGTAGGCTGAAGAGTCCCAAAATGGGGCTCAGGCTTTTATAAGTTAAAAAATTCTAAAATACACCAATATGCCCTTGAAGGGAGAGAGTAACTGCAAAACAGTCTAGAGAAGACAAAAACACACAATCAAGTCTTTATAAATGAAGAATTTATTTATATAAAAAAGGAGAACAAGAGAGAAAAAATGGAAAACATAGGGAAAGGGTATGTCTAAAAAAGCAAACCAAAGCTAACAAGTTCAGCCCATAATTCAAAAGAAGAAATCTAAAGACAAAGCAAAAATAACGACAAACCAGAAAAATCTCAATAATAGTTACTACAATCTACACTCCACAACTGTCAATGACGCTCTTCTGGAACCATCTCATCACCCTGAATATGAAGGTCGAGGGCAATCCAACAGAGTGACATCATGGTGGTCCTGCCTTTTATGTGCCACCCACAAAACACCTTGAAGCATATATACACAATATGTAAATATTTTTACATAAAAGAATGTTAAGAAAAATTACATAAAAACAAAATTATGTGGAAAATAATAATTCAAAAGACAACAAAAATAACAACAAAATGTTAAAGAAACATAAGCCAATGTAACAGGCATGTTATGGGCCTGAGAAAGCTGATCCTCAATAACTTTGTTCTTTTGGCTACTGCTACAGTAAGGTGGTTGCTTCTTTTGTAGTTAATGCTGAGCAGCTAAAGCTCTAAGAGGTTACTACAGAATTGAGAGACTTTGTAAATGTGTAATAGAAGTTTAATGCACAGTGAGAATAAAGTTGTAAGCAGTCCATTAAATAAATAAATTAAAAAATAAGACTATTTAAAATTTATGGCTATAAAAACAAATCATTAAATACATCTTAATAAGTAAATACCTTAAAAACCACCACAATTCTTGGTTTTCTCCCATCAAAAGCAGAGACCAATCCCATTCACTTGTTCTCCATTCCAGAGTCCCTTGTCTGCCACCTCACCTGGGGCATCTTGCATAACACTGTGCGCAGAATTCACACTAAAACATGACGTACGTACAAAAAAAGCAGATGCATAAATCTGTGCGTACGCCAACTTTCACATTCTTCCACTACATAAATCTTGGTCAGCGTGAAAAGTAATGCACGTACACGCGCCTGCCATCCCACCCTGTCTCCTCCCAGAATTACGCCTCTTTGAATATGCAAATCAATATAAATAGCCCTTAAGCTCAGCGTTCTGTGAAAAGACAATGGCAAAAGCACATGGGAAAATAGAAGAATTTCAGCGAATACCAAGTGGAGGCAAGGAAAAACATACCATTTGTTGGTTTAAATAGTGATATAAACAACAAAAGGAAGTTGATTGAGTGACATAGAGTGTCTGAGAAACTTGAAAGTTCAAGTTCACAAAGTCACATAGTGTCTGAAATAAAAAAGAAATTGTTAGATATCAAAGTCTCCATGAAAAGGCGAGTCGTAGCCCACCATTTGAGAGTCATATGGAAGCTTATTAGGGTACAGAGAAATGAAAAAAAAAATAGGGACACGGTGGGAAGAAAAGCTCAAATTGTCAACTTTAATCTTGAAATTTCCACTTTAATCACATAGTTTATTTTGTCATTAAAGTAGAACATATAAACTTCATCTTAAAATCGTTTAATTTAATAGTTTTTCAAATACCATCGTAACTAAAGTAGCATGTTAAATGCTTTGTATTATATGTGTTCTTCTATGTGCTGTATGTGTGTGAATCACTATGTGCTTCTTAAACGGGCTTTCTCTTACGCCGACAGGACACAGAATCCATTACATTTGTGATATTACAGCTTTCTGAATAATTTAAATACTGAGATGTATACTTGATATCATTTTCATGATGATAAGAATTAAAGTATGTTATTAAATATGGGAACATGGTGAGGCAGTGATAGTGACGAACTGGCGCCACGTCCAGAGATTGTTCCTGCCTCTGGCAAGATGCTTGTTATGCCGTGCGCCACCTTCGATGAAATAATGTATTGCAGCAGTACCGTCTCTTTCAAACGTACTAACCTCCAATTCTTGTCCTTCCTTTTCTTTCTCCAAGTACCCAATCGCCAAACAATCAGCTCTGTAACAGATGTCAAGCCATCTGTAAGCTTAGAATGCTGATTCTTCAAAACTTTTAAGGAACATTGAAATATCTTCGTAGTGTATGTTTAATTATTCCATCCATCTAGCCATCCAATGTCGCATCAATCCCAGCAAGCATACAGTGCGAGACAGGAACAATCCCTGAACATGGAGCCAGCTCATCGCTACTGCTGCGACACCGTGTCCTCACATATTAAACTATTAACAATATAGATTATTTAAATGATGTTAAAAGTTTATCTGTATAATTTAATAAACATACTTTGCTGCATTTAATCTTAAAAATGATATCGTCATCATATGTAAATACACGCTTTATGAAGTGGCTAAGGTTGTGCAATATTATAACTGCATTGCAAGTTTACAGTGAGGTGATTGTACTTATAAGTACAAACAGTTCTACCAGGAACACTTGATGGACTGATTGAGTGCATTTATAATTCTTAGGATGAAACTGTTTCTGAACCACAAGGTCCCTACAGGAAAGGCTTTGAAGCATTTGCCATATGGGAGCAGTTCAAAGAGACTGTGTGCATGGCTGAGGCAGCGTGTGCTTGATGCTGTATATCAATAATCCTCTTTCTGATCAGCTGCTGTAGAGCTGTGTTTCCTCACTCAGATACAGTGGGATAAATATTCTGAGTGGTGCACTAAGACTAACAACACTAAAACAGCTATGACATTTGGAATAGTTTGGCCATTCTGTGGAACATTATATTGTTACAGGTTAATTACAATCAAATTTAGTTTTTATACATCGCGATGTGAGCGTGGAAATGGGCGTATGCAACACTTTTGTGCGCATGTTTATACATGAGGTCCCTTTTCACTGCAGATGCTCTTCTCATATTGCATTACCATGATCTGCTTCCTCAGTCAGTCATTGCAAATCCAAACTGCCACCTCCTTCGGTCACTGCAGCTCAGGAGGTGCCACCTCAGTCAGTCACCACAACTGTCTCTGTTTCGTGCTCTTTCTTGGATGCCACTGCATTCCGGATACCTCCTGCAGCCATCTGTCCTGCTCTTTTTAAGTACTCAGCAGAGCAGATGCCATCATCCTTGAGCTATCTAGGTTGAATCCTTCCTGCTGACTGTTTCTAGTCCAATCCATACTTTCTCTTATCTTAAATCCTAGACCCTTTTTTTCTAGGGGCTCCTATAGCAACCCCAGCTGCAGCTACTTAATAACTGGTGGCTATCCTTCTTATGTAACACACTCTTTCATGTGCACACCCCTTGTCATTGGCTAAGCTTAAACCATTAAAATCAATAAATAAATTAACATGATAGGACATCTGTGGCACAACTTATAACAAGAATGGAGAAGGCCTAGATAGACTCACAGGAGGGATGATGGCAGAGGATGTGCCCTGATCAGTCATGAAAACCCTGGAGCCATACCAGCTGTATGACTCATTAAATGGATACCAGGGATTGGGGATCCAATGGAGTCAGTGACCACGAGACAGCCTACAAGTTTTTCTAATGATGCATCGACTTTGGAAGTAGGTCCAGAGATAGCAAGGAAGGGATTACCATGGGGTTAAGTGGTTATTTCTTTCCAGGGCATACTGTATGTTGATTATGGAATGACTGGCAGATGCTAGAGATTCCTGATTAAAAGAAGGCCACCCAGATACATGGAGATATGGAAGAAACGAAAGCGAGACTAGTTGCTTGGGAACAAAGCATACACGTCCCCCATGTGACCGTAGTTAGGGGAAGCCCATCCTGAAGGAGAGGTATTTGCTGTTTTGTGTCTGTTTATCATTTACTTGTCAGCCCTCCTTTGTCTATTAGTAAAATCCATTACATATGTATATATCTGCACTCTGACATTTTTATTTTTGGCTTAGAGTGAGGTACATGAGAGGGTATGGGGGTTCATTGCAGGCTCCAGTTATACATACTCCCTATACAAAGAGGTTGGTTTAGTATCCCCACTTAATGAAATATTCACGTCTTCAGGATGTGAAGGAAACTGGGGGATCTGGAGAAAAAAAGCAAAATGTATTTGCATAATTTCATCTTTTAGTGCTGATTACACATATTGTTCTCAAGTCACGTACTATACAGATATTTCCTTTTTTCTGATGTCAGTGTTTTCTCGCCTGAGATATCTTCTGCTATTAAAATGTTTAACTCAGATTTGAGATTTCTTTCTCCGATAATTTATCTTCCTCAGTCATGGCACATTCTGTTCCGTCATGTTTTTTCAGTGATGATAATGAATTCCACAGTGATTGATTTTCCTCAATAAACAGATTCTTTTTGACTTAAGTAATTATTTTCTCTGACCATTACATACAATATTCAGTTCTGATTATGTAGATTTACATTCTGTAATAAAATTTGCTTCTTGTCATGTAGGTTGATATTTTCTTTAATCACTGTTTTCTACCTTGATTTCAATGATTTGTTGTCTCTGACCTCAGCCAACGCTGGTAATTTACTTTCTCTAATTAGCAGTTTCTGTTACAAATCCAGATTCGTTTCTCTAATCACTGCAGTGTGTACTTTAATTGCAGGAATTAAGCGGCCAAGCCAGGAAGTTCTGGTTTTCTTTTTTGCCTTTCTGTTACTTTTAACACATTTATTCATCTATGTTTTCTGCTGTTTTCAAAAGTAAATCCATAGAGGCAGTTGAACCTTTTGCTTTGAAACTAAATAGTTAAATCAAGCACAGGATAGGCTATTTGCAACATTTTCCCTTTTTCATGCTTACGCGTTCAATGTTATTTCACCACAGGCTGTAGTTCTACTGTATGCTGTTAGATGTTTACTGTACACAACATTCTCAACTTCCAGACCGTGTTATATAGCACAATGTGTGGAGTACAAGTCTGAGGAGGTTGTGCTCCAGCTTTATAATGCACTGGTGAGGCGTCATCTGGAGTACCACATACAGCTTTGGTCTTCAGGCTACAAAAAGGACATAGCAGCACTGGAAAAGCTCCAGAGAAGAGCATCTAGGCTGATTCCAAGGCTTTAGGGGATGAATTATGAAGAAAAATTAAAAGAGATGAGCCTATACAGTTTAAGCAAAAGAAGATAAAGAGGTAACATGATTGAAGTGTTTTTAATTATGAAGGGAATTAGTACAGTGGATTGAGACTGTTGTTTTAAAATGATTTCATCAAGAACACAGGGACACAGTTGGAAACTTGTTATGGGTAAATTTTGCACGAACAGTAGACAGATTTTTTTTTTCACACAGAGAACCATAGACACTTCGAATAAACCACCAGGTACTGTGGTAGGCAGTAGAACTTTAGGGACCTGATGTTATTGTGAAATAATTAAGTAGATAGGACTGGGGAGCTTTGTTGTGCTGAATTGGCTGTTCTGGTCCAATTTGTTCCAATGTTTCTGAATTCACACTTCACTGGCAGGACTGACTTCCAGCCATCCTTTTCCTAACCCATAAAAAGCAAAAAGAGTTGGACAAAGAGATAGGAATGTGCTATTACAGTGTTACTTTACTCTAAATGTAATATCAGAGCAAATGGTTGAAAAAAATGAGTTTCTGGCTTCTAACATTGCTTCAATGACTGCTTTGTACTTGGAGGAGTGCTGATTATGACACACCAACACATATAAGAAAATCTTTATTTAAATTCTCAAAGACTTACAGACATATTCAGAATTAATGCATGAAAACACTTCCAGAAAGAAATTAAAATGCCTTTCTTCTAGTTTCACAATGATGCACATTTTTCTGGAAGTGACAAAAAAATTATTTTGCAAAGCAAAACACTGAGTTTTGCTGCAAATTCAATTCATGTGAAATGTTTTACTCATCACTAACTGTCCCCCGAAGTGTCTTCATAATATTCTCCAGCCACTGCAGCGTACTGTCAGGATTTCCTCAGGTTGTTGTTTGTCGCAGTCTGTGAAGTGGCCACCTTTCTTGGTTAAGAGGATCCTCAGGCAGAAATGTGCCAGTTTCTTGTTAGCTTTTTTAGGCTGTCAATGGAAATCTTCCCAGCAAATGCTAAACTATGGCCTTGGCCAATACATCAAAGGACAAACAGCTTATTGCTATTATAGTACAGCTCACAATGGCACAAGATGCAAATTAGAAAATATTAAAGCAATAATTGTTATTGTAACCCCTGCAACAGCACAACTCTAAGTGTGATTTGCAGCACACTCTTCCCTTCAATCATGGAGGCTTTTCAGAGTGCTCCTTGCAAGAGGTTGATTACATTTTGGCCTTAACCGAGTGCTCAGTTATTGCAATGTGATAATTCAAAGACTACATTTAAACATATTCATTTTTGCTTTTGTTTCTAACTTCAAATATGTAACCATATTCTTCCTCTTCTTTCGGCTGCTCCCGTTAGGGGTTGCCACAGCAGATCATCTTCTTCCATATCTTTCTGTCCTCTGCATCTTGTTCTTTTACACCCATCACCTGCATGTCCTCTCTCACCACATCTATAAACCTTCTCTTAGGCCTTCATCTTTTCCTCTTACCTTGCATATCTATCCTTAACATTCTTCTCCCATTATACCCAGCATCTCACCTCTGCACATGTCCAAACCAACAAAATCTCACCTCTCTGTCTCCAAGCCATCCAACATGAGCTGATCCTCTAATGTACTCGTTTCTAATCCTATCCATCCTCGTTACACCCAGTGTAAATCTTACCATCTTTAACTCTGCCACCTCCAGCTCTGTCTCCTGTTTTTTAGTCAGTGCCACTGTCTCTAATCCATATAACACTACCATCTTTCACTCTTGCTGGTACCAGTCTGTCACAAATGGCTCCTGACACTCTTCTCCACCCATTCCACCCTGCCTGCACTCTCTTTATCACCTCTCTTCCATACTCCCCATTACTCTGTACTGTTGATCCCAGGTATTTAAATTCATCCACCTCTGCTAACTCTACTCCCTGAATTCTCACCATACCTCTGACCTCCCTGTCTCATTTACATACATGTATTCTGTTTTGTTCCTACTGATCTTCATTCCTCTCCTCTCTAGAGCATTTCTCAACCTCTCCAGGGTCCCCTCAACCTTCTCCCTACTCTCGCTACAGATCACAATCGCATCAGCAAACATGCGGTCCATGGGGACTCCTGTCTAATCTCATCTGTCAACCAGTCCTTCACCATTGCAAATAAGAAATGGCTCAGAGCCGATCCCTGATGTAATCCCACCTCCACCTTGAATGCTTCTGTTACTCCTACCACAAACCTCACCACTGTCGCACTTCCCTTATACATATCCTTTACCACTCTTACATACTCCTCTGCCACTCCCGACTTCCTCATACAGTTTCACAATTTATCTTGTTACACACTGTCATACACTTGTGCCCACAAAGACACAATTCAACTCATTCTAGTCTTCTCTATACTTCTCCATCAACACCATCAGTGCAAACACCACATCTGTGGTGCTTTTTCCCGGCATCAGACCATACTGCTGCTCACTAATCATCACTTCCCTTCTTAACCTAGCTTCCACTCTTCTTCCCCATAACTTCATGCTGTGGCTCGTCAGTTTTAGCCCTCTGTCGTTACTACAGTTGTACACATCTCCCTTAGTCCTAAAAAGTGGTACCAGTGCACTTCTTCTCCACTGCTCAGGCATCCTCTCACTTTCCAAGATTCCATTAAACTATCTGGTTTTAAACTCCACAGCCATCTCACCTAAACACCTCCATGCTTCCACTGGTATGTCATCTGGCCTTTCCATTTTTCATCCTCTTTATAGCTGTCATTGCTTCATCCTTGCTAATCCGCTGCACTTCCTGATTTACTATCTCCACATCATCCAACCTTCTCTCTCTCATTTTCTTCATTCAGCAGCCTCTCAAAGTACTCTTTCCATCTGCTCAACACACTCTCCTTGCTTGTGAATATGTTTCTATCTTTATTCTTTATCACCATAACCTGATGCACATTTGTCCCAGCTCGGTCCCCCCCTCTAGCCAATCGGTACAGGTCTTTTTCTCCCTCCTTAGTGTCCAACCTCTCGTGTAACTCCTCATACGCCATATTTTTAGCCTTCTCCACCTCTCTCTTCACCTTACACCTTATTTTGTTGTACTCTTGTCTACTTTCTGCATCTCTCTAACTTCCCACTTCTTCTTTGCTATCCTCTTTCTCTGTATACTCTCCTGCACTTCCCCATTCCACCACCAGGTTTCCTTTTCCTCCTTCCTCTTTCCAGATATCACGTCAAGCACCCTTCTTTCTGTTACCCTCACTACATCTGCTGTAGTTGCCCAGCTGTCTGGTAACTCATCACTACCACCCAGTGCCTGTCTTACCTCCTCCCTAAACTCAACCTTACAGTTTTTCTTTTTCAGCTTCCACCATCTGATCCTTGGCGTTGCCCTCACCCTTTTGGGCATTTTCATATTTTAATTTTTATACAAAATTGAACCATAATGGACTTAAATTGGTATTTTTAACACTGATTAACAGGAAAAGATTTGTTAATGTAAAAGTGAACGTTGGTGAGTGCAAAGTGGTCTAAATTAATTATAAATATAAAACAGAAAATTATTTATAACATAAATATTCAAACACTCCACCCCAAAACCAAGTGTCTTTTTCTTGTTTCGGCTGCTTCCGTTAGGGATTACCACAGCGGATTATCTTCTTCCATATCTTCCTGTCCTCTACATCTTGCTCTGTTACACCCATCACCTGCATGTCCTCTTTCACCGCATCCATCCATTCACCCCTTTAGGTGTGATGCACCTAAATCATCACTAGTGCAGCCAGTTGTATATAGAAGTCGCATTTGTTAATTTGGCATTAAAAAGAGTTCAGTGTCAGTGTGAAAAAAGCCAAATTAAATCCCTTCTTGTTATTCAATGCTGTATAATAATAAAATGTGAGAACGTCCATAGGGGTGAACACTGTTATAGGCATTGTATACTGGCAATATTTCCTGCACAGGTCAACCTCTCTTTTCAGAATCCATGATCAGTCATTACGGATTAACCAAATCATTAGATACTGTTAATATGAAAAATAGCCATCAGGTCAGTAAGCAAAGAATGACAGTGTGTTCAAAATAAGTTTCCGTAACAGTCATATGTTATTTAGTGAAGAGAGCCAGTAGTTTATCTTTATTAGGACACATTCACTGAGTGGCCATTTTAACAGATCTACTGTACCTACCACCTACTGTGAGTTGGACTACTGGTTACCATTGGAGCATTTGGAATTACTAGAAAATTGCAACTTTAGTTTCCTCACACATGTCAGCTTAAACGTATTCCATAGTTGTTTTAAAAGACTTCAAATGGCGCATTCAGTCTCGTTATTACTATGCTTGATTGGAATTAGATCCAGTAGGTCAGACCCTTTCTCTTCACATTTTCTTTTACTTTATCCATTGTGAGAAGAAATACTCTCCAGACATTATAAAGGTTTTGGGCAGCCACCCGTATATTATATCCTGGCTGCAAAATAATTGAACAGAGATAGATGTTCACAAGACTGAGTCCAAAACAGAACTGCCAGACTGGAGGTAATATGGCGGTTTTAAAGGATTGGCTAGGAAGTGGCATCATCATGGCCAGAACCTGAAGTAACATTGTCCAAAGCATCAGAACCAGAAGTGGCGTCATCCAAGGCACCTGGTGGGATTTCCTGAGAATGGCATGGAAGGAACTGAGAAAGACAGTCAGCCCACCCTGCTGTCCCCTGGTCTGATATGGTATTATCATTATTCAGGCCCTTTAGGTGTCTCCTATTCTCACGTGTGTGACACCATCCACCTCCACTTTGGCCTCCCTCGCTTTCTCTTCCCCGTAATTCCATTTCCATCACTCTTCTTCCCATACATTCCTTGTCTCTCCTCATCACGTGTCCATCCCACTTCAACCTACTTTCCTGTACCTTCTAGATAGATAGATAGATAGACAGATAGATAGATAGATACTTTATTAATCCCAATGGGAAATTCACATTAATAAATAAAATTATTAAATACCTTAATTATTAATTAATAATAATTATTAAATACCTTAAATACCTTAATTAATTAAATACCTCTCCCACTTTTGTTATCCCCCTGTTAGTCCCATTTCTTATTCTGTCCTTTTTTGTAAATATTCTGTAGTCAGATTTTTTCTTTCAGTTATGATTTCCCTTAGTTAACACATTTTATGGTTTTATGGCATACTGTTTTCTTTTTTAGTGATTGAATTATTCATATTAATGTTTTCTGTTTTTAGTTCAGATGAACTCATGAGATCACTTTGATTGTACATTAGATTCCAATGACACATCTTTTTATTATACTTTCAGTCCATTTTTGCTCTCAAGCCATAGCTGTTGCTTTACTGATTATGATTATTCTGTTTCTTTAATTATAATAATAATATGTGACCACTAGGGGCATTGCTGCACCCGAAACCCCAGACACAAAAGCATGGACACAAGTCCCAGGTTCCAGTAAATGTTTATTATATTAAATTTCCTTAACAAAAGGTTTCTTTTGATATAATAACCCCAAGACAAGCACAATCATTATTCTTTTTCACTTTCTTTTCTTCCTTCCTCCAGCACTCTTCCCAAGCAGGCTTTCTCCTTCTTCCACCTGACTCCAATTTGACTGGGTGAGGTAGAGTGACTCCTTTTATCAAAGATTCGAGTCAACTAGAATGCCCTGAAAGCACAGATCATAAAGCTCCGCAGCACCCCGTGACGGCACCCATGAAACCCAACAGAGCTGCCCCAATTGCACTACAGTTCCCAGCATACCCTATGGCTATCCATTTGGGTACTGAGGCCCAGGGATGCTTCCATCTAGTGTATGGAGTCATCCCAACTATTGTTCACTAGGCCAGCTAATGGTCTTTTACCCACCCCTGGCGGGATGCTGACACACTTCACAAATTGTTGGCTCCTCATGCCAGCCTCAAGGCAAAGACAGGAAGTGTCCTGAATTTCCTTTTCCCTGGCACTCCCAGCTAGGTAACGGACTGGGACCAATCCTGGCAGGGATGCCAGCCCTGATGTGCAGTCCATGACAAATGATAATAATAATAATAATAATAGTTTTCTTTAATAATGATAGTTTGTGTTCCAACTTTCCCAGTTACACTTTTTGGACATTTTAATCTTCTTGCCGATCTTAGAATTTTGTGAGCTTATTGTAATAATTGTTTTCCTCCATTTCAAGGCTTTCCTTTGCTGTGTTTGCCGTTCTGATTTTTTGTAATCTCAATTTCCTTGCCCATG
This sequence comes from Erpetoichthys calabaricus, assembly GCF_900747795.2. Classification (NCBI taxonomy): domain Eukaryota; kingdom Metazoa; phylum Chordata; class Cladistia; order Polypteriformes; family Polypteridae; genus Erpetoichthys; species Erpetoichthys calabaricus. The sequence continues at coordinate 113,395,735 of NC_041406.2, read as the reverse complement.
TTCAATGATTTGTTTGCTCTGTTTCTTTGACTCAGTGACTTATTGATCTTGTTCAGTTATTGTTTACAATGACATGAGATACCTTTTTTGTTGTGACAGACTGAAGAGTTATCTGAGACTGAGTCCTGCCTTGGGTCAGATTCTATCAGGAGGGGCTGTAGCCCTCATAACCATGAATTGGATTAGCTGGGTTCAGGCAATGAATGAAGGTATGGTAAATAAAGAATTTGTTTTTCTATATACAATATCAGTTTTTATCGGTATTGTGGTCAATATGCCAGTGTCCTAGTCTTCATCTTTCTACAACTCTATAAACTAAAGAAACTAATAAATTGTATTTTCATTCCAATCACTTATGTTCACTGATTGTATTGTTTTCTGTATTGATTCCAGGTTTCTATTCTTTTACCCTTTGGTTTCTACTTGCAGGAGAGACCTTAACATCTATGGTAGTGGTTCCCAAACTTTTCTATACCCTACACCCCTAGAAAATATCTGATTTATGGTCATACCCCCTACAAAAGTAATATCACATTTGAAGAAGAAGAAGTCAAATTTCTAATTTGTGAACCACAAATTGAACCACATACAATTATGCGGGTGAACAAATTGAACTCAAAAGGTTAAACTTTTAACTCAGTAAATAAAATTTAAATATAAATTGAGCAATTTATCTTAATAAATCTCAATAATGTTGTACATGTATCACTGATGAAGTGTAGACAATTGATTGACAATCCATGGTTTGGGATATCCTGTGAAAAATAAGGCATCACAATGAAATGACACACAATCAATGATGGGGGTTTTTGGGAGATTGGAGAACCCCGTGAAGCAATGGGTGCTGGCACATCGCTAAGCAGTGAAACACAGTCAATGAACTTTGTCCCCCAATAACACTTGAATTGCAGATTAAAAAAAAATTTCTCACACAGTTTAACATGCTGTGCTGCTGTCTGGACCACCAACAGGAGAGATGGTCTGACTCTATGCAGCTGGTGTTTCATCCAATTCAGTCCCCCTTGCCCCAGAGGTAAAAATGTCAATTAATCAGGGATTGCACAGAACTCAATACCATACCTCACCCTTCTGTAAGGATAAATGCAAGGTCCAAATTTAGTTCTCTATACAAAAAGTTATCGCCTTTATGAATGCTCTGAATGCAGCAAGGAACCCTTGAGAAGATAAACTTCACTGCTGACAAATTGTGTGTGCAAGCTTGATTCTTTTCATATCATAGAACAGGAGTTCTTACTAATAAATGATCTTAAAATAACAGCACTTTGCAAGACACTGATTGCAAAAGTCAGTCAACTCATCTCACTTAGTTTTGGTAAATCATGATGCAGCCTTCTCTTTGTTGCACCCTCTGAAATGCCATGGGCACCCCAGATCTAAGAGAAGAACATACACATAATATTTCTTTCTATTATAATAAAAAAATCCTGGGACGAAACGTGACTTTTTCAGAGAGATACTTTCACGTCCCACGAGACGAGACTTTGTGCCAAGAGATTTAACTACACCTGGGGCCGAAATAAAAGACAAAGAGTAGATGACAAAGTAGAACGTCGTAAAGAATTCAAAAACGTTGCCGTGATACACATGCAGAGAAGGTTAGAGATAATGAAAGTACTACAATTCGAAAGTCTCAAAAAAATGATAGTAAAGATTGCATTAGCACAGGGCCGGATTTATATGAAAAGAGGCCCTAGGCTATTCCACTTATGAGGCCCTTTCACCTTCCATTTTTAAGTTTGTAAATTACATGAGAGATAATAAAATTTTGCTAACAATTTGAATGTAGGCCCCTCTTGATCTTGAGGCCCTAGGCTGAAGCCTAGTTAGCCTATAGGAAAATCTGGCCCTGCATTAGCACAAACAAACTGAAATTATTACTCAGTGAAATAACGGAACAGCGAAAAGAGATCGAATATATTGTTCAGATTTAAACTTTAAGTCGGAGACTTGTAGATCATCTAATTTGTGTTGCCATCAGGGAAAAGTAGTGTTTCTTCCCAATGAAGAGGCATATCCATGAGAATTAAAAGATTTGTTGTTTGGTGAAAGTGAAATCCACATATGAAAGTGGCAGAGACGCAAAGTGGCTGGCGCGTATTGTAGGCTGGATTTGGCAAATGAAGCGAGCAGGGGGCAAAGCCACTTAGTATTATCTAATAAAAACCTGCCTCTTTAATTCTGGATTTTAACCATTCATTCGTCCATTTTCTATGCCCACCCTCTTCTGATGAGAATCACCAAACTTCTCATTACAGCAAGATGCACTCCCTGTAGGAGGCGCCAGTCCTTTACTGCATGCACACACCATTATCATGTAAGTGCTACTGTGCTGACTCTTTTTGTTTTTCTTTTTATATTATTATTTCTTTTAAGTCTGTAATATGTTTTGAGTTGCTGCATTTTCTGTACTGATCCCATTTTTTTATTCTCCTCACACTGATTATTTTCCTTTGTTTATAGAGCCTACACTCTGCCCCTAGCAATTTTTCCATCTATTCACTTAGTTATTTGTTTTTGTATTTGATTGCCACTTATTTTATTTATTTTTTTCCATTTGGTTCTTTTGACCCATGTCAACTCACTAACCACCATTTACAACTGTCACAAATCATCAATTTGTCCAACACAGCTCTTCTCTTTGATGAGCCAGCACTGTTCGTTAAAGTTAAACATAAGTTGAAGTATCCTCCTTGAAGTTAATTGAGTGCAGTTTGGATGAGTATTGTTTAACTCAGTAAATGAAATTATTCTAATGTTGCTTAAAACTAATTCCGCACACCATCTGCTGCTAAATAAAAGCAGTAATTAATTCACATATATCATTCTGTGTCTTTATAGAGAGAGAGAGAGAGAGAGAGAGAGAGACATCATAGTTCAGGCTCTCGACTTGTGCTTATTTTAGTCTGACACTGAAGCATGCAGCAAGCTCATATTTTGCTCTTAGTCACCAGTGACATTGCCATCTATTGGTGACACCAAGGACTAAACACAAATATGTGAGGACTCCTGGAACCCACTTGGTTGTACATCTTGTGTCTGTGTGGGTTTTTTCTTAAGATTTTCTAGCTTGCTCCCAGAGATGTAGAAGTAGGGTTTAAGGATATGACTAAATTGTAACTATAACTGTTATTGTGGGTGAGAGCTTGAGTATGTTCTGTGATGAGATGGCATTATATACCCCCTGGGAACAAGAAAGGGCTCCCGCTCCCATGATTTTAACATGGATAAGTGAACATTCTCCCATAGTGCTCCTCAACTCTGGAATTCTCTTCCTTCTCATATCCGTCAACTAGACTCAATAACACATTTTAAAACTGCCCTCAAAACTTATTTTTTCAAACTGGCATACCAATTTTGAATTTAATACTGTTACTGCCTGTTATCTTTGTATGTTTGCTACTAGCTCTGTACCTTAATGCTATTTGATTTTATCATCCTCTTTGTTTTTATATTTTATTAATGTTGTTTAATTTCATTGTAAGGTGACCTTGAGTGTTAAGAAAGTTGCCTATTAAATAAAACATATTATTATTATTATTATTATTAATAATAATTCTTAAAATAGAAAGGTAGATAATTATACAAAACACATTTAATCCTGTTAAAACTGGTACATCATGCTAGAACATTAGAACAATCTAGACAATAACAGGCCATTCAGCCCAATAAAACTCACCAGTCCTATCTACTTAATTTTTTGAGTTTTGAAAGTCCCTAAAATCTTACCGTCTACCACGCTACTTGGTAGCTTATTCCAAGTGTCTATGGTTCTCTGTGTAAAGAAAAACTTCCTAAGCTTTGCGCAAAATTTACCCTTACCTGTCCCCTTGTTCTTGATGAACTAATTTTAAAATAACTGTCTTGATGCATTATACTAATTCCCTTCATAATTTGTAAACACTTCAATCGTGTCATCTCTTAATCTTCTTTCCCTTAAACTGAAAAGGCTCAGCTCTTTTAATCTTTCCTCATAACTCATCCCCTGTAGTCCTAGAATCAGCCTAGTCGTTCATCTCTGGACCTTTTCTAGTGCTGTTATGTAATTTTTGTGGCCTGGAGACCAAAACTTCACACAGTCCCTCAGATGATGCCTCACCAGTGCATTGTAAAGGTTGAGCATAACCTCCTTGAACTTGTACTCCACACACCATGCTATATAACCTAACATTCTGTTTGCCTCCTTAATGGTTTCTGAACACTGTCTGGAAGCTGATAGTGTAGAGTCCACTAAGACTCCTAAATCCTTCTCATAAGGTGTACTCTCGATTATCAGGCCTCCCATCGTTTATTCAAACCTAACATTTTTACTTCCTGTGTTTAATACTTTACATTTACTGACAGTAAATTTCATCTGCTAAAAGTCTGCCCAAGCTTGTGTGCTGTCCAAGTCCCTCTGTAATTATTTATTGGATTTCAGATTATCTGGCAATCCACCTATCTTGGTGTCATCTGGAAACGTAACCCGCTTGTTACTTATATTCCTAACCAAATCATTAGTTCAGCCAGTTCCGGAATTGGCTGGCCGTTTTGCATTTTGGCCGAGAGGTGTGGTCAAAGTCCGAATTACTAGAAATGACTAGTGTATATGCTACTTTGGCCGGCCATTTCACAAAGTGGCGAGAACTCCCTGGCCAAAATTCGATGTGCTGATGTAAGACTGTCCGCTCAAGATGCGAAGATGCTTGAAACTTTCAAATACAGATTCAGAAGTGAGTTTTCCATTCTGCACGAGAAACTGCTCAAGGTGGGTCTTGTTCAGAAAGTGGACGCCACTTGAGACAGCCTTCCCCTCGCCCAAACACTAACCTTAAGGTCAATAAAATAGGTCCCTGATGTTAAGTCACTATTTTAGGCTAAAATGATAACAGAAATGTGAAACCTATTTATATACCTAATCTTAATTATTGAGAATCAACTAAGTGGCGTCCGCTTTCTGAACAAGAGCCGACAAGGTTACACTCGATGCAATTGCACTCCTAAGTGCGCAACAAATCGCTGCTCATGCCTTTTTTCTTCCGACCTTGGCAGATCGCCCCATGCTATTTCGCAAACTGGCTGACCAAATCCTAAAATAAAGGAAAAGATCGGACATTGGCCATTTCCCGATTTGGCCGAACACTTCCCGCTTTGGCCGATTTTGGGTTTTGGCCTTAACATATATATATATATACATATATATATATATATTAAAAAGGCTCTAGCACTGTGGAACACCAATCTAACATTTGCAAAATATTATCAAACTAGCTCGTGTGGTCTTCGGAACAATAAAACAACCCAAAGACGCTTTAGCAGTTTTACTATATTCATGAACTTCAAGAAGCGTCACCTAACTCTTAAGAATTACCCAGTGCAGAGGACATGAACCCACCTTGCGCTTGCTGCCCAATAGCTTTTGAGGTTGCAAGGACAAGACAAAACATTTTATTCTGCTGGAATCCAAGCTCTTCCAGGCAGGTGGTGCAAGTGCATTGAGAAGGGTGGACACTACATTGAGAATTGATATTATCAGTTTTGTTAAGGTTCATTCCATTCTCTAATAAATCCCATTTTCTAACTTTAGCTTGACTCCCCCTCGTATTTAGTATTGTTACTTTTCATATGTAACCCTTTATATTGTTTTTATTAAACTTGATTCACCAGTTTTCGCCCCAAGACAGAATTTTGCCGTATTCATCTCTAATGATTTTGCTTTCTATACGGTAGATACAATGAACTGAAATATATTTCCAAAACCGCTGAATAGAATTTAGGCTCATAGCTGGCCACCGCCAATTCCAACAATGTAGGGTTCAGGTCAAGAACCGTCTCTAACAGAGTTGTTTATTCACACATGCCCAACTTGGAGACACCTAACACATCTATGTGGGCTGTGGGAGAAGAACCCTCACAGACACTGGAAAAACACCTAAACTCCACACGGTCAAGGACTGGAAATATAGGATCTGTGAAGCGGCAGTACTAATCCCTGTGCCAAAATGCCACCCTGGCACTTTGGTGTAATTTTCAAATATGGACAGTTTTGACTAAATCCTATAGTATAAGAAAATTCTATTATAGATGACTATCATAATAAAAGGTTTATTTTAGGCTGTCATTGGTGCTAAGTGCAAAGCAGATTGGTTGTAAATCAGTCATTGGGAGAGCTGGCCTGTATTATTGTTGGGAATTTAAGTTAACGTTAAAGTTGATATAATGCAAATTGAGATTGACGATGATGTGGTGTCAGTACTGAGCTTTCATTGGCTGATGAGAAACTATAATTGAATATTCTGTGTTGTCACTGACATGGTTGGCTATTGGCTAGTTTTAGAGCTGAAGCGCTGGCAGTGAACAAGTCAACGAGATGTCCGTTGGATGGTGGTCTGACACATGAGTGTGACTCTTTACACATTGGATACTCGGATTGGTACAGTAGTCTGCATGTAACATGTAGAAGCAGGTGGTAGCAGTGCAAAGCTTGGCAGCTAGGATTAACAAGCAGGTGCGGTGCCAGTGTGTGCTGTTATTATAATCTCTGACTGATGTTGCTATGGGTGAGCTGACAGTACAGATAACAACTTCACTCTCCTCTAGGCAGAGGCACTCAGATGGCCTAGAAAAGCTCAATTGCTTCTCATTTTGGTATGATGTTTGCTATATAGGAGTTACATAAAATTAAAATAGCTGCCTTTTTATGATGTACAATAACTGATTAGCAAACTCAAAGGATGTGTAGCATCACCACCAGTGATCTTTCAAAGAGCCATACAGCATTGTCCTGGTGTAGATTCAACAGCTACTTATTGTGGTGCCATCTTTACTGCCCACCTGCGTCATTACTGCTGTGCTGAGCAGGGAGGTTTAATGAGTCTCAATATGCTTGTTGGATGAAGGTCTCCTTATACCTCAGAGACAGGCTTTTCCATACGGTGCTACATTTTAAAAAATTGCAATTCACCTTCTGGAAAACCAGCACTTTGAAGTCAGCATGTAAGATCATCTCACGGCCCTCAAATTCAGCTTCAGAAAGTCTGCAATGGCACCCAGTAATATCTTTCTTCCCTCTTCTCTAACCCTCCCTCTATCTCTCTTTCTCTCCCTCGTCTCTCACTTTTCCTTTTTTCCAATTTTCAGCAGTCTTTTGAGAATTAAATAAAAAGCTGATTTTGAATTATCCTCTTTATCTTAATTATACATGACAGACTGCTCTAAACTAAAATGAATCGTTGAGATCAACACATTTATTTTAAATTAAAATCCTGCTAGTACAGAGGGATTCCTAATTACTTATGGTAATGCGCTCACGATTGGGGAGGAGGGGGGAGGGCTCTAATTAAAAACCAAATTAATCCGTGCACACGAAGGCCTGACTATCGGCACAAGCGCTCCCCGCTCTCCCAGATGAAAGCTAAGCCGCAGTCTGGTAATTAATGTTATCTGCTCTCTGTTTTATTAACATGTGTCTTCGTTGAATGGAAAAATTTAACTTTATTTTCATGTGGTCGATGGCCGAGCTGATAGCAGGGGAGAGAAAATAATTACTGAAGCAAAAAAGAAATCCTGTTTTCTGTCACCAAATAATAAGATTGGCTTTCTGTGCTCCCTCGAAAGCGCATCCGCTCTATGCTGCCAGTGCTTGCTGACTCCTTAGGCTGAGCGGCACACTCTGGGCCTCCAGCTGCTCCCTCCAAACACACATTCAATGGGATTTTAGGGGAAATCAGATTCCAGCCAAAGGTTTTCTTTGCTGTATTTTTCAGTTTTCTTTAATGGGATCAGGCTCAATATCCCAGGAGTTAGCAGTACCTTGCCCCCCTTTTGATATTTAGTTATTCAAGATCTGTCCTTAGCCCCACTTGCATTCCTTTTCAGACAAATTATAGTCTGCCAACAGTTTCATGCCAAAGCCTTGTACCACATTCTTTCAATCTCTCCTAGTATCTCCACCTGTATTCTGTAAGACCACACCATCTTTTGTGGTGATGCATTTCTTCCAGATGTCCTTAAAAACTTCTATGGAAAGTTTGATGCCCTGAACAACATACCTGTCAGGAAGTTCATCCCTCCTCAAGAAGAACAGATACTGTACTTGTGCAGTGCAGACGTGAGAAGAACCTTGTTGAATGTAAACCCACGTAAGGCTGCTAGACCAGACAACATGCCTAGCCAAGTGCTCAGGGAATGTGCAAATCAGCTGATGGGTATCTTTACAGGCATCTTCAATATTTTCCTGAGGCCTTGAGGCAGGCAGCAGTCCCCAAATGCTTCCAAACCACCCATTCTAAAGAAGTCCTCTGTCTCTTGCCTTAATGACTGTTGCCTCATAGCACTCACATCTGTCAATATGAAGTGCTTGGAAAGGCTAGTCTTGGGCCATTTGAAATCCAGACTTCTCACATCACATGACCATCTCCAATTTGCCTATGTCCCGAACCTTTTCACTGAATATGTCTTATCATCTACTCTTCACCTGGCCCTATCCCATATGGACAAAAGTGACACTTATGCTATAATGCTCTTCATTGACTTCAGTTCAACTTTCAACTCCATCAGCTCTCAGAAGCTCATAGGGAAGTTGGATCCACTAGGGTGTAACACTTCCCTGTTCATCTGGGTCCTGGACTTTCTGACAGAGAGGCCCCTAACAGTCTACAGTACCACTGTGCTGAGCATTGGTGCCCCCCAGAGTTGTTCACTCAGCCCACTTCTCTTCACTCTGCTGACTCACGATTGTATGGCTGTGCGCAGCTATTACACCATCATTAAGTTTGCAGATAGAGATGAGTTAGCTTAAAGAATGGAGATACAACAATTGGCTGGCTGGTGCAAGTGCAATAGCCTGTCTCTTAATGTGGACAAGATGAAAGAGATGATTGTTGACCTCAGGAACGCCTTTACTTTCCACACCCCACTGCACATCAAAGATTCTGCAGTGGAACTGGTCATGAGCTCCCAATTCCTTGGTGTACACCTGATAGCTGACCTTACACGATCAATTAACATCACCGACATAACCAAGAAGGTGCAACAGCATCTCCACTTCCTTTGGCAGGTGAAGAAGACAAGACTGCCACCCCCATTCTCATCACATTCTACTGGGGCACCACTTGAGAGTGTTCTGACCAGCTGCATCACTGTCTGGTTTGGGAACTGCAGTGTCTCTGACTGTAAGGTCCTACAATGGAAAGTGCACACTGCAGAAAAGATTGTTGGGTCCTCTCTGCCTTCCACTGAACACATCTTTGTAAAACGTTGTATCCACAAAGTCTACAGCATTGTCATGGGCCGCTCCCATGGTGTCACTGTCCTACTTCCATCTGGCAGAAGGTGCTGTGTCATCTGAACCAGTATTGCCGGGTACTATAACAGGTTCTACTCTTTGGGTGTCTGGGCTCTGTGTTGCCCCCCCTGCCCTCAGATCTGCCCCTAGTAGCGAATTTATATGCAGTACATTTGCTACACTTTTCACTACTGTTGCTTTTATTATTAGTTTTATTGTTATTTATTATTTATGTATTTCAAAATATTATTTTCTATTCACTTATCTATCTTTTATATTTAATTATGTATAGTTCATTATCTGTGTTGTGCTTGTCCTATGTTTATGTATATTTTGCACTGAGGTCCTGGGAAACATTATTTTGTGCCACTGTATGCTGCAATACTGTGTATGAATAGTGTAACAATAAAGCCACTTCAATTGACTTGACTTGATTCTGCTAGTCAGACACTATTTTATATTCCATGATCCAGCAAGTCAAACCCTGCACTGCCAACTCAAGCATCACATCCACCAAACTCACTCACTTCCACTTACATTAATTCTTGCTCACAGCAGTCCAACTTTGCCCCTACTTCTAGCACTATCTCAGCAATGAAACTGTGCCCTGCTCCCAAATCCTGCACCACCACATCAGCATTGAGCCAGTCAAATTATGCCTGCCAGTGCCAAGTCAGCCAAGCTCTACCATTTCCCAAATCCCTGCAATGCCAAACCAGAATAAGGATTCTCTTGACCATGACCTCAAGCATCATGCCAGTTCAATTATATCTTGCCATCATTCTTCTAATCAAACTCCACTTCCTATCCACAGGATTCATGCCAGCTAAACTGTACCCTGCACTTCAGCATCAAACTAATTTAATTTTGCTCCATCCCCAATTAACTTTCTTCCTATCACTTTCAGCTTTTCCACTAATGTTCTTTGAGTTCACCTTCTACCCCACTGCGATGCACCAACATTTAATACTCCCGAGTCCCCACCAATCAGTCGCCTTGTCAAATCAACACCCATCATGTAAACCTTTGCTACACACTCACATGAATCACATTAACCAAAACCTGACCTCCTCCACTAGTATTAAACCGATTGAAATATATTGCCATACACCATCCTGCCTGTCAAGCAATAAGCATCTGAGCACCTATCTAATCAAATCTCCACCAGCATAATTGTTCAATCAAATTCAGCTGTTCCACCAGTTTCCTGCCAGGTAAACTCTGCCACCTACACACCCAGCGTCCCAACGGTCATCAAATGTACCGCCGCACCACACCAGCATCCAACTGGTTGTTTTTCTTACTGGCTTGGTACTTGTGAATCCTGTAACAAGTGGGGTGAAGTAACATCTATTTTTTTCCTATCACCTCCAGCTGATATACTGTATCTTAGCCACTTTTCCTATTTTTCTTGTAAACCTCTATAAATTTCACTGCCCTAAAATGAAGCAGCCATTCATAACACTTTGTTGATCATGTGTAGGCTGACACCATTGACCACATTGCATTGTGAATAGAAAATTTGAACTTGTGTACCTTTAGCCTTTCTTTACACTAAATGGGGCAAGTGCCCCAGTGACTGCTGTAAGAAAAGAAGCATACACAGGAAAAGGTTTGAGGCACTTCCATGACCCAATGTAATGAAAATAAATGAAATTAAAAGGATCCTTTTCACAAAGTTGTAAAATTGTATCTTTTCAAATGGGAGTCCAATACAGAAATTATTTAAAATGGGTGAATTTCTGGTCATATGGATTCCAAGCAGGAAGCGGGTTGGGGGTCCAGGAGGGTGGATAACTGAAGTGCCATCAATCTTCCATTTTGTAGAGGGTCCATACCTTGGTTTGGCGGGTCCTTACCATCCCCTTAAGATACCACCCAAACACATGCTTGTGACAATTCTGTCACAAGTGTCTGGTCACGCTTATAGGTAATCTAACTTAGACACCATTAAAATATCCGACTACGCCACCCAGTTTTATTAAGAGACTGGGAACTCCTGAAATTTACCAATAATAGCGCACAGGTTTCTTTAAATTGGGCGGTGAGTAAACACACAATGAAAGACACAACAGTAATTTAGAAAAAGCAACAGTAAGTTCTATTGTACAAGACAATATAAGGTACATTAAAAAGATAAACGAACATAACAAAAACTAAACATATTAGGAATCAATTTCCCTTTTCTTAAAAAGGAAAATACACAGTCCACCCTCTAAAAGTCCGTTAAAAACAAGAATTGGAGGATACAACCTTTAGTGGTGCAGAGTCCAGTTTGTGCACTGTGTTACCCCAACACTTAATTGTTCAACTGTCCATGGATGCACTCTGTTCCCCGGACACTCGTTCCCCTACAGAAGTTGTGTCCAATTGTTGAATCCCTGTCAGTGTCTCTTCATTGTTCCTTTTTCTTCCACTCTGGGCTCCTTGTGTGGCTGGGACCTAGGCACGCCTCATTTCTTGTCTGTCAGCTTCGCTTGGTCCTTTCATGCGGATTCCCTCTCTCGCTGAACCCACATCCGGCATCTTTTTACTCCCTGGAAGTGTTGCCGTCCTTGTGCCTCACGTCGTGCCAGCCAGGTACCCTTGTCTGCATGCAAGCCTCTGTGCTCTGTCTGAGTGCCTTGGCAGCGTTTTCTGTGGACTCTCCCCTCTGCCTTCTGCTGCCAGGAGTTTTTATCTACTTCAGTCCTTGCCATTATCAGTTCTGGACAATCAGATTAAACAATGGTACATCTGCATTTCCTGGGTTTAACAATTAATGAAAACACAAGTTAAAAAAAAGGAATTGTTACCAATCATGAATAAGTACAGATATGCTGATTAGAAACCAATATTTCCAAGTCAGGTAAATACAGACATCCTCCAAGGCCAGACTTCAAAGCTGCGACTCCTTTGCAAGATAGCAAATACTTGCACAAACAATCCTGACACAATCAGTAACTGGATTATCCAGGATCCTCCAAGGAAGCAGCAGTTCTGTTATCACAGGTGGTATTGTTTGTAAATCTCAACCAGCTATAAACTTCAAAGTGGTGACTCCTTTGCAGTACAGCAAATAAATACATCCTGCAGACAGCCTTTTAACTTCTCACCCCCCAGTCCCAACAATGGGTGCCTAATGGAACCACCCAGTGCACAAAAAAAAATGTCCCCCTCTGACAATTCTCAGAATGTTTTACTCTCCATGAAACTTAAGTGCACCTTCTGGTGGAAGTACTTTTCTCATCTAGTTAAGGGGTGTCCATGAATTTTCTTGTTCTAAGATCCTTCTTACAGGCTTATAGAGTAATGGGGATTATGGAAGAGAGGTGAAAAAGAGAGTGCAGGCAGGGTGGAATGGGTGAGAAGAGTTTCAGCAGTGATTTGTGACAGACGCGTATCAGAAAGAGTAAAAGGGACGGTCTACAGGATGGTAGTGAGACCAGCTATGTTATATGGGTTAGAGATGGTGGCACTGACCAGAAAGCAGGAGACAGAGCTGGAGGTAGCAGAGTTAAAGATGCTAAGATTTGCACTGGGTGTGACAAGGATGGATAGGATTAGAAATGAGTACATTAGAGGTTCAGCTCAAGTTGGACGGTTGGGAGACAAAGTCAGAGAGGTGAGATTGCATTGGTTTGGACATGTGCAGGGGACAGATGCTGGGTATATTGGGAGAAGAATGCTAAGGATAGAGCTGCCAGGTAAGAGGAAAAGAGGAAGGCCTAAGAGAAGTTTTATGGATGTGGTTAGAGAGGACATGCAGGTGATGGATGTAACAGAACAAGATGCAGATGACAGAAAGATATGGAAAAAGATGATCCACTGTGGTGACCCCTAACGGGAGCAGCCAAAAGAAGAAGAAGAAGAAGAAGTCCTTCTTCTTCTAAGTGTTTGTGACAAAAACACATCTATGTACACAAATATACACAAAAGTCACAATGACTTCTTCATAAATGCATGTTTTGTTACAATAAAGCAGTTAACTGGGTATGGACCAGAGGTTTCTACTGTGTGATATACAGAACACTCAAATATTCAGTGAATGTGAAATTATATGAGCATGATTAAAGCCTCCCATCAGCTGATTAAAGAAACTCTTATTAAAAATGATTTAATGCATGCAAATAAGATATAATGTAAGCACTAGTGATTCCCTACAGTCCACAAAGATGCAAATGCAGTGCTCAACATTGCTTTATGGTCAAGGGAGATTGTCTCCTTGTCAAGCGAGTTTGCAAACACACCCATCTGCCTGCCTGCCTGCCCTTGTTTTAAATGAATGCAAGGAAGGACATATGAAGAGAAAAAAGCAGGTAGCATCCAGACCTGCTGCACACTTTCCGTTTTACTTTTGTAATCTTGTCTACTTTTAGCACCATGGCATGCTAATTGTTGACACAGACATTATATAATAATAATAATAAAATAAAAACAATTGATCATAAAGTCAAATTCCATTTTATTTACCAAAAATGTTAATAAAAAATGTAATAGTATCCATGTTTGAAATATCATATATATTTAAATATGTTTTCTCATACCTGGGCCCCATCTTCCTGCCTCTGATGAGATAAGCAACATCATTCCGGGATGAGAGGCAGCACTGATGCTAACTGTACCTTCTTTTTAGACAGCATTCCTGACAAGAAGACCAACAAGGATAAATAAGAGCTGGCTTCCCCTGGAAGGTGCCATTAATTAGGGTTCAAGCCATCAACAAATACAGAGCTGCTGCTGACTGATCTTTTGTTAAAGATTTTTACAGGTTGAATCAAGTCAATATTCTTTTGCCCAGGGCACTGCTCTGTTAGATTTCTTTTTTGGTTTATCGATTAAACTAGGTACCCCAGGTGGTGCCAGGACCCTCCTCTTGTAGCCCTTGGTCTGGGGTCTGCTGCTCAGTCACAATATACATTGCTCAAAAAATTAAGGGAACACTTAAATCACACATTGGATCTCGATGAACAAAATATTCAAGCGGAAAATCTTTACTAAGTAATACTGTGTAATTCATTGAGAACAAAATGATGTAACAACGGTCAATGGAAATTGAAATCACCAACCCACTCAGGTCTGGATTCAACATCACACTCAAAAATCAAAGTCAAAAATTGGAATCACAGGCTGATCCATCTTGTGTGAATTTCATCAGAGCAACTCATTATGGACTCTGTAGTTTGTATGGCCCCATGTCCCTATATGCACTCCTGAAAATGTCTGGGCATGCCCTTGATATGATGATATGACCTGGGGGGGTCTCCTCCCAGACCTTGATCAGGGCATCATTGAGCTCCTGGACAATCTGTGGTGCAATTTGGCAGTGTCAAATGCACCAATACATAATGTCCTAGAGGTTCTCAATTGGATAAAGGTCTGGAGAACATGCAGGCTAGTCAATGGCGTCAATACCTTTGTCATCCAGGACATTCCTACACACTCTGGCCACATGAGGCTGGGTATTGTCCTGCACCAGGAGGAACCCAGGGACCACTGCACTAGTGTAAGCTCTTACAATGACTCTGAGGATTCCATCGTGGTACGTAGCAGCATTCGGAGTACTGTTGCCTAGAACATGTCTTTGTGACCCTCCATGGACATGCATTCCCAGATCATCACAGGCCCACAGGCAAAACGGTCATGCTTAATCATGTTGTAGGCATCATAACGTTCACCACAGTGTCTCCATACTCTTTCACGTCTGTCACATGTGCTCAGTGTGAACCTGCTTTCATCTATGAAGAGAATGGGGCACCAAAGGCGGAGCTGCCAAAGACAAGTAATAGAATACATTTAAAAGTATTTGATATTTGATACCTCTTGCCTCACATGTACCATCTGTGTTCATCCTGCTTCTTTCTTTGGTATCCTTGTGAGTCTCAAACTCTCTTTCCCGGTGCATCCTCTCTTAGTCGCATTCAAATAAAGCAAGGTTTTCAGACTCTGTCATTTTGAGGCATGTTGCTCACCTCCAGTCTGCGTTTTGACTACCACCAATATTGGACAGGCCCTCATTACCCACTATGAAATCATTATTCATATCCTTGCAAATACTTTCCATGTTTAAAACTAACTCTCAGCGTTCCTGCTACAGCTTTCTTCATTATCCTCATGTCAGCTTCTCTTGCCCAGTGCCTCCTGTCTTGATTGCATCTGACTGAGCATCCATCCATCCATTATCCAACCCACTATATCCTAACTACAGGGTCACGGGGGTCTGCTGCAGCCAATCCCAGCCAACACAGAGCGCAATGACAGGAAATAATCAAAATGAAATTGACCATTCACACCAGAGCCAGACTACTCAATCAGAGCAGTATGAGAATTACAGTTCAGGACCAGCAGCCCTTTTAGGGTCCTCAGGGACTGCTAGAGTCAGCTGTTGGAAGTAGGCTCCCCTGTCAGGGGATAAGTTCTGCCTAACTCAGAAGTGCTTCCTGGTTACATTGCTGTTGTGCCAGATGTACACCTGGATCCAGGTTTAAACAGAGCCCTTCACCTACCCGAGGTGGAGTCAGGAGTGGAGAAAGATGAGAAAGAAAGAGAATTGTTAAAAGGAAGAAGCCTGTAAGAAGGTATTTTGATTACTAAAATAGTTTATTTGAACCGAGGACTTGTGTGATGCAGCTGTGTCAAGGGTTTGGGGCTTTGACAAGCTCTCTACATGCCACTGTATACATATAAATATTGCTACTGGGGCAATGTACAATGGCTGACTCTGCGATCTGAGGCCCCCCCCCCCCCCCCCCCCCCCCCAGAGATCATACAAAAATTTAATCTCAGAGATTAACAAAAGTATATCAAATCAAAATGAGATATATATATACAAGCGCCCTCCACAATTATTGGCACCCCTGGTTAAGATGTGTTCTTAAGCTTCTAATAAATTATTCTTTTTCCCAAAAAATATGGGCTCACAACACAAAAAAAAAGAAAAATCCAACCTTTAATTGAAGAGCATTTATTCATTTAGGAACAAAATCCCACATTAAGAAATAGCTTTTTTATATGAAATCATGTGTGCCATAGTTATTGGCACCACTAACAATTCCTATAAAATAAATGTGATTGAAGCATTTTTGTAATTTCTAGTTTAGTTTTTAAAGTTGATCAAATTAAATTGGAACTTTTAATTAGTAATTAATGACTCCCTGTGTCCCTGGGGTATAAATATGACGTGACACAGAGTCCTATTGCTCTTAGCCACTCTTCAACATGGGAAAGACAAGAGAACATGCTGTTCAAGTAAGGCAGATGTGTGTCGACCTTCATAAGTCAGGTAATGTCTACAAGAAAATAGCTACTCGCCTAAACCTGCCTGTATCTACAGTCAGAGGAATAACAAAGAAGAGTAAAACAACAGGAACAGTGACAAACAAGGCTGGACGAAGACCCAAGTTTATCTTGCCACCACGCACAGTGAGGAGGATGGAAAGAGAAGTAAAACATTCTCCAAAGCTCACTGTTAGAGAACTGCACCAAAGGGTGGTATCTTGGGGTCACAAAGTCTCCATGACAACCATAAGACGCTATCTCCATGCCAACAAGCTGTTTGGGAGACATGCAAGGAAAAGCCTTTTCTCACCTCCAATCACAAATGTAAACGTCTGGAGTTTGCTAAGCGGTACTGGGACCATGTTGAAGATGGGTTGTCATTGGGTCTTCCAGCAGGATAATGACCCTAAACATATGGCAAAATATATGCAAAAATGGCTCAGAAAACACAAACTCAAGCTCCTTCCATGGCCATCTCAGTCCTCAGACTTCAACCCCATTGAAAACCTGTGGGGTGAGCTGAAGAGGAGAGTGCATAAGAAAGGACCCAGGACTCTGGACGATCTAGAAAGAATGTGCAAAGAGGAATGGTCAAAAATCCCTGTCTCTGTATTCTCCAACCTTGTGAAATGTTATAGGAGAAGATTAAGTGCCATCTTGTTGGCAAAAGGGGGTTGTACGAAATATTAACAGCAAGGGTGCCAATAATTGTGGCACACGTAATTTCATGTAAAAAATGTATTTCTTAATGTGGATTTTTTTCCCCAATGAATAAACGTACTTCAATTAAAGGTTGGATTTTTCTCTTTTTTGTGTTGTGAGCCTTTATTTTTTGGGAAAAAAAACAATTTATTAGAAGCTTAAGAACACATCTTAACCAGTGGTGCAAATAATTGTGGAGGGCGCTATATATATATTAAAATTAAAGGAATACTATTTAATCAGAATCTAGCATTAAGTCAATGAAACTTCTGGGATATTGGTCTGGTCAGTTAAGTAGCAGAGGGGGTTGTTAATCAGTTCCAGCTGCTTTGGTGTTAATGAAATTAACAACACATGAACTAGAGGGGCAACAATGAGACGACCCCCAAAAAAGGAATGGTTTAACAGGTGGAGGCCACTGACATTTTTCCCTCCTCATCTTTTCTGACTATTTTTTCACTAGTTTTGCATTTGGCTATGGTCAGTGTCACTACTGATAGCATGAGGCGATACCTGGACCCTACAGAGGTTGCACAGGTAGTCCAACTTCTCCAGAATGGCACATCAATACAAACCATTGCCAGAAGGTTTTCTGCATCTCCCAGCACAGTCTCAAGATCATGGAGGAGATTCTAGGAGACAGGCAGTTACTCTAGGAGAGCTGGACAGAGCTGTAGAAGGTCCTTAACCCATCAGTAGGACTGGTATCTGCTCCTTTGGGAATGGAGGAACAGGATGAGCACTGCCAGAGCCCTACAAAATGACCTTCAGCAGGCCTCTGGTGTGAATGTCTCTGACCAAACAATCAGAAACAGACTTCATGAGGGTGGTCTGAGGGCCTGACATCCTGTAGTGGGCCCTGTGTTCACTGTCCGGCACCATGGAGCTTGATTGGTATTTGCCATAGAATACCAGAATTGACAGGTCCACCACTGGCACCTTGTGCTTTTCACAGATAAGTGCAGGTTCACCCTGAGCACATGTGACAGATGTGAAAGGGTCTGGAGAAGCCATGGAGAATGTTATGCTGCCTGTAGCATCGTTCAGCATGACCGGTTTGGTGGTGGGTCAGTGATGGTCTGGTGAGTCATATCCATGTAGGGACGCACAGACCTCTACAGGCTAGTCAACGGCACCTTGACTGCTATTAGGTAGCGTGTGAGACACAAAAATAACTGGACAGGGCTTGGGGTTTCTCTGGAAAACCATCTGGAGGTTGGCTGGACGTAAATCATAGAACTATACCCTCTCCTACATGCTCTCTCCAACCGCCAACTAGGTATGTCCTGTGAATAGCCCAGTCAGTATTTGCACAACAATTGCTACACAAGTTGCCGCGATAATGTCGGTGAAAAAATCAAACAGCGAATCAACATCAGATTTCTTGCGAATTTCCTCTAAATCCATAAATCAATTTTTAACTGACAAAAACATTCCTGTCCTCGATCATCCTCCCTATTCACCCAGTTTAGCTCCCTATGATTTTTACTTGTTCCCGAAAATCAAAAGTGACTTGAAGGGAACACATTTTTCTTTAATGGATAAAGACAGAAACGGCAAGCCTGTGGAAGAGCCTCAGCACTGTTTTAATCAATAGAAGATACATATGGAGCAGTGTAGAGATCAGGAGGTGGAGTATATAGAAGGTGACAATGTTTAGAATGCTGTAATTCATCAATAATTTTTTTTTTTTTTTTTTACCAATCAGGTTATTTTTGTTTCTCACCTCGTATTTGGGTATCCATGACCCGCGAATGAGACAAAGCTTTCTGACACTGAGCAGTATGTATTGCTCCAGAATGTCTTGATAATCTTGAGATTTCTTTGTTTCCTGCACAGACTCAAAGCACCCCATGCAAGATGCAACACAGCAGCCCCAAAACATGACCGAGCCTCCTCCATGTTTCACAATAGGTTTGGTGTGACTTGCCAAAAAGCTCCAGTTTTGTCTCATATTCTGGCTATTTATGTTTTACATTCAACATTGGAGTTCTCATAGACCTCTTTGGAAGTTGTCCTTGGATTTTTGTTTCCATTCTTACTATCCTATATTAAAGGAGCAGATCAGCATAATTTGTTGACATTTTTTGTGTATGGCTTAACTTTAGTTGTAAATTGTAGTCAGAAGCTAAGCTCAGTTCAAAGGAATTCAATGGCCACAGCATGACAGAGAGCACACAGAGTGTGGAAAATTGCAGGCCACAATCAAAGTGTAGAAGAAACAAGCTTCACTCACTCTCTGTTCATCAGTTTATGTCAGACAGTACTTTAAAGATTAATGCGGTCATCTAGAGAACAGCAGCACAATAACAACGTCAAAGGCTCCATGGAGGCATCATCTCAATATTGACTTTCATCCCATCCAAACAATGAATATGCAGGTCAGGTACTGACCTACAATAATCAAATAAATCGAATGCCTTCCTAATGGCATGAAAGCTATGGGTGACAGTTCTTGTGTACTGAAGCAAAACGTTGTAATCATGTCATTTTTTCCAACAAAAACAAAACATTAATAAAACAGAAAAAAAACACACTATATAATCCTTATAAAAGGTTCCTTGAAATGTCCCATCTGTTCAAGTGCAATCATTGGTGTAATGCCCATAAACTCTAGAATTGTTTGTGACACTTTAGTTACAATGAGTGTCAGGAAGCACACTGAAATGAACAACTGGTCTTAAGAAAGAATTTAAGATGTTCTTAGCACTTCAGTGCTTTCAAGAAACTCACCAGGGGTTTGTTGCATTTGTGCTTTTGTAGAGATGATCGCGCCTAGAGGGCGAGCATGGCACAGGCACACTGTTTATGACCGGGCCGCAGTGGCTGCAGGTTTTCATTCTGACTTTTTTCCTAATCAGTGACCAGTTTTCACTGCTAATTCACTTCTTTTCCCTTCATGTTAATAGCCCTGTTTTTAAGGATTCAGTCCTCTGAATTGATTCCTTTCTTCATTAAATGACAACCAAACAGAAATGAGATGTGAAACGAGCTGACAGACGACCAGCTAAATTGGGATTTCAAACTCCAACCAATCTCTTATTGAGAAGCTGATTCTTGCTGTTAAGTGGCTTGTTGTTGCTCTCATTCTGCCACAGCAGACATTTCTAAAACTGTTGATTTTTCTGTTTTTTTCTAAGAACACCGTCAAAATATTTTGGTGACCTGAAAGATCAACCTTACCAAGACCATCACTCTTCTTTATTTTCAAATATTGTGTGATGTGGGGGCTTGTTTTGTGTCTCATTATTGTTTGGCTGCTAATTAAGGAAAAAGAGACAACTAAGGGGGCGGAGTCAAGTTAATTAAAATTAAGGCCAAAGAAGTTAATTAGCAGCAGAAACTGGTCACCAATGAAGAAGATGGTTAGAATGTAAACCTGCAGCCACTGCGGCCCTCCAGGACTGGAGTTCGACACTTGTGGTCTATGAAGATAGAATCCTATTTATTATCTCTGCCTCAACACTTATCACTAGGATACGGGAGCCTTTAAAAACCTCTAAAATATCAACATATGTTGCTAAAAAAATCTTCTTAAAATACCTTTATATAAATGATCCTTTAAAAACTGTGCAAAATTTGCTTTAAGTAAAATTTTAAAATTTGCAAAATTAAGACAGTTAAGAATACATTTTTAAATAATACTGAGGTTTTAAAAGCAATCATAAATAGATAAAACAGAGTATTAAAAAGCCCCATAATTCAAAATGCAAATTTCAGGTTATTAGAGAAACCTTAAGTTTGTAGTGCACACTAGAGGTATAAAATTTTAAAATTAGGGTTTTAAAAGGTCTAATTTAAGATTAGGAACTCTAAAAACAAAGCCAGCAACTCCAATCCAGTAGTGCTAAGATTTCCAGCTACTCATTAATTGCCATTGTGTTGTTAATCCAATGAAAGACTGAGAGGAGGTGAGCCCATGGAGGGACCAACTCTGAATGGGGTGCCAGTCCAAGTCAGAACACATTTACTTTTAAAACTTCAGTTGCTCATACTGGCCCAATTAAGGATGAACCTAGCACTTATCTTTGGGAGAATGTGAAGCCCTCAAAACCTAATGATTTCATTTTATATATACAGCAGTGGGAGTTAATTAAGCCTTGAAAGTTTATACAAGCAACTCCTACAGGAGTCTTACTCATGTTTAAAATTGCAAAATAAGAAAAAGAGGCTTGCCCTGGTCAGGAACTACCTCTAATGGACTACTGACGACTGGAAGAAGGTCTTATGGACTGATGAATCAAAATTTGAACTCATTGTTTCATCACACAGAGGATAGAAAAGGATAGTCCATGAGTGTGTGGCACCAACTGTCAAAGAAGGAGAAGGAGGGTGGTGTAAGGCTCTTTTGCTGAATCCAGACATGGCACTCTGAACCAAAAGTTCTATTGCAGTATTTTGCAGTACCTGACAGTATCCTCTGGTCTTCATCTTGTTGGTCAGGGGCTCATCCTACAACAAGATAATGACCCAAAGCATACCTCCAAGCTATGCCAGAACTACCTTAGAAGAAAAGAACAAGACAGTAGGCTTTGAATCATGGCATGGTTAGCACAGACTTCTGACTTAAACCCCATCAAGATGGTGTGGGATGAGAAGGGTGGAAGCAAAGTGACCTCCAAGAGCATGACATTTGTGGGAACTACTGCAACAGTGCTGGAAAGAACCTTCTGAACAATATTTGATGTCCATTGTAGAAAGAATGCCATGGGTGTGCCCAGCTCTTCAAAAGTATCTTCAAAAGGTAGCTATTTTGAGGAATCAAAAATGTAGATTAAATTTTGTTAAACAAATCAATTACATGATTTTTTTTTTAAATTTTAATTGTTTGTTTTTCTGTTCTGTAATTTCAGAGTGCATTAAGACAATAAAATGTGTAAATTTCAATACAAACTGAAAAAATGGGGATGTTCTTAAAGTTTGATTCTTAGCGTACACTCTACATTTGTATATATATATATATCCAATTTATCCATTCGACCATTTTCAAATTCACTTATCTAGCACTGGAGACAAAGTTGGAATCGTCCCTGGTTGGAGTCCAGTCCATTGCAGGGCACACTGATACTTGGCAAGTTTAGAGTCAGCACATACAACTCGGAGATGAAGGAAAAAAATAGAATACCCAGCAAAAAAGCCAAGATGGGTGCTTAGGCTTGACTTGAAACTGAGGACTCTGGAGCTGAGAAAGTGACTCTTATCAACTAGACATAGCCACTTCAGTTTAAAATACAAAAAATAACATTTCACCTTAAACAATTACTTTGTTTAATATGCTATCTAAGAAATAACAAAATGTACATTTTTCCCTTCAAGGCTTAAATTTAACAGCTTCACGGTTGGTTTGGCATGATAAATTGGTTAACTGTGTGTACCTGGTTGCTGTTTCATTGGCTGCAGGCTTGTTTTAAATAATACTGTATGTGAAAGGGATTTTAATTTTAAGCTGTTATCTTTAGTAGTGCAATGTCTAATGCTTCTGCTTCACACGTCTAGGGTTCAAATATTGGCATGGATGCTGCCTTTGTGGAGTTTGGAAGATTATTCATGTCTATATATGTCTATATTGTTTTATTTTCTTGTCACCTCTAGCCATCTGACTATAATTTGTTATTAAGATGGACAAAATTATTCATTGCTGTTATTTCTAGTATTAACTAGAACCACAACCCACAACAAACAATGTGCAAGCACGTGTTTGTCCGTACACAAGAAACAACTTGGACCCCCTTGGACTGATTTTGTTGAGATGTGGCACACTTATTCTTCAAAGAAATTTGTGAAGATAGTTCAGTGTTTATTCAGATATCTCGGACAGATCTCTCTGTATGAAGTTTTAAAATTTCAAAATGTCCCATTGAAGATCATTGCCGAATTTGTGAATTCATCCATCTTAAAACACAGAAGCATTCCATGTGACTTCAGCTAGGACTTTGTTTACTGTCTCAAATTTACCTTGAGAGCGGTTGTTTGTAGTTATATGGTTTTTATATTTTCCCCTTTTACTCATCTGACAGCCACTCTGGCGCCCAATGCAAGTGAGTCAAATGTCCGGCAGAGTGCACCATATGCGTAAACAGCTCACACAGCAGCACACTTCTCCTGCAGTTTTAGGTAAGTTAACAAACTGAGTTCAAAAAGTCACTTCTCTGGAAACAAACGTAAGGGCAAAGAAACTAAGTAAGCATATATATGACTGAACTGATTGAACAATATTATCTGCAGATTACTATTGTGAAGAGCCAATATTATCAACCTGCAGCTAAATGATGCTTGAACTAATTAATAACATGTTGAAGGTGGTGCAGATGACCTAACTCATATAAACTTAGGACGGGTTTAAAAATGGAGAGTGGCATCAGTAAGTGGGAGACTTCAGTGGCTTAAACCCCTGATCTCTGGCACCCACCCCATAATCTTTCAATCCCAGATATACATGAACAGTCACAGCCAGCATCTGATTTTCTTGACTATCATATTCTCATTATACAATAAATCCTTTCCAGGTTCTTACTTATTTATGGAATTTTAATGAATTACTGTATTTAAACGAAATATTAATAGCTAGAATGGGAACTCATTTCAGTTCCTTTTCTCCTGTCAAATTGTGGGTGTGTTTGTGTGTGTCCTGCGGTGGGTTGGCACCCTGCCCAGGATTGGTTCCTGCCTTGTGCCCAGTGTTGGCTGAGATTGGCTCCAGCAGACCCCTGTGACCCTGTGTTCAGATTCAGCGGGTTGGAAAATGGATGGATGGAAATTGATACTGATTGTATGCCAGTATTGGCAATTTTGTATTAATAGACATTTTCAATTGCTAATTATTGGATACTACTCTATTGGGTATATTTTCAAAAATGCTTTGTTTATGAAAACTGAACAACAATTAGTCACAGTCCCTCCACCACTAACCACCGTCAATTGATGCCTTTTTCACATTACTTGAGTTGGACTTTGCTGTTCATGAAAGCCATTCAGTACACCACAAGCCAATTTGGGCTCCGCTTCTAATTTCTATGTAAAGCGCTGTTTAAAAAGCACATGTTTAATGTAGTCTGCTAACACATGGAATTGCATTCTATTATTACTATTACTTTTGAATATGACTCATTGTTACAAAACTATTTAATAAAGAAAAATGTGATAACTGACTCTTGGATGAAGTAAATTAAAATGTGAATTCTCCAACTTTCATATCAGTTAACTAAGTCAAAGAGCGAAGCTAAATTGAACACAATGCATATATTGTCTACTTGTTCAGTACTATAACATCTAAGGCTATAATGAGTGGCATCTAAATTCTTTAGTTTTTATTAATTTCCCAGCAGATTTTGCCCAGAACCCCAAAAGACAAAGATAATCTAATATGGCTGGAGTGAGCATATATTGTTGGCATATGACTTCTTTTCATTTTAAAGTACATTTTCAATCAAAAAAATACAACGCAGAGTTGCATGGCTGCGGGGCAGAAAAATGCTTCAATATTTATTAGTGAAAAGCAAAACAACACAGTTGAAATACTGTAGAACTAAATTTTTATGGTGAAATTTTACATAGTCTACTTTTGTTTTTTTGTGTGAATCTTCTCCAGTTTTGGACTGCCGCAACCCAAAGGGATGCTGCGACACAAGCAGCTTTCCAAAGTTGCTCTCCAACTTGGCGTAAAACTACTTCAGTACTTAATTGTAAAAAGCAGAATGACAATTCAATCAGTTGGAAGCATAAAATGTCTTATTAAGTGAAAATAATATATCTCTCTATTATATAAAAAAATCCTGGGATGAGACGAAACTTTTTAGCCTGGGACGAGACGTGACTTTTTCAGGGAGACACTTTTAAGTCCTGCAAGACAAGACTTTGTGCCAAGAGATTTAACCACACCCGATGCCAGAAATAAAAGACAAAGATTAGATGACATGGTATAACATCATAAAGAATTCAAAAACGTTGGCGCGATACACATGCAGAGCAGGTAAGAGATAATGAAAGTACTAAAATTCGAAAGTCTCAAAAAATAATAGTAAAGATTGCATTAACGCAAACAAACAGAAATTATTACTTGGTGAAATAATGGAACAGCGAAAATATTGTTCAGATTTAAACTTTAAGTCAGATACTTGTAGATCGTCTAATTCGTGTTGCCATCAGGAAAAAGTAGTGTTTTTTTCCAATGAAGAGGTGTATTCGCGAGAATTAAAAGATTTGTTGTTTGGTGAAAGTGAAATGCACATTAGTGAACAGCAGAGAAGCAAAGTGGCTGGCGCGTTGCACAGGCCGGGGGGTTGGTGAGCGCAGCGAGCAGGATAAAAAAGCCCTCTGGTTATACATAAAGTAAATAGTTGATAGAGTTGCAGCATCAATGACATATTGCATGAATTATGTAGGTAAATGAGAGACCGAATGATGGACTGAGGATACAGTAATAATCTCCACATCACCAGTCCACTATCATTTTTGCTGTGTTTTGCAATGGGTGCACTGTATTCACTTTTGCTTTGCTGCGTGTGCATTTTCTCATGGTCTCTACAGTGTTAAGTCTTCTTGGCCATCATTTGTGTCCTTTCACAATGAGAAGGCAGCTTCAGTCTCATTTTGTTTGCAGTTCTCTATGGAGCAGGGTTGTCTTTTGTGTAAGTAGCTTATTTGCCATGTACAGTGATGTGGAAGTATTGTCAACAGTGACTTTCCACACATTGACTGTGAAAGACTATCGAGTCACATCACTAATCACACTGTCCTTCCCTGGCAAGCAAATGCAATCTTCCTCCAAATTGGAAATTATATGTAGTATATACATTTGTTACCTACATGAGCAGCTATCCAAAATCTGATTCCAGACTTGGGTTTGTTTGACTTTCACTGCGTGAAAGCGTGTCAACATTTTCTCAGAATCAACTGCTCACCAACAGGTGCACCTGCCCTTACTTTTAAAGGATGATACAGTTCTGTACAAAGTGTACTGAGCATCTGATATACAGTAGGAGCAAAGCTGTGAGTATACAAAGTGAACAGCCAGCATCAGTTTTACATGAGGAAAGAAGATCATGCGAGATGGCACATTGTAGACAGATCACTAGCATGGAAGCCCTGACAATATATACAGTATGTGCATGCATCTGCCATCAAGCCATATGTCGGATTCAAGATGTGTCATTTTTGTGTGTACAAATTTCAATACATAGCAATTCAAAAACGTATTCAAGTCATATTTTTTGCCTCATTTATGGTCAAGTACCATGTTGCATTAGTCCTTCCATTTTTACAAAGAAAGCTCATCGTTTATTCTCATATTTGCATTGATTGTTGCGTCTACCATGTCTGTGAAAATGTTGTGAGTGAGCTTCCATCCACCGCTACACTCTTCACTTGCAGCTCAATCGCTCCATCCACTATGTGCCGCTTCACATGTTCTCAACTCCCCATGTTAAATTCATGTTGGCTGTGTACTCTTTATTCCCTGATGTGTGAAAAGCATTCTGGTACCATTTTAAGTGAATTTATGACCATTTTCTACCTCTTTGAAATAACTGGAGTACTTACAGTTTTTGTTATGTATTTGTAATGCAGTACACTATTGTAGCCTTTTCCTTTGATAAGAACGGACGAGCAAACAGCATATGCCTTTTCTTTCATGTCTTTATTGAACAACAACAACTAACAACATGTGCAAGGCATTACCAATCATATCACTAGGTGTCAACCCACAATCAGACTTCAATAGCTGAACTGAAATGCACACTTATCCATATTACTAACTGAGAATAAACCAGATATGGACGCAGGTACATGGCATGCCCATGGACGCAGGAGACATAGTGCGCAATCACCGAGAATGAAGGAGTGATAGTTCAATAATGAAGGAGCTCAACTAACGTAAATAAGAAATGAGGCAACGTACCCATAGGTAACCACACAATAAAGAGGATTCAGCCCACTGCCCCAGAGTGAAACGGGAAATACTACGGAGTCCACAAAGGTCCACAACACACAGCATAATCAAACCCAAGATAGTACGGAAAGCGCAGGCGCCTACAACGCGTTTCTGAACCATAGCTCACCACCACAAGCGAATTCTGATACACCACCAAAACCGAAAGAGCTCAACTAATGGAAGTACGAAATAAAGCAAACGAGCAAACGAGCACAGACAATACGGAACCCTAACCGTCCACACTACACAGCATAGTCAAACCCGACATAGTACGGAAGGTGTGGGCGCCTACAAAGCGCGTCTAACACACCGCAGGCAGACCCCCGAGATGGTACAGAAGGCCCAGAGATTCGGACTCTACAGCATATGTGAATCACATTACAGTAATACAATAATACAATAATATGAGTACTCACAGACAAAACAAACACAACAGGCTTCAGCGTCCCGCCCCACAATCAAACCGGAGAGAGTACGGCGTCCCCAAACGTCCACAAAACACAGCATAGTCAAACCCGAGATAGTACGGAGGGCACATGCGCCTACAACGACTACCACATGAAACATACACACGGCACCGGAGGTATAATATTAGCTCAACTAACCTACAGATGCCGTAACGGTGAACATGATACATATGTGACAATTACCAGGACAGACAATAATCTCTTTCGAATCTATTTCGGGTTACCCAAGACCAGGGGTTGGCAAGCGAAGCGAGCAGGGGGCGGAGCCACCCTAGTACTGATATATAACAATTCCTCCCCTCTAAAAATAAGAAGTAGTTAGCTTATCCCCCCCACCCCTTTTTTCAGAAGAAATCAAAACATTGAATTCTAACTATACATTTAATTTTCAATTAGTCTCTGTGGAGGCTTGTGTATGCAAATTGGGTAACGTCTCTCTTCACAGGGTAATTTGTTACAGCAGTCTTAGCCTCTACAGAAGGTGATGGAGATAATGCACATGGGCTCTGTACTTGTGCTGTTTGAGGAGATGGTAAGTGCTCTGGACAGTTGATAGGAACAACAGCAGGGGAGTCAACAGGTAGTGTGGGTATCTCTTCAGCTCTAACCAACCCTGATTTTCTCAACTAGTCGACATAATGTCGCCTTATGAAACCTTGAGTAACCTCTACCTTGTAGGACAAGGGACCAGTTTGCTCGTTGACTAGTGCAGGTACTCATTTCTGGTCTCCTCTGTAGCTCCTGGCAAGAACTGATTGTCCAATGGCAAAGCTACGTGTAATCTTGTCAGTCGCTTTATGACCGTTTGTGGGAAGCAGCCCTGACACAGACAGACGGACATCATTTTAAAGTCCAACACACACGTTTATTTACAATTAGTGAAGCACAAACCCAGTGCCGTAGCACCAATCACCCCAATAGTCCAGGCCAAACCACAGTCTGCCTCGTCTCTTCAGGCCGCCTCTTTCCTCTCCCAGACCTCGTCCTCTTCCACCCGACTCCAGCCCTGAATGAAGGGAGGCGGCCCCTTTTATTATCCCCCGGATGTGCTCCAGATGTGCAATCTTCCACTGACACTCCCCAGTGTGGCGGAAGTGCCGGCTGTATCCCCGGAAGCACTCTAGGTGTCCCTGCTCCTCTTCCCACCCAGCACTTCCTTGTGTGCCAGAAGTGCTGAGGTCCAGGGCTCTCCAGGCATTGGGGCGCCCCCTGGGAGTGACCACGAGCCCCTACAGGGTTGAGCTTCAACGCTCTGTACCATGAGACATCACTGCTCTAATGCCGTATGGAGAAGCATCACAATTAAAGTGGGTGAGGACTGTATCAGATGTCACCAGTTTCTTTGCTTCTTGAAATGATCGTTCACATTCTTTGGACAATTTCCACTTTTTGCCAGCTTGTAATAGCTCATTGAGTGGATGTAGCACAGTTGCCAGGTTTGGAAGAAACTTATCATAATAATTCACAAACCCCAGGAAGGATCTTAGCTGTGAAACATTTTGTGGTTTGGTTCCGTCAATACAGCCTGAATCTTATCCTGACATTTGTGCAACTCTTGGGCATCTATAGTGTGTCCACAATACCTGACACTTGGCTTCAGGAACTCGTATTTGTCTTGCCTGGCTCTTAGTCCATACTCTTCTGAACCTTTTCAGGACCTTTTGAGGTTTTCTAAATGCTCTTCATCTGTCGCTCCAGTGACAATAATGTCATCTAGATAGCACTGGGCGCCTGGCACTGACTGAAGGATCTGATCCATTGCTCTTGGCCAAATAGCTGGGGCAGAGTCTACCCCAAACACCAGCCTGTTGTAACGATAAAGACTCTTTATTGTATTAATGGTCAGGAACACTTTAGAGTCTTCCTCTACTTCCATCTGGAGGTATGCATCCGCTAAATCTAACTTTGAAAAATGTTGCCCACCTGACAAACTGGCAAAAATGTCCTCAATTCTCGGCAGAGGATATTGTTCATCCTGGATCACAGGATTAATGGAGACCTTAAAGTCCCCACAGAGCCTGACTGTACCATTTCTCTTTACTATTGGGACTCCAGTCTACTTTAGAAAGTATGCCGTCTGCCTCCAACCTATCCAATTCCTTTTCAACCAGGGGTAGGTTGGCATAGGGTACTGCATGCACCTTGTGGAACCGTGAGATCGCACTACTCTTAAGTACAATTTTAGTTCTAATTTGCTGAAAAGTCCCAATGCCACTCTTAAATACAGGGGCGGCATTTCTTAGCATCAGCTCCAGGTTTTTTTCTGTGGTCTGTTGCACAACAGGGAAAGCACGAAGGCCTTTAATCTCTCTCTCCAGTCAACTCTCTTAAGCTTTCTTAACCACTCCCAGCCCCATAATGGTGCACCTCCATTCTGTATTATGTGTAAATCAAGTACCTCTTTCCTTCCATTATACTCTACTGTCACATGCAGCACTCCAATAGGCATAACGTTTTCACCTGTGTATGTTCTGAGAACAACAGAAGAGGGGTTCAGCTTCTTCTTCTTGAAAAGCACCTTGTAATCTTTCAGTGACATAACTGAAACAGCTAAGCCAGTGTCCAATTCCATTTTTACCACCTGGCCATTTATCTTGGGGGTGAACCAAATTGCCTGCTTGTGTTTTCCACTAAGGTTAAAGAATTCCAGACTGGCTAATGCATCTTCACTATCAATGTCAGAGACTTCTGCAACATTATGCACATTTTTCTTTTCACTGTGATGCATTTTGTTTTTTTCCATTCCACTTTGTCTTTCCACTACGACAAACTCTTTGAATATGGCCTGTTTTGTGGCACTGTTTGCACTCTTCATTTTTAAATCGGCGCCATGAGGGAAGATAGGACTCACGTTCACAGCAATAGCAGGGCCTTTTATGTATTTTATTAATCTTGGCCGCCGCCATTTTATTCACGCTGCTCGTATTCACTCCTCTTTGTAGTTCGAGTGCATCTTTAGCTGCAGTTTCCATTGAAATAGCAATTTCTACTGCCTGTTTAAATGTCAAATCTGCCTCAGTTAACAGCCTCTTCTGGATTTCCTCTTGAAGGACTTCACGAGCCAAATGATCACGCAATGCATAGTTTAGCTCATCACCAAACTGACAATATTCTGATAACTTTTTCAGTTCTGCCACTTAAGCCACAATTGTTTCTCCCATCGTTCTGATTATGCTTATGGAATCTGAGACGTTCTGCGATCAGTAAAGGCTTTGGTGACAAATGATCCCGCATTACACGGACTAAGACATTAAAACTTTTCTCAGCGGATTTGTCTGGAGCAGTTAAACTACAGAGGAGGCCATAAGCTTTCCCTCCCATGGCACTCAGTAGCACAGGAACGTGTTTTTCAGTTGGAATATCATTTGCAGCGAAATACTGTTGCAGCCTTTCAACATGCATGTTCCAATCTTCCGTGGAACTATCAAAAACATCTATCTTTCAGATGTACAACAGGTCGTTGCATTTCTGCTTACTCAATGCGGTTCTCACTGCAGTTATTCAGTGTCAAAGTGCTCAAAATTATCTTCTTGATCTCGTCACCACTGTCATGTATTTGTAATGCAGTACACTATTGTAGCCTTTTCCTTTGATAAGAACAGACGAGCAGACAGCATGTGCCTTTTCTTTCTTGTCTTTATTGAACGACAACAACTAACAACATGTGCAAGGCATTACCAATCATATCACTAGGTGTCAACCCACAATCAGACATCAATAGCTGAACTGAAATGCACACTTATACTGATATATAACAGTTTTCACATTTTTTCCTCATCTTCATCATGTGTAGTGAAACAATGTGAATGATTATAAGTGTAACCTTTAACAATCTGGTTAAAAACTCCACTGCCATCTCTCCTAAACACCTCCATGCCAGGAAAAAATACAAGATTTTATTAAAAGCAGTAAAAAAAAGACATAATCTTAACAGCACCCTATACTGTAACCCTGGGCCGGATTATGTTGGCTTTTTAATGGATGAATGGATGGATGATTGGAGTATCTTTCTTATTATCTTGTTAGGTCATCCTAGAGGTTTACCTTCAAATGTCCCCAGTGGTTGCCCAATTTCTTTCTTATCCTGTATCTCAAACAAAAGCAGATTTCTACAGTTAAAGGAGTTTCTTTTTTTTTTAAATGGGTGACTTATTTTTCTTCTTCATTATTAGTCCAGTAAAGCACACTACGCTTTTGAAGTTGCAAAAAACTTAAATACTGGCTAAGGGGTCCAAAATAGAGCACTGTATCCTAAAAAAATGAAAGTGCACAATGTATTATTCAATCAGAAGAGCTTCAGTCAAAGAGTCCACCATAAAAATGATAAAGTTCACAAAAGGTAAATCTTGTCACCATTCAACATTCAAAGGGAAGTCTGTACTGCAGGTAATGCTGCAAAAAATAAAAATGATTGTGAAATAAAACTTCAGTTGCTGAGTAAATATGAGAATGAATCATAATGCTAGTATTTGAAATGGTTTAATATTACATTTTAGAATTGTGAGAGTTGTAAATAAATTCTAATCAGTTTGGCTCCTGGTTATAGGTATTTGCAACATTTTAATTTTCATTTGTTTTCTTTAGACGGGGGATTTGTCATGACTGCTTCTTTTCGTGAATTTGTCTATTAACTCCACGCATGCTTGACTATTTCATTTTACAAGTTTACTTCTTCACCTTTTTCTCCATATGATGATTCCTTCATTTCATTTCTGTTTTTCCATGCTTGCCAGATTTTTGCAGCAGAAGAGCGTGAATTGTTGAGTTCCTTTGGCCCTTTTCCCCTCTGACTATGGTCAGTTTAGCTTAAGAATGAGTTCATGGACTCATTGGAAGATTTATTGTTTTGCATTCCTCCCATCATGTGTTGGGCTCTAGACATTTAATGTATGTTGTACTTCTGAGTAAAGGGGCATCACTGGTTATTGCTGCTGCCTCACAGCTGCAGAGTGCTGGGTTGAAACGCTAGCCGGCCACGGTCTATGAGGAGCTTTCACATTCTCCCTGTGTCTGCATTGGTTTTTATCAGATTACTCCAGTTTATTTTATTATCCCAAGGACATGATTTTTAGGTTAATGTTTTGTAGTGGTAGGGCTCTAGGGTTACCATATTCCCTGTAATACTCTTTGTTATATAGACCTTAAAAGAATGCCCCAGATCCCTGCTTTAGCCCTCATATGTTACATTACTTTATATATTTGGATCTGCGCTGGTAACCGGAAGGTTGCCGGTTCAAATCCCCGTCAAAAGAGATCCTACTCTGCTGGGCCCTTGAGCAAGGCCCTTAACCTTCAATTGCTCTAGAGGCGCTGTACAATGGCTGACCCTGCGCTCTGACCCCAAGGGGTATGCGAAAACTAACAAATTCCTAAGGCTAAATAAAGAACAAAAAAATAAAATAAATATCTATTAAATCATGCAACAAGAAAGTACCAGAAAAGGCACTATATTATAGATAGTGTTATGCATGTGCATCAGAGTATCACCTTCAGGG
Source organism: Erpetoichthys calabaricus (assembly GCF_900747795.2). Lineage (NCBI taxonomy): Eukaryota > Metazoa > Chordata > Cladistia > Polypteriformes > Polypteridae > Erpetoichthys > Erpetoichthys calabaricus. The sequence goes on along the minus strand of NC_041406.2, from coordinate 113,362,603 downwards.
CTCATCTGCGGTATGTACTGCCCCTCTACGGTGAAAAAGGGTACTTGTACTGGTGCTAGTCATGTCCTCTCCTGTTCACTCCAGAGTACCGTGAAGACACCCAGTGAGAGCAACTGACCAACCATTGAGATCACTGGCCCATAAACAAGCGACCCACAAGACTGAGGAATAGAGGATAGACAGAGAAATTTTATTATTGTGAGCCCAAGAGAGGAAATTTTGTTAATGTTGTTATTTGTACCATCGAGTGCCCTTTTCTCTTTTACCTTAAAAGACATTGAAGTAAATGGGGACAACTCTATTGGTGCCCGATCATTTATCATCTGGAACGGTCCTACCTGTCAGGGAGAAAATTCTTTGTTAGTTGTGGTAATTATAACTCAAAGACACATGATATTCTATATGGTGTTCCACAAGGCTCTATCCTGGGTCCACTGCTCTTCTCAATCTACATGCTTCCATTAGTTCAGATTATCTCAGGGCACAACGTGAGCTACCACAGCTATGCTGATGACACACAGCTGTATTTATCAATAGCACCTGATGACCCCAAATCTTTTGATTCGCTAACACAATGTCTAACTTGTATCTCAGAATGGATGAATAGTAACTTTCTCAAATTAAATAAAGAAAAAACCGAAATCTTAGTGATTGGCAATAATGGATACAATGAGGCTATTAGAAATAAACTGGATGCATTAGGATTAAAAGTCAAATCGGAGGGAAAAAGCTTAGGGGTAACCGTTGATTGTAATCTGAATTTTAAATCACATATTAATCAGATCACTAGGACAGCATTTTTTCACCTAAGAAACATAGCAAAAGTTAGACCTCTTATATCATCGAAAGATGCAGAGAAATTAGTTCATGCGTTTGTTTTCAGTCGGCTAGATTACTGTAACGCACTCCTCTCAGGACTACCCAAAAAAGACATCAATCGTTTGCAACTAGTGCAGAATGCAGCTGCTAGAATCCTTACCAGGAAAAGAAAATCCGAACACATTTCTCCAGTTTTGATGTCAATACACTGGTTACCTGTGTCATTCAGAATTGACTTTAAAATTCTGCTTATGGTTTATGAAGCTTTAAATAATCTCGCCCCGGCTTATATATCGGAATGTCTGACACCTTATATTCCAAATCGTAACCTCAGATCCTCAACTGAGTGTCTCCTTAGAATTCCAAGAGCAAAACTTAAAAGAAGTGGTGAGGTGGCCTTCTGCTGTTATGCACCTAAAATCTGGAATAGCCTGCCAGTAGGAATTCGCCAGGCTAATACAGTGGAGCTATTTAAAATACTACTGAAAACACATTATTTTAACATGGCCTTCTCATAACTTCACTGTAATTTAATCCTGATACTCTGTATATCTAATTCATTATAATAACTATTCATTCAAAATCTGTACTAACCCCTACTCTCTCTTCTGTTTCCTTTTCCGGTGTCCTGCACGCCACCACCATCTACCCAAAGCACCATGATGTTCCAACAATGATGGATGGATTAAAAGCCAGAAGTCTGTATGATCATCAGCATCAAGTGACTCCGTGAAAAACCCGAACTACAAAGAGGACTATTTCATTTATGTTAGGTAGAATGCCCAGAGGGGACTGGGCGGTCTCGTGGCCTGGAACCCCTACAGATTTTATTTTTTTCTCCAGCCTTCTGGAGTTTTTTTTTGTTTTTTCTGTCCACCCTGGCCATCGGATCTTACTCCTTTCTATGTTAATTAATGTTGTCTTATTTTAATTTCTTATTTTGTCTTTTATTTTTCTTCTCTTCATTATGTAAAGTACTTTGAGCTACTTTTTGTATGAAAATGTGCTATATAAATAAATGTTGTTGTTGTTGTTATTGCTTGCAGAGCCACAATAGTAAATTTTAATCTTTAAATATTAGAGATTAGTGCCATATACCAAAACCAAATGGAATGTGGCTTTGTATACCCTAATATATCCTTAAAGGTGCTAGATATTTAGTTTCAGGTGGTGCCTAAACTTGTACTTACACTTGATTGTCTCTTATTGGCTCATTTCTGGTCAGCTCTCTTCAGGTCATCATCTGGTCTGCACAGGGCCAGGCAGCATGACCTGTCTGAATATGGCCACCAAGAATCTTCACAGCTTTGATAAATGGCAGAAAGAACATGCCTTTGCAAGCTCCCTCCTAGTGCTACTCTGAATTGATTCCAAAAAGACCAAGAACGAATTGGCGAGAGTGAAAGAGCACTTGGATGTCTGTAGTGTGAGTGTTGTTCCCGATAAGGTGTCATGCCTTCTGAAAAGTGTAAAGAGCAGGGGAGAGTGTAGGCTCTGCAAATACCAATGAAGGTGGCAGAAAGGGAGAGCCGGGCTCATTATATTTCACTGGGGTGACCGACAGAAGTGACAGGGAGAGACAGAGAGCATGCTGGGGTGTATCAAGTCTACTGATCATTGCAGAGAGCAAAGGAGATAAGACATTAACTATTGAGGATTTTTGTGAGGAAAGAATTACTTTTTTGAGTTTGTTTTAATTATTTATTGAACACCCTTTTGCACTCTTTTCATGTGGATATTTTTTATTGAAGAATTTTATAACTGCACTTGGACAATTCTCTTTTAATAAACATCAAATCAAGTCAAGTACTCTTCAATGTCATCGCTGCCATATACAAGTGTAGCGTACCCCCTGACTTTTAGCAAGCGTGGAGGTCGCCACCCGATTTATGTAGCAAAGAAGCTGCTATTCTTTTAAAATGAGGGACGGATAGAAATAGGCCAACACCTAAGGCCTACCATCTTTTCACCCTGCTACACAAATATTAACAACACCCCAGGAAAATGCTGATACAGATTAAACACACCCAACAAAATATTCCTTATTTACTTGAATAACTACTTACAAATACTGTAAAGACACTGTAAAGGAAAATAATGATAAAAGTACTAAACAAACACCACGAAAAAAAACCCACACGACAATATTTACAGTCCTGGAAATAGTCCTTACTGTAGGTGATGGAAGTGGTTCTGGAAACATAAACTATGGTAAAGGTAAAGATGTGTGGAATGCTCACATTTAATAAATTGCTTCACGGATCTTGGACAGTGAAATGCTGTCCTATCACCAGAGTCCAGAAGAATGGTTTTTGGAGGGGCGACTCTTATCAAGCGCATCGGTGGACTGGATTGGAAGGATAAAGAACCCACCACCGTCCTTAAATCTGGTGGCCGAGCACCATCCTTCTCCGCTATAAATGCCCAGTTAATGCAAGTTTTAGGAGCGACTGATGATGAAGTTGATTGGAAAATGCCACAATCAAAAACTACCGCCACATCCTTCTCTTCCGGTTTTATTGGTACAGTGCATACATACCACAAACTACAAATTCCACAAGGCCCTCCGCATCAGTGTAATCCTGTTTAAAGGCACCAACCTCAATTTACAAACAGGACTTGGTGCAACCAGTGTTGTTATTCACATTTAACAATCACTCAACAGGACATACGTACACACAAATAAAACCCCCTATGCGGCCCCGCTACACAAGTGCATGGTGAGGTGAAATTGCGTGCCTTCAGGCCTGCTGTATAACGTTCCACAACACAAGGTTGCTTGAAGTGTAACACCTTTTACAACAAAGTGCAGAAGACAACACAGTGCAAACAACAGATCTATATAAAAACACATATGATAAATTATTTCCTTAGTTGTTAGGTTATTACACAAACCAAGTCTCAAAAATTAGAATATAAGCAAAGTCAAAGATTAGAAGGAAGAAAAGAGAATAATGTTAACAGATCAGCAGGAGGTATTGTAGGCCTTCAGAATGCTGAGTTTGGCTGAGTGGGCACAGACAATCAAGTACCACTTACTGGATAGGCCGAGGACAACAAAACTTATGTAAGGTGTGGGTGGTGGATTTTTGCTGAAGCAGCGTTTATTAAAGACGTCTGAGAGGGAAGGCAGAAACACATCAATGATGCACTCAGCTGTCCTCACAGTCCTCAGTAGCATCTTACAATCATTAATGCTGCAGTTCCCAAACCACACAGTAATTATACTGGTTAACACACTGTCTATAACACTCCTGTAAAATGTTGAAAGAATGGAAGAAGGGAGGGTTGCTTTCCATAGCCATGTCAGAAAGTAAATCTGTTGTTGAGCTTTTTTAGAAAGAGAAGAGCAGGTATGGCTCCAGGTGAGGTCCTCAGTAATACGCATTTGGAAGAACTTGATATTTTGAAGAATCTCAAGGCTGTTAGCAGAATAAGACTTCCTGAAGGCAAACATCATTACTTTGTTTTTTTTTTTCCATACTGAGTGAGCGATTGTTGTCTGCATACTAGCTCATCAGGAGTTTAACCCCTTTTTGGAATGCTGACTAATCACTATTGCTGATGAGGCCTACCAAGTTGCATTATCACCAGACTTGTTGATGTAATTCGAACTAGACCTGGCAGTCGGGTCGTGTGTAAGCAGGGCAAACAGGAGAGGAGAGAGGACACAATCCTCCCACACACAAATACTTAGCCTGGTTGTATTTGAAGTGAGAGTGCTTATATGCCAGAAGCCCTGCCACATGCACTTCAGAATAGGTCATCCACCTAAAACTAAGCATGTTCAGGCCCCGCCAGTACTGGGATGCAAGGCCATTTAGGAAAAGCTTGGATTGCTGCTGGAAGGTGTTCGTGAGGCCAGCAAGTAACACTTACCTTGTGGTCTGAACATGGATCCCAATGCCCTATTGTAGTGATGGGTACACTGTGCTATAAACAAGGTATCATCCTTCACATGAGGTGTAAAACCGAGGTCCTGACTATCTGTGGTCATAAAAGGTCCCTGCGCATGCTATGTAAAGAGCAGGGTGCATCCCAATGTCCAGGCTATATTGCCCTCCATGGCCTAGTCATTCTGGCCCCTTAATCATCCTCTGTCTCTCACTGGCTATCTCTCATCCTTTTACCACCTATTAGCTCATGTGTGGTGAGCACGCTGATGCAAAAATGGCTGCCCACTCACTATGAAAAGCATTTTGAGTAGTGAAAAAAGTGCTTTATAAATTTAAAGAATTATTATTATTATTATCTCAACTGACTGAGGATGTTCAGTAAGGAAATCCAAAATCCAGTTGCATATTGGTGTATTCAGGCCTAGTCCACTGAATTTCACAATTAAGTTCTGTGGGATTAATGTGTTGAATGCCAAGCTAATATCAATGAGCATCATTCTTACTTAAGTATTCTTTGTATCCAAATGAGAAAGGTTAAGAAATACCATCATTAATGGACTGAGTTTGGCAGCATACAAACTAGAATGGGTCAAAGTGCCTGGGAGCTTAGCCTTCTCTCAAAGCACTTCACGATGACAGAAGTGAGTGCAATCAAATGACAGTCATTTAGGCATTTTAGTTTTGGTTTTTTGAGCACAGGAATGATTGTGGTGGTCTTAAAACACTTGGGAAGACCAGCTTTGCTGAACAATATGTTAAAGGTGCACATGCACTTCTTTGCACTTTTACACCAAAACATGTTATCTCCTCACTTGCCTTAGTTCATCTTGATTCATGAACTACTAGCTGTCCCATCAGAGAGGGGTGCCCACGGCTTCGGGTACTGAGGAATCACATTGACCCATCAATGATACAACTCAGCCACAACTCCCTCTGTCTAGTGTTGTCAGCATTTCCTCCAGTTTCAAAGAAATGCACAAATGTAGTTTCAAACAAACTATTACATTGTACACTGGCCCAGATGGCTCTTCTTATCAATGAACCTCTGGTCAGTTCATGCTTTAACAAAATGTCTTTTCTCATCTGTTAAATTGTAAATATCCCTAACCAAGAACTGACTGATACAGCTTCCTTGTATATTACAATTATACATTGTTAAACATTAATAAAAACAAAAACATTATATTATTCTCCATTACAATTAATTGATAATGTGCCCTGCAACAGATTGGTATCCTCTCCAACTTTGGTTTCTGCATTGCACCCAATACTTCCAGGCAAGCCTCTGTCTCTTAGTTTAAAAAAGTAAGCGATACTGATTGGATAATCAAGTTGCAGGTGAGGTTAGGCTGGGGAGCATGCATTGATATAGCATGTTGCTGCACCCAACACCTGACAAAACAACTTGGGATCCCGGTTGGCATGTATATACGTGGCCAAGTCCCACTCTACAGAAATGACCATCTATCTGCCGCAGCCAGGTGCTACATGGGCATCCCCTTGGCCTGGTCCAGCCGCTCTGGTCCTCAGCATCCTGTAAGCCAGATCACCCTTGGGGAAATGCACCATATGACTGTATTGCCATAACTGACGCTCCCTGTCACTGAAGGAGTCCAGTCTTCATTTCACGTCACTGAATAGCATCCATGTCTTGCAACCATATAGCAAAACAGGAAGCGACAGGGCTCTAAAGACTTGGACCTTCGTCATTTTGCATAGATATCAGGAGTGCCACACACCCCTTTCTAGTGACCTCATGACTTTCCTAATCCTTCTACTGACTTTATAGGAAAAGTCACCAGTCACCTGAATGTCACTGCCGAGGTAAGCAAACCTCTCATCAAGGTTGACACTCTCTCCGCAGACAGACACACTGCTGATGACTGTGCCCAAGAGACAGGCCCAAAGACCTGCTTCTTGGTTTTTATTGAGAACACTCACAAGCTGAGACACTTAGTTGCAGCTGTCTATGAACTTCATGTGTCTTTTTGTACTGGTTAATGACCTTTTTAAATTTTAAACATAAATTTTGTACTTCCATCCTAAAAATATGCCAAAGCTTGTTCTTTACTACACTTCTTTATTTTTAGTCTATTTTCATTGAGGAATTTGAGTGTTTTCTGAATCTCAGAAATGTAGAGACATATCACAGTTGGGTTGTGTCAATCACATGACACCTGTACACACAATGTAAACCTCTCAACCTAACAAATCCCACTTTGAGATGCCATAATAAAAGGAACCAGAGCACCTGAAGAAAATCCTCACAAAAATGGAGAGAATGTACAAACTCCTCCTGGCAGGGCTGGATTTGAACTGAATACTCACCGCTGTGCTGCTCTCCTGCTGCTTTTGATGCTCCATGTTAATTAAATCTGCAGTAGCTTCTTCTGTCATTAGCCGTGTCTCTTTATAGTAAATTCTGCCCTCTGCATTCCTACTGTATCTTCTTGCTCTGTGCTTTGTCTTTCATGATAGAGTTCTTGTTTCATGCGACTAATTTATTAACTTTTAAATAGTCTTCTTTCATCTCTTTTTCTGTAGAATTTTACTTTTATTTTTTCCTCACTCCTTAATATCTAAATAGGTCTTTCACTTCCCTGATCCTTTAATAAACACTTTTTACTCCTCATGTTGTCATCTGCACTGTGTCTCCTTTCTGGTGCTAAACACTTTACAGCTTAGTGGCCTATTTGAAAAATAAATTATTTTTCTTGTTCTGCTTTATTTTTTAAATGTTCCAGCCAGTCTTGACATTGTCGTGCTTCATTATTTGCTGATCTCTTTTAAGGTTAGTGTCTCACTCAGTGCTGTGTGTTTTTGGATGCTGATAAAATGCTTGAATTATGTAATCCGTCACTTAAGCTGTTTGAAATACTTCATCAGGATGGCAGCATTATCAAACAAGAAGTTGAGGCCCTTTGATCTTGATATTTTTGTGGCTTTGCCATCTCGAAGAAACTTTGTACTTTGTGGTAGTCAGCAAAACTTTGTGTCTGCTTAGTTTTCTCCTCCTGTTTATTCCTGATGTCCAGGGACTTCTTTTGGGTCTCAGATTTGATACTCTTATGTTCGTGTTTTTGTTTCGTGGTGATGTAATTTTGCAGTAGTGGTCAAAGATGTGGACTTCGACATTGCTCTCAGCAAACCAGTTCTAGTGTACCATCCCTATCCTCCCTGATCTTCCCTCTGCCTTTGAAACTTTTAACTATAAGATTCTATTTGACCTACACATCACTTGAACTGCTCTAAGATGGCTTGAATCCTGTCTCTCAGGATGGTCCTACCATATGTAGTGATGCCTCAAGGATTGGTGTTGGGTGTTCTCCTCTTCTCCTTACACACCACCTCACAAGGTCCTATTAACCGGTCTCATTGTTCTTATATCAATACTATGTCCATGATATGCACCTGTCATTTCCTCCTGAGGATAGCACAGACTCAGTTAGAATCTCGACTTATCTCACTATCTCCACGTGAATAAAGAAACACCATTTCCAGCTCAACCTGGCAGAGGTGCATGTTATCCCAGCCAGTCCATCTTTTTAACACCCCATTGCTATTCAACTCAGCTCAATTATGACTAACTCCTATGAAGTCAGTATGCAATCTTAGGGTGATGATTGATGACCATTTATCCTTCACTGACCACATAGCAAATGTCTCTCATTCATAAAGATTCACTGTGTGTAAAATAAGCAAGATCAGAACATATCTTAAAGAGTATGCAGCACAACTTCTTGTTCTTGTATTAGTCTTGTCAAGTCTGAACTACTGCAACTTTTTTCTGTCAGGTGTACCTACATGTGCTTCCAAGCCACTGCAGATGATTCAAAATGCAGCGTGTAATAAAGAATAAATGAAGTCCACAAAGCAAAAAGAGTTGGGGAATTGCCCCATATAATGTCCAGCAGACGTTATGAAAAAACAATGAAAAAACGATCAAAAACCACAGCATTTGACAATATACAGTTGAAAGATGGCGTTATTTATGCAAAAAATGGTGGTCGGATGTGATGTGGCAGGAAATGACGTCAAGAACTATTGGATGGAAGTGATGTCATTGAGTAGAGACCAGAAGTGATGTCATCAGAGGGAGATGAAAGTGACATCATGATCAGATGCCAGAAGTGACATCGTTATTAGAAGCCAGAAATGACGTCATTATTGGGAGGGCGGAAGTGGAGTCATCATCAGGAGCCGGAAAACAGAAGTGACGTCAGGCGGCCATTTAGTAAATACGGAAGAGGTGCAGGTGAGTAAACGGGATCGTCATTTCTCTTCTTTGGTTCTGAGGAGGGAGAGGCATAAAACAACCCTTCATCTCGCAATGTTTCACTCACCTTATGGCTTGTTGACTGCCTCCTAAGCGGACATGTGTACAAGTGGCACATGTGGTATTCAATTAGGTGAGATGGGAGCAAGTCTCTCTTCTTTTCAGTTATCCCCCTATAGTAGCACACTTTAAGTTCAAATTATTGATGCTTGCCTACAGAGTAGTCAGTGGGTTAACACCAATGTATATGGCAGCACTCATGATAGTCTATGCTCCTTCTCACTCATTCAGGTCTGCTAATTGAACAGTGCCTGGTGATATCCCTTCTCCATTACATCAAATCTCAATCCAGACTCTTTTCATATGTAGCTCCAAGATGGTACTCCATCACTGTGTTTAGGAAGCATTTATAAGACTCTCTTGTCCTGTGAAGAGCTTTCTGATTGATACCTGTCCCCAAGGAAAGAGTAGCCAGTTTTGTGTTGCTCTGTTTGGTTTATAGCTCTTCACTTGTGATGGTCAATTTTGCAATCTGGTTCTGTAACACTTATTTCAAAAAATTCCCCAGCAGATTTCATTTGATTATATTTGACATCTTTTGTAAGTTGCTTTGAATAAAAGGGTCTACTGAGGGAATACATGTAAATAGTGTTAGTGTGAGGAATGGTTGACGGCTAAAGGCTCTCCTCTGCTTTTTAACATTAGAGTTTGAGGAGATCAGGACTTTATGTTGAATAGAGACATTTGACCTTCTTTGTGAGGCTTTTGCGCTCTAATACTGAGTTCCTTCTAGCTTCTCTGTGGAAAACTTCAATGCAGGATTGCTGAGAAAACTGGGTGATGATCTGAGAAACAAAATTATCTTCTATTCAATGCTTAAGAGGAAATATGGTAAGACATCTAAGATTGTACCACACTGTTCAGATGGAAAATAAACTTTAATCAGAATATTTCATTTTTATGAGGGTCTTGATCTACAATTATATATAAGATCTTCCTTGCTTAGAAGAACCCTCTGGAACCAATGGTTTATAGCTGAAATTCAAGAAAGGGGAGATTCCTCCTTATGAATTCTTTCTATCCTTTAGTAGGGCATAAAGCAATAACTCAGACCATTTTTATATCTGTATCTTGGATAAAATTACCAAAAGATAAAATGTGGTAAGTTTAAGTGTCCCACAGAAAATTAATCAATGTGAAAACTCTTTTGTATACTTTAAGGACATCCCACTCCTACCCTGGCTGCTGTAGTATTTATTTTCTCCCATTTTCTGCTGTTTACATCTTATATTGGTGGAAGTAACAAAATAATAATGTATAATTTCAATTTTGGGTGGCACAGAATTTTGAGATGCTGATCATAGATTCAGCATTCTGGGTTCAAATCCAATGTCCAGTCATGGTCTGTTTGAAGGTGGCACGTTCTAACTGCAGGTCCTCTGGTTTGCTTCTCACATCACCAAACATGCATAGGTTAAGCTAAATTGGTCATTTGTATGCGCTCTATGATGGTCTGTTTCCTATCTTTTAACCAAGTAGTATTGGGATAGGTGCCGGCCCTCCCACAACCCTCAAATGGGTTAAGCGATTTTGAGAAAGTATGTATGATTTCCATTGTGCAGCAGATGCTCCTTCTACTACTATGAAGCTGCTAAATATGAATAAGAACAAAGACTGTCCAATTAAAAATATTTTCTCAGAAAGAGTTCATAATGTCATGACAAACTGATAAAGGTGTCTTTGAAAATTACCATTTTGAATAGAAAATACAAATATTTAAAAGCAGAGCAACCAATATAAATGGAAGTATGGGAGTATTGACAATATTCTCGTTGTTACCAGGAGTTCATATGTCCAAAATGGTGAATTACATAGTACAGTACAGTATACGCGGTCACAATCAGCATAAATAAGCTTGTGCAATAATGTTTTGCTTGACCTTGAAAAGGTTACTTCAGTCTTGATTTCTGTAACAAATGGTGCCTTGTCCTCCATACCATTATCTGGGATGTGCAGCTGACCTCAAAACAATAAAGGAAAGCTGTTCTGCATGCCACTCATGTTCCCTCTTTCACTATGTCCATTACACGCCTGCCTGTTGTCTCCTGACTTCCCCAGTGCCCACCAACCTTGTGAAAGGAATACTCCACTCAAAAATGATTTCTTTTAAAATGTTCCTTACCCCATGTACTTTGGAGTAATGGAGGAGAAAATTTTTAAACCATATGTTTTTTGAAGCAGAACAAAGATAAAGTTTCTGATATAGAAGGGATCTATAGTAACCAACCGCTAACAATATCATAAAGTCCATGTAAAGAAAATCTCACATTACTCGTGCTGCATAATCCACATGTCAAGTCATCCAGTTTTATGTTCACAATGTCCCAAACATGTATTTTTATTAAAATATTGTTAAATAAATCAATTCTGGTAAACTCTTTCATGAATAAAATGGAATACGCTCAAACATGACTGAGCATTTGAATTGTGGATCCACCTCTTCTCATTACATTTATATTCAGAGTGGTGAGCCATAACTGAAGTACCTTGGGATAATTTAGCAGCAGTCTGTGAAACTGCACATCTGAATTGACCTACCGTTTGTTAACTTGAGAGGAGGCTGGAGTCCTGGCCAATGAACAAGACAGGTCTCAGTTCAAATGCTCAGGTACATCCAAGTGCGTTCCAATTTTGTTCATGAGAGCATTCTCTAAAAGTGCTTTATTTAAAAATACATGTGCTCAGGATGACTTGATGACTTGACATGAGGATTATATGATAAAAGTAGCATATGATTTTTTTTCATGAACATTTTAATTTTGCAACGGTGTTGGACAAGTTACATCAGTCTGGGATGAGTCACCAAAAGTATGAGCTGCAATTACATCCCCAATTGCAGAGGCACCAATAAAAACAATAACACTGCAAAGTTGCATGTTTTTCTATCTTTACGTGGCTTAAAGCTAGCAGTCCTTTTTAGGATAGTAAGCTACCAAAATAGCATAAAATGAGCATGAATCCATTAGGTCAGAAATGGCATGGAACTGTGCAGCGTTACAGTATTGTTTGCTGTTGTTCAGCATTGGTGACTATAGACCCCTGTTATGTCAGAAAATGCAATTTCTCCATTCTGCATGACAATATGAGATTAAAGTTTTTTCTCATCCATTACTACAAACTACATGAGGTAAGTATCTATCTATCTATCTATCTATCTATCTATCTATCTATCTATCTATCTATCTATCTAAGTGTAGTGTATTGTTTAATCGAATTTTATTATGGCATTTGGTTATGTGAATATGTGAATATTGAACTTAAATACTTGCCACATCTGCGCATGTGTAAACTGGAGGAAGGGGAGACGTATTTTCCTGGTTAGATGTAATAAAGACGTTGGCTGAGTATGGTGCATGCATGCTGGTCTCATTAATACATAACAGTAAGGATCATTTAAAAAATATCGTTCTTGGGTGTAGTAATTCCTTAAAGCCTTCGTTTTTTCACTTATCCTCATAAGAAGTGTGCCCAACCCCTTACAAGCCAGGACCCTCTCTCTCCCAGCTTCACTCTTGTAGTCCCCCTGCACCAGCCTGAAAGTCACAATGCTGTATATTAAAAGTGGTAAAGAAACGAGCTTGCTGTCTCAAGCAGTGCAGTGATGTCACTTCTCTATAAAAGTGAATTTTGTTTTCCAGGTAGGAGGAAGATTTCTTTAAATGGTTTTGTCGCTAATTTTTCTGCTTTTTAGCTGGACTAAAAGCATGGTGTGATAGAAAATGTGCTAGGGTTAAATGCAAACTTAATTTATATCTGAAGGTATGGAAGGTAAAAAATGTATACATTAAGCATAAATAGCATATATTAGCATTAATAGCTGTAAAAGTAATTAACAGCTTCTAAAAGCATTACATTTACTATAATTTAGACATGACAAACTAATAAGATATGTCAAGCAAATAGTTCAAATAAAGATCTTGGATTTATTGCATTTTCTAGCAAAGCTTGAAGGAAAATTACTAGTATTAAGAAAGGAAGGATAGAACAGGAAAAGAATGATGTACAGAAACTACCTGAGGACAGAATAAGGGGGAATGAGAACACCTTTTACTTGAAGGCTAGAAAACAAGGAACGATACCAGTAACAAAATGCAGGATAAATGGTCATGGTAGGCATGTGAGAAACCAGCTGGAATAGTAAGTCAGCAGAAACAGCAAAGGCATTGATACAAGGTCAAGATGATGTCATGTATGAAAAATAAAATTAGTGTATTAACATAAATAAATATGGAAAAATATATAAGCATTAACCTTAGTGTAGATACTAATGCAAGTCAGGACTGCCAAGTAAATGATTAAATAAAAGCACATGCCATATTTCTTTTTAATTAAAACTTAGCTTTAAGCCACCATTATAAAATAGTTTGAAAGGCTTAGGAAAGGAAATGACACAAGAAAGCCCAAAGATGGAAAAAGGAAAACATCTGCCCGGCCTTAGACCAAGCAAAAATAAGCAAAACAGAAACTAGAGATGAACGATGGACAGCAAAGACGGGTGTAGAATGAACTAATTGAACGAGGTCAGAGTGATAAGAAATGATATACAGTGGAACCTCGGTTTGCGAGCATAATTTGTTCTGGAAACGTGCTCATAGTCCAAAGCACTCGTATATCAAAGTGAATTTCCCCATAAGCAATAATGGAAACTCAGATGATTTGTTCCACAACCCATAACTATTCATATAAAAATGATTAATACAAAATATAAAGTAAAAATACTGTGGCAGGTGGCCGGGTGCAGCCCTCAATCAGCCGCCTATTTAAGGAGCCGCCGCCCTGCAATCAAGGCTGGAGTCGGGTGAGGAGGTGGACGAGGTCAGAGGAGGCGGCAAGGAGAGGCCCTGAGTGTGTGGATAGTGAAGAGACGGCTTGGAGGAGAAGCCAGGACTTTGGGAGACTGTTGGGGTTTGTTGGTGGCGGTGCACTTAGTGACTTATGTACAATAATAGTGTAAATAAATGTGTGGTGATGGACTGCAACGTGTCTGCCTGTCTGTGTCCGGGCTGTACCCTTCTACAGTGGCGTAGTCGGCAGGAGGCTGCACCTGGCACAAGGTGCGGACCTGCATATAGTGAATTGTCCGTGGAAGGCCCGGCACAGCAGGCGAACTCACCCACGTGCCGCAGGGGCGGCGTGCACCGAACCCCGCAGAGAAATGTGGAGTCGCAGACCATGAGCGGTCTGCTTTCAGACTTTGTGTTTCAGGGGCAGCTTGGGAGCGCGGTGGCAGCTAGGAGAGCTGCCTGGAAGGAGATGCTGCAGCCGCAGCAACCGCGGAGCTGCCCAGAACCTCGCCCTCGAGTGTGGAATGAGAGTAAGGAGGCCGCAGACCGAAGGTCCCTCCTCGTAGCAGGCACGGGATTGGGCAGCGTGTCCTGTCCTCCCGCCAACGATTGGTCAGAGGCGGGAGCAGGGAATGTCCGTCTCGTGCCGAGAAGAAACCCGAGTGGGCAGCAAGGAAGTGTCCACAGAGGGCGGTCGGTGAGTGGAACTACTCACGAGGTAAGCCCACCGCCGTCTGCTTCTCTCTCCTTGGCGGTGATATTGCAGGAGCTGCAAGAACAACTGCGCCTTGTGCTGTCGCCGCCGGCCGAGCGATGTGCCCTCCGGGCGGAGACGCTGGAATCCGGAGGGATGGCAGTGGCGTCGGATCGAGAGCCGCAGGCAGAAGAGGATCGGCGCACTGCAGGAGCTCCTGGACGGAGAGGCACAGCGGGGAAGGTAAGGGAGACCGACCCCGTTAAGCTCCGGACGCCAGCGGGGCTGGGTCTGCCCTCTTACAATGGGCAGATCCAAACCGTCGCGGCGTCCCAAAGTAAACGGAGGAAGCGGCTTGGGGAAGCCAGTTCCTCCGATAAGCGAGGACATGCTGCTGGGTGCGCGTGTCCCGCAAAGGGCCGTCCTCTGCGGAGGCAGAGGAGAATCCCGCAGCTGGAGAGGTGGAAACAGAGCGTGATCCCACTGGTGATTCCGTGGCGGGGAGCACGGACTGCTCGGGCTGGGAAGCCGAGAAAGGGAGCATCGGGGCGCCAATCAGGGCCGAGAGCGTTGGCCCAGCTGAGGACGAGCCGAGGGGCTGCGTCAGGGCAACGCCTCCGCCCTTGTTTTTCTTTTGGATTTGCAGGATCGGGCCCTAGGCTACAGTGTGTTGGCTTGCTGCCGAGGGGTTCCCGTCCTCCCGGAATGGTTCGCTGGTCCCAGGAGGTCTCAGCTAACGGGGGAGTCATGTGGCAGGTGGCCGGGTGCGGCCCTCAATCAGCCGCCTATTTAAGGAGCCGCCGCCCTGCAATCAAGGCTGGAGTCGGGTGAGGAGGTGGACGAGGTCAGAGGAGGCGGCAAGGAGAGGCCCTGAGTGTGTGGATAGTGAAGAGACGGCTTGGAGGAGAAGCCAGGACTTTGGGAGACTGTTGGGGTTTGTTGGTGGCGGTGCACTTAGTGACTTATGTACAATAATAGTGTAAATAAATGTGTGGTGATGGACTGCAACGTGTCTGCCTGTCTGTGTCCGGGCTGTACCCTTCTACAATACATAAAACAAATTAACCTGCACTTTACCTTTGAAAAGAATCATGGCTGGTGTGAGTGAGTTTCTTAACTCTTGTGGGATTGCACCCAATGGGACGACATGCAGAAGAGCGTCCCAAAGCAATCGCAGTCTCCCAGCGCTGTAGCAGTTCGGTATAAAAGCGAATCCGAAAAGATCACGGACATGCTATAAGCGCCTGCCGTCGATGGGCGATACAAGGAACATTATAAATGCGCAGCGCCTGACTGCTGTGTCTTTGTATAGGAGAGCGGCAGATCCTGCTACAATAACCGCGCTGTTGCTGTTTCAAGCTGAATAAAGCTGGTTGCTAAAGTACTGAGACTCAGCTTCGTGTTTTAGGGTGCAAGACGGGGACTCGCACGTCACAGCACACACGCGCGTGCGAGCACACACACACACACACAAGCACGCGTGTGCACACACATACACGAGCGCACGCGTACACACACACACGAGCGAGCGAGCACACACAGTCGCAATGCTAATGCTGCAGTAAACAGTATACGCTCATACGGATGTTGACTATATGAGTGAGGCACGCTGACTCAGACGGAGAATAGGAGACGATTGCCCACAATCCCGCAGCGAGAGAGAAAGAAGAACTATCAGCTCAGTTGTGATCACATGACGCTCAGCAGACAAAGCGTATACATACTACTCGTACTGCAAGACCTCGCTCGTTCATCAAGTCAAAATTTATTAAAAATTTTTGCTCGTCTTGCAAAACACTCGTAAACCAAGTTACTCGCAAACTGAGGTTCCACTGTATAAGTTTTGGGTTCTGAACTGTTCAGGGCTCAGCTCAATTTGGACGTATTGGGTTGAGTCTGTGTTATTTTTATTGTTATTTTATTGCAATAAAACTATAGACTCTGTTTGCCTATCCTCTGAGTCCTAATAGCCTTCATTTCAGGTAAAAAGCCTTTTGGTGACAATTTTTCGCCACGACAAAGGTAAAAGATGGGTAGGGTATTACAGACTTTACAGAGTGAATGTACTGCAATACCATATCTCACCATCCTGGGTTAGCTGCCTTCAGTTTGTTTGCCTTGAGCTTCGGCAGCCGAGATCATAAGTTTGAGAAGGGGAAAAGCTTGCAGCAAGCACAGCATGAATTTGTTACATTGTTTTTTGTGAATTGGATGACTACCAGGAGGTATGTGTTTACCAGAGGTAGAATGAGCATCAGACTGGCACACGACAAGGACCGCTGGTGATGCGAAGCTCTCAGTTTGTACAGGTGCCATAGAAAGAGTTTCAGTTCACTGGCACTTTACATTCAAAGCATGGCTTGTGGCACAATGGAAGAAGGAGCCAACATATACGGTACTTTATCCTGGAGGCCTCAGAACTTAGCTGTGTATCTCTTGACCACGGATTTAACTTCAGCCTAACAATTTGCAAAAGTAAAAATGACTTCAGGTTCCATTAAATAAAGAGTCAAGATACTGTATGTATTACAATTAAAGTTCACTGTCAGAGGTTGTGTTTAGCTAAAGAGAGACAAAAAGAGAGACATAAGCTGGAGTTTTATTTGGGATTCTTTTTGGTAATGAAAGTAGAAAAGTCATCTCTATTAATGGACATGGAAAGGGTCTGCAGGGCTACTTTACGCCATTATCTGTATGTTAACGCATACTCCCAACAATCTTCTTTGCAGTGTGGGTTTGTTTTTTTGTATACTTAATTTTTTTTCAGATTCAAGTGTCTTCTTGGTCATATTCCACATGAACCCCGCTGTTCACTAGACTTTATTCCCAGGCACAGCAGACATTTGCCAGAATTGTTCTCAATGACTCACTAAAAAGATCTTACCTATTGCTCTCTTTTCAGATTACTTCTTTTGTGCTTTCGTTTATAATAAATGACTCAGAAGGTTATTGATATTTTAGAGGTCTGCGTTCTTGCTGTTATTATTAAGAATGCTTTCTTGCTGTTATTATTATAATCTGTAGCTGAACCATCGTTTCAAACTCCTCACTTCCCAAACAAAAATACTTTTCATTACATCAGTAATATAAGGCATCAAATAAATGGCCCTTTGATTGGCTCTATCATGTGTTTGCTATTATCAAGTGAGGGTGCAGTGTTACCCTCTAATGGCTAAATAGCAAATTTGCAATCTCCTTGTATGATTCGGAGTGAGTCCCCTAAGCTGCCAATAATTACTTTGAAGAAATACTAATTATATTTTGTTTGTGTGATTTGTAAAGCGCTTTGGATAAAATCATCAGCTAAAATAATTCAAATGAGATCCAGAGGCTCAGAATTGCAGGGCCAATAGCAATCAGTAGCCTTTCACATAGAATAGAGTACACTGTTTACAATGCTTTTATTTGGATTTTTTAATTATTTTTCTAACCCTTTTTTTTAGATATTAATATCAGGCTCTGGCAAGTGATATGATAAGAAGAACTGTGATGTTCATTTGCTGCTGCTGTCCATAATCATTCATAATCTGTAAAAAGGTAAAATAAGTGAAATATATAAACAAGGATTTGTCTTTGGAAATATGGGAATAATAATATATTAAGAAAATATACAAACACATCGTGCTGTAAAACTCCATAGACCTATGTTCTGTCATTCTTATGCCATCTGTCATCTAAAACCACTTATCCAGGAAAAGGGTCACAGGGAAGCTGGAGGCAATCCCAGCAAGCATTGGGCACAAGGCAGGAACAATGCCTTGGCAGGGCAACAGCCCATTGCAGGGTGAACACACACATCCAGGGAAATTTAGCATCGCAGATCTAATTAATCCCTGCCTCTAGACTGTGGAGTGAAACCTATATGGACACAGGGAAAACATGCAGACTCCATGAATGTAGAACCCTGGACCTGATCTCCCAGATTCCTGGTTCCGTGGTAGCAGCCCTGCCATGGTGCCACTTCTAGCTTATACCTTGTGAACAGGCTGCTTAAACTCATTCCCCTTTCACAACACTAGAGATGTTTGGTTATAACTTTTTTAATGTAGATATCAAGAAAAGGTTAAACTGAAACAGAGAACAAGTGTTAATCTAGACGTTGATCAACAATACCTAATACAGATCAATATATTACTGCTGATTGTATCCCTTATTGTTAGATAGCATGTTGCCCATGTCAGGCTTAAACTGAAATGTCAGTTGTACATGTATAAATTAAAACTCCTCCGATTTGTGAAATATAAGGAATGTGCATTTAAACAACATTGAACATAACAATGATGCTTTGAGGGCCTTGAATGGAAGACAGATGGATGAAGATTAAGTGGATAAACACAACCATGCTTCCTCCTGCCAAGTACCTTCTGATTGCATCGATTGATGGTGACAAGTACTGTAAGGGAACATTTACATATTCAAATGTACTACAATATACCACATAAAACCAACAGATGTCAGTATTGTACATGCAGAACATAGCCTCTTTAGCATTATTTTTACCCCTGGAAAAAAAGCCAAAAGTGTTGATTTTTTTTAACAACAAAAAACATCAAAAAGATCACAGTAGGAAGGGTATATCTAGTGTCAATTGCTGTATTGATAAGAGATTTAGTATATGTGCTTCATGTGATCCATTTTGAAACAGTTACCAATCCTCATAGGCATTGTCAGAGCAGATATTGAAATATTTTTGTTAATATTCCTGATGTAACCAGAGCTTGCTTTGCACAGCATGTAGAACTTGATACCAAATTGTGCCCACTTAGATATGATGAACTGTATCCATGACAGTTTTCCCTTGTAACCCATTAGACTTTCGTTAATACTCATGTTACAATTGGGAACATAAATCTTCTTCATATTTTTGATGCATGCTTATACACATTCCACTATTTGCACAGTTTTTGGTGCTGGAAGATTGGCTTCATCATAGTCATAGTTATTACTGAAATGCAGACATTTCATAATGAGTGAAGAAGGACACTCATTCCTAACTTCACCAAAGATGTCTGCAACAACTAGTTTCTGGATTGGTTTACTCATTATACCCTTCAGTATTAGAAGCCTGAAGAATACCCACATGTCGATTGCAGCGACAGGATGCCAGCAGATATGACAAGCAAATGGTTTACTGTGACTTTCCCGACACTGCTTAGCATCAAGGTTCATCTCAACAACTAATTGTCCTACCAGACTCTCCTTAACAAATCATAAATTGTTAAGATAATCAAAATCAATGGACATCTTTAGACAGGGGTTACCTGTAAATAAGCAACGAGGAAGTGCAGGATTTTCAGCAGCAGTATGAAGCCAACAGCAAACATTATTGAAACTTAGAAGTTCAGAAATCTACCAAACAGGTGTCAGCTTCACTGTCCATGTTGTCGTACATGGCTGGGGGTCAGACCCGGCCAGGACGCCTGGAGGGACCCAGAGGTGGCATATTTGTCCCCTGGGTCACGAGGGGGCAACTGCCCTGGAGCAGAAGAGGGCCACGGAAGGGGAGCAGGGAGGCTCAAGTCCATGGAGGCCCGTATCTACTGCCAGGGGGTGCCCTGAGCCTCATGGAGCCCGGGACTTATTTACTTCCGCCACACCCATGGAGGACGATCCTTCCAGGGTCACCCGGAATGCTTCCAGGTGCTCTCCTGATGCTTCCACCACACCAGGACGTGACGTCAGGTGGAGCACCTGGAGCTCATCCGGGTGAGGATAAATGGGGCCGCCTCCCTCCTATCAGTGAGCTGAAGTCGGGAGCAGGAGCAGGACGAAGCTCCTGGAAAGAGAGGACAGGTGGCCCAGGAACGAGGAGAGAGAAGGCCCAGGAGAAGGGTGACTGGGGCTAGAGGCACTGTGAGTTGTGCGGCACTGTGTTGTGTTAACTGGAAGTTAAATAAAGAAGCATATATTGTATAAAGATGTGGTCTTTGACTGGTGGTGTCTGGGCAAATATCACAATGTCAATATCTGTTGACCAAGTCACATACATTGTCACCACTATAACATAATTCAAACAATGAATCAGTTTCAGTTTATTCTAAAACTGGCTTTATGTTTTTTTCATTTGACATTGTGGTTTTGGCTGAAGGCTCCATCCAACTCACGAGTACTGATGAATTACCTTAGAGTTACCATTAAGTGGCAGGACGCATAGAAATATTCATGATTTTTTTGCAGCATGATTTTATTTCATCTAGCAGAATACTGCCACAGGAGTTGCTTGGGATCAACACTGTAAAGGTGATCATTATGTATCATCCAGAGTGTGACTTGGGTTTAACTGTATTTACATAGAATTCCAAGCCGGAGTTGCACTCAGGGTTATTGCCACAAGATTATCTAATAACGGAAAACATTTAACACACTTTCACGTCTTTTGTCTCATGTAATTACCTTCATATCGCCAAGTATTTTCTGCCTAAGCACCCTGCTGTTATTACTATAACTTCTGCCAATAATTTTTTAGCAAATTGAAAATGTTTTATTTTATCGTATGCATCACATGAACACAGTCATAATTATGTCAATGAAAGTGATGCTATAAATATGGTGGCAATCACATTACAAGTTATCCATCGATGGATAACACTCTTTAAACTTGAATCCTAGTGTAGTTAGTTTCAATTCCAACCTTAGTGACACGTTTTGCTTCTTAGCTTTTGACCTCTTTTTTGATTTTGGCTTCTGTTTCTTGCTTTGCACTCTTGTTTTGTTTTTTTTTTGCTTCACATATCCATCTTCTAGTTATAATTTTCCTCATAATAAGTCTTTGACACCAGTGTATCATAGCACTAGGGCTGAAAACCATAGCACACTTTGGGGAATGTGAACCCCTATTCCTTCCTTTCTAGTTACATTCTATTTACATTTTTCACAACTCAAACATGCTCCATTGCTACCTGATATTCTCTAAATTCAGGGCTTTTCATTTACATTCTCATGCTGCCCTCTACAAGCCTATTGAAAAATTACCTAATTTAGTGAAGCCGCCATTACTTCCATCGTGCAGTAGTCCATATGCTAATAGCGCACTAACTGTACACCACTTCTAATAGCAGCAGATCCAAGACAAATCTAGGAGACCACTATTCTCTGACCTGAAACATGCTATAATGTTGTCAGGTGTGAACTGTGTATTACTACTTGAATACAAGAATGACTCCACAATGGATTCTGGCTTTGACTGTGATTTCATTTTAATTACAGCTTCGTTTTGCCATTTTTTAATTTTGACGACTGGTCTCTGTTTCTGTGTACTGACCATTTGCTTTCATTTCTGACTATTCAGATACAGTATTTGCCACTCAAATAATAATAAGAATCAGTTTAATTCTGACAAGTGGATTACACCCTATGGACATACTCTCTGGTTCACACCAACTACCTAGGCTGTTGTCTCTTTACTACTTTCTAGTCTCTGTCTATATTTTCTGCTGGCTCCAAAATCCAACATCCATGTTTGTTTCTAAAAACTGGGAATCTGGCCAAGGACAAAAGCTGCTAGAAGTCTGAATTCTAGAAGTAGACAGCAAAAGATGTTTATACAGGTAAAGGGTCAGCAATCAATCCAGAGACAACTGTGATGAAAGGAATGAGCGTGTGAGTAATTCAATTAAAGGTAAAAACTCCAAAGCCTTGTGATGCCCCAAATCCACAGCCAATGGGCATTCACTTTCTTTGGGATATCTGGTAGTCATAAGCCAACATGGACAAGTGAGGCAAGTGAGGAGACCAATAAAACTTGATGGAGGACTGTACTGTATCCTCAAATGATGCTCCTTTGCCGTGAACCCATGGCTGAAAATGTACAGTGTGGGATTCTTATTTTGACTTTCTGTCATGGCCTAAGAGCTTAGAGATAGACAAGCAGAGAAAAGTTTAGTAAAGCTTCTGCCTATGTTTCCGGTTTATCCCAGTGAGTTCAGAAAGGATGAGCTGACTTGAGCTGCAGCACAATAAACTGCACTTTTTCATTTTCTTCCCTAAGAGTCTTTTCTATATTTTTTACACATAAGTCAGTCGGCATCTAATTGTGCTGGTCCCTGCAAGTGCTGACTTGGCATTTATCTACTTTACTATAATCTGTTTTCTCCCTTCATTTAGGCTTGGGTCACAACTTTCAAGTAATTGCTTACCATAAGTATGGCTTCTATTTTCTGTGGGAAAGCAAAAGAAAGCCTCTCAGAGCTGCCTAATTAAGCTACAAATTGGCTGGGAAAGGAAACATCAATACACAGGCATTCATTAACATCACTGTCCGAAACTGTTTCCTCCTCTAAATCAGACCCCGGGTTGTCTTACTCTTTATAAAAGAGATTTGCTACATTAAAACCTAATGAGGATTACCAATGTATATTGACTTTTAATTAATGAGCTGAATGAGTCTTGTTGCATTTAGAAAGTCTCCCAAGGTTCTCTGACATCCAGTAGAGGTTTGTGCACTTCCACATCCATTAGTCACATCCATTCAATGCTTAAAATCCTTTTCTCCATCCATTCATTTTCTAACCTGCTTATTCAGTTCAGCCTGTGCCTATTGGGGTAGACTTAGCAGGTTCGGCTACCCTGAAGAAAAAAAAAATAGTATGCCATATCAGATTTTAGGAGGCATCTAATCTTGAGTAGGCACTACACAAGAACAGCAAGTAGTGTGAGAGTGTGCAATAGGTGTGTGGATGGCAGCAAAATCACAGAACTGCATCTGAGACTATGAGCATGCAATGCCAAAGCTTAGACTTGTACTTGATAACCTTCAGAACACAGTAAGCCATGGCAAATATTCAAACAATGAAGAGTTTGATCCATTAACTGTTATGAGAGAAGAAGGAAAAAAATATGTTAGAATATTTGGCACCTAGTTATTTTCACAATAACGTTTTTTTTTTCAGGTATAAAAGTAAAACTAAGAAAAATTAAAACAAAAATGTAAGAAATAAAAATAAAAACACATCAGTGGGTTAAGTTTTTCACCAGTTTTCAGACTCTGGGCACTGCTGCCCAGCTACCAACAAACTTTACCTGTTGTTCAGTCGAGATATGGCCAACTGAGAAATTGTAGAAGGCAGTACTTGTGTCATTTAATTGTTAAACAAACTCTCCGAGGCACAAGGTATTTTTTTAACAGTGTTTTGTTCGTGTATGAAAAGTGTAAAGAATGAATTTCTTTTCAAAATGCACTTTTCATTAAAGTGAGAAATGAAAGGTGAGCTGTTAGCAACAAAATGCAAACACTTGAGAAGTAAAATGAAACATTTTTCACTTGTGATCTAATTTCCGTAAGGGTTAGGGTCAAGGAAAAGGCTTTGTTAATCACTACATTTCAAGGTCAGGTTTTTGGGTGTGGTGTAGTAGTTTAAGGCTTTGAACCTCAGACTTCAATCCCAGAGGGTGTGGGTTCAAAACCTGCTCCTGGCACCGTGTGACCTTGAGCAAGTTACTTCACCTGCCTCTGCTCAAACTGGAAAAACCAAAAGTGTGAAGGGTCAATTAATGATATTATATACTGTACAACATGTTATGTAAGCCCGTGCTGTAAAAAGCCTGGGCTCCTAAAAACTATTGAAATCGTCAGAAAAAAAATTGAAATGCAGAATCGTCAGTTTCGTTTTGTGGACGTGCTTACCACCCTTGTCTATTAGCGGCTAAAAGAGTTTCTCTCTTCTCTGAGATTTTGTTTTGCCGATATGCATTTCCTCGCTTGTGTATTAGCAGCTAAGTGAGATTGTCTTTCCTCGGTGGCATCACTTTGGAAACGGAGTTGCTTTCTTTCAGCTTCATGCTGTAGATTCGTACTTCTTTCTTCTTCTGACTCGTTAACTTGGGACCGCCATACTGGCTCTTTGAGCTTAATGCTGTAGCCTCATACTTCTGGGCCAGACAGACAGATACACTTCCACACGTAGTTGTTTATATATAAGATAAGTGCAAAGAAAAGCCAGCAGCACACCATAACTGACATCAGACTACATGAGAACCTTGGAATTTGGTTTCTGTCACTTTAGAAATTCCTGATAAATGTGACATGTGCCCCAAAGATTCATTGAATGA
This sequence comes from Erpetoichthys calabaricus, assembly GCF_900747795.2. Taxonomy (NCBI): domain Eukaryota; kingdom Metazoa; phylum Chordata; class Cladistia; order Polypteriformes; family Polypteridae; genus Erpetoichthys; species Erpetoichthys calabaricus. Next base: position 113,338,027 of record NC_041406.2, on the reverse strand, counting down.
CATCTTTGAAAGCTGCCCAAAGTTATTTTTACACCTCACATATTCAAAAGTGACATGCAAAATTATCACCTTAAATTACTTGGCTATCACTTGAACTGGAATCTATTATGCTGTCACTACTTATTGTTAAAAAACTTTCACAATTACAACATGACAAAATTGCTTTCTTCTTTACACATTTTCTATTTTGTATTAAGCTTTCCCTCCGCCCCAAATATTGTCCAAAAGCTGCCCTCTGTCACTTCCTGCTGTTTACTGGAGATGTGTCAACTCAGGTATGGTAGTGTGCTTGCCACAAGCAGTGGACAAGTTATCCTTGGGATAACAGTAAAGAGGTTAAAGAGGACTGGATCAACCAGTCTAATGGCAGCTAAATAGCTTTGAAAACCAAAGAACAAATATTTTTTATACATGTTTAATTCTGGGACCTTTTAGACTGCAGGAGCACAGATTAGCACATTCAGAAGTGTGGCAGTGGAACCGGGTGTCATCCCTGGACAAAATGCAGGTCCATCATAGGGCACACTAACATATACACAAATCTGCATTCATTCATAATGGCCAAATTAAATAAAATAATACTACGTTTTATTTATATAACACATTTCCCATGCTCAAAGGGCTTCACAGAAATTCAGAAAGAACAACAGGGCGTATACAACATTGGATAGAAATAATATCTGTTAATTAAACAAAATACTTTGTCGGTCTTGACATTTTATAATATAACCTATGGGGCACTGAGTGCCTCAAAAAAAATCCTATAACTTACCAAACATTTACTCTATAAAGCGATAAAAGTTTCAATATAAAAAACAAGCATTCCATGTTTCTGATGCATGCTTGTGATAACAAAAGGTATCTTGAGAAGTTCTTTTTATCGCACAATCCTGGCACTTGTTTTCTCAAGGTGAGGATGAGTTTTCTGTTTGGTTCTGTGATAGAAGTAGCCTTCCTAGGAGAAATTCTATCATAAATACACAAGTAAATTAATACAATACCAAGCATGTGGCATGAACAGTTTACTGTGATTTTGTCTTTGGTGAAGAAACCACACTCTGAAAGGTTGCTGTAAAAGAAGATAAGTGTTGATCTGATGCACACAACTGGCAATCTTTTAAAATGGCTGAATCTTATAATATTGGTGTTTTTTAAGTTGGAAAATGATATTTTATAATGTTTGTATAATCTCAAGATGTGGATCAATTTTCTTGGCATGAAAACAGACATATTCAGTGCGTTTTTAGGCTTTTATTTTTCTAGGTGCCCTGTGCCCCTTAGGTTACATTATAAAATGCCAAGACCACCTACGTATTTTTAAAAGTTTATCGAAAACACTTAACTTGAGAACACCATTTCATTTAGCAAATACATATATACACATTTTGTGAAGAAATAACTTCAACTTGAAGAATACCAAATGTATCCTTTAATTTAATAATGCTCAACACTAATTAGACAACATGGAAACATGGACTGCAAAAGGTCCATCTTATAAAAGTGATAAGAATGTGAAAGAGACTGGGTTGTGTAACAAATACAGAATACATTATACAAAAAAATAAATTTTTTTATATTCTGTTTGGCTCTGTTAAGAGTCTGACATGGCCCATTGTCAGTTGCTACCCTGCTTATCCTTAACAATTTTCAGAATGGGTGGGCAGGATTGGAAACGACACTACTGACAATTTCAAAATGGACTTTCTGTTTAACCAATTCCGATTTTTGGCTATATTTATCAAAAGAGGTAAGGAAGTGTGAGTTTGATTGAGTTTAAAAATATACCCATCAATTAAACAATCAGTCATTTTTTAACTCTACACTATCAAGCAATTTTTCACATATAAACTACAAATAAAAAAAAGAGCTAAGAAGAGGAAAAAGCCGCCTGAGAAATGCCCTGTATCTATGCTGTATGGGCATTGCTTGCTCCGGTTCAATGTCATTTAAGCTCTCTTCACCCCTCTGAGCCCATGGCATGAAATTCTATAGTCATTTAATGCATTCATCCTGCCAGTTTATTTCCTGTGTGCCTCAATCCATGTTCATTTCTCTTTTTTGTTCCCAAGCAACCGATCAAGATATGTATTTATCCTCCCTGTTATTTATATTTGGGTTTCTTAGCAACAGACAACCCATAATCCTTTACTGTTAACTTACAGGCTGTGGGGAAAAAAAATGCTCCCTCTGGGCATCTGGCATACTTGAGTTGACACGGGTATCTGAATGTCTAAAGGGTACACTGCCTTACTTACTGAAATTTTGGGAGTCCACCTAGGATGCCAGTCTGAGGTGGACAGTACCATTGCCGGTTCCAGTATCATCTTCTACTTTGCATTCATTAGCCAGACTGAAAATAACCTCTGGTGACTCCTCTGCAATGGGAACAGCCTCCAAAGGTGGCAAACATGGAGTAGCACAAGTCAGTTACTTGTGCCAGAGGGAAAATGCCAGCTTTCGTTCCCATGGTGCAAGCATGCTGCGTAACAATTATGTTAACATCCTGGCATGCTGCGAATTGACATGTGTCAGGCCTCCTGAAACTGGTGCATGAAGCGATCATCCATTACCGTCCCAACAGGGCACTGCCAGTCTGCACCTGGCAGAGCTGGCAACGAACATCGCTCACAACAGGAGAATGTCTGCAGCTGTGGAGTGAGCAGTAAGGACAGGGAACAAGATCTGCCATTTAACAGCTTGTCACTGCCCAGGAGGTGCAGGGACTTTAAAAGTCACAGGGGCCTTGAACGTTTGCACTCGCCTGTCATTAATCAAAAGCTAGGCTGGCACTGAGATATTCCTAGTCTGCCAGAGCTGCCTTAATTGTGTCATTCTTAAGTTTTTTTTTTCTTTTTTGTGTAAAATAAATGCAAATGGATTGGTAATTAACTCGTTTTTACTATGTACAGCACCTTATAGAGTGAATCCTGTCACTTCAACAAATAGCAGGAACAATCATGAACAAGTCTTCACTTTTTATAGCTCCTTAAATAGTGTGCATTGCCAGAAAGCACTATACAAAATAATTAATATTACAGTAGGAAAAATGAGATGTTACTAATAAATTTTATATAGTTTAATGTTTAGAAAGTCCATAAGATTACAATGAAATAAGAGAATGGTAGTTTAGCATTTACCTTATATAGCACCTTTCATAGTATGCATTCTTGTAAAGCACTACAGAAACCAATTAACATTAGTGTCTAAAATAATGAGAAAAGCTGCCAAATCAAGCACTGATTTAAAACAAAAGTGTAGAGTAGGGATTACAATAGATATCAATGTGAATAATAAACATGTAATCGTGTTTAGTTATATAGGTTACGCGTGTACAGAATTCAGCGAAATGAGCTAAGTAATGTGCAAAATATTATCACTTCCTAGTGTAAAGATTAGTGAGTAGAACTACCTTACCTCAAAAATGTCTGTTTTCTTTCTCTTAAATATCTACAGTTTCTATAAAAAGTATTCACTTCTGGGAAGTTTTTACTTTTTATTAATATACAACACTAAAATCACAATAGATTTCATTTGTTTATGTTTTTTTGGATGCTGATCAAAAAAAAGACTCTTTAATGTCAAAATAAAAACATATCTCAGCAACATGATCTAAATATAAATCATTAAAAAAGCTGATGGCATAAATATTGACCCCTTTTAATATGATACATCTAAATAATCACTGGTGCAGTCAATTGGTTTTAGAGGTCATGTGATTAGTTTAATGGAGATCGCGGTTTCAATGTGCTCCTGTATCTGGAAGGTCCATTTTGTGGGGAGTTAGGAACATGGCTTAATGTACACAATGAAGAAAAAAAAGAACACTGCCAGCAACTCTGTGAAAAGGCGATTGAAAAGCACAAGTCAGAGGATGGATAGAAGAAAATGTCTAAGTTACTGAATATCCCTTGGAGTCCAGTTAAATCAATCATTAAGAACTGGAAAAGGGATGGCACACCTGTAAATCTGCCTAGAGCAGGCCACCTACAAAAACAGAGTATAAAAGAATGAGTCTCAACACACTGGAAAGGTTTGGGGCAGCCACCCGTATATTGTCCTTGGCTGCAAAAGGGTTTGCAAGAAAGGCACTGATGTGCATACGTTGAGTTCCACACTGAACTGATTTGAGTTGTGAAATGATGGCGGCTTTAAAAGCCAAAACCAGAAGTGATGTCATCTGAGCCCGGAACCGGAAGTGCCGTCAGTCTGGGCACTGCGACATCATTGATGTCGAAACAGGCAGGTTTTCCCGTATTTGGCCTGCAGAGATAACAGAGGTAGGTTTAATGCACACTGCCACCCCCTGGTCTGGTGGGTAATTACCTTTACTTGGTCCACGCAGCTCCCTCCTAATCACATGTGTGTGACAAGAGTCACCATACAGCAAGAAGACAAGTGAGATGGGGCCCACCAAGACACCTTTGATTAGTCTGAAGGATTTACAAGCTGCAGTGAATGAGTTTGGAGAGACTCTGCTTACCCCACCAGTCACATCTTTATGGAAAAGTGGTAAAGAGAAAGACACTTTTAAAAATACTGCACATGACATTCCAGACAGAGTTTGCAAGAGTCTGTGAAGTCTGCTGGAAGAAGGTTTTGTTGTCTAATGAGGGCAAAATTTAGTTTAGTTTTTTTTTTTTTTGTCTCAGATGCCATGCTTGGTGAAGCCAAACACTGCACATTATCAAAACCACTCCATTCCTTCTGTGACATATGGTGGTGATGGCATCATGCTGTAGGGATGCTTCTCCACAGTAGGGCCTGGAAGGCTTGTGAGGATAGAGTTGAAAATGAGTGTGGCAAAATATAGGGAAGTCCTGGAGAAAAACCTGATGTAGTCTGCAAGAAACCTACCCCTTGGGAGATGATGTGTTTTCCAGGAAGATTATGACCCCTTGTAGGAAGCCTAAAGCTACAGGGGAATAGTTTAAAAATAACAATGTTAAATTCCTGAAATGGCTGTGTTAGAGTTCTGATTCTAATCCAACTGAGAATTTGTGGCTGGAGCTGAGAATGGCTGTTCACTCATGGTGTTCATGCAACCTGACAGAGCCTGAGCAGTTTTGCAAAGAAAAATGGAAAAAAAATAAAGCAGTGTAAAGCAAAAAAAAAAGAGAGAGGCCTGTCCACACAAGCTCAAAGGCTGTCATGGCTGCTGAAGAGACGCTTACTAAATACTGGAATGAAGGAGGTGAATAATTTTGTGTTTCATATTTGTGTAAGGTAATGTGATTTTATTCTTGTGCTTTTAAGTACTAAGAAGGATTATAGACAATTTATTATGTTATTATACTAATTTGTTTAAACTTAAAGTTCTTTTATTTTGTTCTGCGCTTGACCTTTTAATCTCTGTAAAATTAGCAAATGTTAAACATGGAAACAGGAAGTGTTAGTAAAGACAGAAGATGGAAGGCTAAAAAACCAAAAAGGTCAGAACCTTAAATAGTAAACTGGTCAGCCTGCAAAGTAGTGTACTAAGCAATTACAACTAAAACGAAAAACGAAAAAAAAGTAGTAATAACATAACATAATGCAGCAGCACCGACTCACCCGGAGATGACATCAGTATTGAGTGAGGAGGGGTCCCTGAAAAAGGGCGAGCCTTTCACACAGGTACCATTCTCATATGGCCTAAGTGAGTGGTCTTTTTATGGACAGCAGGGTCATCCCTGGCAGGCAGCGCCAGTGTAACTGGACTGAAATGGACCTAGCCAGCTGAGCAGAAGGGGTACATTCATAGCCAGAAACCTGTTTAACCACTTGAGCTGATGGAATTCTTCTTTGACTTGATTGATTGGCATGGTTGTTTTCCACACTCTGCTTGATAACCTCAGTGAAGATTATCTGGGAAGAGTTCCTGTTCACAATTGTGTTACCAAACCTGCTTATTCAATTCAATTCAGGGTTATGAGGCACAGACTATCTTGATAGCATCAGGTGCAAGGAAAGAATCACGATTGCTGCGCCAGCCTGTCGCGGGATCCACGTACTCACAAATCATTTTGGGAGAAAAAAACAAAGCACTTAGAGAAAAGCCCACACTGGTATGGAGAAAAAGTATAAACTCCATAGAGACAATGAGCGGGCATGGGACTGCATCCCATAATAAGTATGGTAATTAATAAATAATTTTATTTTATAATTTGTCTTTTATAGTGGGACTATTACCACACATCACACAAACCAATTAAGAAAACTACAGAAAACAATGGGAATAGGGTATAATACACTAAATAAAACTGAACTGAATTAAAATGAATAATAATTAACAGTCAGTCTTTTTATGTAGTGCTTTTCATAGCAGTCACTGAGCAAAACAATTAAGGCTATAATAGGAAAACCAGAATAATAATCAAGCAGTCAATGCTTACTCTATAGACTGTGGTTCCTTCCTTAGCAGAGTGCAGCAAGTCAGTTTAAAAAATAAACTTGTTAACACTCTGGAATTTCCAAAGAATTGTGGTCTGATCTTTAAGTCACAATAATCCATCCATCCATCCATTGTCCAACCCGCTGAATCCGAACACAGGGTCACGGGGGTCTGCCGGAGCCAATCCCAGCCAACACAGGGCACAAGGCAGGAAACAATCCTGGGCAGGGTGCCAACCCACCGCAGGACACAAACACACCCACACACCAAGCACACACTAGGGCCAATTTAGAATCGCCAAACCACCTAACCTGCATGTCTTTGGACTGTGGGAGGAAACCGGAGCGCCCGGAGGAAACCCACGCAGACACGGGGAGAACATGCAAACTCCACGCAGGGAGGACCCGGGAAGCGAACCCAGGTCCCCAGATCTCCCAACTGCGAGGCAGCAGCGCTACCCACTGCGCCACCGTGCCGCCCGTCACAATAAACAGATAAATAATAATAATTTCTTATTTATTTGTCACAACCATAGTTATATAGGACAACACGCAGTGAAATGCATCTTTTTGCATAACCCTTGGGGTCAGAGCGCAGGGTCAGCCATTGTACAGCGCCCCTGGAGCAATTGAAGGTTAAGGGCCTTGCTCAAGGGCCCAGCAGAGTAGCATCTCTTTTGGCAATGATGGGGATTCGAACCGGCAACCTTCAGGATGCCAGCGCAGATCCTTAGCCTCAGAGCCACCACTCCACAAAAGACAATCTACTTAGATTAAAAAACACATCAATAATTGTGTGTCTTCTCACCAGTACTGAAAGAATTCATAGTCCAGATTGGAAACAGTGTGGAGGTGGGCAGCACATTAAGTCCATACTGCATTGACCTGATATCATCTTAGACACCTATTTAGCACCTTTCATGGAAGCTGGCTGGCTGTACTGGCCTGAAACGTCTTTTTGTACAGTATATGTGTGACACACAAACCGCCTAGCTAGCCAATGACATGTCCACTCCTTTGCAGTCTCACATATTTCATAAGGACATCATAACATCATCAGTAAGAAGGCTGTTCAGCCCACACAGGCTTACAAGACTGGTTTGCTTACATGCTTACATCTGTGCCCTGAGCTCCCCCCCCCAATATATATCAAAGCTGCATGACGTCACTGCTCCAAGGACAGAAAACAAACCCCACTAGTGAGTGCGTGTGACGGAGGATACAGTGGCAGAGCTGCACGTCTTCTCTGTGGAGCTTCTATGATAAACACTCGGGATGTGCAGCTCTTCCCCTTGATTCCAGCCCATTAGAAGTGGGTGTACTAAAAATGGAAATTGACAGCTATTTTTGTGGCGATAATGCTTTTTTGTGACAAACAGGAAATGTATTTTTAAAAGCACTATGCTATTAAGATGAAGATGTCTAAAACTACATTAATGTTCTCATTATGCAAGCCAAGGCTTTTTGGAGTACCTAAGCTGTAAGACAAACATCTAAAGGACTAAATGGCTTCCTTCGAGCAAAACAAGCAGTTAAAACACGTCCTCAGAAAGGGATCTGAAATTTGTTTTTGGAATGTGAAGGACGGAAATGAAAAAAATAAATGAATTAATTAAGAAACAGAACAACTTATTGACGAAATGCGCCTTGATGTATGGGTAACACTGGCCACTAATCTTATTTGCTGGGAGGGTGCCCTCTGAGGTCAGGGCAGTGGACAGTTCACCTAAAGTTTGGCCGGTCAACATATTTGTGTTTCCAAGTGATATCTGGCTTCTGTTTGAAAGGAGTTTACAAAAATAGAAGAAGATGTTACAGTGGCACAGTGCTTAGTGTTGCTGGCTTACAGGTCCAGGAGACTGGGTGCTGTGATACCTCATGAATGGCACCTGCGTGCAGATTTAAACTCCTGGAATCTGGATTTGTAACTGAGCGACAAGTTGGAGAGAGACTGAGATGCAGACAGAAGTTTTTGCTTTCATTCTAGACAACAGCGGTGTTTGGGGATGGCCCACACCTAAGGGGGCCCCGCTTTTGAGATCCGTGTGTCCGTGGGATTTGTCAAGTTATATGCTCCAGTATATATATATATATATATATATATATATATATATATATATATATATATATATATATATATATATATATATATATATATATACACACACATACATATACATACATACATATACACACATACATATATATACACATATATACATATATACACATACAGTATATACACATATATTGCAAGAAGAATGACCATCAGACATTGCGAAGGTTTGGGGCAGCCACCTGTAATATTTTTCCTGGCTGCAAAACTGTTGCAAAAACACTGACATGTTCACACAATTGAGTCCAAAACAGAACTGCCTTATTATCCACAAGATGGCAGCTTTAAAGGCCAGTAGGGGAAGTGATGTCATCAGGACTGGAACTGGAAGTGACGTTGTTGGCTGCCCCAGAGACAGGCGGGATTTCTCTAGAATGGTCAGTAAAAGATCGAGAGGGAGAATTAGTGCACTTCGCCATCCCCTGGTCCGGTGTGGAATTACATGTACTCAAACCATTTAGTTGTCTCCTAAACACGCATGTGTGACAGGGCCCCCCTAATCCCCGCCCCCCCTCAGCCCAGACCTGTCGGGTTGGGCGTCCAGCACAGAGAGGTCGTGAATGCGGGAGAGAGCATCGGCGTTGGTGTGGAGAGAACCCTTCTGATGAATGAGCGAGAACTTATAAGGTTGCAGATCAAGGAACCACCTAGTGTCTCGAGGGTTGAACTCCTTATGCAAGGCCATCCACTGTAAAGGTGCATAGTCTGTGACAAGTGTAAACTCCCGACCCAAGAGGTAGTACCTCAATTGTGTAATCACCCACTTAATCGCAAGAGCCTCTCTTTCCACCGCCGCATACCTGGTCTCCCGATCCAGCAGTTTCCGGCTCAGAAACATGCTTTGGCTCAGCACTGCTCCTAGGCCTGTGTCCAAAATGTCCATTTGGAGGATAAAAGGAAGCGAAAAGTCATGTGCCTTCAAAACAGGTGCCAACATCAGGGCCCTTTTTAAGTCACTGAATGCAGCTTCCGTCGTATCGCTCCATACCTCACTGTTTGGAGCCCTTTTCTTTGTTAAATCACTCAAGGGCACAGCTCTCTCCGAAAAGCGTGGTACAAACCAATGGTAGTACCCGGCTAAACCGAGAAATGCTTGGACCTGCCGCTTGGTTTGCGGACGGGGCCATTTCAAAATGGCATCTATTTTAGAGCACTGCGGCTTCACAGTACCACGACCCACCAGGTAACCCAAATATTTGGATAAATCCAAAGAAATGTTTCTTTGGGTTGAAAGAAGCCAAAGACCGGCTTCACTCAGCGTCCATAATACCGCTCAGACATGCTGTAGGTGTTCCTTCCAGGTGCTGGAATAGATGACAACATCATCCAGGAAAGCAGCACTATATGTGTCATGGGGCAGAGCACATTTTCCACCAGATGCTGGAAAGTCGCAGGAGCCCCATGTAACCCGAATGGAAGAACACGATACTGCCAGCGCCGACTAGGGGTGCTAAACACGGTTTTAACCTTTGTGGAGTCCTTTAAAGGAACCTGCCAGTACCCCTTGGTCATGTCAAGTGTGGTCAGGTATTCAGGCTATCCAAGCCTCTGAAGGAGTTTGTCCACTCGAGGCATAGGATAAGCATCAAACTCTGAGACCTGATTAAGTCGAAAGAAGTCATTGCAAAACCTCCAACTTCCATCGGGCTTAGAAACCAAGACTATTGGGCTGGACCAGGGACTATAACTTTCCTCTATGACACCTTGGACCAGGATGCGCTTGATTTCCAGTTCCACTTCAGCCTTCTTTGCTTCGGGAAGACGATAGGGGAGCTCTCAGACTATGACCCCGGGTTCAGTCACAATATCGTGGGCAATCAGAGAGGTCCTTCCGGGGTTTTCATCTCCCACCTCTGGGAAGGACGAGATAACTGCTTCGAGCTCTCTCCTCTGTTGGGTATTCAAGTTAGAGCTGAAATTAAGTGTATTGGTCCGAGCAAAGAATGAGAGGGGCTGACCGGAGGAGGGATCAGGGTCCCTTTCCTCCCAGTTTTTTTTTTTGTTTTTTCTGTCCCCACTGGCTATCGGACCTTACTCTTTTCTATGTTAATTAATGTTGTCTTATTTTGATTTCTTATTTTGTCTTTTCTTTTTCTTTTCTTCATTATGTAAAGCACTTTGAGCTACTTTTTGTATGAAAATGTGCTATATAAATAAATGTTGTTGTTGTTGTTGATGTAATTTATGTGAACCAAATTTCAGGTCAATAGTTCAAACGGTTTGCGAGCTACAGGTGATTTAAATCCTGGACAGACACACAGACAGCCATGGTAGCGTATTATATATACACACACACACACACATATATATATATATATAATTGCTCTTAGAAGCACCTTAAATATATATATACACACATATATATTTGTATATGTATATATGTGTGTGTATATATTAAATATATATATATAAATATATATATATATATATATAAATATAAATATATATATATATTTATATTTATATTTATATATATATTTATATTTAAATATAAATATATATATATATATATATATATATATATATATATATATATATATATACACACACACACACACACACACACATATACACATATATACATACATATACCCATATACATATATACACATATATGTGTGTGTATATATATATATACAGTGCATCCAGAAAGTATTCACAGCGCATCACTTTTTCCACATTTTGTTATGTTTCAGCCTTATTCTAAAATGGATTAAATTCATATTTTTCCTCAGAATTCTACACACAACACCCCATAATGACAACGTGAAAAAAGTTTACTTGAGGTTTTTGCAAATTTATTAAAAATAAAAAAACTGAGAAATCACATTAAGTATTCACAGCCTTTGCTCAATACTTTGTCGGTGCACCTTTGGCAGCAATTACAGCCTCAAGTCTTTTTGAATATGATGCCTCAAGCTTGGCACACCTATCCTTGGCCAGTTTCGCCCATTCCTCTTTGCAACACCTCTCAAGCTCCATCAGGTTGGATGGGAAGTGTCGGTGCACAGCCATTTTAAGATCTCTCCAGAGATGTTAAATCGGATTCAAGTCTGGGCTCTGGCTGGGCCACTCAAGGACATTCACAGAGTTGTCCTGAAGCCACTCCTTTGATATTTTGGCTGTGAGCTTAGGGTCGTTGTCTGGCTGAAAGATGAACCGTCGCCCCAGTCTGAGGTCAAGAGCGCTCTGGAGCAGGTTTTCATCCAGGATGTTTCTGTACATTGCTGCAGTCATCTTTCCCTTTATCCTGACTAGTCTCCCAGTCCCTGCCGCTGAAAAACATCCCTACAGCATGATGCTGCCACCACCATGCTTCACTGTAGGGATGGTATTGGCCTGGTGATGAGCGGTGCCTGGTTTCCTCCAAACGTGACACCTGGCATTCACACCAAAGAGTTCAATCTTTGTCTCATTAGACCAGAGAATTTTCTTTCTCATGGTCTGAGAGTCCTTCAGGTGCCTTTTTGCAAACTCCAGGCGCCTGCCATGTGTCTTTCACTAAGGAGTGGCTTCCGTCTGGCAACTCTACCATACAGGCCTGATTGGTGGATTGCTGCAGAGATGGCTATCCTTCTGGAAAGTTATCCTCTCTCCACAGAGGACCTCTGGAGCTCTGACAGAATGATCATCAACTTTTTGGTCACCTCCCTGACTAAGGCTCTTTTCCACCAATCACTCAGTTTAGATGGCCAGCCAGCTCTAGGAAGAGTCCTGGTGGTTTCAAACTTCTTCCATTTACGGATGATGGAGGCCACTGTGCTCATTGGGACCTTCAAAGCAGCAGAAATTTTTCTGTAACCTTCCCCAGATTTGTGCCTCAAGACAATCCTGTCTCAGAGGTCTACAGACAATTCCTTTGACTTCATGCTTGGGTTGTGTGTGCTCTCACATGAACTGTCAACTGTGGGACCTTATATCGACAAGTGTGTGCCTTTCCAAATCATGTCCAATCAACTGAATTTACCACAGGTGGACTCCAATTAAGCTGCAGAAACATCTCAAGGATGATCAGGGGAAAAAGGATGTACCTGAGCTCAATTTTGAGCTTCATGGCAAAGGCTGTGAATACATATGTACATGTGCTTTCTCAATTTTTTTATTTTTAATATCCATCCATCCATCCATCCTCTTCCGCTTATCCGAGGTCGGGTCGCGGGGGCAGCAGCTTGAGCAGAGATACCCAGACTTCCCTCTCCCCGTCCACTTCTTCTAGCTCTTCCGGGAGAATCCCAAGGCGTCCCAGGCCAGCCGGGAGACATAGTCCCTCCAGCGTGTCCTAGGTCTTCCCGGGGGCCTCCTCCCGGTTGAACGTGCCCGGAACACCTCACCAGGGAGGCGTCCAGGAGGCATCCTGATCAGATGCCCGAGCCACCTCATCTGACTCCTCTCGATGCGGAGGAGCAGTGGCTCTACTCTGAGCTTCTCACCCTATCTTTAAGGGAGAGCCCAGACACCCTGCAGAGGAAACTCATTTCAGCCGCTTGTATTCGCGATCTCGTTCTTTCGGTCACTACCCATAGCTCATGACCATAGGTGAGGGTAGGAACATAGATCGACTGGTAAATTGAGAGCTTTGCCTTACGGCTCAGCTCCTTTATCACCACGACAGACAGATGCAGAGCCCGCATCACTGCGGACGCCGCACCGATTCGCCTGTCGATCTCACACTCCATTCTTCCCTCACTCGTGAACAAGACCCCGAGATGCTTGAACTCCTCCACTTGAGGCAGGATCTCGCTCCCAACCCTGAGAGGGCACTCCACCCTTTTCTGGCTGAGGACCATGGTCTCGGATTTGGAGGTGCTGATTCCCATGCCAGCTGCTTCACACTCAGCTGCGAACCGATCCAGAGAGAGCTGAAGTTCACGGCCTGATGAAGCAAACAGGACAACATCATCTGCAAAAAGCAGTGACCCAATCCTGAGTCCACCAAACCGGACCCCCTCAACACCCTGGCTGTGCCTAGAAATTCTGTCCATAAAAGTTATGAACAGAATCGGTGACAAAGGGCAGCCCTGGCAAAGTCCAACTCTCACTGGAAACGGGTTCGACTTACTGCCGGCAATGTGGACCAGGCTCTGACACTGGTTGTACAGGGACCGAACAGCCCTTATCAGGGGGTCCGGTACCCCATACTCTCGGAGTACCCCCCACAGGATATCCCGAGGGACACAGCCGAACGCCTTTTCCAAGTCCACAAAACACATGTAGACTGGTTGGGCGAACTCCCATGCACCCTCCAGGACTCTGCTAAGGGTGTAGAGCTGGTCCACTGTTCCGCGACCAGGACAAAAACCACACTGTTCCTCCTGAATCCGAGGTTCAACTATCCGACGGACCCTCCTCTCCAGAACCCCCGAATAGACTTTTCCAGGGAGGCTGAGGAGTGTGATCCCTCTGTAGTTGGAACACACCCTCCGGTCCCCTTTCTTAAAGAGGGGGACCACCACCCTGGTCTGCCAATCCAGAGGCACTGTCCCTGATGTCCATGCGATGTTGCAGAGACGTGTCAACCAAGACAGCCCTACAACATCCAGAGCCTTGAGGAACTCCGGGCGTATCTCATCCACCCCCGGGGCCCTGCCACTAAGGAGTTTTTTGACCACCTCAGTGACCTCAGTCCCAGAGATGGGGGAGCCCACTTCCGAGTCCCCAGGCTCTGCCTCCTCATTGGAAGGCATGTTAGTGGGATTGAGGAGGTCTTCGAAGTACTCCCCCCATCGACCCACAGCGTCCTGAGTCGAGGTCAGCAGCGCACCATCCCCACCATATACAGTGTTGACACTGCACTGCTTCCCCCTCCTGAGACGCCGGACAGTGGACCAGAATCTCCTCGAAGCCGTCCGAAAGTCGTTCTCTATGGCCTCCCCAAACTCCTCCCATGCCCGAGTTTTTGCCTCAGCAACCACCAAAGCCGCATTCCGCTTGGCCTGCCGGTACCTATTAGCTGCTTCCAGAGTCCCACAGGACAAAATGAACCGGTAAGACTCCTTCTTCAGCTTGACAGCATCCCTCACCGCCGGTGTCCACCAACGGGTTCGGGGATTGCCGCCACGGCAGGAACCGACCACCTTACGGCCACAGCTCCTGTCAGCCGCCTCAACAATAGAGGCACGGAACATGGCCCATTCGGACTCAATGTCCCCCACCTCCCTCAGGACATGGTCGAAGTTCTGCCGAAGGTGGGAGTTGAAGCTACTTTTGACAGGGGGCTCTGCCAGACGTTCCCAGCAGACCCTCACAACACGTTTGGGCCTACCAGGCCTGACTGGCATCCTCCCCCACCATCGAAGCCGACTCACCACCAGGTGGTGATCAGTTGACAGCTCCGTTCCTCTCTTTACCCGAGTGCCCAAGACATGTGGCCGCAAGTCCAACGACATGACCACAAAGTCGATCATCGAACTGAGGCCTAGGGTGTCCTGGTGCCAAGTGCACATATGAACACCCCTATGCTTGAACATGGTGTTCGTTATGGACAATCCGTGACGAGCACAGAAGTCCAATAACAAAACACCACTCGGGTTCAGATCTGGGAGGCCATTCCTCCCAATCACGCCCTTCCAGGTCTCACTGTCATTGCCCACGTGAGCATTGTAGTCTCCCAGCAGTACGAGGGAGTCCCCAGAAGGTATGCCCTCTAGCACCCCCTCCAGGGACTCCAAAAAGGGTGGGTACTCCGATCTACTGTTCGGTGCATATGCACATACAACAATTAGGACCCGTCCCCCCACCCGAAGGTGGAGGGAGGCTACCCTCTCGTCCACTGGGGTAAACCCCAATGTACAGGCTCCAAGTCGGGGGGCAATAAGTATGCCCACACCCGCTCGGCGCCTCTCACCGGGGGCAACTCCAGAGTGGTACAGAGTCCAGCCCCTCTCAAGGAGATTGGTTCCAGAGTCCAAGCTGTGCGTCGAGGTGAGCCCGACTATATCTAGCCGGAACCTCTCAACCTCGCGCACAAGCTCAGGCTCCTTTCCCTTCAGAGAGGTGACATTCCACGTCCCAAGAGCCAGCTTCTGTAGCCGAGGATCGGACCGCCAAGGTCCCCGCCTTCAGCCACCACCCAACTCACACTGCACCCGACCTCCTTGGCCCCTCCCATAGGTGGTGAGCCCATAGGAAGGGGGACCCACGTTGCCTCTTCGGGCTGTGCCTGGCCGAGCCCCATGGGTGCAAGCCCTATTTTTAATAAATTTGCAAAAATCTCAAGTAAACTTTTTTCACGTTGTCATTATGGGGTGTTGTGTGTAGAATTCTGAGGGAAAAAATGAATTTAATCCATTTTGGAATAAGGCTGTAACATAACAAAATGTGGAAAAAGTGATGCGCTGTGAATACTTTCCGGATTCACTGTATATATATATATATATATATATATATATATATATATATATATATATATATATATATATATATATATATATATATATATATATATATATATTTAAGATGCTTCTAAGAGCAATCCTTTTAAAATTCCTATTTAAGGTCAAATTCCATATACGTCCACCTCCGATTCTAGATGCCAAATATATTTACAAAAGTAATATCTTGTTATTATATACATTATAGACGGCAAAAACAAGTAAAAAATAGGTTCATGTGCTATATACACTAATTATAGTGAGTCCAAATCAAGCACGATAAAAAAGGTAACACAAATAAGAAGAAATTTCTTCCTCCTACCATTAACACAGTTCAGGAGGAACAGAAAACAATGAAAAAGCGAGAAGCGAAAAAACAGACCCAAAAAAACAGTCAAGAAGTACACCAGCAATACCACAGATTACCTTCACCAAAACTATGCAGAGTCAGAAGTAAAGACATTCAGAATACTAAGTATCCCGAAGCCCAGTCAATTGTTTAGGCTACGGTTTATATGGCCAGCCTTATCCTACAGACCTGTCCTCGTTTATGTCTTCCGGGATCTACAAATCCTGGAAGATGTAGAAACATCCACCATACATAAGTCTCTAATCAGATGGGACTTATCTATATCATCCTGTACTACACTCACACACGTCACCGTGCTTGTGTCTGCCATCCATTGAATCTTCTGTAAATAACTCTGTGAATTTTATGCACTAAACTATAAACTACACGTGTATGTACCGGCATCTCAAGTAAGCACTCTGTCTGTCTTTTTCCTTTGTAGCGGCTAACAACCACTTCAGTGTTTAAACTCTAGAGGAGCACCAGTGAACAGTAGACCTCCAGGTTAGTGTGCGATTCATGAGGGGAAACCTGAAAGTCGGTGCAAATTTTCTCTGCCACTGTGTTGTTCTTATATTGGAAAGCTAAACAGGTAAATGTAACTAACTATTTTTATTTTTGTGTATAAACTATAAATAGTTATAAATTCTTTTTTACAAAAATTGATTTGTGACTTAGCTTGCCACAAATACAAATGTTTGTCTGGTTCCTGTCTTTGTGGAGTGTGCATGTTCTCCCAATGTCAATGTGGGTATTCTTTGGGTAGCCTAATTTCCCTTTCCATATCCCAAAATGTGCATGTTAGGATTTTAAAGGAGTGAGCCCTGTCCTGTAAAAGACTTGTAAGGTTGATTCCTGCTTTGTGGCCAGTATTGGCTCTAAAGACGTTCAACAAATGGATTGTTGGGTGGGCAAAATATGAATGTGGTTGGGTGCCAATTAAAGCACCTTTTGAGTGGGCTTGTTTTTCTTCACTTGAGTGGCCTACTGTGCATATACCAGTGCCTAAAGTAAATTATTAGACTATATAATTATGTGGAAAATGATTTTTATAAATACTAGGGGGCTTTGCCCCCTGCTTGCTTCACTTGCCAACCCCTTCCCTCCCCACCAGCACTATGTGCCATTGTGAAGAGGAGGGCTGAACGCACCCCAAGGAGATGCGGCCATTCCTCCGAAACCCCTCTTAAATGGTGATAAAAATGGGAAACAAATTCTTTTTTTTTACCCCCTCTTTGCTTGATCAGCTGCTGGTTTGCTGCTGCTGCTGCCGTTCCACATGATCTGCACTTCAGTGGCCTACCCCTTCCCCCCTCCCCCCCGCCAGCACTACGCGATTGCTCCTCTGAAACGGTGATACAATGGGAAAAAAATAACATTTTTTTTTACCTCCTCTTTGCTCGATCAGCTGCTGGCTTGCTGCTGCTGCCATGCCATGTGATCTGCATCTCCTGCGGCACTTCAAACGTTTAAAAGCATGTACAGCACCTGTCCTTTTGTCACAATGCCTTGTCTTTCTTGTCCCCCAGACATCCTCAAACACTATGCAATCTCTTTTCGCTGTTCCGTTATTTCACCGAGTAATATTTTCCGTTTGTTTGTGCTAATGAAATCTTTACTTTCATTTTTTTGAGACTTTCGAATTTTCCTACTTTCATTATCTCTAACCTGCTCTGCATGTGTATCACAGGACTTGCTTCCAAAGGTTGTGAGTGTGATGTGACTTGTCCATCTTGCAGGAAGTGAAAGTGTCTCTCTGTCTCTCTTCAAAGGTCACGTCCCGTCACAAGTGTTTTTTTTTTATAATAGAGAGATTAATATTGGGAACTTTAAGATTTGATTGTATTTCTATAGCACTCCAAAGAAGACCCTATATAAATCAATATTCAATATCTTGTTTAAAGGGGGCAACTCTGTGACCCTAACTCTAAGCCAATCAACAAGGACTCTAAAATAACAAAGTTAGATTTTTATTAAAGCAAATAAATTGAAGATTGATGGGTATAGATAAAGCGTAAAGTTAAAAAAATATGCATAAAGAATCCAAACTCTAGCTGCACCTCCATCATAGTTTCAAACACATTCCAGGCCAGAAGAGGAGGTCTCACACTTGACAATTTCAATCATACAATAAGCCACAATATTACCCCCAAATCTGCTTATTTAACTCGGTCTCCAAATCAAGAAAGAGTTCATCCACAACAGAAAGTGGCATTTACACCTCAGCCTGCTGTTACTTCTGATGCAGAATCCCTACGGTAGTCTGGGTTTCCTGCTATCCCTAACTAGCAATATACTTCCAGTTTCTTCACAAAGGAGCCCATTTCTAGCAATGGCTGGTCTGAAGAATCTCAAATAGTTTCCTACCAGTCCCATTTTCTCTTCAAGTCTGATTTACCTTTCCTGGCATTTACAGTGCCTGTAAAAAGTATTCAGCCAGACAGTTTTCACATTTTACCGTTATACAATATTGAATCACAAGTCGATTTCACTTTTTTTTTTTGTTTGAGACTGACAAACAGAACAAGTATCTGTCAATTGAAAGTGAAAACAGATCTCTGCAAAGAGGTCTAAATTAAAACACGAAACAATTGACTGTATAAGCACTCACCACATTCATGTCAGTAGACGGTAGAGGCAGTGATGACAGCCTAGAGTCTGTGTGGAGAGATCTCTGTCAGCTTGAACATCTGGACACTGCAGTTTTGTAATGCATTCTTCTTTGTAAAACTGCACAAACTTTGTCAGGTTGAATGGAGATCCTAAGTGAACAGTCTTTATCTAAGTCCAGCCACAAATTCTCATTTGGTTTGAGACCTGTACTCTGACTCGGCCATTCCGTGACATTAACAATGGCTTTTTAGCCATTCAGGTATAAGTTTGTCTTTATGCTTGGGTTTTTCCTGCTGGATTTTGCTGCATTCATTTTACTCTGTACCATCACAAGCCTTCCAAGGCCTGTTGTAGAAAAGCATCCCCATTCGCGTCATGCTACCAGCATGATTTACTGTGGGGGGAAAATGACATTAAGCAATCTTTCTCTGTTGATCAATGTCAAGAAAGTCAAATTAAATCCAATGTTTCGTGACCTAAAATCTGAAAACTTCCAAGGGGGTGAATACTTTTTAAATTTACTCTGTAATAGTTTAACAGTCACCAGTTCAGCTTTCAGCCCGTCGTCTTCTCTGCCATACCAGTATCCATCCTGTCACAGCATCTCACACTTGCTGACTGTTCTTACTGTTCATGTATTCAGTTACTGAATCTGTTTATGCCTTGTCACAGGGAGTTGAAGCCTATTCAAGCAGCATAGAGTGCAAGACCAACTTCAATCCTGTGCTGAATGAGACGTTTCAAACTAAATAAAACTATTGGGACGCGACACAAAAGAAGAAAAGGATGTTGTGATTTATGACTACAGTGGGCCATAGACAACTGAGGTTCAGAAAAAGGATGGAAGTTGACTGTAAGAGGTTTATGATGACATGTGCACCTTTACACTCTCCAGTGGATATTGTTAACTTTATAAACTCCTATTTGTTACTCAAATATTATCTGAATGTTCTCATGCCAGCCAATTTTGCACTTTTTGAAAGGCATCTAAAACTCCTCTGCTATTTTGCATCACTTTCACCTTCCCTTTCCTTCTCACTGCTGGTATTACTCACATTATGTATGTACCACATGCATCTTGTGACTTGCAATAACTACATCACTTATAATTATACCCCTAATAATGTGTCATAACTGTATCATAACTATAAAATGTTTGCATCAATTTCATCTTCTCTTTCCTTCTCACTGCCTGTGATGCTCACATCATTTTTATCCCATACGCTGCTTTTGACTGGCTGATAGCTTTAGCCTTGTAATAACTACATCACTTATAACTGTATCTCAAATAACTTGAAATAACTATAACGTGTCATAACAGCATTATAGATATAAAACTTTTGCATAAATGTTATCCTTCCTTTCCTTCTCACTGCCTGTAATGTTCACATTATTTATATTCCATACACTATTTTTGACTGGCTGATGGCTATGAATTTGTAATAACTATCTCATTAGTCACTTGTTGCCCCTTAAATACAATGGTCATACTGTATATGCACCCCTTCTAAGCCTGTGTGGGTAAAGCTGGGCAGAAAAATGGCCACATACTGTCATTGTGAAAAAAAAAGAATGAGCATCATATAATTGAACAAGTTAGACAATGTACAGTACACATGGCGTAACATTCAGGTACGTTCAGCGACTAAGTTAACTGATATGAAAGTTGGAGCATTTTTTTCTATTAAATATTTTTGTAACAATGAGTCATAATAATAGCAATAACAGAATGCAATTACATATCTTAGTAGACTACATTAAATACATGCTTTTGAACAGTACTTAACAATAGAGTTAAAAACGGAGAAGAAATCCTGTAGGATTATGGTGGCTCAAAAGCTTTTATAAACCTCAGATTCTAATTTATGTGATGTAAAAATGGCATCAATTGATGTGTATTAGTGGCAGAGGGTATGGGACTAACTATTGTTCAATTTTCTTAGGCAACATTTTTGAAAGTATACTCCACAGAGTTGTATCCAATAATTAATGAATGAAAAATAACTTAATACAAAAATTACCAATAATAGTATAAAATCACTAACCATCCTATCTATCTATCTATCTATCTATCTATCTATCTATCTATCTATCTATCTATCTATCTATCTATCTATCTATCTATCTATCTATCTATCTATCTATCGCCACTGTTCTGTTGTTCATTTAACGTTGCAGATTGTACTTTTCAAAAGTCACATTTCTCCATCTTCCAGGATGCAAACAACTGGGAGCTGTTCAATGGAATCGCATTTGGAGGGCTTGCTGTCTTTCAGAATATTATTTGCACAAGTTTTTATTCTTGGTAAGGTGAATTACATATATGTCTTACGGGTCTTACAAATTTAAATCTGAATTCAAAATGTAAAATAGTTTAAATGTGTATTACGCTATGAATGTTAAAAGTTAAATTAAACATTTTGAACCCCCGAAGCCACTGTCATGTTAACTCTACATGTAACTGTTTAACATCCCAGTTTAGCACCACCTTTCCTTTTAAGCGGAGGAGCCCACCAGCACAGGGCTATGTATGTAATCTTCAAACTCCAAAGTATAGGGAGGTTGGCATTTGATTCAGAGGTGAATATTGGCCGTTTAATATGGGCATACTGATGCAATGAAAAGAAAAGAGGAGAAGCACATACAGGTATTTTACTTTTACTGTGCTGCAAATGACTTGTGATGTATTTGAAGTGCTGCAGGAAAATGCAGGAGCAAACTGTATAGCAACTGCTTCATTATAAAATCACTATCAATAAAGTTCTATCTATCTAATATTACCTTTTTAGAGAAGAAAAGCAACTAAAATTAGCTCCCCATTTAAATAATATGAATAAAAACACAGTAATTTGTTAAAATTATATAAATAAGTAAGAACTTGGAAAGGAAGCGATTTATTGTATAATGGGAATATGAACGGTGACCATTATTTAAAAGATTTTAATTCCAGTCTGAAGATAGAATGCAACAGAATGTAATGGATAGAAAGCAGTCGACTGTCAGTCTGTCGTACGTTATACCGCTAAGTAATCTTCACGGCACAAACTGTAATCCTACCTGTTTTTGCTATTACTAGCCAGTGTGGTCCTTGTTGCAGGCCCAATGGCTTCTACTAGCAGATCAACTGCAGTTCTGGTTCCTATGCTTATATCACTTGGGGGAGCTGCACCTTTCCTGTGCTATCAATTAGTTCAAACACCATTTAGTTGCAGGATGATAATGTCAGTTCTTTACAGTAATAAAATGCAGGTAATAACTAGTTCAATCAATCAAATGCTTGCATAGTTGTCGTTCCCATCCATTTAGTTCCAGAGAAGTGACTTTTTTTTTGTACTTCTACGGTTAATGTACCTATAAAAGAACAATAAGGGTGCTGTTGTATGAGCTAGTTGCCAGCATGTGCTCTCCCTGGCATCTGACTCACTTGCATTTGACATCTGAGTCGCTCTCAGATGACTAAAAGAGAAAAACATATAAAAATCAACAAATTCAAGCAACCTGCTCTCAAGGTAAAATTGAAAGAGTAAACTATTTGAAGTCACTCAGAACGCTTCTCTGTTTTAAAATAGATGAGTCTGCAGATTCTCCAATGAAATTTAAAAACTTTGATCAAATCAAATTTCTGAGTGAAAATTGAACAAATTTCCTTGAAAAATAAATGTGCTGCATTTCAAAAAAGTGGTTTCATTAGGACAAACAGACAGACAGAGATGACTAGCAATTTGTGCTTCACGCATTACATGGGAAAACATCTAAAAATGCCATTTTGCACCACTGGCGTGTGCTCACTTTTAGTTTCCTATCACTCCATTTCTGGTTATGCAGTGCCTTTTAAGGATGATCCCCACAAAAGATTCTAAAGAGATTAAGGATTGAATGATATTAAAGACGAACATACACTTCACTTGCTTATTTTTCATTTTGCTCTTGCCATCACTGCGGCCAACATCATCTCTAAATTTCATTTGCTTCATAACGGGTTTTATCACATGTCCATTTTAAACACTGGACATAAAACTAATCTTTTCCATGATGCCTACGCCATGTCCACAGGCAATCACTTCAAATTACACCTATTTCTCGGATTAATGGTCAGGCTAGGTCCTCTCAAATTCCAGAATATTTCAGCAATTTATTCTCACGAAAAGCACTTCAATTTTTTTTTGTCAATTTTGTTACAGGGCTTGATTCTCATAATTAGGAAAAGCATCCAGCTGTTAAATGCAAGTGAATGGAAATCTCTTTAGCTCTTTTTTTGTAACGCTGTTACTTTTACTCTTCATAATTCTTTCTGCATTTTGTCACTGTAGTGAATGTTGTGTTTCAGATGCCAAGAGACTTTCACTTTGCCGAGGCCCTTTAGCTGCATCTGTTATCTTGTAGGTCTTCACTGTGGTTAGTTCTTGCTGATAGGTCCTGGATATGAGTGACCCAGAACATTAGCAATCATTTTACTTTTTCCTGTCCTCCTCAGGATGGAGTCTCGGAGCACTCTGACCCTAGAAAAACTAGGCTACAATCACGCTTTGTAAAACACTAAGTTTACAGGTTTGCTCCAATTTGCCAATCACTATATCAGCATCTTTGATTTTTATCATTTATTTTTTGTTATGTCTTTTGGACAGCTTTTTCTGGATCTCCTTTTCTCTATGGATCTAGCTCTGAAAAAAAGGCAAATTTTACCCTCAACAAAGTACAAAGTATCTTGTTTATCAGCTGCTCCATTTCTTCAGGTTGGACGTTTCAATCATCCTGGCTGGAAAAGGCAGTGCTATACACTAGGGACCTCACAAGGTGGCTTCCTTGATATTCCAGGCCATTTCTTTAGGCTTCTGGGCTTCATCTGAGAACTTAAAGAATATAGCTTAACGTGACTGGGGTCCTTCAGTATGTGTAGAGGGTTTTTTCTAGTCTCCTGTATAGGATATCAAAAGGTGGTGGAGTGAACTGTGACAGCATACTAACATTGTAATTGACTGATTAAGGTAGTGCATCCGTTAATTATGTTTTGGGTTTATTTTGTTTGTTCGATTATAACTTCTCTATCACCCCAACATGTTTTAATGATATTAACCCAGTAATAGCTGGCCTCTCCTATTTCTCCTTCAACTAGTCCTCTCCTCACACATTACTGCTTTGCCAGCCTCTTTAAACCATCTAAATTGTTGTCCCTTTTCTCACCCCATGTATCCTCCATTAAACACATTAAGCCTGTCAACTTATTTCAAAGAGTTTCCTTCTGCCTTGTTGTTTTTTTCCATTCTATATTCCCATTAGAGCCACCCTCCTAAACTCCACTGAGCTGCCGCCTCCTCCTCAGCCTTGCTGATCACCTTTCATCATACCCATTATGTACCCCCTCAGCCTCATTGAAGACCACTTCTTCACTACATTGGTTCTGCTTCTTTTTGATTCCTCCACATTCTCATTTAGTCCCCCCACCCCCCATAGAAGAATAAAATGAAAAGAAAAATAATAGAATAAGAAGACTGAGCATGCACCTGAGTCCTAGTTGTGAGCAAATCCCATGCACCATAGGGCATCATGGGTGCCGGATGGCTGTGCTATTTTCACTCAGAAGCAAATAACGAGATGGGAGACCTTTAATCACTGCAGTGGACAACAGCTGTAAAAGATGAGAGCTAGTGGTGAGTGGACACTGATTCAGGATCAAGTTGCCACTGTTACCTTCATTCCTTGACTGATGGATTCACCTTCATGTTGGCTTTTACAAATTCTCAAATTTGTGTTAAGCACTATTTGTTTAATATTAAAATGTAATGTTAATTTGCTTTATTAAGTAATTTGTTACAATGAGCTGCATATTAAAGAGCATTATTAGGGTACCTAGCATTATTAGCAGAGCACTAGAATCATTCAGAGCTTTTTTGTACAACTTACAGAATGCGGGCCATAATATGCTTTTTCAGTTATCTTACATCCAATATCTACTGTATGTCCTTTTGCTCATTTTAACGTCTTATTTGGTAGTTCCAGATATGGCATTTTACTTTGAAACTCTGCCTCGAATTCCAGCCTCCTGGACTCATCTTTTCTCTTTTGCAGATGACAACTTGACCCACTGCAGTTTGGCTATTGGACAAAGATTGGAGTGGAGGACGCAATTATCTATCTGTTCCACCAAACTTATTCTGATTTGGACAAAGCTGGCTGCACTATGAGGATGATGTTTTTTTTATTTCTCCAGCACCTTCAGTCGCATCCTGCCATCCCCGTTGAAGAGTAAGCTCAGGTGTCCTGGATAATGGCCTCTCTGTCCAGCAGACTGCAGTTTGTGTGACTCTAGGACTGCATTAGCATTTAAACATGACTAATTAAGGACCAGCGAAGGAAGCTGACCATTAGGACACAGCAGGAATGGCAGATGAAAATACATCTTTGCAGTCATACATGAATTATAAATGAAAAATCTGTCATTTTAAGCAGTAATTGTCATTAGCAACATAAGTAATGCCTTGACTTAAAAAAAATTTAAAAAATAATTTTAATAGTAACTTCATAAAAAATGTATGAATTTCTATCAAAAAATTGAATATGAACAATTATATGGATAATTCCAAACATTTGACCAGCTGTGTACTTAAATTTGTTTATTCTGATATGTTCAGCGGCATTATGGCCATCAAGTGACATGGTAGCTCATTGGGTAAAATGTGTGCAAATACAGAAATGTCTAGAAAAAAAAAACACACTGACATTAGAAGAAAATATAAGCTACACACAGATGAGGACCCTGTAGGGATTTGAACTCAGGACTTTAGCACTATGAACATGCATATTAACCACTGTGCCATCCCCATTTTTAGGTGTGTTCGCATATATTGTAAAAGCCCATGTCGGTCTGTCTGCCTGTCTGTCCACATGAAACAACTCGGCCCCCAGTGTACCAGTTTTTTTATGTTGTGGCACGCTTATTCTTCAAAGAAATTTGTTGACACAGTTCAATTTTAATTCACATATCTCACAATTTAAAGTCTTAGAATTTAAAAATTACCCAGTGAAAAGCATTGGCAAATTTCTGACCCTCAATTAGAAGAATCCTAACTCACCTCTGTTAAGTCAGTGGATAACTGATGTTATATATTATCTGAAACTGGAAAAAAATCAAATTCTCACTTAGAGGATCTGTACAAAATGTCTTCAAAACCTGGCAGGATCTAATCAATAACATTTTAGAATATGCATTTAAATTGAGGAAGCAGATTCTCTTCCCTTGTTTTTATTCTATTTATTTTTTTTATGTATTTATTTATTTTTCCTACTACTAAAGTTTTATTCTGTTGGCCTAGCTCTCTTTCTCAGGGTTGGGGGTTGATTAGTTTCAAACCTTGTTTTGTAAAACTTGACTTGCTTGTATGGAATGTTATTTGATTTTAATAAATTCAATAAAATAAAAAAAAATAAAATAAAACAGACAATTTCAAATAGAAATTATTGTGACTTCAAGTAGTAGTTAATTGTTTCAATTCTACTTTGAGAGCAGTTGAACATGTAGGTTTTGTAGATTTTCCTCTTTTGCTCTTCTGATAGCCACTCAGGAGATCAATGCCAGCATGTCAGATGTCGGGCAGAGCACACGCTCACAAACAGCTCACACAGCAGTGCCCTTCTCCAGCTGCTTCAGGTAATTTAACTGATAGAGAACAAAAAAAGTAATTTCTCTGGAAGGGAAGAGAGCTTATGTAAGTATATATACAGTAAGACTGAACTGATTGCAGATGATATTGTCCAGATTATTATTGTAAAGTATCAACGCTATTAACCTGCAGCTAAATAGTGTTTGAACTATTTAATAACACGGGAAAGGTGCAGCTGTCCTAACTGATATAAACATAGGACTGATTTAAAATGGACAGTGATGTTGGGCAGGGGGCTTCAATAGTTTTAGCCCATGATCTTTCGCGCCCAGCCCCTCATCTTTCAGTCCCAGATATACACAAACAAATCACAACCAGCTGAAACTTCTTGCTTAATTGTGTACAATTCGTATTCCTGTTATATAATAAGTCAATTCCTTTCCAAGTTCTTACTTATTTATATGTTAATGGATTATTGTGTTTTGATGGATATTAATAGCTAGATGGATGACTTAAACTTTCTTTTCTCCTTTCAAAGGGTAATATTAATTCTAAATTTATAATAGTATTGGTAATTCGGTATGAATAGATATTCTTCGGTTGCTAAGTTCTGGATACTACTGTATTGGGTATGCGTTAAAAATGTTTCATTTAAGAAAATTGAACAACAATTACTCACAAATCCTCCACCACTAACACACATCAATCAATGTCATTTTCACATCTCTCGAGTTGAACTCTGCTGTGTATGAAAGCCATTGAGCCACCACAGGCCTCCCTGTCCTGCATTTTTAACTCCATTGTAAAGTGCTGTTATAAAGCACATATTTAATGTGGTCTGCTAAGACAAGGAATTGCATTCTGTTATCACTGTTACTTTCAAATATGACTCATTGTTAGACTGGTCTCAGAACACCGAGGAACTGTAAAAGAATGGGCAGAGCAGGCTCTTTTTCCATAGGATACAGAATTTCTTTAATATGGCAAGTGACATCCTTCTATAATTCTGTGATGGGCAGTGTGCTTTTCTACACTGTGATGAGCTGGGCTGGTAACATCACTTCATGGAGGACCACTGAATCAACAAGTTAATTAAAAGGGCAGGCTCAGTTATAGGACACACTCTTGACCCCCTGGATATCGTAGCGAAGGAGAGAACTGAAACAAAACTGAGTGCCATTATGAGCAATGCTGCACATCCTCTCTCTGACACACTAACACTGAGGACTTTCAGCCAACGAATCATTCAGCAGAAGTCTGTCAAAAAACACTACTGGGGCTTCTCTATACCAATAGCAATACACCTGCATAATGCCTCACTGTGACGGTGGCAGCCAAGTCAGAACTTTTCTTTTTTTAATTCTCTTGCTTTATATTCATTCTGTTGTCTGTTCAGGCCAAAGTCAGTCATTTTCTAGCCCTCTTAGTCCTGAACAGGGCGACACTGGAGCCTATCCCAGCAAGCATTGGGGGCAAGGAAGGAACAAACCCTAGACAGAGCACCAGTCCATCACAGGGAAAATGCACACATACACATCTACCCCACCAGACACTGAAGCCAATTTTCCCAACCTGCATGTCTTTGGACTGTTGGAGGAAACCCACGTAGACACAGGGAGAACATGCAAACTCTACACAGGGAGGACCAGGGACATGAACCTGGGTCTCCTTACTGTGAGGCAATAACATCTTAGACAATGTACACATGTGTGCGTTCTGCAGCTAAGTTAACTGATATGAAAGTTATATGATATGAAAGTACTACCACTGTATGTGCCACTCAGTATGTAAGTTTATTTATTGAGCTCCAGTAAAAAGCCAAAATTAAGTTCTATCACAAAACTGTTAAATAAACAAAAATGTAATAACTGACTTTTAGATGAAGTAAATAAAAAATGTGAAATGCTCCAACTTTCATATCAGTTAACTTAGCTGCAGAACGCACACATGTGTACATTGTCTAAGATGTTATTGCCCAATGCTCACAAATAAAAAAATTTATGAAACTTAAATGCTACAAGAAATTTTACTATACGTTTGCATTTGCAAATTGTCTTGAAATTGCGTCCAAAATAGAAAAGGGCATGCTACTGGGACTCTCACATGGCCATTAATTGGAATAAGCTGGTCCATACATATTTGGACTGTGACACAGTTTTCATAATTTTGGCTCTGTACACCACCACGATGGATTTGAAATAAAGCAATCATTATGTGATTGAAGTGTAGACTTTCAGATTTAAGTTAAGGGGTTAAACAAAAATATTGCATGAGCCGTTTAGGAATGACAGACATTTTTCTGACCAAATTTCAGGGGCTCAAAAGTGTTTTGACAAACTAACAATCAAATATAATGATCATTTTGAATACTTGTTTGAAAATGACTGCCTGAAGTCTAGAACACCATGGCTGGGTTTCCACCCAGCTTTTGAGGCTTTGCCAGGCCTTTACTGCAGCTCTCTTCAGCTGCTGCTTGCTTGTTGGACTTTTTGCCATCAGTTTTGTCTTCAGCAAATAAAATGAATGTCCAATTGAGTTGAGGTCAGTTGATTGACTTGCCCTTTGAAGAATATTCCACTTCTTTGCATTGAAAAGTTCTCAGTTGCTTTCACAGTATGTTTTGGCTCATTGTCCATCTGTATTGGGAAGCATTTTATCAGTTCTGCAGCATTTGTCTAAATCTGAGTAGATAGTGTAGCCCCTGTAATAAAAAAGCAGACCACAATCATAAACGTTTGGGGTGTTTTAGGCCCCGTATACTGTAAAGTAAAGTTTGTCAGTGTTTTCAAAACCATGTACAACAGACAGCAAAAAAATGGCTGGGCGGACAATTTATAAGGGGGGACCGGAAGTGATGTAGAATGATGTTGGGAAGCCGTGGTGATAGATGGGTAGATGACGTCATCAGGAGGGGACCAGAGGTAAGTAAGGAACCCGGAAATGGGTGGAATCGGTAGTCTTCCGGGAACAGTTATGGCGGCTGTGCTTCATTCTTTCTGAAGAAACATAAAAAGAGAGGTTAGTACCCCGCCGTTGTCCCCTGGCACGACTTGTCACGGTGCGTGTCGGGGTCCTTAAGCTGCTCCCCATGCGCTTGTGCGTGACACCTTGTAAACTTCAGAATTCATACTGCTACTTCTGCCACCAGTCATTTCATCAATAAACACCAGGGAGCAATTTCCTTTGGCAGTGAGGCATGTCCATGCTATAACACGGCCTCCACCATGTTGTACAGATGTGGCATGCATCGGATCATGAGCCATTTCTTTTCTTCTCCATACTTTTCTCTTTCCATCATTCTGGTGCATATTGATCTTACTTCCTTTGTCCAAAGAAAATTGTTCCAGAACTGGACAGGCTTTTAAAAAATGTTCTCTGGCAAAGTCTAATCTGTCCTTCCTATGCCTGAGGATTACCAGTGGTAGACTGTAGAGTTTAGTAATGATTGGCCTACCACCCAGAGACTATTCTTGGTTGGGCTAAACGTTGTGAAGGAGTTCTTCTTCACCAAGAACAGAATTCTGCAATCATGCAGCACCCTTGTCTTCTGTGGTTTTCTAGACCATTTTGTGTTGCTGAGTTCACCAGTGTCTTCCTTATTTTTAAGAATTTACTACGTGGTTGATTTGACCACTGCTGGTATTACTGCTATCTCTCTAAAGGGTTTCTTTTGCTTCCTCAGCTTAATGATGGCCTGTATTTACTTGTATGGGCAGCTCTTTGGACCTCAAATTGAGAGTTTGAATCTGAACAGTGGAGAAGGAGAGTTGGAAAAAGAGGAGTGGGTGGGCTATTCAGAAAAATGTCTGTTATTCCTAAATGGCTCATACGCTATCTTGGTAAACCCCTTGAATTAAATCTGAGAGTTGACACTTCAATCACAATAATTACTTAATTTCAAATCTATTGTGGTGGTGTACAGAGCCCAAATTATGAAAATTGTGTCACAGTCCAGATACTTATGGACCTAACTGTATGTTGTAATAATTAAGTTGTTGCTTTGTTTCCTGCACCCTGTTTAATGTTGCTGCTTCAAATGTAGCGTCCCATTTTAGGGTCTGTACAGGGTGTATTCACAGTCTGCTTTGTACTCCATCATGATCTTTCTTAGACATTTGGACACAACCTCTGAAATAAACAGAATACAGAGGCCGGTAAACGTTATTTTCTTTTAGACTAACCACCCCCCTTCACCATCACCAAACTCTAAGCAGTGAGCTCCTTGCAGTGCCAGCCAACCATATGCTGTGCTTGTCTCTATTGATAATCCACACCTAGCACAATATGAAGACCTGATTAGCTCGGCTTTGTCCTTTAACAAGCTTTCATTATAGGTACAGATCAAAGCCAATGCAAATACTTTTCAAGCTCTTTAGTATAATGGAACACAAATCCCTAAATGTAATTTTGTCAAACTTACTTTCTATGAATGTGTTTAGCATCATAATAGACGGCAGCCTTCCCCTGCGATGAGTGTGCTTTCCTGTTGATGGCGAGTTCACTTTCATCAGGGTAGGCAGAGATGTTGGCAGTCACTTGAAGGACATTTAGGGATTCCTAGAGAGTTCCTTCTCCACCGTTCAGATTCATATCACTGCAGGTCTTTCCTTATTTAAAGGGACACACAGCTTTTTGGCTCACTAGGCTGCCACTTGTTGTGGTACAGCGGGTCTGCAGCTCAGAAAAAGAGCCCGTTTTTAATGAATAAATAATTAATTGTCCAGCTCATTTTCTGTGGGTGTGCGTGCTCATGTAGCTGCGGGGAGTTGGTAGAATAATTGGGGTGAGACACTCCTGCACGTGAGGGTGCAATCTGTCTAAATTGCTTCATTGGCATCCTGCGGTGCGCGATTAAGATGCTGCACCCACAGAGGCCTATAAGAATGAGAAAAAAAGGGAGGTTAATGTAAGGAAGAAGAGAGGCAGGAGAGACAGAGCCGGAGTTTAGAGTGGGAAGCAGGCAGACGGGAATGGAGCCCCAGGGAGAAGTGCATGGCAGGCACTCAGGAGGTGGCCTGGGATCACTGGTGTTGAGCGACTGAGGAGCAGGACTTATCATTATGCTCAGGAGTGTCCTCTTGCTAGGTGGAGCCAATGATCATCAGAGGTGGGAGAATGTTGTGCTTTCGTCGAGTGGAGCCATGATCAGCAGAAGTGGGCACGGAGCAGAGCAGGATCCAGTGGCCCCTCGTGAAACACTGTTGATCGGGCACTGGGGACATGGGCCAGGATTGGAGATGTGCTTGTTGGTTGACATCACTCCATGCTGCGAGGTCTGACTAGGATAACCCGGAGGGGTGTCAAGTTTAAAGGGAAGCAGCAGGGACTGAGAATTTTAAAGGAGACTCCTGCATTGTTTTAACCTCATTTTAATTGGATTATTTCTTTGTTTTAACCTCAACTTTACACCTTTTTATGGGATTATCTGTTGAATTTTTGGAGCACTGCACTTTTGGGGACACTGACTTTTTTTTATTTTATTATTTTTTTTAATAAAAGCACTGAGCACCTTTACACCTTCCCCTTGCTTTATGAGTTTTTGTCCTTATTTGTTCGGCTCATCCCGGTCATGACTATCGATGTTGTTCAATAGACTCCCAAAGGAAACATGAAGCATGGAGCTGACCCACACCGTCACACTTGTGCAAGGTACAGTGATGCCCAGGTTAACCTCAACTGGAATATTCCTCTTGAACTTAGGTCATTGATAGTCATAAAATGAGATAGACTAGGGCAAACGAGGACATATCATAACAAAGGTTAGTGTAAAAAAGTGCATAGTGACTTTATTAACAACAGTAAATGAGGTGGTGCCCAAAGAAAAGTCCATTACAAGTTAATAAATAATTCATAAAAGCCTGTGCATGTGAGAAAGTGAAAATCAACAAACAATTGATTTAAACCAAGGATAAAGTCAAAAGTCAGAATCACCAGTGTGCTCTCACTCATGCTCTCATCTTGCTCCACTCATCCATCTTCAGATATGTTCAGTGGGGCCGAGACCCTTGTGAAAGCAGTCATTTGACTTGTCCCAGCCACTGTCTTTCAGCCTCCTTGCTGATGCACAGAGCCCTACTCCATCTTCCCTATGCCTTAGTATACACTGGATGCCTAGGAATCTGTCCTCTACTCCCATTACCATCACAATTCCTTGACATCCACCAATCCACCGAGATGTACTTAGCCTGACTCCATCTTCTCTATGCCCATCTCGTCTGCAGGATCCCTATCAGACCTATGATTGCTCCTGCTCTCCAACTGCACAACAGGTGCAATCTGGTTCACCCTTGGAGCATCACTTTCGTAGCTCCAGCGAGGGGTTTCTCCTGACTGCTTCACCACCATCTTTCATCACTGGCTCCCCAATGAATTCTCTCTCTCTCTTTTCTTTCTCTATACTTTCTTGAATTTTCTTAATTCCAATGGTTTCATTTTTATCCCAGGCTACTTTTATACATTATGGATGCAGGTGTGCTTCACTTAATGACACACGGATCATCAATGAGGATCAGCTGAGCCAATCACATGTGCACATCAGAAGACAATCAGCTAGTCTCCCTAATGAACACCCCATGGGAACTCAGCTTCACAGCAACACACCCACTGAACCTGAGGTGCACAGTTTCAAAATGTAAAGTCTGTGCTGCCATAGACCACTTGCTAGCTTCACCACAGAAACCTAAAGCAGATGACTTTTCTTTGTGCTTATTTGAAGTATAGAAGACAATTATAAGATGAGTAACAAAAACACAGGGGGTCAAAATCTGAAGAAAGGATAACCAACTGGTAAGCCTCAGGTGTGCATGCTAAAGTATGAAATGTGCAAGGGGGGGAGGCCATGTACCAAACATGCTCATTCTCTATTGTCCAAAATAACTGCAGTGGCAAAGGCACTTATTAGGGGACAGTAAAAATAGGTCATCATACAGGAAGGTACAAGCACTTAAAGGTAATTGCGGTTTTTAATAACTGTCCAATATTGAACTTTTCTTTTTGATATACAGTACTGTGCAAAAGTTTTAGGCAGGTGTGAAAAAATTCTTTAAACAAAGAATGCTTTCAGAAATATAAATAATGATTGTTTATTGTTATCAATTTACAAAATGCAAAGTGTGTGAACAAAAAAAAAATCTAAATCAAATCAATATTTGGTGTTACTACCTTTTGCCTTCAAACCAGCATCAATTCTTATAGGTACACTTGCACAAACTCAGGGATTTTGTAGGATTATAGTCAGGTGTGTGATCAACCAGTTATACCAAACAGATGCTAATGATCATCAATGTCACACGTAGGTTGAAACACAGTCATTAACTGAAACAGAAACTGCTGTGTAGGAGGCTTAAAACTGGGTGAGGAACAGCCAAACTCTGCTACCAAGGTGAGGTTGTGGAAGACAGTTTCATGTCATGGCAAGACTGAGCACAGCAACAAGACACAAGGTAGTTATACTGCATCAGCAAGGTCTCTCCCAGACAAAGATTTCAAAGCAGGCTGGGGTTTCAAGATGTGCTGTTCAAGCTCTTTTGAAGAAGCACAAAGAAACGGGCAACCTTGAGGATCGTAGACGCAGTGGTCGGCCAAGGAAACTTAGTGCAGCAGATGAAAGACACATCAAGCTTATTACCCTTCGAAACTGGAAGATGTCCAGCAGTGCCATCAGCTCAGAACTGGCAGAAACCAGTGGGACCCAGGTACACCCATCTACTGTCTGGAGAAGTCTGGCCAGAAGTGGTCTTCATGGAAGAGTTGCAGCCAAAAAGCCATACCTCCGACGTGGAAACAAGGCCAAGCGACTCAAGTATGCACGAAAACATAGGAACTGGGATGTAGAAAAATGGCAGCAGGTGCTCTGGACTGATGAGTCAAAATTTGAAATATTTGGCTGTAGCAGAAGGCAGTTTGTTCGTCGAAGGGCTGGAGAGCGGTACAATAATGAGTGTCTGCAGGCAACAGTGAAGCATGGTGGAGGTTCCTTGTACATTTGGGGCTACATTTCTGCAAATGGAGTTGGAGATTTGGTCAGGATTAATGGTGTTCTCAATGCTGAGAAATACAGGCAGATACTTATCCATCATGCAATACCATCAGGGAGGCGTATGATTGGCCCCAAATTTATTCTGCAGCAGGACAACGACCCCAAACATACAGCCAAAGTCATTAAGAACTATCTTCAGCGTAAAGAAGAACAATAAGTCCTGGAAGTGATGGTATGGCCCCCACAGAGCCCTGATTTCAACATCATCGAGTGTGTCTGGGATTACATGAAGAGACAGAAGGATGTGAGGAAGCCTACATCCACAGAAGATCTGTGGTTAGTTCTCCAAGATGTTTGGAACAACCTACCAGCCGGGCGAGTTCCTTCAAAAACTGTGTGCAAGTGTATCTAGAAGAATTGATGCTGCTTTGAAGGCAAAGGGTGGTCACACCAAATATTGATTTGATTTAGAATTCTCTTTTGTTCATTCACTGCATTTTGTTGATTGATGAAAATAAATGATTAACATTTCCATTTTTGAAAGCATTCTTTGTTTACAGCATTTTTTCACACCTGCCTAAAACTTTTGCACAGTACTGTATAAAAGACCCCATTTTTGAGGTTTTTGAAGGTGATGGGCTTACCTGTGTCAACGGCTTTAGATGATACTTCAGAAAATCATTATTGTGAAAAAGTAACTTAGACCTGAAAAATTCCAAATGTATTGTTGTGGTAATCCGCCTACCAGGCTATTACCTCTTTAATGAAAAAGTCCTATGAATAGGATAAAGGTGACTTTTCAAAATTCATTAAAAGCACTCATTTGCAGGGTGCAAATTAGCAGTCATTTTAACTTTGTTTTCAGCAAGTTTATGCAGTGGGACGCCGGCGACGGGTCGGGTGCGCCTCCAGGTCAGGCCTGCTGGAGGATGCTGCGCGTACCCCGTCATAAATGCGAGCGCGTCTCTCTACTCCTGCCGATGGCAAAGAAAGGTGTGAAGCATTTTTAGTTAAGAACATGCATATATACATTAGTGCGAGGAGGGGATTCCCAAAGAAAAGATGTACTTACTTTTGTAGGGCATATCGACTTTTCCGTGGGAGCTCGTCGATATGAGCTCCAGTGCTCACTCGCACGCGAGGCCGCTAGCCCTTTTTATTACAAGCCTGGCAAAAGTTGAGAGAAGCACTTGTGCAGAAAGCACCTGCGTGTGCCGCGATTGGTTAAAGGGAGCAACGTGTCTCAAGATTGGGGGAAGAATTGTGCCCAGACTATAAGAACTACTTCTTGTCTCATAAAGGAAGACTTTAGGCTCGGTCATGGTGTATCAAATACAGTAGTAGCTTGTGCCTTATGTATGTACATTTCTTCTAAATATATTGTAGATATCTCCTAGTTTAGCTTTATATTGGTTGGGGTAGTTATATAGATTTTGGGTTTTGGTGCACTTTGTTTTTGTTCTTCCTTTTTTTAATTGCCTTGTAAATATTTTTGCCTTCTTTTGAACTTTTTGTTATTTGAGTAGCTTCTTCCAGAACTCCTTTTCTTCATTTAGGAAGACTACCAATTTTTTCTGTGTATATACATTTTTAGTCTGTATTTTTTATTTTTGGGACATGGAAATTTCACTGTATATATATTGCTCACTATTTTTGATAGGGACAGTTTTGTTGCACCTGTAAATAAACCCACTCTTGTTTGGAAATACCACCTTTTTGTTTCTGTGTCTCCATGTCTGACTTCTCACAGATCTGATCCTGGTCGGTATTCCACTACAAGATGCTCACTGTGTGGTCTGGTGACAACTTTGCCACTACATGGGGTGTCACAATCCTTGAATAAAGAAACCAAAAGTAGATTGAAAAAAGAAAATTGTGTGAGCATGAAATTGATGTGTAGGCGCTTCCATCCAAGGGCAAAGTCTTAAACAATGTGAGTTTACTCTTTAATAGCTATTGTAGTGACTTAAGTTTAACCAGCCACTTAAAAGTACTGGTCAGATGCAGAGCCAACCCAAAGATAATCTTTTATGACTGAAACCCAGTGAAACATTCATTCTGCAGTCCTGCCTCTGATTCAGTTACCAGCCTTGGGTACATGAGAATAGTAAATTGAGATGTCTACTTTTTGTGCTGACTTAAGTTGAAAATGTAACATTCATACAGAAGGGGAAGCAAGAAGAGCAATTGCACCTAGAAACACCATAATAATGAGCCTAAGGTGTCCTGGATAATCGACTATCTGTTGAGACAGCTTGTGAGACTCAAGGACTGTGTCTCTGGTACAGATGTAACATGGAGCACCACAAGGAACAGACCTGTCTCCTTTTCTCATCACTCTGTACATCTCAGACTATAAATACAACAACTTTCAGAAATTCTCAGATGATTCTGCACTTTTAGGGTTTATTGATAAGAGGGATGAGTCAAGTGGAGAATTTTGTTTCTTGGTGCAAAAAGAATTGTCTGCACCTTAACACCAGCAAAAGCAAGAAACTGGTTATTGACTTTCACCGCATAAAAGAGCTTCTATGTCTGGTCACTATTCAGGGAGTGGATGTAGTGGTGGTCCACTCCTACAAGCACTTGGGGTTCCACATCAATGACAGGTTGGACTGGTCTTGTAGCGCAGAGGAGCTATATAATGGCGGGCAGAGCAGGCTCTTTTTCCTCAGGGGATTGAATTCCTTTAATGTGAGAAGTGACATCCTTCACATCTTCTACAACTTTGTGATGGACAGTGAAACTTTCTATGCTGTAGTGTGCTGGGCTGGTAACATTACTTCAAGAGAGGCCCACCTCATCAATAAGCTAATTATAAGGGCAGGCTCAGTTATGGGATACATTTTGGACCCCCCCCCCCCCTAGCAAAGTAGAGAAGTAAAACAAAAACTGAGTGCCACATTGTCTGTCGTCTGACACACTAACACTGAGGATATTCATCCAATAAATCGATCAGCAGAATTGTGTGAAAAAAAATGCCACTGGGGCTCCTTTATTCCAATAGCAATACGTCTGCACAATGCTTCACTGTGGCTGTGAGTGCTAAGTCAGAAGGTTTCTTTTTAAATAGTTATTTATTTGTCTGTTTACATATATACTTTGTAAGAGCCAATCTTAGAAAGTTAAAGTTTTGAGTTAAACACATACTAATGTTTGCTTAATTTGAATAGAATATAATTTCTTCCATAGTCATTGACAATGGTATAGTCTTTTCCCCCTATAAGTTAGTAAGAGATAGAATCTTCTTGCTATAACTGAGAAACAGTGTGATAAAAAGCTTTTGTTATGTTTAGAGCAGGTCCCAGTAAACAGGGAGAAATGGGATAAGCATACAGTTTTCTGACCGCTTTGAAATGGTTCAGAAACGTTTTGAAATGGTTCAGAAATTATAAGTGACTAGTAACGATTTAAGATGTAACAAGATTAATCTTAGAACTAAATTTTTCTTATTATAATTTTTCCCTTTTTTTGCTATTTTAATTTTCCTTTTTGTGTGAACTGTTTTACTTTGACTCTTAACTAAACTTAAAAAAATGAAGATATTTTGTCTGTGGAATCATTTCTGCGTGTCAGGCCTTTGCTGAATCCCATTTTTTGAGTTAGAGCTGCAGAATTTTGGAAACTTTGGGAAACCGCAGATACATTTTCGTCAGAAAACTTAAGGCCTTGAAACTGGAATTTACCATCTGAGGACGCTTCTACAGACCTCGTCAACAAAAGAAAAAGAACTGAGTCATTCCGAGGTACTGTGCTCTTATCTTCTTACCATTATCGTAATGAAAGCAAGGTCGCCGTACCTGAACTCGAGAAGATTTATTTAAGAGACTGAGATATTATAAAAGACTTTGTGGATGATCGCTTTTGCTTTTGCCTGAGTTTTTGAAGCCTCGCTATAAGGAAGTATCTGCTTTGTTGCAACGTGCCGATTGTGACGTTTGTTGTCGTCTGGCAATGTCTAAGCATAACTCAAGTGAAGTTAGTAGTGATTCGTGTACAGACTCTAAGCCAGAGAATGTAATAAGAGATCTTAAAGGTCACATAAGTCAGAGGAAAGATAAACTTTCTGTGCTTATAGCTGAAATAGAAAGTCTTAAAGATACTCCAAAAAATTATTCAGAAGTAGCAGAAAGACTTGAAATTTTTTGCGAGACGTACAGTGAGATGGAGGAGTTGAATCAAAGATTACTATCTGCGCTAAGTAAAGAAATCGCAAGTGCAATTAAGAAAGAGAAAACGACATTCGCCGAAAGCTCTAAGAATTGGAACGAATTTATTAATGTTACAAAGCTATGGCTGAAAGATCCAAATAGACTGTTAACACACACATCCGACGAACAGCTAGTTAACAAATTTGAAGAGATGCAATTGCAAGAACGGGATCGCTCAAAGTCAAAGGTGCGAAAGGCTTCTCCGCAGTTAAAGCGCACTTTGGACTCTTTAGCCCAGAAAAGCGCTACAGCACCTTCTTCGACAGTCACACTTGAACGCACTGAACTAGATAGTATAATACAAATGCTACAAAACCTTAAAGCTAAAGTGGACATGCAAGAACGACCAGTAATTATCTCAGGGGCCCATTCGCAGACTTACAAACAAGATCTTGTTGACGTGCTCAAACAGAATCAAGCTGAAAGCCAAAGAAATCAAGCCGAATATCAGAAAGCAATTATTGAAATGGCTAAATCGTTAACCCAACAAAACAGAGCTACTACTCCACCAACTCCAGCACCACCTCCAGCTCAGCGTGTTGAAGTACCACACAGACAGGTCCCTTTATTTTCAGGTGACCCAATGACTTATGTGAAATTTATCAGAGCCTTCGATCACGCGATAGGTGACGTACTAGCAGACCCACAAGATAAATTAGATTACCTGATCCAGTACACCAGAGGTTCGCCTCAAGAAATGATTAAAGGCTGTTCACGAATGTTACCAGATGAAGGCTACTCAGAAGCTAGAAGATTGCTTGAAAGATATTATGGCAATGAGCTATTCGTAGCAGATGCATAGCCTACCTCAATAAAGCATTGAAATGGCCTCAAATAAAGCAAAACGATGGGGCAGCTTTAAGAGATTACACTAACTTCCTCTCAATAAGCATGAACACTAATGAATGATACAGGGAATGGTGGAGAATTCAATAACAGTCATAATGTGCGTGCTGTGCTTAAAAAATTTCCATTCTCTCTGAGAAACGAATAGATGAGGTATGCTTATAAGCTTAAAGAAAATAAAACAAGACCTGGCATACCTGAACTAATTAATTTTTTGCGTAACGAAGCTGAAATGCTTCTAGACCCTGTGCACAGTGCCGTTTCACAAGGTGACACTTGTATGTAGAAAAAAGTAAAGATCGAGAAAGCCAGGCCTCCTCAGAAGTACGGACAGAGATCGGGAGGAGGTATTTTCACTACAAGTATATCTGTTACTGCCGAAAAGGGAACTCAAGAAATCTCTGTCAAAAAGTCTGCTAATGATACATGTGCATTTAAAAAGCCTTGTGTATTCTGCAATGGCCAGCATGTCCTTGCTGAATGTAGTAAAATCAAAGAACTGCCACATAAAGAAAGAATTGACTTTTTAAAATCTAAAGGTTTATGTTTTCGCTGTCTCAAACAGGGACACCTTGGTAAGAATTGTAAAGAACGAATGAAATGTCAGACATGCTCTTTTCAGCACCCAGACATCCTGCACATCAAAAAAGACAGTGGAGCAACATCTAAAGCTGCAGCCAATGTGGTAACACCTACTGAAAAGGAAACAGAGACTGGAACTTGTAACTTTACCGGGGCCGGAGAAGAATGTGCGCTACAAGTAGTTCCTGTTAAGGTAAAATCTAAGAAAGGCAAAAGGTATGTAGAAACATATGCCTTTATAGACCAAGGCAGTACAGTAACAATTTGCACTGAAAGGCTCCAGAAACAATTAAACCTTCAAGGGAGAAGAACACAAGCATTTCTCAAAACTATGAATAACTATTATGATGATTCAAAAGTGTTAACACAAAGTTCTGTCTTATCAGATTTACAAGTCTGTGGTCTCAATGATGATGAATATATTGATTTGCCAAACATCTTTACACAGGTCTCCATTCCAGTGGACAGAGAAAATATTCCACTACAAGAAGATATCGATAAGTGGGCATATCTTACAGAGGTACGTCTAACTCATATTGATTCTGAAGTTGATCTTTTAATAGGAATCAACTATCCAGAAATCTTCAAGGAGTTACGAACCATACCTAGCCAAGGAGGTAGACCCTATGCTATGAAGACTGCACTCGGATGTGTGGTTGGTGGACCATACAAAGAGATAGATGACCTCACAAAACAAAGTGGTAAGATGCCCAAGCATTCAATTAATCGCGTGTCAATAACAGAGATTGGGGATATGTTGCTGCAACAGTATATAACACAGATTTTCCAGAACGCAGCTGTGAAGAAAAGGAGGAGATGTCACAGGAGGACATCAAGTTCATGCGCATAGCCTCAGAATCTGCGAGTCTGGTAGGTGGCCACTATTCTTTAAATTTGCCTTTGAAGGATGAAACACTTAAAATGCCAAACAATCGCTGTATTGCTAAACAGCGTGCTATTGGACTCAGAAGAAAACTGAGCAAAAATTCAGGTTTCCACGGAGACTATAAAGCCTTCATGAAAGACATTATAGACAAGCGTTACTCTGTCAAGGTACCCAAAGAAAACCTAAATTGCAATGAAGGCAGAGTGTGGTACATTCCACATCACGGTGTGTATCATCCAAAGAAAAATAAAATTCGAGTGGTTTTTGACTGCACAGCCACCTACCAGGGGATCTCACTTAATGAGCAATTATTAAAAGACCCCGACCTAACTAACACACTCATTGGCGTCCTTACAAAATTCAGAAAGGAGCCAGTAGCATTAATGGCAGACATTAAGTCAATGTTCTGCCAAGTTAAAGTACCAGATAAAGACACTGATCTTTTACGTTTCTTATGGTGGCCTGAAGGTAATCTAAGTAAAGACCTTGAAGAATTCAAAATGACAGTACATCTTTTTGGTGCTACTTCTTCACCCAGTTGTGCTTCTTATGCTTTGCGTAGAACAGCCGAAGATGCCAGAGATACATTTCCTGAGGAAGCTGTTAACACTGTTCTCAATAACTTCTACATGGATGACTGTTTAAGGTCAGTGACAAAAGAAGAACAAGCAATAAAGCTGGCAAAGGACCTCCAAGCTCTATTCCTCAAAGGGGGATTTCATTTGACTAAGTGGGTGAGTAACAACAGAGAAGTTTTGTTGTCTATTCCTGAATAAGACAGAGCTCATGAACAAAAGGACTTAGACTTGAGCCACAGTCTCCTTCCCACAGAGCGTGCCCTGGGTGTCCAGTGGTGCACAGAAACGGACAGTTTCAAATTTCAGATTAACTTACAAAACAAGCCCGCTACAAGGCGTGGTATTCTGTCTGTTGTTAGCTCAGTTTATGATCCACTTGGTTTTTTAGAACCTGCCCTACTGCCAGCAAAACTTTTTCTAAGAGACTTATGCAAAGAGAAACTTGGGTGGGATGAAGAAGTAGAAGTCAAACACATTCAGAAATGGAAAAAATGGATGGACAATTTGCAGTTACTTACAGACTATAAAGTGAACAGATGCTTCAAACCTACCGGGTTTGGAACCATAAAGACAGCACAAATGCACCATTTTGCAGAGGCTAGTGAAGATGGATATGGCACTGTCACTTACCTTGTCTTAACCAACAAAGAGGGCAAAAAGCATTGTTCATTCCTGATGGGCAAGTCAAGAGTTGCACCATTGAAGCAGGTCATGATTCCAAGATTGGAGCTGACAGCAGCTGTTGTGGCAGTTAAAATGGACAAAATGCTTAAAGGTGAGCTTCAAATGCCCTTAGAAGAATCTACATGTTGGACTGACAGCACCACGGTGCTAAAATACATTTCAAATGAAAGCACTCAATTCAAGACTTTTGTTGCCAACAGAATCTCCATGATCAGAGATCATTCACAGCCTTCACAGTGGAGGTATGTCACATCTGCCCTTAACCCGGCTGATCAAGCATCCAGAGGGCTAAGCATAGAAAATTTTCTCAAAAGCACTACATGGTCACAAGGTCCAAGTTTCTTATTGAACCCTGAAAAGGAGTGGCCAAAAAGACCAGATCAACTGAACGATTCACTCATTGAAGATGATCCAGAAGTTAAAACTTGTGCAGTCAAACATGACAAAAATAGAGAAGCAACCGAGCCCATCAACAAACTAATCACCTATTTTTCAGATTGGCATCGCTTGAAGAAAGCAGTGGCTTGGTTCCTCAAGTTTAAAGACTTAATGCTAAACTTAAGAAATAAAAGAAAAACATTCCAACTAGAAGTCAGTCAGACTAAAAGTGATCCAGAAGAACAAAAATCCCTCATCGCAAAGTACATGAAAAGGTATAAACTGACTCTAAAAACAAGTCCAATTTCTCTAGACAATTTAAAGCCGAATCAGAGCTTATCCTCCTCAGTCAACAGCAAGAATTTCCAGAAGAATTAAAGGCTTTAAAGAAAAAGACTTGTGTTAAAAAGAGCAGTCAAATCTATAAACTTGATCCGATCATACAAGATGGAATACTGAGGGTTGGAGGAAGACTCTGCAAAGCTGCAATGCCCGAAGAAGCTAAACATCCTGCAATTCTACACAAGCATTCACATGTTGCTTCTCTCATATTGCAACACATTCATAAATGAATTGGACATTGTGGGCGCAACTATGTGCTCGCTCAGCTATGCCAAAAATACTGGATACCTCAAGCGAATTCAGCTATCAGAAAAATAATTTCAAAGTGCACAACGTGCAGAAGATACAATGTAAAAGTAGGTGAGCAAAAAATGGCAGATTTGCCAGAAGATCGCCTAGCACCAAACCAACCACCGTTTACAAATGTTGGAGTCGATTATTTTGGACCCTTCCTAGTCAAAAGAGGAAGAAGCCTAGTCAAGAGGTACGGAGTAATCTTCACATGTTTAACAACCAGAACTGCGCACATAGAGATCGCACATAGCTTAGACACTGATTCTTGTATCCAAGCCATACTCCAATTTACGGATAAAGAGGACAAGTTAAAATCATGCGCTCAGACAATGGAACAAATTTTGTTGGAGCAGAAAGAGAGCTACGAGAAGCTATTAAAAAATTGGAACACAAAAAAAATCAGCGACGCTATGATGCAAGAACAAATCAAATGGATTTTCAATCCACCATCAGCTTCTCATCAAGGTGGAGTGTGGAAAAGACAAATCAGAAACATAAGAAAGATCTTAAATTCAACACTAAACCAACAAACACTCGATGATGAAAACCTTCCTACAATGATGTGATGAGTGGAATCAATACTCAATAACAGACCCCTTACAAAGACATCAGATGACCCAAATGATTTGGAACCACTCACACCCAATCACTTGTTGTTACTGAAGACCAAACCTGAAATACCACCTGAACTCGTTTCAGAAAATGAACCATACCCAAGAAGACGCTGGAAACAAATTCAATACATGGCTGATTTGTTTTGGAAAAGATGGACAAAAGAGTACTTGCCAATACTTCAAGAACATCAAAAATGGCTTGCACCAAGAAGAAATTTTGAACCAGGGGACGTTGTTTTAATTGTAGATAAAGCTACACCTCGCAATTCCTGGGTAATGGGTCGAGTCATCAAGACAATGCCAGA
The DNA here is from genome assembly GCF_900747795.2 of Erpetoichthys calabaricus. NCBI lineage: Eukaryota > Metazoa > Chordata > Cladistia > Polypteriformes > Polypteridae > Erpetoichthys > Erpetoichthys calabaricus. The sequence continues at coordinate 113,293,914 of NC_041406.2, read as the reverse complement.
TGCCAAAGGTGCAGTCAGAAGAGTTTGTGTGCAGACCAAAACCAGCACACTGGACAGACCCGTGAACAAACTGTACCTGCTTCAAGACCCAGCCAAAGTTTGAAATATGAAATTTTTAAAACGTTTATTGCAGTGATATTGTTAGTAATTTGAAAACAATAGTTAATATAAAGTTAACTGGCTCATATTGAAGTATAGTAATTGTCTCCGCTCCTACATAGCCAATTAGGGGCCGGAAATGTAAGAGCCAATCTTAGAAAGTTAAAGTTTTGAGTTAAACACATACTAATGTTTGCTTAATTTGAATAGAATATAATTTCTTCCATAGTCATTGACAATGGTATAGTCTTTTCCCCCTATAAGTTAGTAAGAGATAGAACCTTCTTGCTATAACTGAGAAACAGTGTGATAATAGATTCAGTTGTGTGTAGAACAGGTCCCAGTAAACAGGGAGAAATGGGATAAGCATACAGTTTTCTGACCGCTTTGAAATGGTTCAGAAACGTTTTGAAATGGTTCAGAAATTATAAGTGACTAGTAACGATTTAAGATGTAACAAGATTAATCTTAGAACTACATTTTTCTTATTATAATTTTTCCTTTTTTTTGCTATTTTAATTTTCCTTTTTGTGTGAACTGTTTTACTTTGAAACTTAACTAAACTTTTAAAAACGAAGATATTTTGTCTGTGGAATCATTTCTGCGCGTCAGGCCTTTGCTGAATCCCATTTTTTGAGTTAGAGCTGCAGAATTTTGGAAACTTTGGGAAAACGCAGATACATACTTATTTATTAAAGAGCTTCTATAAAAAGCCAAAATTACTCCTGGGGACAAATAAAGTTCTATCTGTCTATCTATTGTCACAAACTTGACCACAAGTCACAGCAAGGTTTGGGGCAGCCACCCATATAATTGGTTTCCTGTCTGCAAAACTGCAAACAAAAGATAGCACTGGTGTGCATAAATCAGAGTCCAAAACAGAACTGAGGGAGTAGGGGAAAGATGGAGGCTTTTTAAAGGGGGAGACAGGAAGTCTATCTCTAAGACAGGACTCTATCTATCTATCTATCTATCTATCTATCTATCTATCTATCTATCTATCTATCTATCTATCTATCTATCTATCTATCTATCTATCTATCTATCTATCTATCTATCTATCTATCTATCTATCGGCCACACTGTGCAGGCAGAGAGACCCAAATGAGGACAAACCAGGCATCAAATTTATATGGAAGAAGATCAGATCACCCCACTCCGAATGTTGCAAAATAAAACTTTTGAAGAAAAATATGACTGATTTTACTAAAGACAAATTAATTTGGGAGAGATGAAACATGCTGCAGTTCTTAATTAGGAGAGTGGGCAGTCAAGATTCACACTTGCAGCAAGACCTACCATGGGCACATCTAAAGACTGATTCTTCTGCCTTGAACCAGATTCAATGATAATTTTTGGTTCAATGCAAGATAGATTTGGTTTACTTATTTTAAATCTACTGAAAAAAAAGTTGGTTAGACCTACTTTTGTGATTATCCAGAAAGAGAAGATGGTTGATGGAAAGACCACATCAAGTTATATGTAACCTGGCTTTCTCACAGCATTCCTGTTACTATTTACATCATTTAGACAAATGTCAGCAATTCAGAGAGAGCATTTGACTGTGTATTACTGATTTTTTAAATTGAGTGTTTAGAAATTAATGAGAACCTGATTTATTTATCAATATTTCAAAATTGTCAACAGTGAAGATTTATGTAATTGAAGTTAGTGAAGCAAATCAACTCCTTTGTTTTCAAAAAATTAAAGGCTTACAGACTTATTTAATTCATTTGAGGAAAAGATTAAAATTAAGCAAAGTGAGCAAGTGATTAGGATACCAAGGCAATGGGGGCATCACAGTTTTTATCACCTAGTATTCATGCCCTTAACTCTTTACTGCCACACTTTAGTGAAATCTTTTGTAACTGTCCTTATTTGCCATAATCGACTTTAATGTCCCATGTTAAACAAAAACATTTTCTTTGGTATGGTGAGTAACTGAAATTGAAAAGTGTGGTCTGAAGGTGCCATCAGATATCACATTTGATTCTGTCTCATGTTATAAGAGTTTCACTTCCAAAGGGCACCTCGCTGGGCATTTTACTAATTAGCTCATTTGTGTAACAGACACTTAAAGGGTAAGTTTGGTATTTTTCAAATGAAAGTTATTTCTTCACAAACATGGTATATATTTATTTATCATGCAAAATTGTGTTCTAAAGTTAATTGTTTTCTATAAATTTGTTAAAATACAGTCCTGGCGTTTTATATTGTAACCTATGGGGCACAAAACACTCCAGAAAATTAAAGCCTAAAAACATACCAAATATGTCCACTTTGAAGTGACAAAAGTTCTGATATAAGAAAACACACCTTCTGTGATTCTGACACATATTTGTGACAACAAAAAAAATCTGCAAAAATTATTTTTATCACCTACTAGCTGTCCCCCGCGGCTCTGCCCATGTATTAGTGAAACAGGACAGTGAGGAGGGCCCTGCCTGGCTCCCCACTCCTGACGTCGTGCTTCCTCCTCCTCTCAACCCACAGACTATGTCTCGGATTAGCATGAATATATCACTGGTGCAAGCTAACTATGATTTTGAAAAATCAACCGAAATGTTCAAGCAAATTATAGAAAAAAACCCGATCTAAATCCATTAAGTAGTTCTCTCGTTCTCTAGCTAAGCGGAGGTAAGGTACACTCTGAGGCTGGTGCATGAGTTAGGAGGGCCCCACCTCCATCCCCTCAGCCCTCTGCATCTCTCTCGGAATTGCGCAAATAAATCAATACTACAAGCGAACTATGATACAAGGAGATAAGTCACAAAATCAACCGGAATGTCAAATTATAGAAAAAAATCTAATCTAAATCCGTTAAGTAGTTTCTCTTGTGAAAAGCAAACAGACATACAGACAGCACAGATGTTGGATTTGATATATATACTAGCCAACCCATGGCATAGCATACGCCGCATAATTATTTATTGATGGGTGAACACTTCCTGAACGACACAGTTGCCCAAATGGGATGGGTTTGAGGATATGACTGTGAGTGAATGAAAAGATGGAACTCTGGAGAGAGCAACATACAATTGTCCGTGACTGAAAACTAGATTTGGCAGATACAGGCAAATTGTTTTGAAAGTTTGTCCCTGTGCCTTATTGTCATTGCAAAGGCCAATCTAACAGGAAATTGTCTGCGTGTAAAAGTAAAAGGCAAATTTGAATCTGATGGGGTCAAGGAATAAGGACAGTTTGTGAGGTAGGAGCTGCGATAGTTTTACACTCCAGTACATTGTGGTGAATGCTGGTAACAATCCGTCTAGTGCCATCACAGAGATTTCTTGCTGGCATGAGGTTTTTGAGAAGCATGACGACTGAACCTATTTTAATTTTGAGTTTATGCAGAGGCATGTTAGTGGGAGTAAGACTGTTGAGAAATTCTTCGGGGAATGAAACTTGATCTGCGGGATCATCTGTGACGATGGAGGCAACGCTGGTGAAAGCTACTTTGTCTGTAGGGATAAGTTTCAGTACTTGTTCATTACGGTGTAGCAAGTCTTCGTTAGTGGCGCTTAATATAGCTCGCGTACTGAGTTGTTCTGGAGTCACAGTTGAGAAACACTTTTTTAATGAGTTTTAAGCACAGGGAAAAAAGTGAACATTTGAAACATCCGTAATGTAATAAACCACCAAGAAAGGTAACATTGCAACAATGCATGCTACGAACCAATCGCTGTAAACAGAAGTGAAAACAAAATCAAGCCCAGTGCATTCTTTAACTGCCTTCTCTGCCTTATGCGTCCAGCCCCCTCTCTCTCTCTTGCACACCTGTGTGTGTGTGTGTGTGTGTGTCTCTCGCGCGCCTCTGTGTGTGTGTCTCTCGCGCGCCTGTGTGTGTGTGTCTCTCTCACGCACCTGTGTATGTATGTCTTTCTCTCACGCGCCTGTGTGTGTGTGTCTCTCTCGTGCGCCTCTGTGTGTGTGTCTCTTGCGCGCCTGTATGTGTGTGTCTCTCTCGCGCACCTGTGTATGTGTGTCTTTCTCTCGCGTGCCTGTGTATGTGTGTGTCTCTCTACCATGCCTGTATGTGTGTGTCTCTCTCTCGTGCGCCTGTGTGTGTGTCTCTCTCTTGCGCGCCTGTGTGTGTGTGTGTGTCTATCTCGCGCGCCTATGTGTGTGTGTCTCTCTCTCACACGCCTGTGTGTATATCTCTCTTGCACGCCTGTGTGTGTGTGTGTCTCTCTCACACACCTGTGTTTGTGTGTGTCTCTCTCGCTTGCGCCTGTGTGTGTGTGTCTCTCTCGCGCGCCTGTGTGTGTCTCTCTCTCTCTCTCTCTGGCTTGCTCGCTCGCTGCACAGGGAATGCACAGGGAGAGACTGAACACGTGAGGAAATCATCGGTGCGCACGGCTGCTTAGTGAATTATTGTTGGTGGGCGGGGCTCTGTGAGTTGCTAGGCGTGGTGCTGTCTTGCGTGTGTCTTGCTTGCCATGGACGGTTTCTGAGAAGCATGACGACTGAATCTATTTTAATTTTAAGTTTATGCGGAGACATGCCAGTGGGAGTAAGACTGTTAAGAAATTCTTCGGGGAATGAAACTTGATCTGCGGGATCGTCTGTGACGATGGAGGCAACGCTGGTGAAAGTTACTTCATCAGTAGGGATAAGTTTCAGTACTTGTTCATTACAGTGTAGCGAGTCTTCGTTGGTGACGCTTAATATAGCTCGCGTACTGAGTTGTTCCGGAGTCACAGTTGAGAAGTCGAAGTCGACATATAGTTGTTGAATGGGATCAGAAAAACAATGTGAAGGTAATGGACATGGGAGGAGTGTTAGAGTTGGCAGGCGGGGCTCTGTCGTGAGTGCCATGGTCGGCTGCTTAGTGAATTGTTGGTGGGCGGGGCTCTGTCTTGCGTGCGTCTTGCTTGCCATGGACTTAGTGAATTATATATATAGATAGAGATTCCTGGTACTATTTTTCTCAAGGTGAGGACTCATTTAGCATTCATTTATGTGATATAAGTAGCCTTTCTAGGAGAAGTTCTAACATAAATACAGAAGTAAATCGACATGATGCCAAGCACCTACCACAAATAGTTTATTGTGATTTTGTCTTTTGAGAGGAAACCTCACCCTGGGGGTGAAAGACTCTTGCACATGTAGTGTGCACAGCTAGTCTTCCTTTAAAATAGCAGAATGTCATAATATTGGTGTTTTTGTGTTGAAAATGACATGTATAAGCTATTTTACAATGAATTTGTAATCGCAAGACAAGGATCAATGCTCAACAACTTTCTTGGATTGAAAAATTGACTTATTCAGAACGTTTTTGGGCTTTTGTTTTCTTACCATCCTGTGCCCCACTAGTTACATTAAAAAACACCCTGACTGACTGTGTATTTCTTTTAAATTATAGAAAACGCCTGACTTTAAAACACAGTTTCACAATTGCTCTTATCTATACCATGTTTCTGAGAAAATAACTTTGACTTGAAAAATACTGAACTTACACATTAAGTTTTTTTAATTTCTTTTACTAATTTTTATGAGGTAAGTTTTAATCTCTTATTTCACATTCAGCACTTATTGAGTCTTATTGTCTTGTTGGTTAGGCAACTGAAGGGCCAAGGAGGCACCATTGTTGGGTTGTGCTTAGAGTATCAATCGGTATTAATTTGGCCCTGATTATAGGGCCCACTCATGTACAATGTCAAATTTGTAATTAATAAATATTCTAAAACACAAAACTTTGTGGATGTGGCAAGAAAAACAGAAACATTGGGAAATATTGGATCTGTGAGAAAGTAGTGCTAACAAATGAACCAGCGTACAGCTTCAATGCAATGTGATTCAATTTAGAGTATTCCTGCACTTCCTGTATTAAGAGAATAATAATTAAAACAGAATTAAAAATTATGTGATATACCAAGAAAACACAGTGTTAAAACTAACACAGAGAAACATCATTATTAAATAAATACAAATACAACCTCTGATGATGTCACTTTCGGTTCCGGTATAGATGATATCATTTCCTCCAACGGCCCTTAAAACCGCCATCTTACCTCCACGTATTCAGTTCTGTTGTAGACTCAGTCTTGTAAACTGCTCAAATCAATTTTCAGCCTTTTGCAGCCAAGATCATAATATACGGGTAGCTGCCCCAAACCTTTCTGACTGTCTGGAGTCTTTTTGTGACACCATATATGGAGTGTGGATACTAGGGGTCGCTGTTGCCCCGTGAAACCCCACATGCAGACGTCCAGGACACGCGTTTAAAAGCACCAACAAAAACTAATATTTTCTTCAAATAAAGTGCACAAAGCACCACACTCACCACAATTACACTATTTTCAATAATAATAACAATAATCAATAATCCTTCACTCCCAGCAGCTTCGTTACCCAACCACCCAACTCCAACTCTTTTCCTGGGTCTACATCAGTCCTTTAAATAGTCCTTGACCCAGAAGTGTTCCTTCTCTTCTTCCGGGTCAAACGCCACATCATACATCTTCAAGTAGCCCAGAAGTACTGCGGTACATTTACCGTCCAGGGGAGCTGCCACCTAGCGTCCTGGGGGAGGCAATGTCCTGGAAATGCTGCCCTTCTCCACTCTTTTAGTTCTGGGATGTCCCGGCTGGATTGAACTGCCGGCCGTCTATCACAGGAGCTTGCTAATCACCCTCATTCATCTGCAATTACAATGCTGCAGAACTTCATTGGATGGTAGACCAGCCTTGTTCCATGACCACAATGAGACCCTGCCGTCTGCATTCAAGAGTACCTGGCTGTGCTCGGCAACAGAGAGCGCAACATCATGCATGGCATTATATGGCCGCTCCTCTCCATTTTGTGAGTCAGGGAAAGGCATAAGGCGCCGGCATCTGAGCAGGCAGCCACATGTAATGAAATGATTGCAGTTAAAATGAATAGTACATGCCATATGAAATACTGAATGTTCACCTTACCAACAAGCCAACCACCAGAGGCAGGTTCTGTTGTATGTCCTGGGCAGAAATAGTGGATCTGTCAGTTGGTGGCAGAAGGGATATCAGCGGTCCATAGGTTGACAAACCTCAGATCTGAGGTAAGAGAGAAGAGGAGAGCAGAGGAGAGGAGAGGATGTCATTGACCACACCATCCCAGGTACCAGGGGTGGTAGTACATTATTTGCTGAAGCCCTGAAAATATATATATAGTGGATTCAGAATGTATGTAGACCCATTCACTTTTTTTGCACATTTTGTGATTTTGCAACCACCTGATAACATTATTTCAATACATTTTTCCCCACATCAGGCAACACTGCAGAATGACAAAGCAAAAACAGGATTTTAGCCCTTTTTGCAAATTTTCTAAAAATAAGAACAGAAGTAACCTATTGACACGAGTATTTAGGTTCTTTGCTAGGACATTTAAAATCTGGCTCAGGTGCATCCCATTATGTTGATCATCATTGAGATGTTTCAGCACTTTGAGATGTTTCTACACCTTGAGTCCACCTGTGGTCAATTCAGTTGATTGATCACAATTCGAAAAGATGTACACCTATCTATATAAGGTCCCACAGCTGACAATTTGTAACAGAACAAAACCCAGATCATGAGGTCAAAGAAATTGTCTATAGAGGTTAGAGACAGTATTGTGTCAAGGCACATATCTGGGAAAAGCAACAAGAACATTTCTGTGGAACTGAAGGTTCCCATGAGCAGTGTGGCCCCTATAATTTGTAAACGGATTAAATTTAGAACGAACAAAAGTCTTCCTAAAACTGGACATCCAACCAAACTGAGCAATCGTGAGAGAAGGGCATTGATAAAAGAGGTGACCAAAATCTCAATTGTCACTTTGGTCGAGTCCCAGAGAACCTATGTGGGGTTTGGGAGAAACTTGCAAAAGGACAGCCGTCACTGCAGCACTCCACCAATCCAATATTTATGACAGAGTGGCCAGGCAAAAGCCTCTTTTTAGTAAAAAAAAAAACTTGGATGCCTGCTTTGAGTTTGCAGAAAAAGGCAAACGATTCTCTAGTCTGATAAAACAAAGATTAGCGTCATGTCTGGAGGAAACCAGGCACTACCCATCAACTATGCAATATCCTTCCAATAGTAAAGCTTTTGTGGGGTTGGTGTTCAGGAGCAGGAACTGGGAGACTAAATAGGGTTAGGGGAAAGCAGAATGGAGCAAAGGACAAAGATATCATTAGTGAAAACCTGGTCCAGAGTACTGTAGACGTCAGATTGGACAGAAGCTTTATCTTCTAACAGGATAATGACCCTATGCACAAGGAAAAGAAAACACAGGTGTAACTTAAGAACAGCTCTGGCAGTGTCTTTGAGTCGACCCAGCATGACTCCAAACTTGAATATCTCTAGAGAGACCTGAAAATAGCTGTCCACTGATGGTCTCTTTCCAACCTGACAGAGTCTGAGAAAATCTACAAAGAACAATGGTAGAAAATCCATAAATACAGGTGTGCAAAGCCTGTCCTTCTTGCGTCATACCCAAGAAGACTCCAGGCTGTAATCGCTGTCAAAGGTACTTCAAGTAAGTACTGAATAAAGTTATTGAATACTGTCAAATGAAGGACAAATGCAACAAAAAGTTTTCGGGTAGCCACCCCATATATTGGAAGTTTGGTTCAAAAGCAAGGGATGAAATCTTTTCAGAACCGAGTCCAAAACAGAACTGGTTTAGGAAAGCAAGATAGCAGTTTTAAAGTCGGGCAAAGGAAGTAACGTCATCGAGACTGGAAGTGGGGCCAGGCAGAATTTCCAGTAATTGGTCTGCAGAATAAATAGAGAAAGGGTTAGTGCACTCCACCTCCTTCTGGTCTGGCATGGAATTATCCTCCTTCGAGCCCTTTAGCTGCCTTCCATGTGCATATGTGTGACAATACTTATGCTGATGTGGTATTTTCCTTTTTTGTTTTTAATACATTTAGAAACATTTGTAAAATTCCCTTTGTTCTTTGTTATTTTGGGGTATCACGTGGTGCTTGATTTAGAGAAAAAAGTGAAAGGGACTAGATTCCTTCTGAATCCACTGTTCAAATTTCAAGCACGCCAGGTCAACTAATTTTGATAAACAGCCAAAAAGGATTATTTTACAACCAAATGGCAACAATTTCATTTGAATAGTAAATGTTTAAAAACCGGTTCATTGTATTAGTTCCAAGGTAAACCAAGCATTACCAAGGAAATCAAGAGAAGAAATAAATTGGAAATGACTCAGTAATAGGCAAAACAAAACAATTACTTTACATAAAACATCTTTAACCACTTTTATTTACCACAAGTAGAGTTAAGAAAATCTAATTCACTTTATTAGTAATGAAATTATTAGTTAATTGTAATTTTAGTATTTCTTTTTCTTGCTCAATTTCCAAAAAGCATATATATTTTCCTAATTAGGGTCTGGGGAGATCAACCTCTGTAAACAAAGAGTCAGCTCTGCGGTGGGCACTGTATTGTCCATTGTACAATAAACTTCAGCTCACATTGGGCCAGTTTAGAGACGCTAGTCGAGTAGCTCGTCTATAAATTTAGCGGGTTAGCAGAATTTCTGTAAGAGGCTCACTCAAGCACAAGGTGAATGCTCAGACTTCACTTAAATGGCAATCAAAGTACAGTTCATTTAAAGACATTTTAAAAATGTAAAGCATTAAATGTTGAATTTGTTGGACAAAAATATGTTCAGAGGTGAGCCATATTTGTAAGATGGCCTTGAAAACACTGGAGAGAATTTTTCCTGTGAAGAATAGATGTGTGTTTAAGATAAACCTCTGGTGATCCCCTGACATTTGGTGCCTGTATTTATATTTATATTTATTTTTCAATAGTAGCCCACATCTACTGTCAAGAGACACTAAATATATAACACATAGCATGACTTTACTGAAATAATATGGGAGCTGGACCGCCTGAAAAAAGCAGTATAAGACAAAAGAGAACACAATTAAAGCATTCCGATCGATAATCTTGATTTTTCCATTTGGATCATCTTTAAGAAGTGGAATTAGCTCAGACTCATTGGAATGCACATCAAAGCCCCATCCTCACAGTTCATTAGTCTTCACCAGCATTTGGGAGACGTGTTACATGCTACTGTGTGATTCACCTAGTTAACATTTTCCAAGCGACAAATGAAGTGTGCGGAAATCCAGTGTGCCTGTGGTTACGTGTCAGTACTGAGAAGTATGCAGACTGTAACAGAAGTAGACATTCTTTATTTAGCTATGGCTTTGCGTTAATTACCTCTTACCTACTACTGACATTAATGAGGTTTCAGTGGCCATATGGATTAGGCGCAGCTCGTCACAATAGACCAGGGGGAGTGAGGAAAAGTAAAGTTAAGTTTAAGCAAGTGAAGCTGATTGAAATGATGAGGGTAAGGTCAATAAGATGAAGTTCACATTGAATCAAAAAGGACAATAGTCTCTATTAGAATTAATATTCTACATAAGGTATGTTCATCATTGAAGGTCTGTTGCCGAAGAGGCAACGTGGGTCCCCCTCCCCATGGGCTCACCACCTATGGGAGGGGCCAAGGAGGTCGGGTGCAGTGTGAGTTGGGTGGTGGCCGAAGGCGGGGACCTTGGCGGTCCGATCCTTGGCTACAGAAGCTGGCTCTTGGGACGTGGAATGTCACCTCTCTGAAGGGGAAGGAGCCTGAGCTAGTTCGCAAGGTTGAGAGGTTCCGGCTAGATATAGTCAGGCTCACCTCGATGCACAGCTTGGACTCTGGAACCAATCTCCTTGAGAGGGGCTGGACTCTCTACCACTCTGGAGTTGCCCCCGTTGAGAGGCTCCGAGCAGGTGTGGGCATACTTATTGCCCCCCGACTTGAAGCCTGTACATTGGGGTTTACCCTGGTGGACGAGAGGGTAGCCTCCTTCCGCCTTTGGGTGGGGGAACGGGTCCTAACTGTTGTTTGTGCGTATGTACTGAACAGCAGTTCGGAGTACCCACCCTTTTTGGAGTCCCTGGAGGGGGTGCTAGAGGGCATACCTTCTGGGGACTCCCTCGTACTGCTGGGAGACTTCAATGCTCACGTGGGCAATGACAGTGAGACCTGGAAGGGCGTGATTGGGAGGAATGCCCCCCCAATCTGAACCCGAGTGGTGTTTTGTTATTGGACTTCTGTGCTCGTCACGGATTGTCCATAACGAACACCATGTTCAAGCATAGGGGTGTTCATATGTGCACTTGGCACCTGGACACCCTAGGCCTCAGTTCGATGATTGACTTTGTGGTCATGTCGTCGGACTTGTGGCCACATGTCTTGGACACTCGGGTGAAGAGAGGGGCGGAGCTGTCAACTGATCACCACCTGGTGGTGAGTCGGCTTCGATGGTGGGGGAGGATGCCAGTCAGGCCTGGTAGGCCCAAATGTGTTGTGAGGGTCTGCTGGGAACGTCTGGCAGAGCCCCCTGTCAGAAGTAGCTTCAACTCCCACCTATGGCAGAACTTCGACCACGTCCCGAAGGAGGTGGGGAACATTGAGTCCGAATGGGCCATGTTCCGTGCCTGTATTGTTGAGGCAGCTGACCAGAGCTGTGGCCGTAAGGTGGTCGGTGCCTGTCATGGCGGCAATCCCCGAACCCGTTGGTGGACACCGGCGGTGAGGGATGCTGTCAAGCTGAAGAAGGAGTCCTACCGGACCCTTTTGTCCTGTGGGACTCTGGAGGCAGCTAATAGGTCTGGCAGGCCAAGCGGAATGCGGCTTCGATGGTTGCTGAGGCAAAAACTCGGGCATGGGAGGAGTTTGGGGAGGCCATGGAGAACGACTTTCACACGGCTTCGAGGAGATTCTGGTCCACCGTCCGGTGTCTCAGGAGGGGGAAGTAGTGCAGTGTCAACACTGTATATGGTGGGGATGGTGTGCTGCTGACCTCGATTCAGGACATTGTGGGTCGGTGGGGGGAGTACTTCGAAGACCACCTCAATCCCACTAACATGCCTTCCAATGAGGAAGCAGAGCCTGGGTACTCGGAGGTGGGCTCCCCCATCTCTGGGACTGAGGTCACCGAGGTGGTTAAAAAACTCCTTGGTGGCAGGGCCCCGGGGGTGGATGAGATACGCCCGGAGTTCCTCAAGGCTCTGGATGTTGTAGGACTGTCTTGGTTGACACGTCTCTGCAACATCGCATGGACATCAGGGACAGTGCCTCTGGATTGGCAGACCGGGGTGGTGGTCCCCTTTAAGAAGGGGGACCGGAGGGTGTGTTCCAACTACAGAGGGATCACAGTCCTCAGCCTCCCTGGAAAAGTCTATTCAGGGATCCTAGAGAGGAGGGTTCGTCAGATATTCGAACCTCTGATTCAAGAGGAACAATGTGGTTTTCGTCCTGGTCGCGGTACAGTGGACCAGTTCTACACCCTTAGCAGAGTCCTGGAGGGTGCATGGGAGTTCGACCAACCAGTCTACATGTGTTTTGTGGACTTGGAAAAGGTGTTCGACCATGTCCCTCGGGGAATCCTGTGGGGGATGCTCCGGGAGTATGGGGTACCGGACCCCCTGATAAGGGCTGTTCGGTCCCTGTACAACTGGTGTCAGAGCTTGGTCCGCATTGCCGGCAGTAAGTCAAACCCGTTTTCAGTGAGAGTTGGACTCCGCCAGGGCTGCCCTTTGTCACCGATTCTGTTCATAACCTTTATGGACAGAATTTCTAGGCGCAGCCAGGGTGTTGAGGGGGTCCAGTTTGATGGACTCAGGATTGGGTCACTGCTTTTTGCAGATGATGTTGTCCTGTTTGCTTCATCAGGCTGTGATCTTCAGCTCTCTCTGGATTAGTTCGCAGCTGAGTGTGAAGCGGCTGGGATGAGAATCAGCACCTCCAAATCCGAGACCATGGTCCTCAGCCGGAAAAGGGTGGAGTGCCCTCTCAGGGTTGGGACCGAGATCCTGCCTCAAGTGGAGGAGTTCAAGTATCTCGGGGTCTTGTTCACGAGTGAGGGAAGAATGGAGCATGAGATCGACAGGCGGATTGGTTGCGGCGTCCGCAGTGATGCGGTCTCTGCATCGGTCTGTCGTGGTGAAAAAGGAGCTGAGCCGTAAGGCAAAGCTCTCAATTTACCAGTCGATCTATGTTCCTACCCTCAGCTATGGTCATGAGCTATGGGTAGTGACCAAAAGAACGAGATCGCGAATACAAGCGGCTGAAATGAGTTTCCTCCGCAGGGTGTCTGGGCTCTCCCTTAAAGATAGGGTGAGAAGCTCAGTCATCCAGGAGGGGCTCAGAGTAGAGCCGCTGCTCCTCCGCATCGAGAGGAGTCAGATGAGGTGGCTCGGGCATCTGATCAGGATGCCTCCTGGACGCCTCCCTGGTGAGGTGTTCCAGGCACGTCCAACCGGGAGGAGGCCCCGGAGAAGACCCAAGACACGCTGGAGGGACTATGTCTCCCGGCTGGCCTGGGCACGCCTCGGGATTCTCCCGGAAGAGCTAGAAGAAGTGGCCGGGGAGGGAAGTCTGGGCATCTCTGCTCAAGCTGCTGCCCCCGCGACCCGACCTCGGATAAGCGGAAGAGGATGGATGGATGGATGGATGGACATAAGGTATGTTGAGCAATGTTTTTAGATGATCAAGTGCCCAAGGTCAAGCTGACTAAATAGTTCAGGGCACTATGCTGGCACAAAAAAGCGGGCTGTTTGACGGGGCAATGCACATTATTGTTAAGCAAATCAGCCGTCATATCTAACATAGGGACATTTTAAACACTATTACTGACTTGTAAATTTGTAAGCTACAGGTTCCCTGTTATAAATGTTTTTGTAATATTAGAAAACATGGTGACATTGCAGAACTAAATATACCCTGGCAAATACAAAGAATATAGAAATGACATTGCTTAGTATAAATTTGCCAGGCATTTAAGATTTTCAAACAACAGCCTTCTCGCGATCGCGCAGTCCTGTTGTGCACATCTTGGCCAATTCTTATTTAGTGATGCTGCTTATCTCACCATAACAATAGTAACCCAGTGCCAGGCAAAGGAATTTTTGAAAGATGAATACTCTGAGCTAGTTTACAAGTGGATTGTGGTCTAAAAATACCCCATCACACCATAATATCACTCTCATTCTGCGTACTGTATTATGCTATGTGTGTAACCCCTGCACTCCTTTTTAATATACAGTGGGCAGGGCCCTGAGTCCTTTAGCATGGGGTCTCCACTCCAAAATTCACACTGATATAATCTTTATCATTTACTTTCCCCTCATCAAACAATTTCTGATATTTGACCATGTAATAATAGTCATGTAGCAGTGCTACCATGGGAAAAACTTCATTTCCCAGCAGCCCAAGGGGGATTACCCGTATAGGGTGACTGAAACTGAAGTAGGGGCTGCTGGGGATGAAAAAGGCCAGAGGGAAAGTTGAGAAGAGGGAGCCTGACGGAGCAACAGGAGATCTGTGTTTTTCTGTATCCTGTCCAACGTGTCGTCTAAGAAGTTAATTGTGCCCTGGATTGTTTCTTGTTAGGATGAATGGACTGTCTCATGCCTGCCTGTTATGTGTATAGTGGTGGATCAACTGTCGTGTGTCTTCAAAAGGAGCGCTCCTGGAAATCTCACCCCTCGCCGCTCCGGACTACCGGTAGGACTGTTTCACTCATTGTCTACGGAAACTGTTCCCGGGATTCTCATCTTCACACCATACCATTCCACCTGCTGTTGCTGTATTGGACTGTATAAGGACGTTATCGTGAGTGTTAATTGTTGTGGTTCATTGTTATTATAAGAGCGATTTCCTAGTTACATAAGATTCATAAATGTTTTACTAAATAATAGTGCATAATCTATGGGAGGTTCCTATAACCCCCATAAGTAGAATTGAATTAGTATAGTCTAGCTATTTCTAACTGCTCTGACTAAACATTATTCTCAGTTAGTAATCAGCCTTGTCATGTGTAAGGTGTAGAGGGCGCATGGTTTTAAACCGTGCCTTTCATGCCTTTTGAGCATTGCGTACTTTGTGTGCGTGTTTTGTGTGCTAAGAAACATGTTAGACAAAGCACTTAATCAAAAGTGCTGCGTCGTACGTTTAAAGCATACAGAAGAAGAAGTTAAGAATCTTTAAGTAAAGAAGAAGAAGTTAAGAATCTTTAAGTAAAGAAGAAGTTAAGAATCTTTTAAGTATAGAAATAACTAAAGTTTTACAAGAAAAGCTAAGTTTAGAGAAGATACATTTTTTCTTTTTTTTTTGCATTTTATTCTAAGTGTGTAACAACTTTTTTCTTTATTCTTGTTTGGATTATTTGCTTTTAATTTTCACTAAATATTTTTAAAACAAACTTTTGGACTGAGAGGTTTCTTTCGGCACGCGTTTTACCCGTGCTTGAACTTGCCTTACACTCCGGCGGCTACACTTATGCTTACATCTGTATCACCGTAGGGGAAAAGGAAGTTCTGCCTGATTGTTGTTGTTGTGTATTGGGTTTTCATTTAATATATTATTTATTCATTTGTTGATTTTGTGTCTCTGCTTGTAAGTGTGTGCGGGTTGGGCCAAGGCTGGATGTGTCCCTGGAATCTACACCAAAAAAATAAATAAATAAATCACCGTCTCTTCGACAGTGTGAATCTTAGCAGCACCAGACTGCTACAGTCAGAATGCACCCAAAGTTTAAGAACAAAAAACTTTTATCTTTAGTTAAATGCTCAAAATAACTACAATGAATTTCAGAATGTTATAAAATACAGTCACTTGCAGAATAAAAAAAAAACATTAGTAACAAAATATTTACTGTAACATACACCATCCAACTTAAATACCACCAGTGAGCTCAGCCCTCAATTATTATAAAGTTCAGTAACCTGCTTACACACTGTCTCTACATGGTTGCCAAAAAACAAAAACAGACCTGGACCCTTCACCTGAGGTGTTAACTCAAGCCAAATAACAAAATAAAGTAAAGAAAAGAAAATAATAGACAGACCTTTTAGAAATGAACTTTACACTTACATGCCTTGCTCTAACTCAGTTCCCTCATCTCTCATTTCATTATGTGTAGCTTGTTCAAACTCTGCATCTCGCACTGTCAGAAACACCAACTCGCCAGCAGTTTGCCAGAACTGAACCCCCCCCCCATCTTCCATTCTCCTGTGTTTTCAACCAACCAATGAGCTTCATTGTATTTTATTTCTCTGTCTCTCTCTGTTCTCCTCGTGTCCTCAGTGGGATGGTTCATTTCCCTTCTCGCACTCACCTATACAGTCAACCTACTGGTTGTTCCCTTTTCTTTCATTTTATACACTTCCTCTCTGAAAATGCACTTTCCTGTGACCACTGCCTATTTGTCGTCCTGATTCGTCATTATTTCTTTTTGCTTCAGCGTTTTGATGAAGCTCTCATTTTTGTTTCAGCATTTTGCTGGAGTTTTCGCTTCACCACTTTTTGGAGCTTTTTCTTTCTCAGTCAGAATGGTGTCTCCCTTCCTCCTCTCTGGTTTTATCCTGTCTCTCCCCTCTCTCTCCTTTTCTACAACCTACAATCCCAGACCTGTTTTTATCCTACCTGACCAATCAGAGGGCCTTAGCCGTGCTCAGGCTAGGATTTATGCTCCCTGAGTTGTCTAGTTTCACTTCCCTTCAACCGTTCTTATTTTCTTTCCTTTTTGAATTAATTTTAATAAAGCATCTCACTTTCAGTGCCTATTTTCTATTTCTATTGGGTTTTTTTCTCAAATCTAACCCAGGTTACAAGTGTTCATCAAAGAAGAAAAATAAACACAAGCAACTGTGGAATATTTTTAAATATCCCACTGCTAAGTAGTTGCAGACAGCACCATACCGTCACTTTTTAGAGGAGACAGGTGTGATTTAAAAAGGTATGTGACTAGGGTTGCCCCCTTTAATGAGGAGAAACAAGTTTTGTTGAAAGACAATACAAGTTTTCAATACGTAACATACTTTTGTTTTTCCAATTACGGGACAATTCCAAATTTTATGAGACGGATAGCAACATAACATGACTATTACAACACAATGGAAACTGTAAACAAAAAAGGTATTGTTCTAGTTTAAAATACTACAAAATGGCATGTGGAATTAATAATAAGTGATGTAGCAGTAAAACAAAAAAAATAAAAGTATTAAAAATATTGAACAAAAAATATTCAGAGAATTACAAATGAGGCACAGAGTACAACCACTCCTGTCCAGTTTTGTAGGAAAGCATCTATGAACCTCTTGTAGGAGACTTTTTTGAAGTCATATAATAGGTTTACATAATTTATCTTTAAATCTCCTACCCTACGGTGGGCTGGCGCCCTGCCGGGGGTTTGTTTCCTGCCTTGCGCCCTGTGTTGGCTTGGATTGGCTCCAGCAGATCCCCGTGACCCTGTAGTTAGGATATAGGGGGTTGGATAATGGATGGATGGATGGATTTCCTACCATCAGTAGGTTCTTTTGAACCAATAGCCATTTTTATTAACTCATTCAGGTAGTCAGCAAGACAGGAGAATTCAGGCTTGCAAGCATAAAGATTTTCAAAAGCTGACACAACCACAGATGTAGTCAAAAACATATTTCTGGATAGCTCAGTGAAAAGTAAATCTTCTGATCCACCTCGTTGTGAGGAATCCGTGGCGCATCTTAGATATCTGAGATCCAGATGAACCCATTCACTCTGCCCATTAACTCTCTGGATTTTAACCAGAACTCAAAAGTAGGTGCACATCCATCTTAATATACATTTGGATGGTAACCAGAAGTCAGCTTTAAGTGTAATCCATGTTAATGCAAAAATATTTCTAGAACCATAGAACAAAATTTGAACTTCAGTCGAAAACTATGTATTTTGGAAGTTATATTAGAAGAACAAATTCTTTAACAAAAGATGTTAGTTAAGTCTTTGGCTGAAGGGGGCTTTTATTTTCTTAAATAATACGCTACCGTGGCTGTCTGTTTGTCTGTCCAGGATTTCAAATCACCTGTAGCTCACAAACCATTTGAACTATTGACCTGAAATTTGGTACACATATACTACGTGACGCCTACTATCTGCTTTCAGGGTGATGACTGACCTCCAAGGTTATTCTTCTTTTTATACTTATTTTATTTTATTGTAGAATCAACTCTCGGCAGCGGTCAGCTGGGCGCCTGTGCAGCGCATGCATACAGACGCCGTTCTCATCCCTACCACCTTCGCCATCACTTCCCCTACCTCTTTATATCTTAAATTATTATTGAGGCAGATTGAAGACTTAAGTGCCAGCTTAAGTTAAAAATTAAAGAAAACGAACTAAGTAATTGCAACACAAACACTAACTTAATCAGTTTCAACACGTAAAGATGTTTATGAAAGAAGAGAAGAAGCAGACCGCTAGGGTGGAGAAAAGAAGAGCTGCTCAGGAAGCAGCAAGCACATCAAACTCTGAGCAAACGAATGCTAAACGTACAGAGAAGTAGTATGAAAACTAGAAATGCTCAAGTCAAGTGTATTCCATGCAGTGCGCCATTACTGGTAAGGAAATAAAATGCAATCTCTTTGAAAATCATTCCACTATAACTAACTTCACTGAGTTTCCATTTGATGATGACAATTTTATAATAAAATCCAATTGTTTCCTCTCAGTGTCATTTTGGGAGGAGTAAGGATTGTAACAAACCTACAGACAAACCACTTGGATTTATATTAATCAGATTTCACTTGCAGATATACTGTACAATCCATGATATCATTTGACAAATGTGTCTCAATTAATGCTTTAGTAGTTTTCACTGTTGCATGGCCAGAAATCATGAGCCCACTCAGGAATATATTGTCACACGGAGTCCGGAACAAAGTCCACTCGTACCAGGGGTTCAGAGAGGAGGGACTAACATGATAAATGAATACCATTTTTTCAAGAAGGTCAAGTAGCCATCCTAAATGTACTAAAGAAATACATTTTTGGTTGGGAATGATAAATATATGTTCCAAATTGCCTAGACTGCACACCATCCTTTTGATTCTTATTTGGCCACAGCAGTGGCCATTTGTGTCACTGTTTAATTACTGCTACTTAAATGCTAGTTTCTAAATTGTAGAGTTAATGTTTCTGTGACTCCTCACCAAACTCAAAAAGGTGCAAGCCTCAAAGACAACTTTCAGACCCATACTCCCCACATAGAACTGAACAAACCAGCCTCAGCCCAGACACAAAATATAGGCTTACTGCCTGCACAGAATCAACAGAGGGGCATTTAAAGCCAAAATACACAGAAAGGGTTCAGACAATTAAGGTATCCATCCAATGGCACATAAATCCAAAAACAAAAACCTAACAATGGCCCTTTGAAAAGCTCATGACTCTTAAATACTACTGCTGGGGATGGATAACCCATCTGCAACACGAAGTGGATCCATCCCCTAGTTCCCACATAAAGGGGGACACATTACAAAAGAAACATACAATAACATAAAATAATCATTTAAACAACATATTCATTATAAAAACATATAGACAAGAATACAAACTAATAATAATTAAGACATTTACTAAACATTTCAAAAACAACAAGAAGGTTCAATTAAATGAAAACACACTTGTGCCAGGGATTAAACCAGGCTGTATCTTAACATATCCCCCTCTTTAAAGGGTGGACCTCAGACACCCCAACATATCCATTAAAGTCCTAAATATCCATAAAGATGACATAGTCAATATCATTTGATTTTGTCAACCAAGAGAAGACAGGCAGTGAGACGCAAGTATTATCATTGCTTTATAATTACCCAAGGTAACATACAGTACGTACTAAATCAAGAAACATTACATTTGTTTCCATGTCCTCTTTATAGTTCGGCCAGTGCCTGGTTAAGTGCTTTGTCCAGTGTCTCATGTGGAGTCTGAGGCAGAGCTTAAGCTCTCGTCCATATGTTTTGAAGTCCCAATGCCTCGGCCTCATTCTAAACTTGAACATCCACATTGCAAAGACATGGTTGCACTAAAGACTTCCGACTGCTTCTAATGCTGTTTAATGGAGTCTGCAGAACTTTTGTGAATGACCTTAAAGCCTGATTAACAATTACTGATTGCAGTGGATTTCATTATTGATCCAGAAATAGCTAACAGGAGATGAAGAATTGTGGCACAACATGACTCTAAATGGGTAGAAGTTTAGAAACAAAAGAACAAACTCAAAGCAAAAACAAAATCAAGGCCAAGACTAGGCAGAGCCAAATGTTAGAGACACAAGAAGTTGAGGTAAGTCTTCAATGCCCTATATAATCTGTTTTATTTAGCACCAGTAATTTCATGGACATTTGTAATGTGCTTTATAGAACAAAAATGATTGCTGTACATTGTAAAATATATAGAGTATGAAGTGCTATAAAATCAAACATTGGCACTTGACAGACACAAGTGTTTGAAAGAATGAATGATCAATGTGTAAGTGCCATGGAGGACTGGCGGGCATCCCATCTGGATGAGAGAATGACTTCTTGCCTGGATGGAAGGATCTAGGAATGGACTAGCAGAATCCGGAGGGTAGCAGCAGTACCACCCCCCATACAATAAGTGGCATTGGTCCTCTCAAGGTATTCCAGTTTGGACACCAGCAGGGGTGCATAGGAGTTGGAGTCTGGAAGTGCAGCCCTGTCTGGATCCCTGGGGACAATTGGGGGAGATCCTCCATGGTTCCCATGTGTCCTGGAAGTCTTTCCAATAGCATGCACCATAGTACCAGATGTATTCTCAGGTCCTGCTTAAAAGGCGACGCTAACCAGGGGGGCAGAAGGAGAGAAAACATTCAACACTGTCTGGTGATTGTGTAGTTATTGACTGTACATATTGTCTAACACACAGTGTATAATAAAAAGTCCTTTATTTGGACCAGAACTGTGTTGAACACTACTGTGTCTGAAGTTACCTCATGGGTGCCCCCTATTAGCTACAACTGATAGTATTAAGAAAAAGGGGCACCAAGGTGGCAAAACAGTTAACACTAATGCCTGACGGCTCCTTTGTTCAAATTCCTGTCAGCCCTGTTGCTGTCTTTTCCAAGTTTGTATTTTCCTCCCTGCCTCTCTTGACCTAAAATTAGATTAAGTGTGTAAGAAAGTGGTTTGGTGACTAATTTAGAAAAGGTTTGTAGGCATGTGTGCATTTGAGTCACTGCCCGACAACAGGAAATGCCATTTTCTGTAAAAGAATGCACAGCCTAGAGAGACAATAAGCATGAAAAGCATGGAAAGAGATGTCAGTCACTAAATTATAAACGTCTTACTGTTGGAAAACGTCACAACAAATTTGAACAGAATCCAGAGATGCTTTATTCACAAAAATGTACAGAATTTATGGAAGTTATAAAATAAGAATTATATGACTGTAAAAGTGGAAGCTAAGAATACAAATGCTTGTCAAGTGTGTAGCAGAAAAAGGTTTCCTTCAGAATAGATTTTCAGATTTTAAAAAAAACTAACAGTTTTTAGCTCAGATCAAACTTGATTTCTCAGTTCAATTAAGCACAAGTCAAAATATATACCAAGTCAAGACAAAGGAAGGAATCTGAGCTTGTAAATGGCAGATGGAGACCATTTAACAAAAGCTCCAAAAGTTGTTGTAGGACAATAATCAGAGAAATATAGCCCATCATCTACATGGAGAAACCAAAACATTTCCTTGTTTCTTTTGTCAGTGTTTTCACAACTGGGTGTGATGGCAGTAAAGTGGATGGCACTACTGCCTCAGTTTTAGTGATCTGTGTTTACACCCTGGCCTGCTTCTTCTCAACATGAAATCTGCATGTATTGCCTGTATCTCTTTGGGGTTTTTCCAAGTATTTGGATTTTACTTTTATCTTCTGATGGCTCCCATTTCAGGTTAATTGGGTTTGTTGATTGATATACCCTGTAATAGACTGCCATTCCTACCATAACAGGCCCCGCAATCCTAAATTTGATTAAGAGTATCTGAAAATGTTATTTTTTTCTTGTTGTCTTCTCTCACAATCTTAATAACTTGGATTACATGTTGGTCAGTTATGCAGGAGAGAGTTGGTTCAGTTCCTGGTAACTTATTCTCTGTGTGAAGTTTTTATGTCCACCGTGTGTCTATTTTGCTTGTTTAAGTAATCTGGTATTCTTTCACTAGCTGAAGATGTCCATGTGAGCTTATTGGCAACTGTAAATTGGTACAGTCTTCATGTGTGTGCTTATCTCACAGGAAAATTGCTAACTTTACTAAATAGAACTTCCTCTTCTTCTTCATCTTTTCCCACTTCTGTGTAGTGTCAATGTGCTTGATCAACCTTCTCCATACAGCTTGGTCCTGCTCCTCTTCCCAAGTCAGACCCTTTTCCTTCACATCATCTTTTACTTTATCCATCTACTTCTGCTTTGGCCTCCCTTGCTTTCACTTCCCCTGTACTTTCATTCCCATCACTCTTTTGCCCACATATTAATTGTCTCTCCTCATCACATGTCCGTAACACTTCAACCTACTCTCCTGTACTTTCTTAGATATTTCTTCCACTTATGTTGTACCTCTGATTGTCTCATTTCTTATTCTGTCCTTTTTTGTAACTCCATACATCCATCTCCACGTTCTCATTTCTGACACATCTAACTTCTCCTGCGCACCCCTTTACTGCCTGTGTCTCAGATCCAAACATCATTGTTGGTCTTACTGCTGTCTTAAAAACATCATTTTTAACCTTCACCTTCTTTTTGTTGATCACACAACACTCCTGATACCTTCTTCCACTTGTTCCATCAACAATGCACTCTATGGGTTATCTCTGCATCTAATTCTCTAGCTTCGGCTTCCACTGATCCTAGATATTTAAATGTATCCACTCTTTTCTGTAGCTTTCCCTGAAGGCTAACTTCTGAATCCTGATCATCATTAAACTTATTAACTTCTGTCTATTTCATATTTATCTTCAATCCTCTGTCTTCCAAAGCTCTTCTCCATAATCTTCCAACTTCCTCTCCAGGTCCTCTTTTCTGGTGCTACAAAGCACAATGTCATCAGCAAAAAACATGAACCAGGGAGATTGGTCTTTTATCCCATGATTCAACCCCTCCAAAACCAGATCAAAGAGGTAAAGACTTAAAGAAGATCCATGGTGCAGACCAACTCTAACTGGAATCTTGTCTGTTACCCCAGTGCTGCTGTCGAGTCCTCACTTCCTCATAAGTATCCTGGACAATCCTTACATACTTCTCTGATACTCCTTTCTCTCTCATGCACCTCCAGACTTCTTGATGTGGCACTCTATCATAAGTCTTCTCCAAACTACTTAACACAACAAGCAAACCTTTCTGTTTTTCCTCAATGCTTCTCCATGAGTTTTCTCAATGATAAGACTGCATCAGATGTTCCTCTCCCAGACATAAATCCAAACTACTCCTCCCCTATGGTGGTCTCTTCCCTGATGCTTTTCTTTATAACTCCTTCCCAAATTTTCATAGTGTGTGACATCAACTTTATCCCTCTATAGTTTCCACAATCCTGAACATTGTCCTTCTCCTTATAAATGGGTACAATCACACTATTCCTCCATTCCTCTGGGATTCTCTCCTGTTCATAAATCATATGCATCAGATCCCACAACACACCTACTCCCTGTTCTCCTAAACTCTTTCACACTTTTGCCTGTGTGGTACTGTGGACTGTGGTATAGTGGGTCTGCGGCTCAAAAAGAGTTATTAATACATACATACGTACATACATACATAAATAATGAACATGCTCGCGCTGGGGAGTGGGAGCAGGTGTGAGTGATCTGCCGAAGATGCCCCATCTCCGGGTTGGTGTGAGGCGGTCAGCTGTCCGTCCGTCAGACTGACTGCCTTATTATAAGGCCGGGGTGGTAATCAAGGATCTCAGCTGCAGTAGCTTCCCAGCCTATAAAGGGGAACATGATCAAAGAAGAGGGAGAGAAAAAGAAAGAGTCAAGAAAAGAGGACGGAGGTTGAAAGATGGGAGGAGGAGGAGAAGAAGAAGAAGAAGAAGCAGGCAGGTATGAAAGAGAGAGAGAGATAACAAGCCAGTGTGATGTACAGAAGCAGGTGGATGGGAGTGATGCCTTAAGATGAGTGATTGGCCATCGCACAGGAAAGGGGTTGTGTGTTGCTCCTGTTGAGCATTTTGGGAGCAGGAGTGACCATCATGCTCAGGGGTACTTTTACCCGGTGGAGCTATTGGCAGTGGTGGGAGTGCCTGTGTCAGGTGGAGCCTGGATTGGCCAAGGTTCGGGTGGAGCAGGGCTCAGTGGTTGCCCACAGATGCTGTGGGATTGGCAGCAGGGAACACAGGCCGGAAGAAATGGGAGTCTGCACCTGCTGGTCGATGTCTCTCTGGGCTGTGAGGTCCAGATAGGATAAGCCGTAGAGACATCAAGTTTAAAGGAAAGCACCAGGGCTTGTCGAATTTTAAATTAGTTTCCTGCACTGTGTTGTTTTAACCTCGTTTCTAGCTAATTATTCTATTTATTGATTTTAACCTCCACATGAACACTTTTTTTATGGATTATTTATTGACAGTTTTTGAGCTCTGCACTTTGGGACACTTGTTTTGTGGATTTTGTTTCTTTTTTTATAATAAAAGCACTTGAACTTTTAACCATTCCCTTGCTTGGTGTGTTTTGTTCTCAACTGCAACGCTCATCCCAGTCATGACTATCGACGGAGTCGGGTTCAAGAGCCGAGCAAGGAGCCGACCCACACCATCACATGACCCTTCATCCAGTCATGTTTCCTTTCCATTTTTCACTCTTCAGTGCCTCCTTTTCTTCCATGCTCCTTGTTCTTGGTACTAGCCTTTCATTTGGGACTCCATCCCCAGACATTGTAAGTACCTCTTCCATCTATTCTTGATCCCATTATGCTCATTTAAGATCTTACCTTCCTCATTGTTCATCTGTTTTATCTGACTGAAATCCTTTCCAGCCTTGTTTATAGACTTCTCTTCCCCTCCTTTGTCTCCAATCCAGTCATCAGAGGGGCAAAATCTAGCCAGCGGGGAGAATAAACCAGTCCTACTTGGTGCCATTCCAAAGTCTGAATAAATAGAGAAGGTTAGTGTCACAAAGGGCATCCAGCAGTAAAACTTGGCCAAAACCTACATGATGAAATCATTCCACTTAGCCTGAAAGCAATAAAAGAAAATATGACTGGGAGTTGCAGCATACCCTGACAGCAGCAGAGACAAGGCATGAACCAACTCTGTGCAGGGTAGCGATCCAACATAGAGGTCTCTGAAACTCTCATATGGCCAGTTTATAAAGGACAGTTAAAGTAACATGTCTGTCTTTGGGGATGCAGCAGGAAAACCAGAGAACTCAATGAAAAGCCAATGTAGACACAGGGTGAATCTGCAAACTCAGACTCAAGCAATGAACCCTGGACACTGGATCTATAAGACAACAGTAACAGAAAATAAGAACTTAAAAAAACGGACACTTTTATTTCATCAAAGTTTCTCATATCTTGCCTAGCAAAGTAAATGAAGAATGTTCCATTCAGTTTATATTTTCGCTGAGTGAAGGCTCTGAGCACTGTTGCAGGTTCCCAGGTACCATATACACTCATGGATACGTTCTCCCGTGGATAAATCGAGACTTGATTTTACAGTATAATTTCTGGTATTTTATAATGTTGGCCAAGTAAGTTGAATGCGGAAAACTCACGCTATTGGTACAAGAGATTATGATATGCTAACACCCACCTGAAAGAGTAACCACAGAGCACACTGCTTTTCTTTCTATGTGGGTGCGGCAATGGTCTGTATCATCGTGTGTTCCTAACCTCTCTCTCTCTATTGTGCCTACGTGACCACACAGTGATACCCAAACTATTAAAAGCGATGTTTGCACTGGTTTGTGTTTTATTGTATCTCACACCTTCATACACCTTTATCATAAGAGCATCCCTTATCTATAATGGAGCATTCGATCAGAAGAAAATATGAAGCTTGTTTTTAAATTAAATGTCGTTGAAGTAACAAAAGAAATTGGTAACTGCGCTGCTGCAACAAAATTTGATGCGTCTGAGAAACTGATGTGAGATTGGAGGAGGCAAGAAGATGTAAAAACAAAAATAATAATTAAGTGTCACATTTTTGAATGGGCGTATAAGTCGGGTCTGATTTTATGATCAACTTATACGTGAGTATATACGGTAAATGCAATTGCAAAATTTACAAATTACTAATTACATAATGAATACACATAAAGACATATATTTGCTTAATCAATAAGAATACAAGGTAGTACAAAACTGATTGGTAAAAATGGAGCCTAACGATATCTGTCCATTAATTAACTAATTTAGCTATTGTCAGTTGACAAGTCAACACTCTTCCTGTGTGAAAATAATCCTCTGGTGGGTCCACAGTCATTTATAAAAGACAAAGTCAAGACAGAGTCAGAATCCTGGAGACCTCGACCAGCTTGGCTGCTCACCCACTTCTGGCCATTCTGCAGCAGAGCCATCTAATCTGCAGACAGCATCTTTACATCTGTTTATTCCAATGCTCACACTGTCTCAGATGTTTTTCCATGAGCTGAAAATGGCTTAAGAGTAGAGCAGTGACACAGCAGGATAGTGAGAAGAGAAACAGAAGAGAGGAGGATTAGTAAGAGTAACATAATCACTGGATTTCATAAATTGGGCCTACCTCATCATGAAAGGGCATTATGTGAAATGGAAAATGGTTTAGTGGAACATGTAATTTTTGTAAAGTACCCTGAAAAATATTTTGGTCCAGAAAAAAAGCTCAATGAAGCGTGGCACAAAATGTGCTGGGTTAGAGACACCAACCATGACAATGACAAAGAGGTACTGTACATTGGCAGGCCTGCTCGTATCAGGTGGTCACTGGAAGTGGTTGTGCAGTCACATCACTCACAATACTTAGCAGATCTCTGCCTCTGAATGAATATGCATTTAAAAAAATCCTTCATTATCTCTCTGCTCAGAAGTAGCTTTATTCAGCACCTAGTTAATGCAGAGCGCGCAGTGCAGAAAAAACATTAGATGTAGTGATCAGCACCTTTCTTATTCCATCCATCACCTGATTATTGAACTAGCTTAATCCTGTTCATGGTCACAGAAATATTTGCACATACGCTATATACTGCATTGCCTGACTTGCATTAATAGGTCTAGGAATGGACATAATAAACTTAACAACTTACAGGGGGTCCAAGTGACGCCTCACAATATTCTCAATGAGCCTCTCATGATTCAGATCTCAAAGGGCAGGCCGCGTCTGCACAGTAATTCCACATCTGCTTTCTGCTCCCTTGCTGGGGATCTGTTGAGCTTTATTGTACAAGCCATAAAAACGCTCCCTTCTGCCGGCAGCTTGACTCAAATGTCAGATCTAATCATTATCAGTGAGACATGTAATAAGTTGGCCTTAAAATAGCTTGTAATTAGACGTGTTTAACTTGTGATGCAGCACACATACTGTACATGTGGTACTTTATCACCAACGATTATGCTTCTCCTCAAGAGCTTTTCAAAAGCTGAAGAAGATGTCCTGGCCTATGTGAGAGACAGGCAAATGAAAAGCATTGGGGATGCCCTATCTTTCATTGTCAGTGCCAAGTGATTACGTTGCAAGAATGTAAAGCATATTGGTGTGGTTACACAGTGAAGGTGCGCTCTATTCCTCAAGTCCAGCTGATGGGGACAGAGAGTGGTATGCAGGAGGACAAGGATTTCCAATGACAATAAGCCACAACTGAAGGCTCAGAAGAGAGAGTGGATGGACAGGGTGTAGTGCACGCATGTAACACCAAAGGTCTCATGCTGCATTCCATTCACCTCGGAAGTCAGATGTCGGAGCTGGGAATGACATTACACACGAACTAACCTCATTCCAATAAAATTTTCAGAAAACCAATATGGATACCTCCAGGAAAACCTTTGTTGTAATTGCTCTTTCAGAATACAGACAACTACTGGACAAGTTCAAAATAATGTATTACGTGGTATTTTGCACATCCAAACACAGTAGCAACATGTCCACAGATAGAAGTTGGGCAGTACTGTATGTGCCCAAATAGACAGAAGATCTAATAAACAGTATAATATTACAGCTTCACTACTGTTGACATGCGGTGCAACTATGTTGGATGTTGAGGTCAGGTTTGGTGAGACTTTCATGACTTTCCGAGTAGGAAATCAAACTTATGGGGGTATTCCAGTTGAAACTTCCTATTTGGAACTCGTAAATTCCGACATCTCAGTTCAAATAGGACGCAGCACTAGACATGTGTAACATCACCATCACAGCTCCCATCATGTAAGAGCACAATATTTACAACATCACCTAGGGTATGAAAAATGCCAGTACCCACACTGATCCATCCATCCATCCGTTCCGCTATATCCTAACTACAGGATTACGGGGGTCTGCTGGAGCCAATCCCAGCCAACACAGGGCGCAAGGCAGGAAACAAACCCCGGGCAGGGTGCCAGCCCACCACAGGGCACACACACATACACACACACACACACCCACCAAGCACACACATGGGACAATTTAGAAGCCACAATGCACCTAACCTGCATGTCTTTGGACTGTGAGAAGAAACCAGAATCCAGTCCATCACAGGACAAGCACACACATCCACACACCAAACACACACTTAGGGCCACTTTATTGTTCCCAGTTCACCAAACCTGCGTGTCTTTGGACACATGGACCAGAGCACACTGAGGAAACCCCCACAGACATGGGGAGAACATGGAAACCA
Source organism: Erpetoichthys calabaricus (assembly GCF_900747795.2). Taxonomy (NCBI): domain Eukaryota; kingdom Metazoa; phylum Chordata; class Cladistia; order Polypteriformes; family Polypteridae; genus Erpetoichthys; species Erpetoichthys calabaricus. Next base: position 113,265,160 of record NC_041406.2, on the reverse strand, counting down.
CACAGAGGGAGGACAAATGGACATGAACCCCTGGTCTCCTTACTGTGTGACAGCAGTGCTACCACTGCGCCACCATGCCACCCATTAATAATGTTAGCTCCTGGTTAAAAAAACTGCAAATATCATATATGAAAAAGCATACACAGTACTTCTGATACATCCAATTAAACAACAGCACTATAACTAAGACCCATTTTCTTAGGAAATTTCCAAGTAACACAGCTAGCATTTAATAAAATGCACTTTCCAGAGGCACAATATAAATTAAAGAATAAAATGAAAAATGCAAATTTAGGCATTAAAAAAATCCAGATCAGGATAACAAAAGAACAATTACAGACAGAGGAAAGCTGGTGAATGGAAGTTTTTTGTACTTTTTTAATAACTCAGAATCTTTAGTTTATGTAGTTTCTTTCACAATGAACAATATCCCACAGTCCACTTGTAGCTTAGCCCCTTGATATAACATCCACCTTCCTTTCAGATTTACCCACAAGAGTCTTCAGGTGGATTCAAACCTGTGGCTTTCTTGTTTGCCATCACACATGGCATGTTTCATAGTCACATTCTCCATCAAACGGCAAGTCTTTTATGTTTCCCAATTGTTTCTCATGGGGCCTTTGCATAAGCAGAACTTTGGCTCAGTCTCTTTTTATTCAACAATGTCTTATTGCATTGACAGTGAACAGCAGGCTGGCAAAGATGTTGCACTCCAAAGTCAAACTGTTTTCCCCAAATATAAAGCACCTCTGGTGACTAATTTAAAAGTTTGCTTTGCTTATTGACTTGCCCTTTTAGAGTCTGTCTACTCCTGGCTCTCTGATATTTGCTTAATAATGGATTGAGAGTGGCAGACAAGAATGTATTTATTTATTTATTTAGCTATTTATTTACACCCAAAGCTTGGGCCATTTTATTTCAGCAATGTGTCAAGATGAAATTAGGAAAACAAATGTCAGGTGAAAAGAAATTAAAAAAACATTGACTTTCCTGACTGTACGGTTTGTCGCTGTGTTTTGGGCACACAAATGTCAGTCTTTATGGGATGCCTTGCTAGATACCTTTACAAAATTAAGGCAATTTCTAGCCTATTAGAGCAAATTATTTCTCTGTTCATCCATTTTCTGGATCCCCTTTCTACACTGCACTAATTAGGGAGCTGAAGCCCTTCTTAAGCAAAGCTGGATGAAGAGCACAGACCAGACCTTGATGGGGCACCATATAGGCATTCACTTATATAAGTTAAGACTTTAGAATAAGCAGCAAGAACTGGAGTACCCAATGGAAAACCCATCTAAACACAGTGAGAGTATATACTATGGCAGATGGCCGGGACCCATGCCCAGCCGGGACGCCCCTTTGACACTGGATCCAGGGGGAACAGCCATGGGATGCATACTATGTCCCCCAGAACACTTGGTGGCAGTCCCCCAGGGTTGCATCTGGGCCACTATCGTGGAACACCGGAGCTCAACCCTGTTGGGTTCTGTGGCCACCGCCAGGGGGAGCTGCAATGCTTCCAGAGCCCATGTGGGCTGTAATGCAGGCACACCTGGAAGTACAGCCTGAATTAGGTCGATCATCACCTGGAGCATTTCCGGGTGGGCTATAAGAAGAGACAGCAGTCACTCCTTGAGGATCCAAGTCGGGAGGAGGGAGACAAAGATGCCTGGGAGGAGTGGAGGATTATTCAAAGGAAGGATTTGTGTTTGTGTGCTTTTGTTTTTTTGTGCTTCCTGGACTGCGTTGTGCCTAAGGGACACGGGGAAGACGTGGACCCCAGGTGAAGAAAATAAACATTTATTTATTTTATGTGTGCCTCCAGAGTCTGTCTGTGCCGGATCAGGTGCCAATATAGCACCTTATATCTCACAATACAAAGTCCACAATGACAGAAACCCATGATCCAAGACATGTGAGGCAGCCATGCCAACATATATCAAGTCTTCTGCCATGAAAATCAATGGCAGCCCTATTAAGACTGGTTCACCAATAGCTGAACAAAATGCTACAAAAGGCACCAATAATGGGGGAAATAAGGATTGAACACGTCAACGTTTTTCTCAGTAAATATACTTCTAATGGGGCTATTGACATGAAATTTACACCCCAAGTAATCGGCACATACAAAGAAATCAAAACAAATAAGTCCATAAATTAAGTTATTTCTAACAAAATGGAATGACACAGGGAAAAGTATTGAGCACATGAAGAAAAGGAGGTGCAAAAAAGGCATGGAAAGCCAAGAAACCAGCTGAACTCTGCCAGTATTTAGGATGCAATCCTGATAGCCTCCTATCAGTGCAAATTAATATCAGCTGGTTTAGTCCTAATTGATGGCCTATAAAAAGGTTTCTCATTACCAAGGTGTCACACAAGAAGCATCTCATGAAGGGTAAAAGCAAACCTTCGCAGCCTTATTGTTGCAAAACATACTGATGGCATTGGTTAGAGACGTATTTCTAAACTTCTGATTGTTCCAGTAAGCACCGTTGGGGCCAAAATCCAGAAGTGGAAAGAACATCATTTCACCATAAACCTGCCACGACCAGATACTTCTCGCAAGATTTCTGACAGAGGAGTCAAAAGAATAATCAGAAGACTTGTCCAAGAGCCAAGGACCACTCACGGAGAGCTTCAGAAAGACCTGGAATTAGCAGGTACAGTTGTTTCAAAGAAAACAATAAGTAATGCACTCAACCGCCATGGCCTTTATGCACACTCACCATGCAAGGCTCCACTACTGAAGAAAAAGCATGTTGAAGCTCATTTAAAGTTTGCTGCACAACATTTGGACAAGCCAAATGAGACCAAAATTGAACTCTTTGGATGTCATTGCACAATGCCATGTTTGGAGGAGATATGGCACTGCACATCACCCCAAAAACACCATACCAACAGTGAAGTTTGGAGGTAGAAACATCATGGTGTGGGGCTGTTTTTCAGCATATGGTCCTGGCAGACATATAATTGAAGGAAGGATGAATGGAGAAATGTACTAGGACATTCTTGATAAGAATCTGCTGTCATCTACCAGGATGTTGGAGATGAAACAAGGGTGGACATTTCAGCAAGACATTGATCCCAAATGCACAGCCAAGGAAACTCTCAATTTGTTTCAGAGAAAGAAAATGAAGCTACTAGAATGGCCCAGTCAGTCACCCAACATGAATCCAATTAAAAATCTGTAGAAAGAACTGAACATCAGAGTTCATAGAAGAGGCCCTCAGAACCTTTAAGATATGAAGACAGTTTGTGTGGAAGAATGGGCCAAAATCACACCTGAGCAATGCTTGTGACTAGTTTCTCTAAACAGGGGGCGTCTTGAAGCTGTCATTACCAACAAAGTCTTCTCTACTAAGTATTAAATAAATTTCAGTAAGTGTGTTCAATACGTATTCCCTGTGTCATTCCACTTTATTACACATAATTTATGGACTTATTTGTTTTGATTTCTTTTTATGTGTGGATTACTTGTGTTGTTACCGACATCTGGTGAAAATTTCATGTCAATAGCCCCATTAGAAATATATTTACTGAGAAAAACATTGACGCGTTCAATACTTATTTTCCCCGCCATAAGTCCACTAAAGGGCAAGTGTGGGCACCAGAATAGATAAATGACAAAATGCCCAGATTGTCTTGGATTAATCAGTTAAATAATGTTCTCTACTTTTTATACAGATGGAGCGAACGGTTACAGCAAGAAGAATGCACCATTAACAATTACAGTAGATGTCTAAAATCAGACAATTGGCTTTAGATAAATAAATACATAAATAAATAAATATACACACACAATTTCGTCTGAACGTACACTGGAATGACTATAATGCAAGAAAATTCAAAAGAAAGAAAAATTCTGACTTGATTGTCACAGTCACAGTGAGGCATTATGCAGGCGTATCAGAAATGGTGCCAGACGTCTCTGAATTTTAATAAAGATGTGGGCACTCAAGAGGTTCGCTGTTTAGTATTTTCTCACAAATCAAGAGTCTTGGGACAGAATACTGTCAACATGACTTTCCTCCTGTTATTACACATAACTTAATTTATGTTATACATCTTCATCCAACATCAAAAAATGTCCACATTAAGACAACTGGCAACTCTAAATTGGCCCAGTACCATTGAGTGTGGGTATGTGCTCCCTTTGATTGGCTGGCATCCCATCCAGGCCTGGCTTCAAACCTGGTGACAGGTTGTAGACATACTTGATGTCATTTTTTAATCATTTTTACAGCCTGTAAACAAATTTAATTTTATGTTTTTAACTATCTCTGTTATTAGTGATGAGTGAAACAGGGAAGTTTTTGATTTGTATGCGGTTTAGCATAACTAACACTAAAATCTGGGGTGGAAAATAAATAATACTGCTCCCTAAATCTTTTTCTGTTAATGCATAATAAAATATATTCTATTTCTTGCTCTCATTCACACTGTTGTGGAGGAGTGTAGTGTATTTTTTTTAAAAAGTGACATGCTGCATATTTGTCATTCACAGGGACACTCTGAGTGTGTACCTTACAATAACATTTATTTCTACAGCACATTTTCATACACAGAATGTAGCTCATTTTACTTTTTAAAATATCAAACAAATAGTTACAAGAAAAGAAGAACAAATTTAATTAGGTAAGACTAATAATGAATAAGTAACAAAAAACGAATCATATGAGCTTACACATAGATAAGTAATTAGTAGAAAAGTAGAGCACTTATATATAACATTGTATTTAAAAGTTTCTAAATTTGAGTAAAATGATAAAGTGAAAATGCTGGGAGGCCAGAAAAAAAACTCAACATAAGGTGGACAAAAAAAGGTGGTATAATGGCTATGGCTTTGGACTTTAAACCCTGAGGTTTATGGGTTCAAATCCCACTACTGACATTGTGTGTCCCTGAGCAAGTCACATGACGTGCCTGTGCTGCAATTGGAAAACCGACCGAAATGTAGCCAATTGTTTCATAAATGTTGCAAGTCACCTTGGATCAAGACATCAGATACCAAATAAGTAAATACAAAAATGTGCAGGGGATCCAAGGCCAAAAGACTGCCCAGGCCCCACTGGACATACCTATACTATCTAACATAAATGTTTTTCATTCAGTCCTCATTGTTTCCAGGCTTTGTCCCAGGGGATTTGATGCAGTGGGTCTCTTGGGCAGTTGGGGCTCCCACCTTCATTCAAGCATCACAGATGGCTGCACCGTGCCTTGATCAGGTTGTAGTGGTACAAAACTGGTAAAGAAAGAAGAGAAAATTAGAGATTAGTAATGATTGCAAATCCCTAAAGAATGTAATAATTCTATGCACATACTCTTTAAGTTCATTTTGAAATATCAGCACAAAATAGATTTATTTATCGATTAATTGGCTGAGTGGATGTATTATCTGCCCTGTGAGTCTGTATCCTTGTTTTTCACGTTTCTGCTGCTACATTCATCTGAATTTCCCCTTGGAATTAATAATATTTATCTAGTTCTATCTAATTTAATATAGTCTACTAAGAGTAGAACTAAAATGCAGCTACAAAAATGCCAAATTAAAAAAGTGGGTTTCTAGGAGTTGTTCTTATAAATGACCCATGGTGTTAGTCTAGCATACAGTCTGCCCATCGGTAAAGTATTCCGCTACATCTCACTACACAGAAAGCCACCCCTCAGTTATTGCCCTTACCTGTTTCATGATTTCTGGGAAGAGGTTGAGGATAAGCTGTGGTGATTCAAGTTTCTTTTCTGTCTGCTATGCATCTGTGGCCTCCTTAGTGTTATGTTTACCCTGGAAAAATAAGCCAAAAATGTTGAATTTTTTTCAAGAAGAAACAATGTTATTACGTGTAAAAGAAACATGCAAATACCAAAAAGTCAACATAAATACAGTAACAAAAAGTATATCTAGTGTCCACTGCTGTATTAGTGCAGATTTAGTTACACATCCTTTGTGTGAAATAGTTTTGAGACAGTATTAATGCACAGCCAGAAGTGTGTTTCTTTGCACAATATTCTTATACCAGTAACGACGCACTGCATGAATACACTTGACTTGGGCATTCCTAGTCTTCATCCTCTTTCTCTGTACATTTAGCATTCGTTTGCTCAGAGGTTGATGCGCTTGCTGTTTCCTGAGCAGATCTTCTTTTCTCCACCCTAGCGGCCCCCTTCTTCTCTTCTTTCGTCAGCATCTTTTCATGTTAAAACTGATTAAGTCAGTGTTTGTGTTGTAATTACTTAGTACGTTTTTCTTAATTTTTCACTTAAGCTGGCACTTAAGTGTTCAATCTGCCTCAAGAATGATTTAAGATATGAAGGGGTAGAGGAAGTGATGGCGAAGGCGGTAGGTATGAGAACGGCACCCATACGCATGTGCCGCACAGCCGCCCTGCTGGCGGCTGCCGAGAGTTGATTCTACAATAAAATAAAATAAAAATAAAGAGTAATAAAAATCATCACCCTGAAAGTGGACAGTAGAGGTCACGTAGTATATGTTATAGCGTACGGCCGGGGCTCTTGTCCGGCTGGGACGCCTCCACGCTGAGACGACCTGGGGAGCAAGTGGGGTCAGAGCGTTACCTTCCCTGGGACGCTAGATGGCAACCCCCCTGGGTTGCAGTGGTGCCTCAGACTCCTGCAGGGCTGCATGGGAGTTGGAGTGTGGTGCAGCCCTGTTGGGATCCACAGACGCCGCCAGGGGGTGCTGCAGCAGGAGCTGCTGAGCCCTTATGGGCAGTTCTTCAGCCACACCTGGAAGTGCTGCCGGAAACAAGTAATCAAGCACCTGGAGCACTTCCGGGTGCGTTATAAAAGGAGCCAGCAGCCACTACTCGGGGAACCAGAGACGGAAGGAGGAGCGACGAAGCTTGACCCGAGGAGTGAAGGAGGACAAAGATAAAGAGAAGGAAGAGACTTATGGTATTGTGCTGTGCTTGTGCTGGGACTGTGTTATACTTGTAGGGAATGGGGAAGGCGTTTCCCACAAGGAAAAAAGGAAAAATAAAACCTGTGTGCCGTGAACTTGTGTCCCACGCGTATCTGTGTCGGGTTCAGCTGGCGGTGCAAGCATGGTGGACTGCAATGTGTAACCAAATTTCAGGTCAATAAGTCAAATACTCTGCGAGCTACAGGTGATTTAAAGTCCTGGACAGACAAACGGACAGCCACGGTAGCGTATTATATAAGATTTTTCTGTAGCTTGCACATGAGAGGATAAAATGCCAGTACCTGACATTCGACGCGTCCCTTATGTTATTGCAGGCTACTGCTGTGAATGGTTTCACGTTGTCCTTGAGACAGCATTGACAGCTGCCATATTGTGAACAGTCGTCAGGGGGCTAACATTTTGCTTGTCCTTGCTCTCAACTGGAATTATTTTACCTTTTTGTTACACAGCCACTGTCATACCATTCAGTCATACCACTCTGAAGCTTCACCGTCGTATCATGTGTCAGTTTCACTTTCCATGTCAACATCTGACCAGCTCACATGGTCATCACTATAACTCGATTGGGTTTCACTTTACCATTGTGTTTTTCATTAGATTGGCAAAACACATAGAAATAGTCAAGATTTTTTCTAAAATGATTTGATTTCATCCGCTAGACGGTAGAATATTGTACCAATCATTATTCAGGCTTGAATAGAGGTTAAGGAACATTTGTACTCCAAAACTGAACAGACACAGACAGCTGTGAATGCAGTTGCACACAGAGGATGCTCACTCTGTTCTTTTTACAGTACAATCGTGTGTATGCAGCTCTGCACTAATACAAAATCATTCCACACATGCTCACTAGTTTTCTCTTTGAACTTGACCATGTTTTGTTGTGTAGCAAATGCACAGTCAGCACACACAAGCGTGCACAGGACGCATATGGTCACAGACGTGCAAATGTTACACCAACCTTCATGGACCCTTGTGGCTATGCAGATGCACAAAGAACCAACATTGTCATTATAATTGGCAAAGTAGGGATTGCATTACCAGAACGCATATGGCAGCTCAAGAAAATAACCACATGTAAGAGGAAATAAGTCTGATGTTTTTTTTTTTTTTTTTTTATTAGAGATTTGTATTCAGGCAGACACATAAGGAATTAAAACATATAAATGCTTCAAGGCAGGACTAAACATCTTCCGCTGTTAATGGCACAAATTTTAGCTGCAGGTGAAATGCAATTTGTGTTGAGAATATTTTTGCCAAGCAGTACATCATATGAATCATTTTGCTCATCACTGTCTATGAAGCTACAGCTTGCTAGATGCACATGCTGTAGGACAAAGTGGGCATTGCCCATTCTGCAAGACCTTAGGGGCACACAAGGTCTGTGAAGGCACCAGATTTAGAAGACCTCCAGCTGCACAACACCCTCAACTTAAACTCCCAAGCTGCATTCCTTAAAGTGGCTAAACTCTTCATATTAGGATCTACAGTACCTGTATTTCATTCAATAACAAAGATTTAAATCAGAGGTGACCCGACATATCCAATCAGGAGAAGGTTCAGGCTAGCTTTTGTGATGCCCAAATGCGTGTACAGGTACCCTAACAGAAAGGCACAGAGATGAGTTTAGTACCCAGTTTATTTACACAATTTAGCACAGTGAACAAACCACCACAGCCCATCACAGTCCCTTCTTTGCCTCCAATCCTTCCACCTCCACTCCTCTTCTGGCTTTGCCCTCTTCCTCCCGATTCTGGCTGTCGAATGCTGGGAACTGACCCCTTTTTGTAGGGCACTTCCGACCACACTTCTGGGTGTGGCAGAAGTGCTGCCAAATAAGGTCCTGAAAACATCCATGTGCCCCCTGGTGGTGTCCACAGGTCCCTGCAGGGTTGAGCCTCCATGCTCACAACCTGTGTCCCCGCAGAAAACCAAGGCGGCTGTCCTCTGTCGGTCCAGGGGAGAAACAGTCTTGAAAATGTTCTCTCCCCCGGTCCATCCCTACTCAGATCATCTCGGCCGGGTGAGGGTTCCAGTCATCCACCATAGGGTTTGCAGAAATGGCAAGTTAAGAGAAGTTCAGGAATTCTCTCTTTTGACACACTCACTGAAGAAATCTCTGGGATTCTTCCCAGAAGCACTCATGTGCACATTCTCCAAAATGACGTTCTCTCAGAAACCAACAAGCTGTGAAATGCTGGAGAGCTGGAAAAATGACCCATTCTTCCCTTTTTGTGGACATGAGAGCCGAGATCCAGTGTGCCAATCTAAGCACTGAGCCCTATCTACTGAGGATCAGCCATTACTTGAAGTAGGGGACTTCAGCATCTAAAGTCTTGTGCGTTTCTCCATGAAGTTACAGAGAAGACAGTTGAAGGTAAGTGAGGAAGGCAAAGCATCAAGGGATTGTTAAGCAAAGAGAAAGAGTGCACTCCAACACATGAATAATTCTCCACTTGAACCCAGGTGAACAACTCCATACAACATCAGACATTATCCATAAAGACTCAGTAATGTAAAACTATTTAACTGTGCCAAGAAAAATTAGGACTCTAAATAACCAGTAAACAGCCGGCCTCTCTAGGCTATATGTCTGTCTAATCTATCTGCGTCCAGTCTTATATGTCAATATGTAAATGCAATTAACATACTTAATTCTTGTGCTTATTAATAAATCATATTATTCTGTCCTTTAAAATGCCTCAGTTACCTTGATACAAGTCTAAATACCAAAGACCTACAACAGAGAAAAATAGGCATAAAATAAAGCAGAAGCCTTGCCGAAGAATTTGGGTAATTACCAGTATTGCCGGATGTAAGACTGATGATTAGTTAACCAACTTAACATTCACCAATGCTACAATGCTTTGTGACAAGGCCATCTTATATAAGACCACACTGTAGGTTTAAAATTTGCCTGACCTTTGTTTTAAATAAATAAAGAAAAGACCTTTGTTACCAAAAATAATTTTTTTGATCTTGAATTTAAGTAAAATTTGAGGTCTTGTAATTCTTCCTGAGTTTTTCATCAGCATTAGACCCTAGACTTCTGCTTCTGGTTACTAATTCACCCCCTTTCTGGATTCTCTTTTGATAACATCTGCTTTAAAAAAATCTCTGCTGCTCAAAAGAAAAAATACTGCTCCATACGAGTATTTCATTTTATCAAAAACTGTAAACATCTGCAACACTTGAGCTCAATTTTACCTCCAGCATCCCTGAACCTGGATAAGCCGTTTAAAAAATGGGTGGCTGGATGTAATGCGGATGTGCTGTGATACTTTTGGCATGTCATCAGCGTTGATCCCTACTGGTGGGGAATTAGAAACGCTCTTGCCAATATCCTTGCCCACATTCTTCTCCAGTGGCACTGAGACATGCAGCATTCATCATTCATTACACATGTCCTGTTCATTACAAGTAGACTGCTGGCTGAAATGGGATCCCTTACTACTGAAAATACAAATGAATAGAGGTGGCGGGAGGCAAGTGTGTGTTGTTTACAAGGCTGCAGTGATGATTAAGAAGAAGCTTTCTTTTAATAACTCACATATGACGCTTGGAAACAAAACAGATATATAGATCTGATTCATGCAAAGAAAAAAACACAGGGGGTGTTAATGCTAGCCCAAGCCTTGTGTGTGTGTGTATGTGTGTAACTTAAATTAGACTTGTGAATCCTTTACAAAGCCATATGGATCCCAGAGACTGGCAGAAGGATCTTCTGACTTATGATAAGTTTAAAAATAGGAATTAGTATTTAAGTCTGAACTTTAAAAATAAAATGTAGTGCGTGTGGGGAGACGTGATAGATTGCCCTCCTTGATGACATTCTCCACTGTTAGTCATGCATAGCACCATGGTGAATCATTAGGCTTTAGATAACACCACAAGTGTGAGGCTTCGAAAAGTAAGATGCACGAGGCCAAAGCTGTGAAGAGGTCCAGCCAGCGAGATGTTTAATTTTAGACCTGTATACTGGACATTTTATTTCCTTCACCTCACCATGGTGCAGTAGTTTTCTACTCACTGAGTTTGGTTGAGATAGAGGACTCATGGACTGTACTTTAATAATCCACCGAGATGGCTTACCTTTTTCTTAATACAATTCTGTATCAACTTGCTTCACTCCCTCTGTCCAAAGAAATCTCACTATGGCTTGTTGTTCAACAATGGTGCAATCCCGCAGCGGAGTGTCCATTTTCATTTGACCTTCGCTTCAACTAAACTAACAGTAGAGCGCTGTGCTGCATGTGTTCAGACTCCCCATTAGCCATTGTGGCCGTATTGTATTGCATCAGCTTCTGTCTCTTGTGGTTACCGTGTAATTTTCAAATTGCCCTTACTTTTTGATTTTCCCTCTTATTTTAATTTGTATAGCCGACAATAAGAAAAGGATTTTCTAGTCCATATTTTTGACTTGGTGCTCAGATATACAGTATTATTCCCAGATTCTCTCTAATGCTTTCCCTAGATTTTTAGGTCTTATTGTGGGTGAACCCCAGCCTGGCACTTCACTTGGTTCATTGTATATTATAGGTTTGTGAGGTCATTAATGCCACATGTATAGAGTACAATGAAATTCATACTTGCACGCTCTGAACAGGAATCCTTACCTTACATTCTAGCAGAAGGACTGGGGAAGGCAGCTTATTTGTGTTGGTTCCTTCCCCAAACCACCGGATGAAAGCCAACCCAGGCTGGGATCTCTACAGAGCATGCTGGGTATTGTAGTCCCAGGGGACAGCCCTGCTGGGGGAGCCTCTGGAATTGGGAATCCCAACTCCATGGGGTTTCAGCCTCACCTGGAAGTGCTGCAGAGCCACAGCTTCATACCACCAGAAGCACTCCCAGGGTAGGATAAAAGGAGCAACCTCACTTCTATCTGGGAGCCAGAGTCGGGAGGAGGAGGAAACTTGCTAGAGGAGCAGTGGAGGCTGAGAGAGAGAGAGAGAGAGTGAGAAATGCTTGTTGTGAAGAGTTTCCCACAATAAAACCTTTTGTGTTTGCTGAACTTGTGTCAAAGCCTGTTTGAATCTTTCCATCTGATGATTCCAATGCTCCAAGCATGTCAGATGATTTTTCCATGGACAGGAGAACAACTTGGCAGTAGAAGAGTGGCACCAAGTGCAACTATTTTGCTTTGTTTCTGTCTTCCTTACTTGAAGCGACTTTCTTACCTCAAAACTCCTGTCTCAATATGCAGTTGCGTCTTTCTCTTTAAGTGGAGTATTTGCCATACAGGTTTGACAATTGTCAATGAAATTAAAAATACACTATATGACCTTCAAATTTCCATCACCAGCTAGATGTAGCCTCTTGCATTCAGCAGTCTCCTAGTTCCTAAAGCTTCTGTTAAGCAACACTAACCCCTGCATGGCATACCATTGAAAACAATGTGTAAAATCTACTGTGTATCTACTAGTTTAATGTCCCACAATATAATTTAAAAAAATGTTAATCCATCTTTCTGTTATCAGATATGCTTAACCCAAATCAGGAACAGAATTGTCTTCCAACAATGGGAACAAGACAGGAATAAGCCTTAGACAAAGCAGCAGTTCAGTACAGGACACACTTATGCTCTCCCCCATGGGTCAAAGTACACATGTCCTTGAGATGTGGAATGAAAGTTGAAGTAAATGACAAAAACCAAACCAGACATTAGGAGAATAAACAAGCTCCACATGGACAGTCAACAGTCTGGCAATCGAAGCCATTCTCGTGAAGTTGTGACGCAGAAGCAATATCCACTATGCCACTATGCAACATTAACAATTCATTCACTTTAAAGACCCATATATTCTGAAAGGGCCCTGTAATAGATGGGCACTCTGTAAAGGGCTGCCCCCGCCATGTGCCCAATGTTGTCAGACTAGGTTATGATACCCTGAAACCCTAAAATGAACCAAGTGGGTTTGACAGTGTATGGGTGCCTGGAAAGAAGGACAGGCATCCTGACCCAGATAAAGGAAGAATTCAAATCCAGCCAGCAGGTCATAATGGAAGGAGCAGGTGAACAAGCCCACCTGGAGCAACTCATTCTCATACACAACAGGTGGCATTGTTCATCAAGTCTGGATCACTGGAGTTTGGGAGATGCACCCCTGTTGGGATCTTGGAGGACTGCATGAGAGTGCTGCTCTGGTCCATTTACGACCCAGAAGTGCTTCACAGGATTTAGACAGGAAGCCAGAAGTAGTTCCTGGGTCAACTGTTAAAGAGAACCAGCTATCTCACTCAGATCGAGTCAGAGTCAGGAGGCTGTGGGCAACACTATTGGAGGACAGAAGATGGAAGAAAACTACAGCATTTTGTACTTTGATTATTGTTCTTTTGCATGGGTAATTGTTAAAAGGTGTCTTGGATAAATAAATATTTTTTATTTTAATCCAGAATTGTGTTGGGCATTACTGTGTCTGAGGTTTGGGGCTGAGGTGCGCCCTCTGGTGTTTTCTTGCTGACATAAGGAGCAAGGCGATAACAAGCCATAGACTGGATGCCAGTCTATCTCAGGAAACACATACTTCCACTCCCACATTGGGCCGATTTAAAGTCTACAACTGAGTTACTCTCACTGGGGCAAATATTGAACCCAGTGAGAAAATGCAAATTTCATGGTGATTGAACCCAGACCAGGATTAGCACTCAGGACGTTGAAAATGTGAGTCAACTACACTCACCACTGTGTTAATATGACACCTAGAAAATGTAAGCCATAACGAATAATCATTACTTTTAAATATGCATTAAAAAATTGCTTGCTGTTTCACGTGTACAAAGCTGGTTTAATTTTAGAGTCAGAATTCTCAAATTATGGCCACGCATGGTGTCATGTCCACACTAATCAATAACAATGTCAGGTTCCAGGGTTCTTTTACAGCATCAGCCTGACAACCGCCATGCAGCAGCTGAGCAGAAGTTGAATAAAGGCAAAACCAGATTCCAAACTGTTTGGCTGATGGTATGGATTAAAAAAAACAAATCTAAACCCTGGGGATTATTTGTGTAGGAAGGAACTATAATTAATTAAGATAAAAATGACTGCTTATTCCATGAATAAATGTATTGCATTATAGCCAGCGGTTCATCCCTAGTTTGAGTAGTGTGTGTTTATCATTTACTTTTATGTTGTCTTTTGAATATGATTTTGTTAATTGTGTTACAGAATATTTGGTTGGCTGTTCTGATAAATATTATTTTGTTTATTAATTACTTTATATAATTTTCTTTTTATACACTGAATGTTGTGAAACAACAACATACAATGACAAAACAGAAGTGCAGGTACCAGACCAGAGGGGTATTTTTCGTACGTCGCTTAAACCATCCGAGATCAGGTGCCTCATCTTGAATGAGTTAATGCCGGTGAAACTCATCCAGATAAGTCGGTTTTTCAAACGCAGCCACGTAGTAGATTAGTCGAGCTGGATCTAATCATACGAGATGAATGCGTGCGCCCGCGCTGAGTGAAAAGCCCATATATATTGAGTCTAGAAAACATGATCAGCAAGTCTTTGATAGGCTGTAACAAAATGACGAAAGAACAGGCGCATTTTTTTTTCACACACGCGCCGCAAGACCTTTTATTCGAAGGACACGAAGAATTTCAAGATTTAATATACACAAGGGGTAACACTGCAAAAGCAGCCCAGACCAGAAAAGACGGCTGGCAAAAAGTGGCCGAAAAAATTAAACGCTAAGTAGTGTACATTGTACTTAGTGAATGCAGCGTTTCATTTCCTATGTGTCAGATTAATTATTATTTAATATGTCATAATTCCAGATCAAACGTGAGCACAAGGAGAACATGGGAACAGGTTAAAGTGAAGTACAAGAATATACTTCAAACTGGTAAATATTGGTATATAACTATTTAAAGAAGTGTTGACATGAAGAATCATATATAATATAAAAAACATTAATTTTAAAGCTAATAAGGAGGCAGACAAGCAAAAAACAGGTGGAGGTCCACGCGGTCCAGACCTAACCCCTGCAGAAGAGTTGGCTCTCCAGCAAAATGCCCATCGCCCTGTTTCTGAGGGCATTCCAGGGGGACGCTCCTCCTCAGAACCAGTGGCAGGAAGCAGTGGTCACTTCATTTCAGGTAAAGGATGGTCATTGCATATTTGTCCTCCATGTGTGCTATAGGTATGTTCCATATAGCCCTCTTTTTTGTTGGGTCAGTTGCAAGGAATGTCATATCCCTTGAACCTGTGTCTGACCAACGAGATATTAACGAAGGTCAAATATTTGATGAAGACACTGTGTCTGATTATTCATCAGGAGGAGAGGTACACTTTCCAAATAATGTTTGATCAAACTCCACTCTGATCAGTTCCATGTGCCCCAATCACATTTGGAAATCCTGGTAATGAGAATGTTAGGCTGATTGAGATTCTTCGTGGAACTGTGGGTGTTTTAGCCTGTGTATTATCTACCTGCAATGGCATGAAACGCCTCTTTTATTGTCTGCACACGCAGGTGTCCAGGAAACACAATGAAAACCTGAAGGAAATATTTCAGAGCCAAACAGACTTTACGAATTGCCTGGCAAACTGCACTTTTCGATAGATGTTCCGCATCACCTACAGTATATAAAAAAGTGGCGCTTGCAAGAAACCTCAAAGCAATGCCTACTGTCTGTGTGGTTGTGAGAGCCCGACTTCGCCGAGTTTGACTTCGAATTTACGGAGCTAATAAATCTTTGAGGTACAATATTCCCCCTCGGCTAAAGCGGTATCTTTCGTACAGAATTTCCTCCGGGGGCAATAAAGGATCTTGCCGATCGTGCAAAACCCTCTTTATATGAAATTCTCTTCCTATAATTTGCACACCAATATCAATTGGTCGCTCATTCATGAACGGCGAAGCCCTGACTGGATGACTTCCACACCGTCACTGATCACGTGTGTAAACTAATCCTTGTTTACGCAGAACAAACCTGCTCCGATCAGGTCTGAGGATTAGGATGTGCTGCTATGACAACACTTCCAGCAAGAGTTTCAAAAAACCGACAGATCCAGGATCAGGCCAAATCATCAACAATTACATCCGGCTAAGCGAGTAATCCATGTACGAAAAATACCCCCCAGGACTTCACTAATTCTGAGCCTTAAAAATAGGCCTCACCCCAGACAGCCTGCCCCCGAACTCAAAAGGAACTCTTTTAGGCATGTGCAGGACCAAAATTAGGGGTCAAGGTTTAACAGTTCAAAACCACTTTCAATATTCAAAAGACACAAAAAAGGTTTACAAGGGAAAGGATAACCATAAAATTCTGACTTGAGAAGACAAAGGTGCTTGATGATTTTTCATAAATAGAGAGTTTATTTATAATGAACAAAAGGAGAACAAAAATACCAAGGAAAGGTAAAACTGGTAAGAATAAGGCAAAAAAGTATGTCTAAAAGGCAACCTAACGTTACCAAATCCAAATATGAAATCTAAAAAACATGAAAAATAATAACTCCAAAACAAAGAAACAAAAACAACAAAGCTATAACTATATATATACAATACAATACAATTTATTTTTTTATAGCCCAATATCACACAAGAAGTGTGATGTTTCATTTATGTTATAGATTGAGCTAAGGGGGGCAAGGCCTACTGGTGAACAGGGGAACCACCCCAAGTTGAAGGGCCTGTAATTCCTGAAAGGGCTGCTTGGGCATTGAGTTCCTTCTTTATTTCCTGCTGAGTTTCAGGTTAATTCTCTTACTTGGCTGGAAGGCCATAATGGAAGGACAGCATGGGTAGAGGTTCATACCGGCTTGGACGATGCATATTGCTCCACTGTTTATTAGTAATTTGAAAAAAAAATATATAAATAATACAATAGCTATGAAATGTTATTAACCCCTATCTGTCCTGTTTCTCCTCTTGGTAACTCGCTGTGGCACTTAGTTCCACTGCTCTAATTGCAAGCTGTTCTTCTTGCCCATGGAAAGACACCCAAGATACTGGGAATCTCAGAATCAACAGGTGAACAGATTCTGTCATTGTATTAGACGGCCCAGCTCAGACTCTACTGTAAAATGCCCAGGAGGCGGTGGGAAGCTGGTTGGTCTCTAGCACTCTGACTGTATCTGACTCTATCATTGACTTTGTTTGTTATAGCTGACTGTGCACCTGCAAAGGTTTATTTTCTCCTGCAATGCTCCTCTATTGTCAGTTGGCCATAATTCAAAAATTAATTTAATGGAGCTTGTGGACACTAGGGGTCATTGTTGCCCCATAAATCCAACAGACAGACATGCAGGACACAAGGTAAAAGCACTAAGAAGTATTTTAATTGACTTTCTTCCTTTTTACAGTGCCCTTCAAGCACCACAGCCACTATAAACATGTAAATAAAGCACAAATCACAATAACCACAAATCTTCTCTCTCTTTTCTCCTCCTCCGCACCTCCCAGCAAGCATTGTCCACCTCCTCCCGACTCAGGCTCACCTGTTAGGTTCTCAGCAACCCTTTATATATTGCCCGACCTGGAAGTGCTTCTGCTCTTCCATCCACGTGACCTACCAGCACTTCTGGGTCAGATGGAGAACTCAAGTTTTTAATCAGCCGAGAAGTACTTCTGGGCTTCTGTCCCCATGACTTGTTAGTACTTCCAGGCTAGGTGTGAACCGTGTTTCCTAATGTCCTGCAGCATCCCCTGGCGGCACCCATGGTACCCAGCAGGACTGTGATAAAGAACTCCATGTTCTGTGATGCCCTGAGGAAATCTGGAGTACTGTTACGGTCCAGGGAAGCTGCCAACTAGTGTCTTGGGGGAGGCAGTGTCTCACAGTAGCTGCCTTCCCCCGGCCTTCCAGTCTCTGGGCGTCCCGGGCTGGGTTGAGCTGCCGGCCATCTATTACAGAGATATAATGTTGGTTTCTATTTATGTTAATCGGTTTCAAAAGACTTTACTTTCCTGCCTGTTTAAACAAATCTGTGTGTTTCTGTACTCACTATGTAATCAGTTAGTCAGTCATTTTCCAACCCACAATATCCTAACACAGGGTCACGGGGGTCTGCTGGAGCCAATTCCAGCCAGCACAGGGCACAAGGCAGGAACAAACCCTGGGCAGGGTGCCAGCCCACCACAACTATGTAATCAGTAATTTGTAAAGTTTGTAATAGCATTTACCTGTGAACTTGTCATCGTTTTCAGCACCTACACTCAGTGAAAGACGCTATACAAAAATGAAATGAATTGAATTGAACTTTAGGGCAGCAGCATTAAAAGCAGTGGTCAGTTGTAATTCTGCCAAATAGGCCAGCTTCATATGCAAGATATTGTGTTTTTTTGGAATAAAAATGAACTGACTCGACACATGCCAGATTTTTTTGATTAGCTACATACTGTACAATGTTCTCATCCTGCGTAAATTGCACTCCATCCATTGTTGCTTTCTAACTTGTCTCTGGCTCCTGATGCCCCTAAATTGGATTAAGTTGTCTTGAGCTATTTAAACTATGTTGGCACGGCTCCACACTATCCCCTCACTCTTGTCGGTTTTCTGTTATTTCTGAAACTCTGTGCTTTGAGACACCATAGTGTAGACACTAAAGTCAGGAAGAGATCCAGTTACTGTAGGAGAGAATGATTCATCAATCGATATTTAAATACCATCATTAGTAATACACTGGAGTAAAAAATAAACTGTAATTATGAGCAAAAAGAAAACAGGACTGCGTCACTCTCTGTCCATTACGGTACAGCCAGGTTGTTGCCCTTACTCAAGTTTATTTCTTTTTTAGCATTTTTTTTTTGTTATTTAAATATAATGTTTCATGTCATGTTATTAATGCTGTTTTTGGTTTTGTTTTGTTTTTTTTTTGTTTTTCAAATTTTAAGATTTTCTTTCTAACAGCAAAGGAAAAAATAAGGAAAACAATTTTAAATTGTGACATTAAGGATCCAGGATTACCTAATTACACAGCTGGACTTATGAAGTGTTCAACAGCTTTGCCATAACAGTAGTGTTTGTGGTTTGTTTTTGATTTGCTTTGCTTTTATACATGTTTGGAATCTTTTTCTTTTGTCCCCTGAATGTGCTTTAAGGTACTGTCTTTTGGTTCTGATGTAAATTTAGTTGCATACTCCTAATTTCTACTCCATTTTGCCTTGCCTTTATGCGTTTGTGATCCTGTGGAGACTTCTTTTACAAATCTTTAAATATAAATTAACTTGATTGATTGGTATTGTTAGTTTCTTCTGCTCTGTTTTTGTGAATTTAGTAATTGAAGACCCTTACCCCCATTTAGGACCTGTGTAGGCCGAAGCGTGCCAATTTGTAGCAGTGCTATATAATTAACGTCGTCATAAATGTATTTTGTACTGAGTCCCATCTTTCGTAGCATTGTCCTGTTTATATGGTCTGTGTGTCTATGTAAATATGCTCCCCTGGAAACAAAGGGGGAAGGACAACACAGGAACCGTGGTCCCTCATGAAAATTTGTCCTGTCAATCCCATCATTTGCATCCGGGTCATTCGCTATTTAAACAGGAGGACAACAAGAAAAAAAAAAGAAATTCCGTTCTACTATACCGCCAATTCATTGCACAGCCAGGAGAAAGCAGCTATCATGTATACCTTTTTCCACTTGCCAGTTTCAGCACCTGACAACTTCACCTTTGCACAGCAAAACCCTGGAGTTCTGGACTACATCGATGTACTGAGGATAAGCACGGTGAGACTGTTTCTTGTTGTTTGGGGAGAGGAGCAAGCCATCATTTTCATCTGTATAATTGCCATAGGACACTTTTTCTAGCTCAACAAAGTTTACAAACGTTATTCATTTCCAGTTTAATCTTCTGGACATTTATGTGCATTTTGTGTTTTCCATGTGTCTCATTTATTTCATATTTAGTGTGGGGCCAAGGGAGTGTTCGTGTTGTATATTTACTTTTTTGCTGCACCTTTTTATTATTACATTCCACTTCTGAGGTTGAGTGTTATGTCGAGTTGGTTGGGGTGTGATATACTGTATATATTATTTGGAGTTTGTTTCATTTTTTTATTAATATATACTCACTTTATTATTTTACATATTGTATGTCTTTTGCCTTATCGTTGATCGTTGATTGGGGAAGTTTATTTGGAAAAAGTACGGCTTGTTGGATCTAACGCCCTCAGCTTGCCAGGCCACAGATCTTTGTGGTGTAGCTGCCGGTTAAGGAGAGTGAGTTGGCCTTTACAAATTGAGTTGGGGTTAGGCTGTCTGGGGATTAATCCAAGGGACGAGACCTGTACTTTAGGTAGGCCTGGTCTTTCACTATGACTTTTGAGGCCTGCTCCCCTTTTTATACTTTGAGGTGGAAAGGTTTGACAAACACTGTCCTTCCAGCTCTAAGGCAGAGAATTCTTCATGGAGCCCAAGAAGCAGAAACTTGTGGTGCAAGATGACTAAGGTGGTGACACCATAATATAGAAAGAAACATTTATGGAATAAAATTAAAGCTTCTGTGTGATAGAAACTTGATTAGTGAGGCAGATCTCTAAACATTAATAGTAAGAAAAATAATTTGTTACATTACCGTGGAGTGAGCAACGTTTCAACTTGGTTCCTAAAAACACTGGGGAGTAGTGACATGCTGATTAACAAATGCAAGTAAAACTTTAGCTAAACTCTGTACACATGACAATAATGACTGAGTGGATCTATTAAAGCATTCAAAACAAGAGAATCGCCATCCTGATGTGTGAGTAGCATCCAAGTCATGACTGCGCATTAATATTGTAAGACATCAACCTCTCCTGTATTGTTGGTCCATCTGCTCCAATATTAAAACCTATGACATCACACTGACTGACCTACCTATTAAAAAGTGAAAACAAATGGCTTAAACTGTTTACACAAGAACCCCACACCTTATTCTGGTTGGCTTGAGTCAACCTTCATCAATATGCTGTGCTGACATCACCATATCTCAGTTGTAAAAGACTCTCCTGTGAAGGCTTTTCATTCCTGCTAGACTAGTTGACAACTGTGAACTTGCAGTCATAAGTGAATGTGGGTGTGTGTTTGTAAAAGTGTCTCGTCATGGACATGTGCCTTTTAAATGGTTAGTTCCTGCCTTTCAACCAGTAATGCCAGGATAAGCAATAGCTCCCATGAAAAGACCAGTGTGTTAGATAATAGATTATTGGACTTAGCCAAGATGGCCTGGTTCTCCCTTCTAGCACGGCACATACTTTGTGCCAAAAAGTAATGGAGGATGCTCCATCCACCTGCAGTCCTATAACTGGATTACATGAATGTGGAAAATGGGTGAATCTACAGTATATATACAGTATAAAATATTAAGGGCCATCCACCTGCTATATGATTACTTGCAAATCACTGAGGCTAGAATCTTCGTTTTGGTCTTAACTGAAAGCTTATGATGTAATACTCAGTGGTGATGCAAAAAATGTGGCTGGTGTCAACCTCCACAAAGTTAGCAGGGTTCATGTATTTCTTACAACAAATTGCATAGGCAAAGTGATATAGAAGATGACGTGGCATAAAAAAATGAAGTGCAATGACATCAGCTAAGCATGAAGCAAATTGCAGAAACCGATTATATGATAAGAAGAAGAATGACAGCTCTGTCATCTGCTGAGTGTCAAGCACATATGGCTTGGCAACCAGCTGATACCTATAAATTGCTTGGGCTGGAACCTTGGTCTTTGGGGGACTGGAGGTCTGTGTGTTTTTTAGTGGATTTATTAGTATTCATAAACATGCAATTTGAGGGCTAGGCTATAAAATGCAAAATAGCAAAGAATGGGAAATAATTTTAGCAAAGTACAGAAATCTTAGAGAGCAGGCGCTGAGTGGAAGACATGAAATTAACAGAAACCCATAAGTTAAGAAAGGCACAATATTAGATTAAGCATGATGTGTAATAGTGTAGCATGGTCTTCAGAGCTAACAGATTCAACAGTCTGGATTTGAATCCTGTGCTGTTAATACATTTGCAGTCTACACAAGTCACCATCACCCCTGTTGTCATTTGTTTACCTCCTTCTTCTTCTTCGAGATTCTTTTATGATCCCAGTTTGGCTATGAGTCAGTACAGTATGCGCAAGTGTGTGTCTGTGTGTGAATGACCATGAGTGGGCTATTTCCTGTCTTGTGTGCATTCTGACTCTCATTATCCCAAAATTAGATTAAATGAGTCTAAGACTGTTATGCTATGATGTTTGATAATAATATAACTTACTAGTTAAAGGTCCTGGCCAGGTACGTATGTTTATATAGTGGGTTAAGTTAAGAAATCAAATATTTATGTTTTAGTTAAATGTTAATTCTTTTCTCAATGCAGGCTGAAATGCAAGAGTCCCAGCCGTCATCTACACTACTTCTCCATCAATTTCTCTGCTCTTGTGAGTCAAGACGTTGTTCTTTTTGTGTAGGATGGGATTCCATTTTTGCTGGGATGGAACCTTGAATGCTACATCTTTGCATTTTATTGGTTTAGTGTGGTTTCACAATTAGATCCCACATTAATAAACTGGATGGCTTTTTGAATAATTGAATCCATGTACCATGTACCATGTACAAATATTCTACAATAGGAGCCTGGGGGGATATTGGGGTTTACAGAGATTAGATTAGATAAACTTTATTTAAAACCATGGGGAAATTCAGGTGAATATAGAAGCAGAAACATAAAAAACAAGGATACAGACTCACAGGACAAATAATACAGACAATCAATCAAATGAGAAAGAAAATAAATGAATAAAAATAACCTTAACGAGTACATCGGGGGGAAGCATTGAAATGCCTAATAGCAGTGGCCAGAAAAAAATCCCCAGAGGTGTTTCTTAGCACACTGTGGTGGAATGAGCCTCTGGCTAGAAGTGCTCCAAGGAAGGGATGAAGGGGATTGTTCATCATGGCATTCAATTTTGCCATCATCCTCTTTTCTACAAAAGTTTCCAGTGTGTTCAGGTTTTTCCTTGTGATGGAGCAGGCTTTCCTGATACGTTTGTTCAGACACTTTGCTTCTTTTGAGCTCAGGTTGCTTCCCCAGGAGAATGCGGTGTAGAACAACACACTGGATGCTATGGACTGATGGAACATTTCCAACAACTTGCTACATACATCAAAAGTACATTCTGCTCTGGCCCTTTCTGTTCAGAGCTGCTATGCTGTCAGACCAGTCCAGTTTGCTGTTTATTGCTGTTTATGTGAACCCATTGTCAGAAAAATGACCAACAGACATCGTAAAGATTTGAGGCAGCCACCTGTACAATATGCCCTGGCTGCAAAAGGTTAAAGTTTCAACAGTTCTTCACAATACTGAGTCCAAAACAGAACTGAATATGAAGAGGTAAGATGGCGGCTTTAAAGGCTGGTGGAGGAAGTGAAGTCATTGATGCCGGAACCCGATTTCCCGAGAATGGTCTAAAAGGAACTGACAGAGACAGTCAGCACACCTCACCACCCCCTGGTCTGGTGTAGAATTACAATTACTCAAGCCTTTTAGCTGCCTCCTACACGCACATGTGTGAAACCATTCCTCTATTCATCCATCCATTCATCCATTTTCTAAATCTGCTTATAACATCACAAAATAATTGCAAATAAGCCAAATTTTGTTTCACAAACAATTTCACAACTGCCATTCCTCAACCCTCTATGAATGGTTCACACGTCTACTAATCAGTGGACAATTTGCATATCACTGATCAACTGGCCCTTTGTCAATGGTGCTAGTCTCTGTGATTAAGCAAAGGTACTGTTTATAAGGTTGGGGAAACCTGCAGTCAATTGAGACTGAGGAAGAGACTTGGATAAGTCTCGAAATATTTCTCCCACTTAAAAACTTTGTCCAGATGAACAGAATCAAATTTCTAGGATTTCCTTACCTGGATTATTGAGCATGCATCGAGACATCGAGAGCCACTTTGGCAAGGATGGCCTAAAGCTTGTACGTGAGTATGAGCAAACAGCACGCAAGATGGCAGACTGCAGGAACCATCTGAGATTCAGCCTCAGATGTAGACAGAGCGGGATCACTCCTAAAAGTCTACAGATGAAATCGTCAGTAAAAGGCCTGCGAGCTAACAAAATCCTCCAGAAGGCATAGAGTCAGCTGCTAAATGAACGGGTGAGACAAACTAACTTCACTATTGATGTTTTAAAATCCAAAGAGGAGCAGATCCTCCAAAGACTTTCTTCACTTCTAGATGAGAAAACACTTCAGCAGGTGCTTGAGTTCACCGAGAAGGCTCGTCTAGCACAGCATGAAAAGTCTAAAACCAGGCAAAAGAGGAAGTTTGATCTACTTGCTGTGCACCACAAACACCAGCACACTATTGGGAGTGTCCTCCACAACCAGCAGAGAGAAGGATGCCAGACAGAAACTAAAGATGTGGACAAATGGGTGAAGAACTTGTCTGACAAACAACTCACCCAAGCAGAGAAAACCATCCTTTCTAAAGGGTTAAATTTTGCTGTCACACCGAAACAAATCCCGCTAGTGGAACTGATCACAGCCACAGAATCTGCTATCAGAAACAACAACATTGCTGATTTGGAAGCAGAACAACTGCGGATAAAAGTTTCGGCATGTCTCAGCAATGCAAAACCCCCTGCATCCAATATCAGCATTGAGGAGAGGAAGGCCCTCACGGCACTCAGCAAGGACAACAACATCATCATCCTTCCAGCGGACAAGGGGAGATGCACAGTTGTGCTAAACCAAACAGACTACCATGAGAAAATTTTATCTCTGCTCAGTGACAAAAATACTTATGAGCCCTTAAAGCGAGATCCAGGTAGTGGTTACAAGAAAAAGGTGATAGATTGTCTTAAGCAGTTAGTTCAGGACAATGCTATTGACCGGACCACATACCACAGATTATACCCAGGGGAATCTACACCAAGTCTGTATGGTCTACCAAAAATACACAAACAGGGTGCTCCTTTAAGACCTGCATGATCAATTCAGTCACGTATAACATCTCCAAGTTCCTGGCCGCTGTTCTTAACCCGGTGGTAGGCAGCTCAAAACACCACATTCAGAACACATTGGATTTCATGGAGAAAGTGAGAGAGGTCATTATGGAGGCAGAAGAAACCTTGGTCTCATTTGATGTTACATCTCTATTCACTTGTGTCCCAGTGACTGAAGCAGTGGAGGTAGTACGTAAGAGATTAAAGAATGACCCCACTCTCAGTAAAAGAACCTCTCTCAACGCAGACCAAGTGTGCCTGCTTTTGGAACTGTGTCTTCAATCAACATATTTCATATACAAAAGCCAGTACTACAAGCAGAAGCACGGGTGTGCCATGGGTTCCCCTGTTTCACCTATAGTAGCCAATCTATATATGGAAGAAGTGGAAAAGAGGGCTCTATCATCCTATCCTGGAACACCACCGAGCCATTGGTTCAGATATGTGGATGACACCTGGGTGAAAATCAGATCTCAGGAGGTACCACAGTTCACAGACCACATCAACGGGGTGGACAAACACATCAAGTTCACCAGAGAGGATATGAAAAATAACAAGCTAGCCTTCTTAGACTGTGAAATTTCCATCGTCAACGGGGGACATTTGAAAGTGGATATGTACCGTAAACCCACACATACGGACCAGTATCTAAGGTTTGACTCTCACCATCCACTAGAGCACAAACTAGGTGTCATTAGGACTCTACAACACAGAGCTAACACCATTCCCACAGACTCAGAGGCCAGGGAAGCAGAAGAACACCACGTCAAAAAGGCCCTGAGTAAATGTGGATATCCCAGCTGGTCCTTTGTCAAAGCAGGGAGGACACCTAAAGAACGTTCCAAGCGATTCATGAGAGAGGAAGGACATCCACTGCCTAAGCGAAAACCCTTAGTGATCCCGTATGTGTCCGGAGTATCCGAACAGCTGAGGCGCATTTTCTCGAAACACCAGGTCTCAGTGGCTTTCAAACCCCAAAACACGCTAAAGATTGGTCCATCCCAAGGATCGGGTCCCACGGTACAAACAGAGTAACATAGTTTACGCAGTTAAGTGCCAGGAGGAGTGCCGTGAATTGTACATCGGGGAAACCAAGCAGCCACTGGCTAAGCACATGTCACAACACAGAAGAGCTTCCTTGTCAGGCCAGGACTCCGCAGTCTATTTACATCTACAGGATAGTGGTCACTCCTTTAAAGATGAAGAGGTGCACATCCTGGACAGGGAGGAGCGCTGGTTTGAGAGAGGAATCAAGGAGGCCATTTACGTGAAAAAGGAACGACCATCTCTGAACAGAGGAGGGGGCCTAAGGGTACATCTGTCGCCATCTTACAATGCTGTGATTGCAGCCATTCCTCAACCCTCTATGAATGGTTCACACGTCTACTAATCCGTGGACAATTTGCATATCACTGATCAACTGGCCCTTTGTCAATGGTGCTAGTCTCTGTGATTAAGCAAAGGTACTGTTTATAAGGTTGGGGAAACCTGCAGTCAATTGAGACTGAGGAAGAGACTTGGATAAGTCTCGAAATATTTCTCCCACTTAAAAACTTTGTCCAGATGAACAGAATCAAATTTCTAGGATTTCCTTACCTGGATTATTGAGCATGCATCGAGACTTCATTAACAATTGTGTTTTGGAAATGAAAAAGTGTTTTGGGGGTTGAAAGAAAAAGTTAATTGCTAATTACGGGTTTGGCAACACCACTTGCCCCTTTTGGACCTGTATATTTGTCAGAAAAGAGTATAGATGAAAATAAACAGGCAAGATGTCTTTTCAAAATTGGGCTAAACACAAGCCAAAATACGGCAAAATAATGTACTCTTACAAAAAAAGCTGTTACCCAGTGAGATGACAAAATTATTATCCAAATTAGCAGAGAACAACATGCTGAACCTGTGGTCTTAGATGAGATTCCTCTTTGGCCAGTACAAAACTTTGTACATGCTGATATGTGTGCCCTCCCATCAACCCCAGCACACTCCTGCTGCCTGACGAGAATTGCAGCTCTCACATCAGCACTGGATTATTGGTTACCTCCCTCCATTAAAACCCAACTTCCCAATACTACATATAGCAAATATATTAAGTGGGAACAACACGTGCAACACACAGCAAAGTTTTGTGAAAATCGGATCAGCTGTTTTTGCATGATTGACAGACAATCAAACAGACACAAAGATGAACAGCTTATCATTTTATTCATATAAATATAAAGAGTACCTTTTCTCAGCTCAAAGCAATTAAGAAGACCAGAATTCATTACAATATTTATACACATGCCCTCACAAACTCATGAATATGTATTTTTGCAATAGAGGCAAAGGAAAGTTAATTGAGGAAGTAATCAAACCAGCAACTTTGTGGTTTAAATTCCAGTGTCTTAACTCCTCCAATTTGCCTACTGTGGCATCACCACCGAGGCACGACTGAGGCATGAGGTGCTCTGTTAATAGTGCAACTGTTCAAATTAAAGGACCTCGGGATGAGGTGGCCAGTACTTGGTTCTTAATTAGAAGCCATTCTCTTGTTGTTCAGACATGACCTAAGTAGGTGGGTCTCATCCAACACACAAAAAATCTTAAATGTATGCATTGTACTGTTCTTTTTAAAAGAAAATTTAAAAATGTGTTGAATACTAAATTAACCTCAGCCCCAGTATCCCTCTGTTTTCTCATTTTTCTGTAAAATATATTTTATTGATACTGCTTTTTCATGAAAAATGCCCAAAGGTGCAGACAATGAAAAAGTAATGAGGTAACTGGTTAATCGTTAGGAAATGTGTCATCTGTTCTATTTTTTCATTGGCTACTCAGTACACAGAGAAAAAATACAATTAAGATGAATTACATTCTATACAATCTAATGTGTTGTAACAATGCCTTTTTTTTTGCATTTTATACAAGTAAAACCCAAGGCAGACAGCCATCTAATTAAACAAGAAATGAAATTAAGAACAGAAAATTAAGTCAGATTAAGAAGAAATGTCTGCACTCTAGTCAGAGTTACTTACTCCACTCTAGAAATTCTGATGTTGGTGTTTGCCAGCCCAGTAAAAAAAAATCTGGAACATGTGGCCACCAGATGGCGCACTTCACTGTGTTTCCAGTCAGTGCATCATTGGTGGCCAGTCAGGTTAGTCAGGGTGTCACAGTGCAGGAAGGTAATGAACTTCAGGACCATCGTAGAACAGGTATATTCTCACAATGATGTTCTCCTGTGCTTGTGGTTATTTAAGTTTGGTCTGCAGACATGAATCAATTGGCACCCACAAGCTGACTGTCATTATGGACTCATTCTGTTTTAAATATACCTACTGTTTGCTCACATAAAACATTTTCTTTCCAGCTTCTGTTATATCATGAGTATCAAATATCTAGGATCACCCTATCTGTTATGCATGTTAAGGTATAGCAATTTCTTTTTGTTTCATTTCTGTGTATGATATTTGTGATGACACATTGCTTACTTCACACAAGGTATTTTTACCATTACATTTCTTTGATTTCAAATAATCATTGGAAACTAAAAATATCCTTTTGCTTTCACTAATCTGTTTTGGACTAATCTGCACTTTACACCACCTCAGTGGCCTTTCATCTGTCAGACTGCTCATCCATAGTGATTCATGTAATATGTTTTACACTTTGATAGTTATCAATCACTTATAACTATACAACTCTTGCTGACGTCACTCTGAGGCAGAGACTGCCATTTCCAACAACTTGAGAGATGCAAGACTGAAATTTTGAAAGTTTTGGGCAGAAAACAAATACAGTATGAATAATTGTCTAAATCTGGCCTGTCGACAGACAGAATCTCTCCAGCTTTGATCCAGACTTTGACCCGTTCATATCTCTTCAAAATAAGTGCGCATTCATTTATTAATTAACAAATGTGTATTTGGTGAGGTTCCTCTCAGTGGCCTCTTTCAGACATATTTCCCAAGAGAACACTTCCTCGGTGGCTACACACTGGATGGTAATGTTTAGTTGCAAGGTTGTGACAGCAATGTGGCTGAGGAACTTCAGCTGTCTTTCAAGGTTGGCCAGCAACTGCCAATCCCTTGCTGTGGCCAAGGTAAATAGAAATGTGGCTGCTTGCCTGCTCTAATAAAAGCAATCATCTGCTTGGAGAGGCAGGAACACTTGGCTGTACTAGTTCCCACACATACAGTGGTGTGAAAAACTATTTGCCCCCTTCCTGATTTCTTATTCTTTTGCATGTTTGTCACACAAAATGTTTCTGATCATCAAACACATTTAACCATTAGTCAAATATAACACAAGTAAACACAAAATGCAGTTTGTAAATGGTGGTTTTTATTATTTAGGGAGAAAAAAAATCCAAACCTACATGGCCCTGTGTGAAAAAGTAATTGCCCCCTGAACCTAATAACTGGTTGGGCCACCCTTAGCAGCAATAACTGCAATCAAGCGTTTGCGATAACTTGCAATGAGTCTTTTACAGCGCTCTGGAGGAATTTTGGCCCACTCATCTTTGCAAAATTGTTGTAATTCAGCTTTATTTGAGGGTTTTCTAGCATGAACCGCCTTTTTAAGGTCATGCCATAGCATCTCAATTGGATTCAGGTCAGGACTTTGACTAGGCCACTCCAAAGTCTTCATTTTGTTTTTCTTCAGCCATTCAGAGGTGGATTTGCTGGTGTGTTTTGGGTCATTGTCCTGTTGCAGCACCCATGATCGCTTCAGCTTGAGTTGACGAACAGATGGCCGGACATTCTCCTTCAGGATTTTTTGGTAGACAGTAGAATTCATGGTTCCATCTATCACAGCAAGCCTTCCAGGTCCTGAAGCAGCAAAACAACCCCAGACCATCACACTACCACCACCATATTTTACTGTTGGTATGATGATCTTTTTCTGAAATGCTGTGTTCCTTTTACGCCAGATGTAACGGGACATTTGCCTTCCAAAAAGTTCAACTTTTGACTCATCAGTCCACAAGGTATTTTCCCAAAAGTCTTGGCAATCATTGAGATGTTTCTTAGCAAAATTGAGACGAGCCCTAATGTTCTTTTTGCTTAACAGTGGTTTGCGTCTTGGAAATCTGCCATGCAGGCCGTTTTTGCCCAGTCTCTTTCTTATGGTGGAGTCGTGAACACTGACCTTAATTGAGGCAAGTGAGGCCTGCAGTTCTTTATACGTTGTCCTGGGGTCTTTTGTGACCTCTCGGATGAGTCGTCTCTGCGCTCTTGGGGTAATTTTGGTCGGCCGGCCACTCCTGGGAAGGTTCACCACTGTTCCATGTTTTTGCCATTTGTGGATAATGGCTCTCACGGTGGTTCGCTGGAGTCCCAAAGCTTTAGAAATGGCTTTATAACCTTTACCAGACTGATAGATCTCAATTACTTCTGTTCTCATTTGTTCCTGAATTTCTTTGGATCTTGGCATGATGTCTAGCTTTTGAGGTGCTTTTGGTCTACTTCTCTGTGTCAGGCAGCTCCTATTTAAGTGATTTCTTGATTGAAACAGGTGTGGCAGTAATCAGGCCTGGGGGTGGCTACGGAAATTGAACTCAGGTGTGATACACCACAGTTAGGTTATTTTTTAACAAGGGGGCAATTACTTTTTCACACAGGGCCATGTAGGTTTGGATTTTTTTTCTCCCTAAATAATAAACACCATCATTTAAAAACTGCATTTTGTGTTTACTTGTGTTATATTTGACTAATGGTTAAATGTGTTTGATGATCAGAAACATTTTGTGTGACAAACATGCAAAAGAATAAGAAATCAGGAAGGGGGCAAATAGTTTTTCACACCACTGTAGTTTCAGTGACAGCTTCCAAAACTTGGTCATGTCATCATCTGTAATGGACCTCACCAAATACTTTGGAGCAGCTGCTCAGGCCTTATTCAAAGGTGCCTTGGTGGAGCAGAGTGGCAGACTGGAGATTGTGCTATGTTCCTGATATGTTCAGGTTTGATGGAATGGGCAGTACATCAAACACTACCTGGATAAGGAATTGTGTGTTTTGTCTCATATTTCCATATTTCTGGCCATGTCACCTACCTTTTAGCTGTATTCTCCCATCAAGTACGGGCTCCTTATCATGACTGCACTACATGATCTTTACTCCTCAACTGCTTCCTGCTAGTTGCCACTCCCCCAAAAAACTCATCTACAGCTATACTTTATTGTTTAATATTAACAAGTACTTCTTTAATCCTGTCAGTGTACCAAAGTTCTATCAGACTTTTTTGCTACTTGCCCTCCTGATACTTCAAAGAAACCAGTAAAGCACTTCTGAATGAAGGTGGACTGGTGATTCTAAATTGGCCCTATTGTGTGTGTGCCTGCGCGTGTGTGTGTGCTCCCTGAGATGAACTGGCACACTGTCCAGGGTTTGTTCCTGCCTTGCGCCCAATGCTAGATAGGACAGGCTCCAGCACCACCCCACGACCCTGTTTAGGCATAAGTGGATTAGAAAATGACCGACTGACCGACAGTCTCATAATAAATTCTGATATTTACAAGTCAGTCTTATTACACCACAATTGAAGAACTTGTTCTTGTCATTCAGTTGTCAAAGACATTCTTGACATTGGTCTACTTTCCTATTTTAGTTTAGCCCCCATCTCACTCTCTTCAAAACTGAAGGAAAACGATTTGTCCAAATTCCTGTACATAATTTTTACATTTCCCACCCACCTGTAGCCTGCTAACTACTCCTCCCTAGACACCCAAATAAACTGTTATGATACACAAAATAAGATTATTGCCTATTTTTCCTTTATTTTCTTTTATAAAGTACAAAGAGCAGTAATACATTAACATAACCTGGAGTATTTCAACAGCTGTCTTCCTTACACAATACAAATACATTAACCTTCTAGTTCAAGAGGTAAAAACAGCAAAAAGAAATTGACTCAATGAATAATTATGATAACAGCCAATCAGGTACATTTAGTATGAACTATTGGTAGCATAAAAAGTATTGCCAACCGATGAATTATATTACTTAAAGCATGGACTGTTTTGTCTATTGTAATCCAGCATAGTGACACCCCTTTTTAAAGACTGCATTTTATTTTTATATGTGAGGAGAGGGGGAAAGGCACTTCAGCCCCCGCAGCCAGCCCTTTGTGCACACCCCTCAGTAGTGAGTATCTTTGATTTTGGCTAAGTGGTAGTCAATCCAAAAGATGTCGAGGACTGCTCTCCTATCGGCATGCTGACATTTAGACGGCAGCACTTCTTCTTCGGGCTGCTCAGAAGTTATATTACTCGTACGTTCAGACAGACTGAGTGCCTGAACTGGAAGCTGTTTTTAACGATACAATCAGAATATAAAAGACGGTTTCTGTAAGGGGACTATGCAAAAGTCTAGGTCAACAATGAGAAAAAGGTCAAAACAATAGAAAGTCTAAACAAAGAACTAAACCAAAGGGCAGTGAGAAAGAGAGTAGTCAAGAATATATGCAGTTAAGTTCAGCAACAAACTAACCAAAATAATTCCCTTACTAATAAAACAAACAAATAAAAAACAGAAAGACATGTGGAGATGGTTGATTTGATATTTTCCCAAAGGTGGAATATTCTTCATACTGCATCAACATCTTAAATACCTGTTGTATGACGACATCACAAAATCTTGTGTAAAGTGGAAATCTCACTTGATTTGAGCATCTTGTAAAAATGTTTTGTCTCAAAAATAAACAAATACAATAAATGGGCTATAACTCCAAAATAATGTATGGGACTTAAAGAAAGGGCCTGTCACACACATGCATAATGGAAACAGTATACAGGCTTGAATAATTGTAACTGTCCACCGGAACAGGGGTTAGCGATGTTACCTGACACTTTTCATCTTCTCTTTCCTCCTCTGCAGACCTACAGAAGGAAATCCCGACTTTCCTGGACGCACCCTTTCCAGTCATGACTCTATATCAGCACCATTTTGTTCTTTGTTACCCATTTCATTCCTGTGCTCTTTCTGAAAAGACAAATATTCTCAGTTATCCTTGCTTGTTTTCAAGTGTACAGGGTGGCTACCCCAAACCTTTATGTTTGAGTTTGTGATTCTTTCACAGGCCCAAAAACTAAGATTCATAACAGTAATATACAGTATGAATACCTGAAAGTACTGTGATCGATTCTTGCTTGCCCTGTTTGAGAAAGCTCAGCTCCTGAAAACGCTCAGCTGAACATGCAGAATAGTTTATGGTAAAAAAAAATTACTTGACAGAGCAGTGAAGTCAACATCACTGCAGTAAATCAGAGCAGAATCCTCTTGAAACAGCATTTTATATTTTTATTGTAAAGGGTCACGACTGAAGCTGAAAACTGAAACTTCAGATATCTTTAATACAGCCGGGGCACTCTCTCTGCCACAGCACTGGGGGCCCTGCCCCCTTTGGCTCAAAACACAGAATATGGAAAATAAGTTATGAAAAAAAAACTGAAGTACTTAACCAATACATAAAAATGAATTCACAGATCGCTCATTAAAAATAAAATACAATAAGGGAAAAGACAAAAGCATTTTAGAAGTGTAAAATACAAAAGAATATATAAGAAATAATAAAAGAAATTAATTAAAAGACAGTAGGGATTTTCCATATTTTAACAGAATATCAGAAGAATTTCAATGCAGACAATCCTACAAAGACCATGAGATTACCAAAGACTATATAGCCCAGTAAGATCAACCAGAAATCGTGCACCACCATTACTGGTCAGGAGCCCAAGCAGAAAAAGAACAGGTCAATCTGGCAATGAGGAAGGATGGAACTCTGCTTGCTTCTTGCTCAGTGTTATCTGAGAATGGAACTTTGAAATGGTCAACCTGTAATTTGGAAGAGCAATCTAACAGAAGTCCTGTGTATTGTCATGATGGATGATTGATTTATTCAATTTCCAGATAAAGAGATTAGGACTCTTTAAACCCTAGTTGATATTTGTAACTGCTTATTTTTTTTTAATTTTATTGAAATCACACAACATTCTATACAAATATATCAATTTTACAAGAATAGGATTGAAAACAAATCAACCCCCACCCCTGAGAAACAGAGCATTGGCAGCAGAATAAAACTTAAACCTAGTAAAAATAAGTGAATAGATAAATTAATAAGTGAATATAGATAAATGGAGAAGAAAAAGAAATGGGGAGAGAATCTGCTTCCTCGGTGCTTTAAAGGCTTATTCTAAAATGTTATTGAGTAGATCCTGCCAGGTTTTGAAAAATTTCTGAACAAATCCTCTAAGTGAGAATTTGATTTTTTCCAATGTCAAATAATATATAGCATCAGTTATCCACTGACTTAAAAGGGAAGAGTTAGGATTCTTCCAGTTTAGCAAGATAAGTCTATGTGCCAACAGTGTAGTAAAGGCAATCACAGTTTGTTTGTCCTTCTCCACTTTAAGCCCATCTGGAAGTACACCATGCTCAACTATTAATGGATTAGGAGGGATTGTGACACCAAGGCTGTCTGATAGGCATTTAAAGATTTTGGTCCAGAATGATGTTAATTTGGTGCATCCCCAAAACGTGACCTAGTGAGGCTGGAACTTGATTGCAGCGTTCACAGGTTGGATCTTGCCCTGGAAACATTTTGGACAGTTTTAAGCGAGACAGATGTGCTCGATATATAATTTTGAGTTGAATAATTCTATGCTTTGAGCATATGGAGCTCGAGTGAATTCTCTGCATTGCTACCTTCCATTCATTTTCTGAGATGTTGAGTGAGAGATCCTTTTCCCACTGTCCTCTTGGATCTTTGAAAGGGAGGGACTGTAAAATGGTTTTACATATTGCAGAAATGCTGTCTAAGTCCTTGAAACTGAGCAATATTTTTTCCAGCATAGAGGGAGGTGGGAGGTAAGGAAAATTGGGCAGGTTCTATTTAGCAAAGTTTCTAATTTGAAGATAGTGAAAGAAATGTGTTGCTGGAAAGTTAAATTTAGAATGTAATTGTTCATAGGATGCAAAGACATTGTCTATGTACAGATTTCGAAGTGATTTAATCCCAAATGTTTTCCAGACATTAAAAACTGCATATGTTTGCAAGGGTTGAAAAAGGTGGTTCTCGTGCAGAGGTGCCACCGATAAAAGATTCTCTATCTTAAAATGCTTCCTACATTGGTTCCATATTCTGAGTGAGTGAAGCACAATTGGGTTGTTAGTATATTGGCAATAACTTGCATTTATTGGGGCACAAAGCAGGGAATATAAAGAAGTACTGCAGGATTTTATTTCTGTTGCAGACCAAGCCTGTATATGTTCATCTATTTGTGTCCATGTCCAGGTTTTTATAGTTTCATACAGACAGTGAAATTTTGTTGATAAAGAGCTTTATGTTTACTTGTGATGTTTACCCCTAGGTATTTAAACTGATGTGCAATGATAAAAGGGAAGGTGTCCAGTCTAATATTGTGTTCTTGAGAATTCACTGGAAAGAGTACACTTTTAGTCAAATTAATTCTGAGAACAGAAATCTTTTGAAATTCTGTTAGTGCTGTTAGGACTGCAGGCACAGTATTTTGTTAGTCTGATATATACAGTACCATATCATCTGCATACAGAGAAAATTTCTGTTCAAGTCCTTCTCTGATAATCCCCTTTATCTCATAAGCATTTCGACAGTGAACTGCCAGTGACTCAATGGCAATTGCAAAAAGTAGTGGTGACAAGGGGCATCCTTGTCTGGTACCACATTCTAGTTTAAACTAGTCTGAATTAATGTTGTTAATACAAACTGGAGCTTCTGGATTGGTATACAGTAGTTTGATCCATGCACAAATGTTCGGGCCAAACCCAAATTTCTCCAATGTAGTGAAAAGGTAGTTCCATTCAATCATATCAAATGCTTTTTCTGCATCCAAGGATAATAAAATCTCTGGGATGTTTGACTTTGCGGGTGAATAAATTACATTAAACAGGAGTTGAAGATTGGATGCTAAGTCTCTGCCTTTAATAAATCCAGTTTGATCTTGTAATATTACCGAAGGCAGCACATTCTCCATCTGTTCTCGCTATGACTTTGGAGAGTATCTTAACATCATTATTCATTATTTTGTTTAGGAAACACTGTGATTAATGCTTGACGAAAAGTTTGAGTAAGAATTTTATTGTCTCTAGTTTCTGTGAATGTTGCTAATAAGAGGGGAGCTGGCTGAGTAGAGGACTTGTTATAAAATTCGGCTGGGTGGCCATCGGGGCCTGTTGCTTTCCCACTCCAAAGTGACTTTATCTCACAGCTGTGGTCAGTTACAAACTGTGTAATTGTCTTTGACGTGTTAGATATCATCGCCCCTGTGACAGGAGATCTATCTAGGTCTGGATTTAAAACACAATTAAAATCCCCAACCATTATAATTTTATGAGTGTTCACATTGGGAATGGATGCAAATACATTTTGTATGAAGTCCCTATCATCCACATTTGGTGCATAAACATTTATCAAAATCACTTTACAATTAAATAAATTACCCATGACAATCATTTATCTCCCTTCAGGATCAGATACAACATCTGATACTACAAATGAGATTGTTCTATGGATAAGAATTCCCACACCTTTAGTTTTTTTTGTAAAACTGGAATGGAACATTTGGACAGTCCAGTCTTTTTGCAGCTGGAACTGATCCTTGCTTAATAAGTGGGTCTCCTGTAAAAATACTATTTTAGCATTTAGAGCTGTTAGGTGAGAGAATACTTTCTTTCTTTTTAATTTATGATTCAGGCCTTTAACATTCCAGCTCACAAAGTCAACTGTCCTGTCTTGGAGACATTGATTCTGAATTTTTGATGTCATTTTGTAGTCTTAACCGAAAGTAAGACAGCTTTGACCTTAATTTCCAATTTTCCCAGGTGTTATTGCCATGCAGTCTATTGCTACATTGGTAATTATAATTATAAGGATTAAAAGGATAGATTAGAGATAGCTTGCTCATCATTCTCTTTCTCTCCCCCCTAATCCCCCCCCCCCACCCTGTTTTGCCTCCCCACGTGAGGCTGGACCCCACTTCACAAAGTCCCAGTCCTCTGACATACCTAGAGACAGAGCACGTCCAAAACAAAACAAGCCCCCCAGCAGTGGCGTATGAAGATTAAAATTGAGATATCTATTGCCGATACAGTGTAAATACTATAAGCATTAAAAAAAAAAATCTTCAACAGTCTTGAAATGTTAAGATAGTAAACCCAGGGAATGGTGTTGAAAAATGGCCCTGGATAAGCATAATAAACCTTATTACAATAATAACAACAACAATAAACCAAGGGTATGATGTTAAACAGTCTCCTTTAGAATAGTAAAAAGAGAAAAAAAAAAGTTACTAATTTAATTTCTTCCACACATGCATACATACATAAATGTGTATAATTGTAATTAAAACATAAACAGATTGTGACGAGAAGGGAAAAGGATGTATAATTACGGTACCAGTGTCATTGCAAGTGGATCAGACAGCCGGTGATACCTTCTTTACGATGCAATGACTCACGATCGTATTTCAGGAAAGTGTCGGGATCAGCTTTCTTAACTCTTTATCTGCTTCCTCCATAATGGTAAAGATGTAATGTTTGCCTTGAATATCCACTTTCAGTTTGGCAGGATACAAGAGGCTATATCTGATATCGGCTTTTCGTAAGCGCTGTTTAATATTATAAAAAGAGGCATGTTTAGCAGCTGTTGAGGGTGAGAAATCAGGGGAAATATGAATGAGGTTGTTTTCAAATATAATCTCTTGTTTCTGTCTGAGAAGTGACTTTACATTTAATTTAGAGTGTAACTTCTCGAAGCGCACAACAAAAGTCCTTGGTTTAGATGTGTTTGATCCCCATATGCGATAAGCTCCTGCTATCTCGGTGTCTGATTTAAAGTTCTCTCCAAATATTTTGAAGAATAGTTCAGCTACGAATTTCACTGAGTTTGGACTTTCATGATCCTCAGGTAGACCTTCGATTCTAATATTATTCCTTCTGCATCCATCTTCCAGAGCAGG
Organism: Erpetoichthys calabaricus; assembly: GCF_900747795.2. Lineage (NCBI taxonomy): Eukaryota > Metazoa > Chordata > Cladistia > Polypteriformes > Polypteridae > Erpetoichthys > Erpetoichthys calabaricus. The sequence continues at coordinate 113,227,290 of NC_041406.2, read as the reverse complement.
AAGTCTGTCTCAGAGTTTTTTGCATTCGGAATTCGCAGCTGTTGCTTTTCCATCAACGGTGGATGCTAAATTTTTGGCTGTTTCAATTTGTGTCGTGAACGTCTGCTTAACGTCTTCCAGCTGATCGGCAAGTGCTCTCAATTTAGACACATTTTCCTGATTATGCTCCTCAAAGCGATTATATACGCATTTCTCCAAGTCTTTATTATTTTGCCGCAGCTCTTGCAGCTCCCACCGCAGCTTCTCACTTGTCTTGAGCAGACCATTTATTTCTTTCTTTATATCTTTCTTTATCTCTTGCTTGAGCTCAGCGATCATTACCTTCAGTTCGGACAGATCATTTCTGCTTTCATGCACCATAGATGAAGCAGCGAGCTCTATTTCAGCCAATGTTCCCGGCTCGCGAGGAGTAGATGAAAGCGTGGACTGCAAGGCCTTTTCCAATTTCAAGTGATCTTCTGGAATCGGCGAGCTATCGTGACCTGCATCACTTGCACATTTGCTCCCATTTTCGTTGTCTACTGGAGACGATGCAGCGGACCGTGTTCCCGAGAAGTCTGGGCTTTTGCCTGTCTGTTCCAGGTCAGTCTCTGAAAGGCCGTACCTTGAGCTTGAACTTGGACTTGCCTATCTAGGCTTGAATGTAGCTTTAGGTTTTTTTCTGTTTCTTTCTGAGCCCTTTTCTTACCGGTCATGTTTATATATGCTTGCATATACAGTGGAACCTCGGTTCACGACCATAATTCATTCCAAAACTCTGGTCGTAAACCGATTTGGTCATGAACCGAAGCAATTTCCCCCATAGGACTGTATGGAAATACAATTAATCCGTTCCAGACCGTACGAACTGTATGTAAATATATATTTTTTTTAATTTTTAAGCACAAATATAGTTAATAATACCGTAGAATGCACAGCGTAATAGTAAACTAAATGTAAAAACATTGGATAACACTGAGAAAACCTTGAACAACAGAGAAAACTAACACTGCAAGAGTTCGCGCTATAGTGCTAGGAACCGCTCACTAAAAACACTTTTTTAATGAGTTTTAAGCACAGGGGAAAAAAGGAACATTTGAAAAATCCGTAATTTAATAAACCACCAAGAAAAGTAACATTGCAACAATGCAGGCTACGAACCGATCACTGTAAACAGAACTGAAAACAAAAACAAGCCTTCTCTACCTTATGTGTCCCTCCCTCGCTCGCTTCTGTGTGTGTGTGCGTGTCTCTCTTTTGTGAGCCTGGAGCGCCTGTGTGTCTCTCTAGCACGCTCCTGTGTGTGTGCACGCCTCTCTCTCCCGCACGCTCCTGTGTGTGTGCGCGTCTGTCTTTCTCTCTCAGCTGCCTGTGTGTGTGCGTGGCTCTCTCTCTGGCGCTGCCTGTGTGTGTGTGTGTGTGCGTGTCTCTCTTTTGCGAGCCTGGAGTGCCTGTGTGTCTCTCTAGCCCACTCCTGTGTTTGTGTGCACGCCTCTCTCGAGCGTTTTGTCTCTCTCTCGCGTTGCCTGTGTGTGTGCGCGGCTCTCTCTCGCGCTGCCTGTGTGTGTGCGTCTGTCTCTCTCTCGCGCTGCCTGTGTGTGTGTGTGTGTGTCGCACTCGCTCACTCTCTCTCTTGCTTGTTGCACAGGAAATGCACAGAGAGAGACTGAAGATGTATAAACCGAAAGGGAACCTGGCTTGTTCGTATACCGAGTGTGTGGTCGTGAACCGAGGCAAAAGTTTGGCGAACGTTTTGGTTGTAAACCGATTTGTACGTGTACCGAGACTTTCGTGAACCGAGGTTCCACTGTACTGTGCTATAATAGAACCCTCGGGTTGGGTAAATACAGGATACCTTGGGATAATAAGAAATAATAGAAAAAATAACACCGCTGCTAACAGAGCTCCACTTCAGATGTCCATCTCCCGCAATGGACGAGACCAAAATCCCCTAAAATTATTTTTTAATCATGAAAATCATTTCTGTATACTGGTATGTAAAACATGTTAACAGAATTTGTGTTCTATTTGGCTGAGTGCCCCCACACAGTCATACTGTGCTTGTTACTTATTTTCAGAATTTACTATTACTACAGCAAAAATTTTAATGTGATGAAACACTGTAAAAATAAACTTTTTAAAATAGATTGTTGTTGGTCACTGATCAATAATGTTTGTGGATTTTAACTATAAATTTGTCCTGCGAGGCATTATAAAGGGTTATGCAAGTTTATTAGAAGGTAAGAATTCTAACAATGAAAGGCTCCCATTGTGCTCAGAGATACACAATGGAGAGATGGCTGCTTAAGAAAGAAAACAAAGAAAAAGAGAACTAATCTGAAAAAGCGGTTATTGTGTGGATGAGCCCCTGAGATTGGAGTTAGACTCAGGTTTAGGGTGTGAGTGGCTATCTGAGCTACAGAATCACAGGTTGGCATACACTCCCTTCTTGTCTTTGAATTACATTGTTTTCCTTGCTACATTTTACAAGTCTCTTGTTTTTCTGGTATAACAGAAGCAACTAATCAATATAATACTTGTCTTTTATACAACACTTTTCATATAGAGTCTCATGATAAGGAACTACACATAGTGAATATAATAAATAGAAAAAGTGGCTCAGTTTCCCCAACCATTTTATTAGCAGTAGTTGTCTGGCTCGCTGGTATTGATGATATATTGTTAATGGTGTCTACTCACCATGGCAGGGCACTAAATGGAGCTAGAAGGCCTCTGTCTGGCAATGAAAGGGTAGCAGCACACACAGATTCCCCAGAAAATGTGACTCAGGTAATGTGTGGGCGCCTCTGCCTCCCCCTCTCCTTATGCAGCACTAATTTACTGAAGCGTGATGCTCCTTAGGCTCTCCTCACTCTACAAGTATGTGTGCTGCCTTCAGGATCAGACAAACGTGATGGATGGACACTAGTATGAACGACCACACAAAATACCCCACGCAGTAAATACTTCTCAAGCAGTTGTGTTCTTCAAAGCAACTTGTGCTGGTGATCATTGTAAGAGGTGCCCTATGCATTAATGATTACTTGCATGATGTCTCTGTCTGTAATACATGTAGTGCATTCAATAAGATGAAGAATTCCAAATAACCGTTCATTTACAGTGCAACACAGCTTCATGTGGTGACAATGGAAATCGAGTTAGTAGCTTGTTAGACAACAGGTGAATGTAAACCTACAGCTTCTGGTTTCAGGTCTAGCTCAATAATCACTAGGCCAATTATTGTCTTTAAGTCATTACTTGGATTCATTAAGTCATCCCCATAGATTTGTGGACGTTTTATCTGCATACTATATACCACCTTTCATTTTAATGAGCTTTACTGGGACAGGACAAATTGTACAAGCATTCACCTATTATAAAAACTCCAATTTCTTATGCTGTAATGTGAATATTTTATGCAGTACTGTATACAGCATTCAAAAGCTCATTGCATGTTTCATACAAGGTCATAAGTGGGCTGTTCACCTCCTAGATACAGTAGGTCCCAGCCTAAGGATTGTTCAAAATCAGTGACCCATCTCATCATCCACTAGAGATATTTGTATTTGTAATTAATTTACACCACTTTGCACTTTGTTATTAAAGAGTCTTCTTATATTAATCAGTGTCATGAAAACCAATTTAAACCTACTGTGATTTAATTTGTATAACAATAAAATATGAAAGTTTCCAAGGAGGGGGGGTGAATGCTTTTTAGATATATTATATATATAAGGCACATATCGGGTACAGAGTTGCTCAAATAAAACAGAATAGTCCTTCTAATCAGACTTTATTCTGGAACTTGTAAAAACAATATCTGAGTCTTTCAAGAAGCAATGAGCAAACTGTATTTAATGAGACAGAGAGGTTAGGAGCACGCGCTGATACAGCGCATTGCTGCACCCACATAGAAAAAAGGCAGTGTGCTCCATGGTCACAATCTCAGGTGGACGTTAGCATATCATAATACCTTGTACCAATAGCGTGAGTTTTCCGCATTTGGCTGATATGACCAACATTTTAAAATGCCAGAAATTATATTGTGAAATCAAGTCCCGACTTATCCACTGAACACACAGTACACAGGATAACCGGGTGGGTGTTCCTACACTTCTTTTGAACCTGGGTTTTTCTAACGTTCAACCACTATATATTTATATATATATATATATATATATATATATATATATATATAGTGAGATATGGCCGGCCATTCATCCCGGCCAATACCCCCAGGCCGCCAGATGGAGCCCTCCTTGCAGCATGGAGGTGCCCTGAATGCCAGCAGGGAATCATGGACAGTGGAGTTATAATGCACAGCCCTGCTGGATACCATGGGGGCCGCCACGAGTCGTTGCAGGCAGGCCCAGGGATTTATATTTTCCGTATAGCCCGGAAGTATTTCCAAGTCATGGGAACAGAAGAAATTATATACTTCCGGGCTGGATAATCACATAGACTGAGGGCTCAGATGCACTTCCGGGTCATGGACTATAAAGGACTGTGGGAAATCCCAGACAGACGAGCTGAGTTGGGAGGCAGGGTGGCTAAGTGTCTGGGAGTGGATGATTGTGTATTGTATTGATTAATTTAGTATTGTGGAGTGTAGGTGCTTTGTGCACATTGTTATTATAAATAAAATAATATTTGGACTTTTATCTGGTGTCTGGCGTCTGGTCCGAGGTTTCAAGGGAGCGATAGCGCCCCCTATCTGTCACAAGATATATATATATATATATATATATATATATATATATATATATATATATATATATATATTGTGAGGGATTGAGGGATGGCCGGCTATATATTCTGGCCAACACCTCCAAGCCGCCAGATGGAGCCCTCTCGGCAGCATGGAAGTTCCCCGAATTCTGGCAGGGCCTCATGGACCTTGTAGTTTTTACAACCAATCCTGTTGGATACCATGGGGACCACCAGGAGACGCTTTAGGGAGGCTCAAGGAATACTACGTGCCCTATAACCCAGAAGTGCGTCCTGGTCACATGGACAAAACGAACGACATACTTCCGGGGTGAAGAAAAGGATTTTTTTATCTGACCCGGAAGTGTTCCATGTCACAGGGACAGAGAGGGTGAAACACTTCCGGGTCACAGACTATAAAAGGACCATGGGAAATCCCAGATGGCGAGCTGAGCTGGGCGGAAGGGTGGCAACGCGTCTGGGAGTGTGGAGGATTGGTTAATTATTAGTTATTGTGTGGTATTTATGAGTATATTGGAGTGGAGGGTGCTTGGTGCACATTATTATTATAAAATAAATAATAATTAGACTTTTATCTGGTTTCTGGTGTCTGGAACAAGGGTTCAAGGGAGCGATAGCGCCCTCTATCTGTTACAACGGCGTAGCCTGCAGGATTCTTGGGCCGTCCTTTTGGCAGAGTACCTGTTACAAAATTTTCTGTTAACAGAGAACCCCAAAAAGACAGCGCCAGGACACACAGAAAAGCTCACCACACTCAGTGGGCTGCGCTGCAAAATAGAAAGCCTCTGTAAACATCGGTACGTGATGGGGAAGAAGTCTGGGAAGAAGAATGGGGATCACCCAAAGAAACAGACCCTAGATGATGCCGCGAGTATGTGGACCTACCTGATGGGAAGCGAGGAAGACCGGGCAATGATTGAAGCCGAGAGGACCCGAGCGTTACGCCAGCGGGATAGCTGTCGAACATCGGACATGCAGGACTACCTACATGAACTTAAAATACGTAGTCAAGGTTCAGTGGCAGGTGCCGAAAAAATGCCCAATGCGCCGGGACCTTACTGTAATTATTTTGCAGAAGCCTGTCTTCTGGAATCGGATGGTGCGTCCGAAACATACTTCTTACCTAGGCAAGATGGCCGCGATGACGAAGAGTCTAGCCAATCTAGGAATCCAAAACTGGGGATCCTATTCGACGTGAATAGTCATGTGGACTATCCCGAAGCAGGCTGGGAAATCCTAAAGGACTACCATCGATCACATGACCATGAGGGTCTCCTTCCATTCACCACAACTGGGCACGTGATCTTCCCTGACAGATTATGGGAAGGAGAAGGTCAACAACAGTCCATAGGTGAGGTCGTCATTTCCTGACGGAATCAAGCTCCCTGAAGGGGAAGGGGGAGGCAAGCGAAGCAGCGCTAGCCATAATTAAAAGTAAAGAAGGGAGGGATGTGACTGAACGGTCTGCCGTTAAATTAGAAAAGGCAGATCGCAGTCGTCCAGTGGCGGCCTCCCGAACCTCTATCACTAAAAACTCCGAATCCCAAGAGCCTGCGCACAACCCAGCTGAGCACGTGCCAGGAGCTGATGCGCTCATTGGCTCCCGGCCGGAAGGTAAGGCAAGTGATGGTTGTAGCCTGCCTCCGACCGAATTAAATGACATTGTGGGACTGTGGGATCTCGAGAAGTTGCTCGAACCCGTACACAGTTTCTTCCAGGTGTTGGTGGACGTGAAGAAACGGGTGGAGGAGCTGGGAGCAACGGCCGAAGCACCGCTGAAAAGGATAGAGGATTACCTACGGCGATTTGGTCGGGAATCTCCCGTCATGATTGATGCGGTGGTACAGGTGAGTGTGACCGGTACCATACAGCATACAGGGACGCAGTGTGATTCGGGCCCGCGTTTAATAAGTAGCGGGTGCCAAATCACTGCGTGCCCTACAAGAGAGTGCGGAACGTTGACCGAGTGGTATGGGGAAGGACCGATCGAGTCGGAGCAGCTGGATGGTGCTGCCTCTCGGAGCAATTCGATCCTGAAGACCCCGACCCGTATTATAAATAAATTAAGAGGGGTGCAAACAGTAAAGGGGCTCTCTTTAATGAATAGAGAGACTCAGACTGTGGGAAAGCCCCAGAGTAAGCAGCCAAAAATAAAATGCGGGTCACCTGACAAATCAGAAAAGAGAGCTGAGAGCACAAAGGCGGCCATAGAACCTCCCTCGGCAGAGAAAAGGGCAGAGACAGAGTTCCCGGGGTGTTTCCAGTCTCGTGGAGGAAGACAACCGGGAGGACGGCGGATCTGCTATAATTGTCATTGACCGGGCCACGTATGGCGAAGTTGTCCTCGGAGGACAGGGGATCAGAGGAATAACTGATACAACGTCCCCCCTAAGTTCTCTGGGGAGGCTAGACAATGTAGCCAAGGCCTGACTGACGGATCCTCCTTAGGAAGACGTCCCACTTGGGGCTGGACGCTCTGCCCCACTGGGCTTCGCTGAGGGGAGGGAACTGTGAGGGATGGCCGGCCATATATTCCGGCCAACACCTCCAAGCCGCCAGATGGAGCCCTCCCGGCAGCATGGAAGTTCCCCGAATTCCAGCAGGGCCTCATGGACCTTGTAGTTTTTACAACCAGCCCTGTTGGATACCATGGGGACCACCAGGAGATGCTGTAGGGAGGCTCAGGGAATACTACATGCCCTGTAACCCGGAAGTGCGTCCTGATCACATGGACAAAAGGAACGACGTACTTCCGGGGTGAAGAAAAGGATTTTTTATCTGACCCGGAAGTGTTCCATGTCACGGGGACAGAGAGGGCGAAACACTTCTGGGTCACAGACTATAATAGGACCATGGGAAATCCCAGACGGCGAGCTGAGCTGGGTGGAAGGGTGGCAACATGTCTGGGAGTGTGGAGGATTGTTTAATTATTAGTTATTGTGTGGTATTTATGAGTATATTGGAGTGGAGGGTGCTTGGTGCACATTATTATTATAAAATAAATAATAATTGGACTTTTATCTGGTGTTTGGTGTTTGGAACAGGGGTTCAAGGGAGTGATAGCGCCCTCTATCTGTTACAATATATATATAGTGAAGCCCAGGGTGCATACAGCTGCCCCAACCCAACACAGACAGGCAGGACACAGGTTCACCACACAACACAAACCTTTATTCTTCAGCTGCCAATTCCAAGCAATATACAAATAATAGCAATGATGACAGCACAGTCCTTCCACCTTCAGTCCTCCACACAGGAGGACTCCAGGTGCACAATAACCTGCTTCTGGCAGCACTTCTGGGTGTGGTGGAAGTGCTGCCAGCATTCAGGCAACCCCCGGTGGAAGCCAAATGGGCTGCCTTCTGTCAGTCCAAGGGAGAAACTGTCCTGAAAATCCTTTGTCCCAGGTAAGGTCCCCAGCTATCCACCACAACATATATATATATAGTGACCAGGAGGAGGCACAAGTCCCAATATAAATAAAATAATTTATCAATAATTTATCAGCCTTTGGCTGAGCATCTAACAGACAAATGAACTTGACAATAGAAAAAGTAACAGTCATAACAAGGTTTCCGTAGGTGGACCTGTGGAAGGATCATTATCAAGCTATAAGAGACAAGAGCAGAGACCCTGTGCGTCCGCAAAATCTTGCTAGAACCTAACCCCATTTTTCTCATAGCATCAATGACTCGGTATCCATATTTTCTGTATGCTTGGAATTTTTCAGTAACGTAACCCTTATGGATAATGAGAAACAACTGTATTCGTATATTGAAACCTAATAAAGTAATGAACTGAATTTTTTATAGTGCCCTTCACGAACTCAAAATGTGTTGCAGTGTACAGTAGATAAGAACAAGTAAAACAACTCACCATATTAAAGTTATATTAGAAAATATTTCAGTTTTCTGGTACCTTTCAAGACAATATCTAGGAAGATGATTCAAAACTATACAAGATAATCCAGATCCAAAGATAAACGAAGCTAAATAAATATTATAAATAGTCAGTCAGTCAGTCAATCATCGTCCAACCCGCTATATCCTAACACACGGTCTGGGGGGTCGGCTGGAGCCAATCCCAGCCAGCACAGGGTGCAAGGCAGGAACAAACTCCAGGCAGGACGCCAGCCCACCGCAGATATTACAAATAAACCTTTATTTTATAATGGTGTTTTCAATGAGAACTACCAAAGGCTATTTGACAAAGTCCAAAGATGTGCCCATGTTTTCTGCCAGTCTTCTTTTTTTCCCCTGTTCAACTCACCCCCCGCCACCCATACTTAAATGACTTTTTTGCCTCTTACTGTCATTTTTCCACTCCCCTTTTCTTTCCTACAGTCTCTATCTCTCTTGCTCTATCTCTTCCACATTTTCCCATTTTTATATTCTCTTCATCATCATTCCCCTGTCCACTTATAAAACTTATATTCACCATCAGAGGGTAATTTGTTCTGACCCTCTTACCCAGATGTCCTGCAGTGAGACCATAACGTCCTTAAAATGGGCTTATTGGACACGTTTTCAAGCGCTCTGTCCAAAGTGGACCTTTTCACATTCTTCTTCACTCAAGACAGCAGACTGCATTCGACACAGCATGAGTCAGAACGCCTGCCTACTCGGCTTGACTTGCATCCTACTGGTCTGACATTTCGGCAGCTGCAGGAGGAGGGCAAGGGGGGTCCGTGTATGGAGAGAGCCAGTAAAAGGTCACTCAAACAGGCTCTTTGATGAAGTCACACTCAATTATTTTGCGTTTGACTCTGTGCGTCATCCAGTGTCCTGACGGCTTTCTGCTCATTGTCTCAGTGTTTTGGCTCTGCTATTCTCTGCCTGGCACACTGCACAGAGGGGAATGTTAAAACTGGCATTTACCAACCAAGACATGGAAATGCAGTAATAAAAGTAATCCATTAATCCAACACTTCTCACACAAATCCTGACTCACCATAAGTCAGAGGAAAAATACTAATAGATGCATTACAATAACAGATGATTAACAAAGCTCCATAAACCTGGGTTCAAGTATCAGCCCAGTTGCTCTGGATACTTAGGTTGCATCCAACATCTCAAAGATGTGCTGGGCTGATGACTTTTTTATTGAGAGTGGTTTTGTGAGAGGGAGTAGTAGCATCCGATTCTGGGTTAGGTCTTGCTATGAACCTAATACTTCTGGGATTGGCTTGAACTACCTGTTAGAATGTATGAATGAATGAATGAATGAATGAATGAATGAATTCAGACACAGCAAGCTAACTGTCTAAACTTTGAGGCCAGGTGGCTGCCTCCATAACAGATCAAGATGCTCAGATTTGTTCTCAGTTGCTCTGGCCCCTTATAAAGCATCAGTTGAGATAGCATTTGACAGTCCACTTTATCATTCTGCATATGTCTGGTCATCCCTACTGCAGTTGGAAGAGCCAGGTGTCCATGAATATCCACTCTTCTAAGTATCCGGTGATAACTTTAAGAATCAAAGAGGTACTTTGAATGTGTCTGCTCACCACTGTTACATTTGAAAAGGCTGCTAGAATTGTTCATTTTGGTATCTTCCAAGTGCCCAGTATGGCAGCCTCTGAATTTTAATTAAAGGCTGTCATAACCAAAAAGGCAATGCTAATGCTTAAATGTCTATTTAGGAAGCCTCTGTGTATCCAGTCTTGTCACATCACTTGCACAGTTGAAGAGAAGACTTTAAAGTGTCATTCAATTTTCCTTCAAGTGCCCAGCCTGATCGCACACACACAAAGGTGCAATCACACAAGCACGCCTACACAACCTGCATGTACTCAAACATTCACACATGTGTAATAGCTTAGAGAGAGGCAGACACACATGCACAAATAAAGCATGACAGACACATGCAAACATATATACTCACAGACGCAGGTGTCCATACGCTTACATGCTCATGTGCGCACAAATCCCAACACACACGATAATACTCAATCACACATTATACACATGTAAGAGGCTACACAAGCATGTGCACATACTCAGGCACACACTCTCACAGTCACACATGAATACATATCCATATGCACAATCACATAAGGACATCTACCCAACCCTGTGTGTACTCAAACACTCACACAAGCCCAGGCATGGTGATAGAGATGCACACACATCTGTACAGAGGCTCAAATGAAGGATCAGAGGGATACACTTAGTTATGCATTAAAGTAGTCACATGCACACATATACAATATACATGTATTTAGTTTTATTTATTTACTTATTGATTGATTGGCTGCATTATTTGTCCTAAGAGTCTATATCCTTGTTTTTTATGTTTCTGATGCTGTATGCATGTGAATTTCCCTTTGGGATTAATAAAGTGTATCTAATCAAATCTAATCTAATCTACCCTTACATGGGTGTCCAGTTCCAATCCTGGTGGGCTGCAGGTTTTTATTCTAACCCTTTCCCTAATCAGTGACCAGTTTTTACTGCTAATTATCTCCTTTTCCTTTCATTTTAATAGCCATGTTTTCAAGCATTCAGTACTCTGAATTGATTTATTTTTTCATTAAATGGCAGCCAAACAGAAATGGGACATGAAACGAGCCAACAGATGTCCAGCTAAATCAAAACATCAAACGCCAGCCAATTTCACTCCAACCAGTTACTTAATGAGGAGCCAATTCTTGCTGTCAATTAAACCCGTTATTGAATATCATGACTTGTTTTTGCTCTGATTCTGACAAGGCTGACTATTGATTTTCTGTTTTTTCTAAGACCACCGTCAAGATGTTTTGGTGACCTGAGCAGACCAGCATGACCGAGACCTTAACCTTTCTTTATTTTCAGGTTTAGCTGGTCATGTGGCGGCTTGTTTTGAGTCTCATTATTGTTTGGCTGCTCATTAAGGAAAAAGAAACAACTAAGGGGTCTGAGTCACATCAATTAAAATGAAGGCAAAACAAGTTAATCTGCAGCAAAAACAGCTCACTAATTAAGAAGATGGTTAGAATGAAAACCTGCAGCCACTGCGGCCCACCAGGACTGGAGTTAGACACCCCTGCCCTACCCAAATAAATATACACACATGTTAAAGGCCACCTAAGCATGTCTCACTAATGCTTAAACTCACACGTTGCACATGCATGCACATTCACTTTCACAATCACCATGCCATATTGCTCACATGCATGCTTAGAGTGATACAGCACATGTTCTGTGCAGGGAAAGGCACTGTGGAGAGGTAGTCCTGCTTGTAGTACCACCTCACTCCTACAATGGCAGTGAAAAATCAACAAGAACAAGGACATTCTCAAGCATATTGAATGTATTCTCCAAAATTGTTGTGTTTCTGCATCACAAAAGATCACTAACAGCACATCTCTGAATGTAACATGAAACCAATTTCTTATATGAGCTTTGAAGTAAATGGGTGTTGTAGTGGGTGATGTGGTGCCACCTTGGCCTGTCGTGAAGAGAACACCACCATCAAAATTTAGTGCTGTCCTCAGAGAAAAATACATATTAATTATACATTCTTTCTTCCTTTCTATGGAACTTCACATTCGTGTCACTCTGGTGATGGGGTCCATTTGCAGGATCAGTCACAACTTGAGCTGTGTTGCTTCACGAAATTTAATGTGAAACAGACAGTAATTAGCACCCCAAAAGAACCAGGTACACTATTGGTGAAAAGCAATGTGGTAAGGTGATTCTGCTTACAGTATTGCCTCAATAATAGCAAAACATAACAACCACAAAAATCCAATCACAACAGGAAAAAGTATTCTATGCTTAATTTGTATAAAGTAATCATTCACTGTGTAATCTATGACAGGATCTCCAGGGAAAACACCACTGGATTCAGCTGCAGCGGCTGGAAGGCTCTCACTCTGTCTCTTTGTTGTGTTTTTTTTTTTTTGTTACCTGAGATGTTTCAGGTGCTCCAGCCATAATCTTCTCCAAGTGGAGGCTTGAAAGTTCTAGGATTGAGGAGCACGTGTAGTGTGCCAACGTGTCCGGGGTCCAGTAATTATGGGCTTGTAATGTGCCTGGGTGTGCTAACACTTGTAATCATTTTTAGATAATATTACTTTATTACAATTAATCAATCAAGAGTGTCACTCTTTTTCCTAGAAATCCCTGGAAACAGAGAACTTAAATGCATTGTGAAAAGTGGCATAGCATAATAGTGAAAAACAAAAAAGCAAGAATGTTTCATAAAAGAAAAAGCAAGCAATGTAGCACAACAACAATAATAATAAGTAAAAACAAAATATATATTGCATGTGAAAAAATGAATAAGCAGGTTTTTTATATTATGAGTGAAAAGCTTATTGAATATTATACTGTACTAGCTGTGTAAGCCTGTGCTATAAAAAGCCCAGGGTCCTAGAAACTATTGAAATCGTCAGAAAAAAACTGAAATGTAGAGATGTCAGGTAATTGAAAGGAACTACTCTCTGCGTCTCTCTCCTAGGAGGATTCATTTTGCCAACGCGCTCACATCGCTTGTGCATTAGCAGCGGGAGGAAAAGTAAAAGGGATAACGTTTTGCTGACGTGCTCACCATGCTTTTGTGTTAGCCGCTAAGTGACTTTGTCTTTCTTCTGAAGTTTCGTTTTGCTGACGTGCTCGCCTCACTTGTGTTATTAGTGGCTAAGCGAGTTTTCTGTTTTCTCGGAGGTGGAGCCCTTACCCCGACTCCACCTCTCCCTTCCAGGCTTGACAGACACACACACTTCCATGCGTAGATGTTTATATATAAGATGTTGATTGCACTTTTCTGCTTCCGACCTACACTCACTCACACATTTGCACTCTTTAGGTTCTCACAAGCACACATACATATGCACTCACACATACAAACATATACAAAGGTAAAATTTTCACACACACTATCTCCATGTTGACATTTTGCTTGCTTTTCTTCTGTTTTTCATTTGATGATGTGTTTCATAAGTAACCCATCTAATCAGCATCACCTTTCTATAAAATATGGCAGCCTTTCTGAGATTCAGAGCTTCATTTTCAATTCGCAGAGTATCTTTAAGGCTTTTTCTTCTGAGGCTTACTTCTTAACTTTTCATTATTTTTTTTTGAACGGTGGTGATTATAGGATAAGAAAAATGTCTAAAAGGAAAAATGGAATAAAGCAATATTATTGTAATGTCCAACTCCTCAATAATCTGTCATGAGATTATGCAAGATAGATAGATAGATAGATAGATAGATAGATAGATAGATAGATAGATAGATAGATAGATAGATAGATAGATAGATAGATAGATAGATAGATAGATAGATAGATAGATATGAAAGGCACTATATCATAGATAGATAGATAGATAGATAGATAGATAGATAGATAGATAGATAGATAGATAGATAGATAGATAGATAGATAGATAGATAGATAGATAGATAGATAGATAGAACTAACAAACCCAGCAGGTATTTTCTTCCCCTCAGTTATAATAATGGGTTGGTGTTTTATAAAGAAAGCATTTTAGATATGGCTAATAGCGCTAGTAGCCACGCACACTGTGCTTGCACTCTCCATTAGTAGTAAGGTGTAGTTGAGACTACACAACAACCCAAAAGATAATCTGCAAACACATCTTTGATATTTGATTGGTATGCGCACAAAAAGTTTACCACTCATATCCCTTACTGTATACGAGTACATCTCTGAGTAGGTGGTAGCATGTGACAGAATTTAAATTTCTGTACATTCTGAACCTGTAAAGTAATTGTTATTTAAAATAGAATAAATCTTAATTATGGTCAGATGATTATGTTTAATAAAGAAAGACACAAAAGGAAAAAGTGTGGATTTGATGGATCCACATCACTTCAAGGTGTACCAGGAAGTAATAAAAATACTGAAAAAATAAGTAAAATTACACCTGCATGTACACACAAGAGGAAATACAATGAATCATTCTTTACTTTTAACTTTAATCAAGAATAAGCAGCAAACAGGTTATTTATTTTGCAATGAATATTTGGAAAATGAAAGTAGGAAGCCCATAAAATTAAAAACATTTCTTGTTACTAGACATGCTGTAAAGTAAGCCAAGTGAGCGAATAGAAGTTTTTTTTTTTTAGAAGACACCTAAAATATTTAAAACAAGAAATATCTGCTTTTGAAAAATATGCAACAGTTCTGGAAAAGTAGTTAATTGCATCTTATTAAGCATCTTACCTAGTTGCGAAGGCCAAAACGCCACACACTATTGGCAAAGACCTTGTTTTGCCATGCACAATTCAAATAACAGAAACATTCACAGGAAACAGTATGCAGACAAACTATATAAAATTCTTCTCTCAAATGATATAGTTGCTAAAAGAAATTAACAATGATAGGTGCAATAAGGAGTTTGTATCCTGCAAAGAGTTTACATGTTCTCCCTGTGTCTGTGTGGATTTCCTCCTGGATGCTCTGGTTTTCTACCACAGTCCAAAGACATGAAGGTTAAGTGAATCTGCATGGAAGAATCAGCCCTAGTGTGTGTGTGTGTGTGTGTGTGAGTGTGTTCACCCTGCAATGGACTGGCATCCTTGCAGGACCAATCTTGCTTTGCAGCCTGTGCTTGCTGGGATAAGTTCCGGACCCTTCTCAGGAGTAAGCCAGCTTTGAAACTGGTATGATATGTTATTAGCAATGACCTGTTTCAGCAAGTTATTGGAAGAATTAAAGAAAGTTCTGAATTTGCAATTCAGTTGGACAAGTTGACAGAAATGACAGACGTGGCTCAGCTGTTGGCAGATGACAGATATTATTATGATGGCAATGTAAAGGAAGACTTATTGTTCTCTTGTCCAACAAACTGACATACACAAGAGGTGAAGATATTTTTTAGAAAGTGGATGATGTTTTTCAAGGAAAGAGGTCTAAAATGGAATGACTATACTGGTGGTCCTACAGCAATGATAAAAAAGGAATGTAGGATCCATAGCCAAACTTAGATCTGCTGGTAACTGACACATTAATTTTATTCAGCCCGCTGGGCTGGCTACTTTGAGCAGTTTTTCAAAGCTGATCCTCCAGCTAGGACGTTGGATATCTCTGGGTCCACGGTTCTTGAGGCTGATTCTCCAATTAGCTGTGAACCACCCAATCTCACTGAGATCGCACAGGTGGTGAACCATCTGAGGGGAGGAAAGACTGCAAGGATCTGTGGTATTCGGGGTGAACTTCTCCAGGCTGGTGGTAAGGCTGTCCTCCTGGCATTGCAAGCATTTGCTTCCATTTAGGAGACTGGCATCAATCCAACTGACTGGAAAATGGGGCTTGTCGTCCCTATCTGGAAAGGGAAGGATGATCACCTGGATTGCAGCAACTACAGGGGGATAACACTGCTCTCGGTTCCAGGTAAGGTCCTTGCTAGGGTGGTCCTCAATAAAATCCGTGATCACTTGCTCACCTACCAGCGACCGGAAAGATTCAAGGATCTTGACTTTGCTGATGATGCTGTGATCTTCTCGGAGTCAATGGAGGCTCTGATTGAGAGACTGATTGAGGACTCTGAGTGTCTGGGCTTGCGAGTGTCCTGGATAAAAACCAAGATCTAGGCCTTTAATGACTTCTTGGGCACAGCCATCAGCAGTGTGTCTGTTTACGGAGAGAGTGTTGACCTTGTCGAGAGGTTTACTTACTTTGGCAGTGACATTCATGTCTCTGGTGACTCTTCCTATGAAGTCAGTAGATGGATTGGGAGAGCATGGGGGGGTCATGAGGTCGCTGGAAAGGGGTGTGTGGCGCTCCTGATATCTATGCAAAAGGACGAAGGTCCAAGTCTTTAGAGTCCTTGTGCTTCCTGTCTTGCTATATGGTTGCGAGACATGGACACTATCCAATGACCTGAGACGAAGACTGGACTCCTTTGGTACTGTTACTCTCTGGAAAATCCTTGGGTACCATTGGTTTGACTTTGTGTCGAATGTGCAGTTGCTCATGGAGTCCTCAATGAGGCACATTACCTGCATTGTGAGGGAGCGTCAGTTAAGGTACTACGGCCATGTGTCACATTTCCCAGTGGGTGATCCAGCTTGTAAGATCCTCATTGTTGGGGAACCGAGTGGCTGGACTAGGTCAAGGGGTTGCCCACGTTACACTTGGCTTCAGCAGATAGAGGGTCATTTCCAGAGGGCAGGACTGGACCGCGTGTCTGCCTGGGGGGGTTGCCAACCGGGATCCTGAGTTGTTTCATCATGTAGTGGATGTGACAATGCACTGTACCAGTGCATGGTCCCCATCTTGACTTGACTTGTCATTCATGGAGAGGCACTAATGACTAAGAACATTTATGCAGGTCTAAATACAGTACTGCAAGATGCTATAAAACTTAGTGACATCATTAAATGTTCTGCATTTAATAGTCGGCTCTTTTCAAATCTATGCAAGATATGGGAGCTGGTAGCAATCGACTGTTATTGCATGCAGAAGCAAGGTGGCTGTCAAAGGGACAAATTCTGAGATGATTAATAGAGTTTAAAATGAACTGATGGTATTTTGGTCTGAGAATAACTCAGACTTTTTCACAATAATTTTTTGGTTCTCCAAATTAACTTATTAGTCATATATATATTAACTGAATGAACTAAAATGTTTCTGCAGAGGGAGAGCACAAATTTAATTTTTTCTTAAGTGCAGGCATTTATGAAAAAAAAAACATGTTGAAGGAGTAAAGTGGAATATGACTCATTTGGAAAATTTTTATTTACTGAAGACTCTATTAGTTATAATAATTTAGATTTATAATATGATCAAGCAGGCTTTAGTTGATAAAGCTTTGAAAAAGTTTGGGTTCAAAAACCATTTATTGTATAAATGGAGCAGGTGAAACACCTATCACTGCTGGCTCAAGATGAATCTGCAGAGCTCTCCAGTGATAAAAATCTTAAACTTGAATTTTCAAAGAAATCCTCGAATGCTTTTTGGATTGGAATTAGAGCTGAATTTCCAGTGCTCTCTGAGTTGGCAATGTCAGCTCTGCTACCATTTGCCGCCACATATTTATTGTATGTCAATTAATTTCTCTAATAAAAAATAATATACTGCTCCAGTCTTAGAGTTGCTATAAGACTTGCACTGACAACCAAGATTTAAGTTATTGCATCAAAATAAAGAAGCCTATCCATTTCTTTAAAGGCTTTTATATTCTATATTTATATTGTTATCATACAGTATGATAAATAATATGTTTATTAGTTATGTTCCCTATTTAATTGCCTACATTTAACTATGTTGTTTTTGTGTAAAACTGCAAAAGTCAGAGGTTAGCTTAATAAAGATCTTGTTTAATATCACAATATGTAGTGTGCAGTCATCTGAGGATTAGAAGGCTCTGATAAAGGAAGAACTTTGAAGTGACAACCCAGTCTTCTCCGTTTACTCTTAGTCCTTTTGAATGAACAAAGCAGAAGCTCAATAGCATAAAGAACGAAACAAAACAGCTTTCAATGGAGGTGAGTAGTATTCACTAATCCAACTCTGCCTTTGGGTCTGTTAATACGGAGCTCTGTCACTCTGGTTGTCTCTCCATCAAGAGATGCCTCCTTCTGGGTGATCATTTTTAGGAAGCCATGGGACTGGAAAAGAGCAGATTCAGTTGCCCTCACTAGGTGGTTTCTCAGAACTGTGGAAGAAGAAAATGACAAGACAGTTAGCAGCAGCGCCCCTTCTCAGTCCAGGCAGGTATCACATACCTGGGAAGAGCTTGGATGGTGATTCTCTGGCATGTGTGTTCCATTTAATACTTTCAGTAATGCTATTTCTAACTTTACTTTAAAAAAGCAATGTAGCAAACTCCAATAATACCAAGGGTCACAAAAAATTTTGACTTATCAAAAAGGGGTTGAGAGTAAAAAAAGTTTAGGAACCACTGGTATAAAGGGCTCAACAGCCATATTTAAGTAAAAGTAAAATTTGCCCAAGGGAAAACCAGTTTGGTAGAAATTTTAAAGTATCTGATATGAATTATACTTCAGCACAAGTAAATGTACGATCTCTTGCCATTTTATATCCATCCATCTATTCATTTTTAAAACGTACTTATCCTGAGCAGTGTCGTAGAGCTTATCCCTGCAAGCATCAGGTACAAGGTGGGCACAATCCCTAGACAGGACACCAGTCCATCACAGGGTAAACACACAGACACACACTGTTGGACCAATTCAGCATTGCCAATCTACTTAAACTGCATGTCCTTGGACTGTGAGAGGAAATTGGAGCAACCAGAAGAAACCCATGCAGACATGGGGAGAACATGCAAACTTCTTGTTATGAGGCAGCAGTGGTATAATTCAAGTTTGACCCTGGTTTAATAGATAGTGACAAAATGCTCTGGAAAACTTAAAATAATTTAGACTACTTGACAAGGCATGGATGGCGATGGAACTGAGAGATTCCACAGACAAGGCAGTGAAGGAAATGGGAGTCTGGGTGACCACAGGGAGAAAGTGGAAGCCCAAGGATGAAATGGAAAAGGTAGTGAGTGGGCTTCAACAGCAGGAAGTGGTTAACAAGGTTCAAACAGAGTGGGCAGGCCTAGGTTGGTGTGGTCCACAATACATATGGTCCAGAGTGAGCAGAGAGGAGAGGAAGACTCTGATCATTGTCGAAATTGCTAGGAAAGAGCAGGATGAGCACCAAAAGAAGGCAATGGCACAGAGATAGAAGGGGCAAAGGACAACTTGGGAAATAAGTCATTTGTTGTGCAGTTACTTGGGCATATGTTTGCAAGCCACCACATGCCCGACTAAGCTGGCAGCATACAACACATACACTGTCCCTAGAACCTCCATCAGTGGCTGGGCACAGAATAGACTCATGAGCTTTGTGGGAACACCAACTCTTTTTTCCTACACACTCTGTCAGGCTGTAAGACAACACTGACAGAGGGTTGGTTTAGGTGGCAGCATGATTAGGTGTTCAGGAAACTGGCAGAGGTGTTTGAGAGGTGAAGGCAACAGCAAGTCATGAGACCCTGGCAGGTAACTGACAAAAACACCAATTCCTCAGATGGGGGTGGGTGGGTGGGTGGGTTTCAGGCAGCATCTAAGCTCCTGACACAAGGAGTACAGTGGAAAATGGAGGAGGGACTGGGCAGGCAATGCCATTTGCCAGCAGAAGTTTGTAGCACACCAATGTGGCCAGATATGTTGCTATAGTCTGTAGCCAAGAAATCTGCTTTGCTGGTGAAAATTACAGTGCCTTGGGGGCAAAAGTCCCATGAGAACATAAGGGTAAAGTATGGCGATCTTGTTGTGGAATGCAGAGAGCATGGATGGACCACAAGCCTCTGTCCTATCTAGGTGAGAGTCACAGGACTCATATGCAAGTCAACAATACGGCTGCTTAGGGACCTTTGCTTACGGGCCGTAACCTGCATAAAGCAACCAAGTAGATATCAGAAGAGGCAGAAAAAACAAGCTTCTGGTTGTGGTTCAGTAGGAGAGACAAGACTTGGGAAGTAAACACTCTTGAAGTACGGTAGCTGCAGGGGGTCTCATGGAGACATCCCTGTTCACTGCCCCACACTAAGAGATGTTCTGGGATAATAGGCAAAATGGTGGCCCCCGGCTGATGACACTACACTAAATAAAGGGGCACTGGACCCTAGTATGTGGCAGGAAGAAGATCAACCTGTAAAGTCAGAAGGTGTGTAATTTGTATTACAATCACTAAAGTATGAGCCAAGTAAGTGCAACTTGAAGCAGTGATAATCCTGACAAATTAAATAGGGAAATTACATCTTACATCCTGATTCAGTGGAGCTGGCACTAATAGGAGAGGAATACAAGTTTCCCCCTTTTTAAGAAGCAACTAATTCGTTCCTGAAAACCCATTCATATGATGAATTAATAGTAAAACCAAACAACAAATTATGATTCATGTAAATGGCGTTCCCTGGCCCCAATTTTTTAAATAATTTTAAGGTATTCTTGGGTTCCAAAAATGAGCCTATTTTTTTGTTGAAATAACAATAACTACATGAAAATTGATAGAATTACATCTCTCTGTTAAATTAAAAAATTCTTCAATGCAATGAGACTTTTTGGAGATAAGACTTTTTGGAAGAGAGATTTTTTTTCAAGTCCCATGAGATGAGACATTTGCCTTGAGATTTTTTCAAGTCACACCCTCCTCTCCAATATTTTCAAACAAGACCACGGTCCTCTCAACTCTCATTTGTGTCAATGCTTTTGTCAGACACACTTCCTGTGCTCTCAGTTCTCAATCCTAGTACTAAGAAACGAAGAAGTCAAATGAATTAACACCAAAAATGTCAATCGGTTACATGGCAAATTGGTTAAATGTGTATCAATAGACTATGCTGAAACAGTTGGTGGAGATTGTGGGGAAGATGAAAACGACAACTTACAATATCACGAAGAATATCTACAATGGTTAACAATGTCCAGTCTTACAATGCACGAATTACTGTAGAAAGAAGGATATATCCAAGAAAGATAATGTAGTACATCTTCTGCGGATAACATTAGACACCAAAGGAGATCTTGATATGTCATTTGTATTAAAACGTTTACAGTGTCCGATTAGAATAGCTTTTGCAAAGACAATTAACAAATCTCAGAGCCAAATGTTCAAAAAAGTTGTTTAATTTAATAGAGAGAAAGAAATGAAATTCAATCACGGGCAGTTATACGTTGTGTTGATGCATATGTAACAATTCTCATGAAAATAAATATCTGTTTAAATTGTACATCCGCATCCCCATACACAAGCAGTAAAACCACAAAGAGGCTAGCACGTAGCGCAGGCCAGGGGGTTGGCGAGCAAAGCGAGCAGGGGGCAAAGTTAATATTAATATTAGTCATCAAACCAAAACCTACTAAAATATAATGAGAAAGAACCACAGGACAGGAACATACAAGCCCACCTTGATTCAGGCTGTGGATCAGCCCCACTCTGTTTGGCAGACAGCAGTCAGGTCGGTGTCTAAACACAGCAGCATCAGCTTGGGAATTAAGGGACACTGGGATTCTGCATCTCCAATGTCCTGCTGTCCCATTCAGCAGGCTGTGTCTGAACACGGTAGCATCAAAAGTGCAAATACCTGAAAGTGGGATTGAATGTCATGAACGTCCAGCTCCGCCCTGTTCTGCAGGCTGCAGTGAGGCGTACTTGGAGTGAGTGCGTAGATGATTGAGTGTTAGTGTCAATGGCATGCATTTGAAAATCATCCCAGATTCTTCAAATATGTTAATTTTCCTAAAATTGTTGAAGCCTCTATTTTTAAAGACTGAGCAAAGCATTGTACATATTTGTAAGAAATGTGTCAAGCAAAATATATCAAAATAAAAATACCATTTGCATTTGAAAAAATAGACAGAGAAGTTTATGCTCAAATTGGAAATATTCTAAAAATGTACTCAAGTGCTGTAATGAGGTATTTTTACTTTTTTTACTATACTAATGGTGTCTCCTTTCCCCACCATTCTGATTAAGTCAGGAGAACAGATCTTAGGAGTCCTAAACATGAAACTGTTATAACATCCAAATGTTGCTTCCTGCCCAATCAAACTAAATGTCTTATTTTCCCTTCCAATGAACACTCATACATTTGACAAGAGAATTATGGGTAGGGGGCGGCACGGTGGCGCAGTGGGTAGCGCTGCTGCCTCACAGTTGGAAGATCTGGAGACCTGGGTTCACTTCCCGGGTCCTCCCTGTGTGGAGTTTGCATGTTCTCCCCGTGTCTGCGTGGGTTTCCTCCGGGCGCTCCGGTTTCCTCCCACAGTCCAAAGACATGCAGGTTAGGTGGATTGGCGATTCTAAATTGGCCCTAGTGTGTGCTTGGTGTGTGGGTGTGTTTGTGTGTGTCCTGCGGTGGGTTGGCACCCTGCCCGGGATTGGTTCCTGCCTTGTGCCCTGTGTTGGCTGGGATTGGCTCCAGCAGACCCCCGTGACCCTGTGTTCGGATTCAGCGGGTTGGAAAATGGATGGATGGATTATGGGTAGGTAAAGTAATGAGGCAGCAGTGGGATTTAAGTCCACAACCTCTTGCTGACTATGCCTACCATTTCCTCACAATGGCTCTTTTACAACAGCAGTCTCCATAAAATGTACCTAAAGATGCACAAGCCTCATAGATTGGCAAATGGGGGCCCACTTTGCCCTTTTTAAAATCTTAATTGAGAATGAATGGATGTGAAAATTAATCTGTCAATCAGGTCCAAAAAAGTATGGAATTTGAAAAAAATTAAAAAAAAAAACCTGCACCCACACCAAATAAAAGTTTTACATAAACATGTAAAAATGTGTTGTCCACATGTGTTATCTGTGAATATTCTGTTTTCATCATAAATGCCAAATTTGTATTAGCTACATTGATGACTTTTAAATGGGTCCCTAGAATAAGTGTACCCTGTGTAACACTAAATGGCGCTTTACCAGCGCTTAACCCAACACACTGATGCTGACAACACGTTTTAAAAGCACCAAGAAGTTGTTTAATTTCTTTTCTTTAAATAAATAGTGCTCAAAGCACCTCCACCACAATAAAAAAATAAACACAGGATGGAATATCTAATTCTTAAAATTTCTCCTCCACACCTCCCAGCAAGCTCTGTCCTCTACCTCTCAACTCCAGCTCACTTGATGGGTCTCCAACAGTCCTTTTAATAGTCCTTGACCCAGAAGTGCTTCTACTCTTCCGTCCATGTGACTTGCCAGCACTTCCGTGTCAGACAGAGAATTAAAGTTCTTTAATCAGCCTGGAAGTACTTCAGGGCTCCCATCCATGTGACTTCCTAGTACTTCATGAGGCATGGCTCCTCCGGTCCTTTCACAGCTCCTCCTGGCGGCACACACGGTACCTAACAGGGCTGAGCAACCGAACTCCAAGTCCCAAGATGCCCTGCGGGAATCTGGGGCACCGTTACACTCCAGGGGAACTGCCATCTAGCATTTTGGGGGAGGCATTGTCCCTGAAAATCTGCCTTCCCCCATCCTTCCATCACAGGGGCATCCAAGCGAGGTTGAGCTGCCGGCCATCTCTTACACCTGCAATGGACTGGTGCTCCAACCACACTCCAGCATCTAGGGGAACAACTCTAGAAGTAAATGCCCACTAAAGATGGAAGAAACAAATTCTCTTCTTATTGTTACATAAGCAGGCTCTGTTTTTAGAAGAAGCTGTACGTACATTCTCCTGCCTGGAAGAACAGAAAACAGCACTTTACCTGTCTTCTATCCAACTCATCAATACACTAAAGGATGAAGTTTGTTAGCTTAAGGATTCTACTGGGATGGCTTTTATGGTACTTAGATCTCATTCTCACAAGAAAAAACTTTACAGATCAGAGTAATTGAGATGATTAGGATAGAAGCGTCGTCTGGTGTCCAGGAAAGCATTTAAGCGCTTGTGGCTTTTCAGGTATAATATTTCTTCCTACCAGTTCCTCAGTTAGCTTATTGTAATTATGGATTGTTGGCTGGGATTAGCTCCGGCAGACCCCCGTGACCCTGTAGTTAGGATATAGCGGGTTGGAGAATGGATGGATGGATGGATTGTGAACAGAATGCAAGGCAGGAACCTATCCTGGACAGGGTGGAAGTCTGTCATAGAGCTCATTCGTGTACATACCTTTTCACTCATTCACACCATCTGCTGATAAACATGACATACATGATTTTCAGATAAAGGGTGTCCCTTGGGACCTAAGGAGAATGTTTGAAATTCCACACTAACAGTGATGCAGCTGAGATGAAGTTCTGTTTTCCGGAGCTATAAAAATGCTAAATGTTGCACTGCCCAAGAAACAAAATCAAACACGATGTGCTACAACAGCATATTGGCACATGACCACCGAACAGCATATTTGCACATGACTACTATCTAACATCAGGAAATTCACATTAATGTCTATAGAGCGCTAGGCTTTACTTCAGCTACTGCATTAAGAAAAAAAAGTGCAGTTCTTATAGGCCATCAACTCAATAACCATAGCAAGTGAAGCTTTGGTTTTGAGCCTGGAGCCCACTAGTGGAATGGGACTCATATTAACTTCTATAGGTGGCTAGTCTTTGTAATAGGTGGAGCATGGCATTGGGCAAATTTTAAATAAATAATCATGTTTGAGTGCACGCAAACTCAGAACAGGCGCAGGTGTGTGTGTCAGAGGGGGACACTTTTACATTTTTTTTGTGCACTGGGTGGTTCCATTAGGCACCCACTGTTGGGACTGGGGGGTGAGAAGTTAAAAGGCTGTCTGTACTTATTAATGGTATTTGCTGTCTTGCAAGGGAGTCACTGCTTTGAAGTCTGGCCTTGGAGGATGTCTGTATTTACCTGGCTTGGAAATATTGGTTCCTAATCAGCATATCTGTACTTATTAATGTTTGGTAACCATACATTTTGTTAACTTGTGTTTTTATTAATTGTTAAACCCAGGCAATTTAGATGTGCCGTTGATTAAACTGTTTTTCCAGGAATGACAACAGCAGGGACTGAAGTAAATATAAACTTCTGGGCAGCAGAAGGCAGGAGGGAGAACCCACAGGAAACGCTGCCAAGACACTCGGACAGGGCACAGGGGCTCGCAGGCAGACAAGGGTACCTGGCTGGCACGACGTGAGGCACAAGGACGGCAACATTTACTTCCAGGGAGGAAGAGACAGCTCCACAAGGAGACGCCAGTTGTGGGTCCAGCGAAAGAGGGAAGCCGCATGAGAGGACCAAGCGAAGCTGACAGACGAGGAATGAGGCTTGCCTAGGTCCCAGCCACACAAGGAGCCCAGAGTGGAAGAAAAAGGAACAACGAAGAAACGCTGACAGGGAGTCAACAATTTGACACAACTTCTGCCGGGAACAGAGTGCATCCATGAACAATTAAGTGTTGGGGTAACACAGTGCCCAAACTGGACTCTGCACCACTAAAGGTTGTATCCTACAATTCTTGTTTTTACGGACTTTTAGAGTGTGGACTGTGTATTTTCCTTTTAAAAAAAAGGAAATTAATTCCTGATATGTTTAGGTTCTGTTATGTTCGTTTATCTTTTTAATGTACCTTATATTGTCATGTACAATAGAACTTACTGTTGTTTTTTTTCTAAATTACTGTTGTGTCTTTCATTGTGTGTTTACTCACCACCCAATTTAAAGAAACCTGTGTGCTATTACTGGTAAATTTCAGGAGTTCCCAGTCTCTTAATAAAACTAGGTGGCGTAGTCGGATATTTTAATGGTGTCTAAGTTAGATTACCTATAAATGTGACCAGACACCTGTGACATGTGCATGACGTCACAACTCCAGGGTAGGTTATGTCGGCTGATCGTGTTTCACACCCACGTACACATGCAGGTGGATCAGTCAGGTGTCTCATTCATGCCTCAGAGTGGGTGGAGTGTTGCACCTACATCCAATTAGGGCAGTATGTAAGACCCTGTGCAATGGAGATAGAGGGATTGAACGGTTATGAACGAGAGACAAAGAAAGAGATGGAGACAGAGAAGAAGCAATGGAGGTTAAAAGGAAAGAAGGAATGACTGAGGCGGCAGTAGGTGTATAAGCCCGTGTGCGGTGGAAAGGAGGTAGGCAGCCAGGTCAGGAGCCCCAAGGGTATCATAAGATGCATACTCAAAGGGGCTGAAGAGGGTCTACTCCATTTGAGCATTACGGGAAGCCAGAGTGACCCAGTCCTTACAGCGATGTCCCACATAAGTCCAGGGTGAGGCAGAGAGAGATGGATGGAGTGAGGCTCGACTCGGATTGAGAGTTTTGCTTGGTGCCTGCAGCCAGCAGGGACCTGTGCCTGTTCACAGGGGTGGTTGGTGTTGGCCTGTTGGTGAGACGTCTCTTTGTGCTGATTGATCCACAGAGGGTAAGCCTGGAAAGATGTCTGTTTTAAGAAGGAGGCACCAGGGCCTGCATTTTTTTAAAGAGTTTTTACCTGCCATGGTTTTTAAGTTTGTTTTATCTGAACATATTCATTGCAGATATTTTAACCTCCTGGGATTTGCTCCCGGCGGCACGGTGGCACAGTGGTAGCGCTGCTGCCTCACAGCTAGGAGACCCAGGTTCGCTTCCCGGGTCCTCCCTGCGTAGAGTTTGCATGTTCTTCCCGTGTCTCCGGGTGCTCCGGTTTCCTCCCACAGTCCAAAGACATGCAGGTTAGGTGCATTGGCGATTCTAAATTGTCCCTAGTGTGTGTGTGTGCACCCTGCAGTGGGCTGGTGCCCTGCCCGGGGTTTGTTTCCTGCCTTGCACCCTGTGTTGGCTGGGATTGGCTCCAGCAGACCCCATGACCATGGAGTTAGGATATAGCGGGTTGGATAATGGATGGGATTTGCTCTGGCTTTATTGATCTTATTGGATTATTTATTTGAGAAGATTTTACACTGCACTATTTGCACTGTTTGCACTGTTTTGGGTTTTAATAAAAGCGCTTGAGCAGCTTTGCACCTAACCCTTGCTGCATGTGTATCCTTATTTGCCTGGCTCTTCTCGGTTAACACTTTTGGGTTCCAGAAGCTCCCTAGAAGCTACAAGGGAGTATGAAGCCAACCAGAATGGGCTCCGGCTTTACTTCAGTTGCTGATTCAGTACTGATTGTATTGCTCCATCAGATCAATAGCCCACTAGGTGGTGCATTGCCCTCTAGCATCATCTAATGTACTTTTACAGCAGCAAGCTTCACTTCAATTTGTTCTTTTAGATAAAGCCAAAACATGATAATAATGACCTTATAAACCAATAAAGGGGGCTGATTATCCAATTAGCTCCGTAACAGCTCAAATGATACATTGCCCTCTATTGGCAAGAAAAAATAAAGGATGTGCCAATACTACTGCCCTCTCAGCCCAATAATATTGAACTGCAGAGACATACATCTCACAGTTTTTGACTATGGTTTCTTGGCGAAAGTAAGATTAGGGTAATTTAAATTTATGAGTTAGTGTGTAGTATACATGGTTAGGATTAGGGGTAATTTAAGGCTTGAGGATAAGGTTAGGGGTTTGTGTGGTAACCGTGTAGTAACATCATTTCGGCCATGAAACTGCTGCTCATTATATTCTGTGAATTCTGCCAAGAAACTGTGGTGACGTATCCACACTGTGGTGATGCATGGCTCTGCAACTGGATGTGTCTCTCTCAGCCCATTAACATATAAAGTCATACATTGCCCTCTAGTGACAAGAGAAATCAAAAAGGTGCTGATCCTTTTGCCTTTTGATCTCCATATCCAAAAAGTTTACTTTAGTTGCCAAAAAAAAACCAAAAACATGCCAGTGCTGTTACTCTATCAGTTATACAACACATCCAGTCATGCATTGCTTTCATTGGAAAATAAAGAACATAAAGGTGCTGGTCCTACCAACCTGTGAGTTCAGTAACTCCCCAAATGATTTTTTTATTACAATATAGACTGGCATATGTTATGGCACCTATGGCACCCTGGGTCTCATCCACCTTAATAAAAAGATAAGTGTATATCTGTGTGTCTCTCTATGTATCCATCTAGTTGCTATGTCTCTGTCACCCCAAAAGATGCTGCAAAACTAAAATTTTTAAGTAATAACATGTATTTCATTTGTCATTCCAACAGATGGTGCAACACAAACATTAACACTGCTTTTACGAATCCCATACTAAATGGGATATGACAGGGACATATGCATTGCATGGTGCACTTCAAACGTTAACACTGAGGTCTATGTTGATTACTTTTCTGTCTTAGATGGATAGCACAGCTAGCTGCCCATAACAAAGTAAGAAAATAACATATAAAAAACATAAACAACACAACATACTTCTAAATATTTCACTGATAGTGTCAGTGAAAACATGGACACGTGTCATAAAAAAATCAGACTCCTTACAGATAATATATACTAATGTTTACACCACATTCAATATATTGCTTTGCCTTAAGAAATTCTAAACACTCAATAAAATGCTATAAAGTGTATTTATAATTGAACGTGAATTGATTGATTGACTGATGATGACATGCCTCTTGAAAGACACAGTTGCTTCACTTCCGGAAAAGCACTGCTTTTTAAATAAAGATGAAAATTGCTATGTTAAAGCTCTGTAGTGTCTTTTCCACACATGCATCTTCCTGTAAAGCCAGCTCATCAGCCTGGGATTTGTAAGCTCAGTCCTTTCATCCACATTCATACAGAATGAAAAGAAGAGCTGATTGCCTGTCTCAAGCTTTTTAATGAACTGCAATAATAATAATAAAGAGTGCAAGACAAAAAAAAAAGTCACTGTCAGACTAGGCCTTGATGACTTGCTTTAATAAAGCTCCTACGGAAAGTGGTTTATTAGAAGATAACGTCACAGGCACCCTCTTTCCCCATTAACCAGTCCAGACACTAAATTGTCTTCATAAGGCTTACAACTGTGGCATGAATGATTATAGGGAGACAGGGAGCCATGTTCAATAAACCCAAGCTTTTCTTTCAACCTTTATTCTGTTAAGAATTGTTTTTTTTTTTCTATCCAACAGATGAACAATGCCTAGTTTTAGTTCATGTGTAGACCAGGTGTGCCATGCAGATTATTTAGAGCCTTCTTCAGAGACTAGGATCAGTTGGTGGTGTAATGGTAGCTTTACAAATAGTGATGTCTGCCAAGAGTGAAAGCGAGCATTTTGTAGAGTATAGTATGACATCAGATAAAGTACCTTAAGAGAACATAGACATACAAAACGAGGCCACTAGGTGGCAGTAGTGCTAGTACTGTTAATATTGATTAGTAGCTTGAACACTGCACAAGTTGTTATCCAGGAAGAGCCCGAAAGCGAGTGAAAGACCATGTAAACTGTACATGTAAATGATCTGAGACCAGTATGACTCTGAGGCATAGATAAGAAGCTTCTTTCAGAGACTGTGGAGAAGGGTCTTAATAGGGCTGCCAGAAGACAATGACAATTCACGAACTGTAAGGCCAAACTCATTTTGGATGTGGGTATTAATGATCTGCCTGACCTGTAGTACACTGACAACCAGGGCACTCAAAAGAGTGACACACAATGGAGCTAACAGATGGGCAATGGCTCAAAGGTTCAACAGTCCCTGAATGACTAGAAGGTGTGTGTGTGTGTGTGTGTTTGTAAATAGATAGGCCTTGTGCTGGCTTCAGACACTCCACCACATCCCTCCTGTTTATTGAACATCTGGAGCTGAGATGGTTTTATGAGCCCAGCTCAGGAAGATCATGGGAGTCAGTTGTGTGTCTTATCTGATGTGTGCCTGCACTTCTTTTTCTGGTTCATTTCGGTGTCCTGTTCTCATCAGGCCATTAAGAAGCCTCCTTGCAGAATCTGTAGAAAAGAATATTGTTAAAGTTGATGATTTGCATACAGTATATGTAAAGAGAATCATAAAGCATACATGAGAACAAGTATCATATACCAGTAACGGCGCACTGCACAATAACGTGCAGTGAATACACTTGACTTGAGCATTCATAGTTTTCATCCTCTTTCTCTGTATGTTTAGCATTCGTTTGCTCAGAGGTTGATGTGCTTGCTGCTTCCTGAGCAGCTCTTCTTTACTCCACCCTAGCAGCCCGCTGCTTCCCTTATTTCGTCGGCATCTTTTCGCGTTAAAACTCATTAAGTTAGTTTTTGTGCTGCAATTACTTAGTACGTTTTCTTTAATTTTTTCACTTAATCTGGCACTTAAGTCTTCAATCTGCCTCAAGAATGATTAACGAAGGTGGTAGGGAATGATAACGGCGCCTGTACGCATGCGCCGCATGGCCACTCTGCTACACGCTGCCAAGAGTTGATTCTACAATAAAATAAAAATAAAAAGAGAAATAAAATCATCACCCCTAAAGTGGATAGTAGACGTCACGTAGTATATGTGTGCCAAATTTCAAGTCAATAGGTGAAACGGTTTGCGAGCTACAGGTGATTTAAAATCCTGGACAGACAAACGAACAGCCACGGTAGCGTATCATAGAAGAAGATTCTGATGCACATTAGCATAGTAAAGGTTAAACCGTAAAAAGCCCTCGCTTGTCTATTTTATTATTTTTCTCTTTGCAGCTGGCAAGTTTAAAAACTTCAGTCAAGGACATTGTGTACTTTTAGAGGGCTAAACG
Organism: Erpetoichthys calabaricus; assembly: GCF_900747795.2. Classification (NCBI taxonomy): domain Eukaryota; kingdom Metazoa; phylum Chordata; class Cladistia; order Polypteriformes; family Polypteridae; genus Erpetoichthys; species Erpetoichthys calabaricus. Next base: position 113,196,526 of record NC_041406.2, on the reverse strand, counting down.
GGCCATTGTTTTAAGAAATGCAGCTGTTGAGGCTTTGGCTGTGAGAGAAAACCAGATAGGCCGTTCACTTTCATTTGCAGCGGCTGGGCCTCTGCCTCCCTGTCTGCTTGCCTGGACAGATGATGACAAGTCAAGGAAAATACAGCTTATAAGAAACAGTGTTATTATTTAGGGGTGCAGCTGCCTCTAGCCCAATATCTTATGTGTCGGTCCGCCTGACTCCATCTTATGGCGCGAATCATTTGATAAATAAGTTTTGGACACCTGCACAGGGTAAGTAATGATGGCAGTCTCGGTCAAGTGATGGACATTAATCATGGGAACAGCCAGAAGGAAGAGAGTATTTTGCATCATTGATAAGAATTGTAATAAATTTAAGCTCGCTAAATTTGCTAAATGCTCATTTCACTTGATTTGTTTCTGTTTATCCATCACACAATAAAACTTGATTCTGCCTTCCTGAAACTCTGTGTGCCTTCTTTGAGCAGTGTGTTTCTGCCAGTACAAATCCACAAGGTGAGACCACCTGGACATGAATTTTTGTTTAGGACTGGGCAATGACCACCATGAGTTGGCAAGCTGTCTGCCTAACAGCACAAAGTTTTGCAGCTTTGGTAACCTTCAACTGTGTTATTTTACATTATGGTGACCACCCACCATGTCAAAACAGCTCTCACTTCAGAGTTCCTGCCATCCAGCCCCCGAATTTCCTTCTCTCTCAAGCTCTCATAGCATGCTTCACATGCACTCCTGCCATTTCTGCTTTACCACCCACTCATCACACCCGTCTGGAAGAGTTGCCCACGCAGACATGCTGCGCTTCTTAAAAAAGGCCAATCATAAAATTGAGAAGGAATTCAGATCTCCTTATCCAGTCTCAGAAGTCAGGATCCAAAAAATGAATGCCAGTATACAGTGCTGTTCTGCCTGTAGAAAAGGTCTGCTGTAATGGCACATGGCCCTGGGTCCACAAAAGACTGATACTTGCTCTACATGAAACACTGGAAGAAATCATCTCCATGATGGAAGTGAATGATAAACATGACAGAGACCTCAGAAGAGGTGACTCTGGCACCCTAAATGTTCCTGGTCCATCTGGTCACTATGCCCACTTGGTACTTCTGCGACTCAGCCGTCCAGAATGTGAACTTGATGCTCCAATGGAGTCTATAATTTCCAATGTTTAGCAGGATGTTTGACCTGCATTGCAATGTTCAGTTAAGTCCAACTGAGGTGCCAGGGTCACTATGAAGGCTGTTATATGGTTGCTTGTTTGGCTGCTAAGTATTGGTGAGTCTACAGATGAGTTCCTGGAATTGCATCCTCAGTTGTCTGACTAACCGTTGCAAGGTCAGATGATAACCTTTGCTTGGCCTGTGGAGTGGCTGGAACAGGGTCATTGAAATGGGGTCTTCAGGGTCACTAAGAAGTCCTTCAGAAGGTCCAGTCTCTGGCTACTGCACACTGACGGAGGTACTAATGTAGATTTGCTGAGGCGACTGGTGTAGGATCAGGAGAATTAGATGTTCAGAGTTGCTGAAATAATCACTACATGGCCATCTCTCTAATTGTTGTAGGGTCACTGTGGAGAATGGTGAACTCTTAGTGGAATTACCTCTTCACAGTCAATGTGATCATTTATTAATGGTAACCTAGTCTGCCACTGTGATTTGGTCATCTACTGTATATGAAAGTTGCAGGACCATTGGGGTAGCGGGTGTAGGGCCACTGAAACTGACCCTTCAAGATAGCTGGAGTCATGTCTGCTTAGGCATCCAGTTGGACACTGCAGAGTAAAAGGGGTGCCGGCATGGGGTCACAGAGTGGCAGCAGGTTTGGGAACACTGCAGTGGCCTCTGTATGCTTACCTGACTGCTTTTAAATCACTGACGTGGATGGTTCAGAGTTTCTGTGATCTTTTCTTTATGGCCCTCTGGTATGCCATTGTGGATTCACTGTTGTGGTGTTATGCCATATAGACAGTGTTTCATTCCTGGCTCAATTTTCTTTACTTTCTTCTTATTTTATTTTTCTTTGCATTTATTTCTAAATTATGGTTCTCTAGATGATTTTGAATTTCCTCTTCATGTGCTTTATGATTCTGTATTAAGTACTCTGTGCAATATTGTTTAGTTTCTATAAAAAGTCATTCTTTTAGAGGTTTTCACATTTTATTGTTATACAACATTGAATCATTCTGGACGGAATTTCTATTTTTTTTCATATTGACAAAAGAAAAAGACTCTTAAATGTCAAAGTGAAAACTTCCTCTGCAAAGTGATGAAAATTAATAAAAAATAAAGCACAAAATATTAATCATATAAGTATTCACCTCCTTCATGTCAGTATTTAACAGAAGATATGGGTTGACTTGCACACTGGCTACAGTGGATGGTTCCCAACCCAGCCAGGAAGACATGATAAAGGAAGGACACAGATGAATGAGCATCCTGACCAGGTTGGTTAGTGGTACCTTTCCTAGTCAAGAGGCTATTATGAGATGTGGAAGGACATGCATTCTGGGTGGGTTGGGTGCTGGCACCTTTCCCAGCAAGGAAGCCATAACGGAAAGACAGGGAAACTGCTTCCTGGGACTGTATATTCCCCCTGTACACAGGGTGGCAGCAACCCTCTGGTGGAAATCCCATTTGTACACCAGCAGGGCATATTGTGGGTTGTAGTCCTGAGGGGCAGCCCTGTTGAGGTATTTGGGTGCCAGCAGCTTAAGCTGCAGGGGAACATCCCCACTACTTTGGAGGGCTTCTGCCTGAATGGGATGTAGTTTTGACGTGCACTGATGTGGCACCAGAAGTACTGCCAGGTCTAGCATAAAAGAAGACACCTGCTCTACATCAAGGAATCAGGTTTGGGAGGAGGTGGACAAGGCTTGCTTAGAGGAGACTAGAGGTGGAAAAGGATAAGAAAGGAAAGAAACTACATGGAACTGAACTGTAATTGATTTATACGGTGATAAAAACTGATAAAAGGTACTGTTTAAATTAAAAACTTCTTTCCTTGAACTCAGGACTGTGTGGTTTGGTTGTGTCTGGGTGTTGGGTGTGCAGGTGTGCCTCGTACAGATCACAGTAGATGCACCTTTGTCAGCTATGACTGCCTTGTGCCCGCATTGGACAGGTCTCTCACATTCTATTACTGTAGCTTTACACACCTAGACACTGCAATTTTTTCCCCATTTTACTTTGTAAAACTGCTCAAGCCCTGTCCAGTTGCATGGGAATCCTGAGTTAATGAACAGCCTTTATCACGTCCAGGCACAAATTCTCAGTTAGACTGAGACTGGGACTCTGACTTGGCCACTTCAGCATATTAACATTGTTGCTTCAAAGTCATTCCTGTGTAGCTTTGGTCTTCTCCTTGGAGTCGTTCTTCTCCCACTGTGCCAGTTTCCTTCAGCCTGCATCAGATTTTCCTCTAGGATTTCCCTTTATTTTGTTGCATTCATCTTAACCCTGTCAAGACGTCTATGGTGCGGTGCAGAGAAGCATCCCCATGACTTGACCATCCTTCATGGTGGGGATGGTTTGCTTAAAATAAGATGCAGTGTTTGGTGTGGCACTTAGTCTGATGGCCAGTAAGTCCAGTTTTGGTTTCATCAGACCATAGATCCTTCATTCAGATGACTTCAGAATCTTTCATGTGCCTTCTGGCAAACTCTAGCCAAGATGTCAAGTATGTTTGTTTTTTGTTTTTTCAAAAAGTGGATTATTCTTTGACTCTCTACCATAAAGCTGCTATAGCCTCTTCACTCTCAATCATTGTAGCTTTTAACATCTTCAGAGTTCTCTTAGGTGTCTTGGTGGCCTGTCTTACTAGTCTTCTTCTTGCATGACCACGGCACACTTTTCATTTCTTAATGATGGATTTAACTGACTCTAAGGGATATTCTGTTACTTGGATAATTTCTTGTCTCCATCTTCTGACTTTTTAGTCACCTTTTTTACAGAGTTGATTGAAGTGTTACTTTGTCATCATTGCTTAGGTCAGGCCATGGTACTGACTCACCACAAGTTGGACCTTCCAGATACAGGAGCACTGAAATCAATTGAAACCCCACACAGGATATTTCCATTTAATTAATTATGTGATTTCTAAAATCAACTGGATGTGCCAGTGGATGATTTAGGTGTGTCATATTAAAAGGGATAAATACTTATGCAATTATTTTTTTTTATGTTGATGGTTAATTTAGACCACTTTGCACAGATCTGTTTTCACCTTAACATTAAACAGTCTTACATGCTGATAAATGTCAAAAAACGTAAAATAAATGCACTGTGATTCAAAGTTGTATAACAAAAAATGGGGAAGTTTGTAAAGGATGAATACATTTCATATGCACTGTATTTAGTATTTCCTTTTAGTTAATACTTGTTATAGTCATTGTCCTTTGCGTCTTGAGCTTGAGGGACCAGGACATCCAGACACTGCAGTTGTGGGACTGTCCCAGTCTTTAATAAGCTCAGGTAAAATTCAACACTGGAGCCGTGCCATAATTAAGTATAATCTGCTGCTGATCAGCTCTTATTAGATTTTTGGATTTTTTGAGGTTCTCCGCCTCATTATAAGTGTTTTTTTCTTATGATTCTTTGGTTAATGCACTTTGGCTTTGTTGTTTCATCTTGATTACTAATTTGCAGACTGGATTTGTTTGCTTATAAGTTTTCTTTTTAGGTATACTGTTTTCGCCTTTATTTTTTTATTTTTTATTGAAAAAAATTAATAATGCCAGAGCAGAGATCTTGCACTTCGGTGACAAAGAGCATAAGCAAAGCAAACCTACTGGCAAACAAAAATGGACAAACATACAAGTTAATTAAAAGGGTTAGGAGATGAAACGATATTAAAAAGAATCACAGAAAGTTCAGAACAGAGAGATATAAATACAAGGTGAGACCCAAAAATAACTGTATTGGTAAAAAAAATATATTTATTGATGAATTACAGCATTCTAAACATTGTCACCTTCTATATACTCCCCTTCTCAATCTCGACATCGCTCCATACGTATCTTCCATTGATTGAAACCGTGCTGGAAGTCTTCTTGCTTGAGTTCTCTTCCACAGGCTTGCCGTTTCTGTCTTCACTTCATCCATTGAAGAAAAATGTGTTCCCTTTAGGTCACTTTTGATTTTCAGGAACAAGTATAAATCACAGGGAGCTAAATCAGGCGAGTAGGGAGGATGATCGAGGACAGGAATGTTTTTGTCAGTCAAAAACTGCTTTACAGAAAAAGCATTGTGTGTGGGAGCATTGTCTTATCTTGTCTCACTGTTCACTTTTTTCACCCGACACTGTCAAGACAACTCATGTAGTGACTGTTATGCAAATACTGACTGGGCTATTCACAGGATATACCTAGCTGTTTGGCGGTTTGAGAGGGCGTGTAGGACGCGATATAGTTCTATGATTCACATCCAGCCGACCTCCAGACGGTTTTCCAGGAAAGCCCCAAGCCCAGTCCAGTTATTTTTGTGTCTCACCTTGTATTGCCACTAAAACCAAAAACAAAACCCTAAATCAAAATTGAAAGTCAAAGACAAAGTTCTATTACCAGGAATTTACAAACAAGAAAATCACACACCAAGATTCAGGGAAATGTCCAAAATCTCTGACGACCTAGAAATAAGTGGCATTTGAACTTTATACAGTTGACCTGGTACATCACAGGTCACAACCTCCAGTCATCTCACATGGCAATCGCCGTAGCAACAACACGCAAATGACCTGGGAAGTGGTAGAAGAGAAGAAAGTCGTAAAGACTCAATTTAATTTTAATGTATTCCATACTATAAATAAATGTTAGAATTGGAATCTGCAGCCCACAAAAAACTATAATTATATGTAAATCAAAAGATGAAATTAGAATAAAAGGAAAAATTCATAACAGTAATAAATTCTTTTTTTTCGTATTTCACCCAGAGGTTTTAAAGGCTCCTTCTTCCTTGAAGCTTTGGCTTCCTTTTTGTGTGTAGGTCTCAAGCCTGCTAATTCAGTTTGGGGACCAGGATTACCTTGGGATTTGAAGGCTTGCTTTATGTTTCTAGGCCTCATTGGAGTTTTGTGACGTAGTTTTTAAGGTGAAGCTGATATAGGGTTACCGGGATGGCCTCTGTATGGTCTGCCTCTTTGACAGCAGTCAAATCACTGGGTGGCAAATGTGGAGCCACTGGAACTGGACCCTGAGGATGATTGAAATTGTGTCTGTATGGTCATTTGGCTAACCAAATGAGTAACTGAGGAGCTGGTGAAAGTCACCAGAAGGGGTTAGTGGAGATGATCCTTCAGAATCCCTGGCTAACCCCTGTATAATCACTTGTCTGACCATTGTGAGATCATTGCGGTGGGTGGAAAAGGACCAGTGATCTCACTACAGACGGGTTACTGGAATGCCCTCTGTGTGGTCAATGCATTGTCACTATCAAGGATAGTCTAGGGTTAACTGGTTTCAGATAGCAAATTCACTCTAGTGACTTCTTGTGAGAGCTTGAGAAGGGTCATTGGTCTCGTTTGTTTAGGGTCCCTTTCATGCCTCCTGGAGTGTTACATTCTCCAGTTGCTGCTCTTCAGGAGGCCTCCACTTCCTGTAGGCTGTTGGTGGCTGTTTGGTTGCCAAGTGCCTACATATGAGGGGGCCGCTTTGTCATCATGCTGCTTTAGTTTCTGTTTTCCTGAACTTTTTTTTTCAGTTTGCGATCTGTGCTTCAACACTCTGCTGTGAAGACAGAGAAATCCAAAGTCACAAAACATGAACTGGTGTATAGCCTCATGTCAGTTACACAGACTCTGTTTTTAAATGTCCAGCCTCACTGACCCTTTTATTCTGTGCATTGTGGTACACATTTACAGAGCAGCCTGTAAGATATTTTGCAGTCTGTTGGAGGTAAGTGACCCAAACTGACCATATCTCCTAAGGAGGGAACAGAGAACAACCAAGACGCCACCTTCAAACTGGCATGAAATCATTAAGCACAGAAGTGAAATTGTTTCACATCCTCCTTGCACTCCTTGCACAATACTCCAATTCAAGTCTTCCAAGTTTGTTACATATAATTAGATGTGATGTGAGAGTGGTGGTCCCAGTTAGAAAATAAACTCCATTGGGTGCATCACTTCCTAAGGTATTGTACATTGCAGCAGTAAAAAAGAACATTTAAGAGCATTAAGCTGCTTGTTATCCTACACCTCTGGAAAAATTCAAATAGACTACTCCTCTCAATATGTCTCTTCTAGAAGCAGCACAATAAGAAATTGATGGAGTTGCCCCTTAATTAATGTGTCATGTGTGACATTATAAGAAAGAAAGTGTAAGAGTCAGTAGCAAGGTGAGCAATCTAAAAGTAGCTCAAATATTACAATGACTTGGCCTGATGCGGAAAGAAAGGGACAACAAAGATTCAGAGTTTTGGGGTATTAACCCAGAAGCCCCTATTTAAATGAAAAGAAAATAAACTAGTATGATTACAAAACAAAATCTCAGCCACTGCCGTTAATAATCAAAGTAGCTCCTTTAATTGGAGCAGTTCCACTAGTCTTCCTCTTTCACACCCTGATCCACATAAAGACATCAGATTCTTTTGACTGGCACTTTTTATGCCTACTAGCCCAGAAAAGGTGAAGCTTGGGAGTCTGCGGTGGGTCTGGTCAGGTGTCACCATACTGCACTCCTTTGGACCTACGGACACAAAGACAAAGTTTTTAATGACGGTGCCCCCTCCCATCTCATCCTGAGGTGGTATTTCTTATCTTGTCAGAGCCTTGAAGTCACCCGCTATGATCACATGTGTGACACTGAGTGAATTCTGCTTTGGTTGTCAGGACCCAGCAGTGGGATATCAAACCCAAGAGGCACATACAAAATAGAGAAACATGGGGCGAGGAGGATTCTGACATTTATTTCCCTCTTTTACATTCATCTTTATTGGAAGTACAGTTTGACGCAGCCGTAAATACTGGCAGAAGACATTAGTGGGATAGAACGGTGAAAAGGTAAGCAAACGTGTGTCAAAGAGACCATGGATTAAAAAATCCCTCCCTATTTAGTTTTATTGGTGTAGAAGGGTGAAGGCTGTGAAGTGGCACAGAGAATTGACCCAGTCTGAAAAGGGGCTCCTGAAAGATACCACAGTTTATCTTTGAAGCTTGTAAAATATCTATCTATCTATCTATCTATCTATCTATCTATCTATCTATCTATCTATCTATCTATCTATCTATCTATCTATCTATCTATCTATCTATCTATCTATCTATCTATCTATCTATCTATCTATCTATCTATCTAAAATAATAAAAAAGTGAGGAGAAAAGAATATAGAGGGGTTCGATAAGCTCAGCACGTTTCAGACTTTCCTATTCATTTTTAATGATGTGGGGCACTGTGAAGTGACAACTAGGCTACAATACCCACAGATTCCGACCTGCTCCAGTGGTGGGAGTTGGCAGTGGACCTCCATAGGGAAAGCTTTGGGAGCTTTTAGACTTGTAGTACCTTTAGAGGTTGCAAGTAACTTTTTTCCATCTTGAACTTAAGAGGCCTGTGTGCACTACACCTGGCCTAGTAAATAACATCCATTTTTAGAAATTACATAAAAGAGAGAGTCAAACTGACTGGTTGAATATGAAGTCACAAACGCTGAGCTAGTGCAAAAGAAGATAAAGAAAGCAAGAGAGTAAGCAGAGGCCTTAGGGTGCACAGTTCATTTCAGTTTTCCTCCTTCCTCTTCATTTTTAATGAGAGAAGTGGAGATGATAACTGAATTCAGGCTCTTTAGGAGGCAGCAGTGGGTTACCATTATGATCAGACATATTAGAGAAAGGAAAGGCACTGTCCAGTACAGGAATTGTTCTTAATTTGGATATTGTTTCATCCTTTGTAATTTTGGGAGGTTTGGTGTGGTATTTACAGTGCCCATAAAAAGGTATTCACTACCTTAGAAGTTTTCACATTGTATTGTTATACAACATTGAATCACAATGGACTTAATTTGGCATTTTTGACTCAATGAAGAGGAAAAAAACTCTTTGATGTCAAAGTGAAAGCAAATCTCTGTAAATGGTATAAATTGGTGACAAATATAAACACAAAATAATTGATCACATAAGTAAGTATTCACACACTTCGACATGACATAACTAAATCATCACCTGTGCACCTAGCTGGTTTTAGAAGTTCTATAAATAGTTCAATGGAGATCACCTGTCTGTAGACAACAGGTTTCAATTGATTGTCTTATAACTGGCCCTGAATCTGTAAGGTTCAACCAATTGTGGCCTAATAATAAATAATAATACATTTATAAAGCACTTCCCAGAAATTTAGAAAGAACAACAGGGCATATACAACATTGGGTACAAATAATATCTGCTGTGGCAGACGGCTGGGGCTCTTGCCTGGCCGGGACACCTTTATTATGTAAGGAGCAGGAGAGAAACAATACTCCCCTGGAACACGAGAGGGCAGCCCCCCTGGATTGCATCGGGGCCACCACCAGGGGACGCCTGGACAATATCGGAGCCCTGGAATGCAGCACTTCCGCCACACTTAGAAGTGCTGCCAGAAGAGGATCCGGGTGCCCCTGACGTATTTCTGGGTGCCCATGCAGCACTTCCGCCACACCGGGGAGTGTTGCCGGAAGTTAATTGAAGAGCACCTGGAGCACCTCTGGGTGCAGTATAAAAGAGGCTGCCTTATGGAGCCGGAGTCAGGAGGTGGAGGATGGAGCTTGTGTGGATGAGTGAAGGCAGTAAAAGAGAGAGAAAGAAGAAAGAGAGAGAGAAGAAGAAAAAGAAACTGAGCCATTTTGGTGATTTGTGCACTGTGTGCTAATAAGAAAGAAAATAAAAGGGTGTATTTTGCACTTGTGTCTCTGTGCCTTTGTATGTTCGGGGCTGATTTCCACACTGCATAAATACTAAATAAAGATACTAAATACAAAGTATATACAAAGCATTGAAATAGAATAAGTGACAATAAACCAGAATAAAATACAAAAATATAAACACTACAAGAAAAGCCCGAATGAATAACCTAATTTGTGGTACAAACACAAATCTTCCTGGGCATCTGGAAAGAGAAGGTAAACTGAAGGAAGGGTCAGAAGTTAAATCTTCCTAAACAAATGAGTTTTAAGTTGTTTTTTGAAAGAATGAACTGCTCCGGCCGATCTCATTAATTTAGGGGGGACGTTCCAAAGTCTGGGATCTACAGAGCCTGTCACCCATATGGGCCTGTCACCCATAGAACACAGGTTAGTTTGGGGCACAAGGAAATTGTTAGAATCAGTGGACCTTAGTGGGACAGCAGGACCATAGGAATGTAGGAGATTACCGATGTAGTCTGGTGCAAGGCCATGTAAATATTTATAGGTTATTATTAGAATTTTATACTCAATCCTGTAACACAGAGAGCCAGTGAAGACAGAGCAGGATGGCTGATATGCGCTCACTCTTATGGGTCTGTGTAAAGAGTCTTACAGTAGAATTTTGAACCAACTGGAGCTGTGATAAAGATTAGACAGGCCACTTGTGAGTGGAGAGTTACAGCAGTCAATGTAATAAAAGCACAGACATGTTTCTCAGCATTAGAAAAGGAGAGGAATGAGTGAACATGGGGTATGTTCTGAAAGGTGGAAGTAAGAATGTTTTTAATGTGATGAATGTGAGTAGAATAAGAAAGGGAGGAATCAAAAAATACACCAAGATTCTTAGCAGAGGAAGAAGATCTGTCAACATCATAACCAAGGGTGATTGAGAAGAAGGAGCTCGTGTTCTTATGATGAGCATTAGCATCAATTAGCATGGCTTCAGTTTTGTTACAGTTTCATTTTAAAGAGTTATTTTCTTTAAAGTTTTTAATTTCTCTGAGAAACGTTGTGAGCTGAGAAAGCTCTGATGAACTTTCACTTTTAACACTGCAGTAGATCTGAGTATTATCCACAAACAAATGATAGCCCATTCCAAAGCTACCATTAATATGGCTAAGGAGAAGCATGTAGATACAGAAGAGCAGAGGACTGAGGATAGAGCCCTGAAGAACTCCGTGTGTGACCGGTGCTGAGCTGGACCTGCTGTTGCCAAAACTAGCAAATTCTTGCCTATCAGTCAGTTGAACTTAAACCACTGGAGGACAATGCCAGAGATACTCAGCATGTTCCCCATTCTGGACAGTACTATTTCATGCTTGACAGTATCAAATGCTGTACTAAGGTATAACACAATAAATATGCTGGATTGCCCAGAGTGTGCTGCTCTGGGCAAATCATTATTTACTTGAAAAGGAGCAGAATCACAGCTGAGTACTAACCCATACAATGAAAACAAAAGAACACTCCACATAACTCCGTGAAAAGAACGTGTCAGGGGATGGATCAAAGAAAATATCCAAGTCACTGAATATCCCTTACAGTCCAGATGAATCAACTGTTAAGAAATTGAAAGTGTATGGTGCAGTTGTAAATCTGTCTAGAATAGGCCTTCAACAAAAAACTGAGTGATTGTGCAATAAGAAGACTAGTGAGGGAGACCACCATATGAGAACTCTGAAGAAGGGACATGTGGTCAGGGAAGGAAGGTAAGTGCCTCACCTGTCATCATGAAAAGTAAAAAAAAGCTAATAACGATAACATAAAATAAATTTGCCCACCGGTTTGTGCTATAAGTTTGTTTTCTGTATGATTTCAAAATCGCTGAATTGGCACATTTCCTGTCCAAATTCAGGGGCAAAACGTGAGGTGCGGCAGCGATGAGGGGAGCCTCACCTCGGACTGCATTCTCCCTCACACATGGGATTGATGCATGCAGTTGGCGCGTGCCTGTTGCTGTCTCTCTGTATATCGCCAATATAACATTTGCAGACACATTTATTATATACCCTGACTTTCCACAGTCTGGCTAAGATCTTTATTGAATGTGTGTGACATATTTAGTCTTGCTGATCGGATATAAAACCTCAGTGAAAAGGCACAGCGTGAGGCAGACAGTACTGTGCCTCACCGAAGGGGGTGCATGTGAGCCCAACAGGTGCTTGTTGCTGCAGTTCTTCTACACAGAGGCTCTGGGGGCCAATAAGTTGGCGATATCAGAAAATAAATTGCACTGCAGCGGTCAGTTTATTTTTATTTTTTGTTCCGACTGACTGCCAAAATGGAAGATTAAGATTCTGGAAAACTAAAGGAAAATAAGGACTTTTATAAGAAATTGATGATTTTCATGGAGAAAGATAGGCGCATGAACTTTATTTATAAATTAAGATAAGGCAATAAATGGTTTTCAATTTTATAAAAAATGGGATCAGGCTAAGAAAAAAGAATCCAATATTTAAAAACTAAATGTTGACTTTTAATAAAATATTCTTTTGTTTTTCTTGTTATCCTTTTGTTGAACAGTCTGTATTAAAATTGATTAAAGCATCAGAATTAAAAGCTTTTATAAACTACTAAATATTTCAATTAAGGTTAAAATTGAAATCCGTTTTTTGGTACCCCACTCAATACTTTCGTTTGTATTGAATGGGTATGAATTGAGGAATTGCACCCGCAAATTTAGAATACATGGAGGGTGCAGAGCAAATGTGTCCTCTCTCACCCCTATAAATGTAACATTCTTTCTTAGCCAAATATGAACCTTACCTATGTATGTGTAAATTATGCTGATGAGATATGAAACATAACCAGTAGTCAATGTGCATGCTGCCAAATGAATAGTGAATAAGCTACTCTTTTGGGTTCATATATTTGTAAATCTGACTCTGAATGAGTCAGTGCCTCACCAGCCATGAACCTCACTGCATGTCACTGCTCCGAAGCAGTTACAAGTTGCAGTGGATGAGACTGGAGAGGTTGGGCATACAACAACTGTTGACCAGTTGCCTCACAAGTGGCAGCTTTATGGGGGATTGGCAAAGAGTAAGCCACTGTTAAAAAAAATTCACAGTCATCTTGGTGAGAACCTGCCAGCAGGCACTTTGGGAACTCTGAAGTCATCTGAAGGAAGATTCTGTGGTCTAATTAGGCCAAAATTGAGTTTTTTCTCCATTACCTTACACTCCATATTTGGGAAAAGCTCAACACTGCAAATTATCAAAACAAGACCATCCCTGCTGTGAAGTATGGTATTGGTAGCATCATGCTGAGGGGATGCTTCTATGCAGCGGTTCCTAAAAGGCTTATGAGGGTAGAAGGTAACACGAATGCAGCAAAATACAGGGAAATCCTGGAGGAAAACCTAATTCACTCTGCAAAAACACCTGCATGTTGGGAGAAGATCTGTTTACCAGTAAGATAACAACTCCAAGCCTAAAGCCAAAGCTCAACAGGAATAGCTTAAAAATAACAATGTGAATATTTTGGAGTGGACAAGTCAAAGTCCAGCCCTCAATTCAATGAAGAATGTGTAGCTGGACTTGTAAAAGGTTGTTCATTTATGACCCCCATATAATTTGACATTACTTGAGCAGTTTTGCAAAGTAAAATGAGATGAGTAATAAATGATTAATTTAGGCCTCTTTGCAGAGATCTCTTTTCATTTTGACCTTACAAAGTCTTTTCTGTTAATCATTGACAAAAAAGACAAATCTACTGTGATTCTAGGTTCTATAATAATAAAATGTCAAACTCCCAAGGGGTGAATACTTTTTGTAGGTACTGTCAAAGCAGCCAAGATGCCTCAATTTAAAGTCAAGTCAACTTTATTTATATAGCACATTTAACACAACTACAAGTTGATCAATGTGCTTTACAACAAAAAAAATACACCCTATTTCTTTTTATTTGCAGCATCACAGCTGCATTTCATTTTGCATCAGCTCATATCTATGGCAGCACAGTGGGGAGAATTTGGGGAGTAAAAATAAAAGTCAGCAGGATGTCTGCACATGCATGGCAGAGCCAACCTGATGCAAAGTGAGTGTGGGTACGTGAGAAGAGGTGGGAGCCCCATCATCTGTCTGGCTGTGATAGACTTAGCCAATGATATTTGGTTATTTCAGTGCCAACATCCCTCATAAGGTGCCAGTGTTGTCACATACTGCTCTTCTGTCACTAGCACTTTTCTACCCCAGTGGGAGACAAATAGCAAGTGCAGAAAACATCTGAGGTTGACTGACATTTCAGCAAACATCTCATTGATAGGTTTCAAATTATGTTTTATATATTGAACATATTGAACCTAATAATCGACATCCATGTTTCTGAAATCCATCCATCCATTATCCAACCCGCTATATCCTAACTACAGGGTCACGGGGGTCTGCTGGAGCCAATCCCAGCCAACACAGGGCACAAGGCAGGATGTTCCTGAAATTCACATCTAAAAAAAACACAGAAAATGTCACTGCAAAGCTGCATTCAGGGGTCTTTCAGGTCCTCCAGCATATTGCTCCTGACTGACAAAAGCAAACCTGTGCATTGGGGGTTAAAAAAAAACATTCAAACAGCTAGAGCTCATCTTCAGCCCTTTGATGCCATCTGGTGGTACCTTTATAAATTACAGAGAGTCGATCCTCATATAGGCGAGTCAGGTAGTAAGAAAACAGTGAGACCCGTCATCATAAAAGGGGGAGCCATCCATAACAATCCAGTTCCTGGATCTCATGAAGGAGGGTAGACCGACTGCCCCTCACCAGTCTTTTTAGTACAACCAGGGATCATACTGCATTCCTGCCTATAGAATGAGAGTCTACCTAAAGATGATCTGTCAGTCCATCTGATCTCATCTTGCAACTTCATTAGGTAGTAAGTTATACCAAAATATGCTAATGAAGAAATCATTTGTATGAAAGTATTAAACACAAACAGATGCAAGAAGGTTGGGGGTTTCAGTTGGGCATAGTATTATTATTTTGAATGTAGGTTTATGTTTGTGGGTACCTTATTATAGACTGGCACTCTGTACAGGGTTGTCTGTTTTATTGTGTGGTAGATGGCCAGCATCTCATCCCAGCCGGGACACCCCTGTGATGGAAGGATGGAGGAAGGCAGCTTTTTCAGGATACTGCCTCCTCCAAAACACTAGACAGCAGCTTCCCTGGGATCTGGTGGTTCCCACAGGGCATCCTTGGTCTTGGAGTTCGGTTGTACAGCCCTGTTGGGTGCCATGGGTGCCGCCAGGGGGAGCTGTAAAGGAACAGAAGGACTCATGCCATATTTATAGCCCGGAAGTACTCCCAGGTCAAGAGGACAGGAGTCCTGAAGTACTTCCGGGCTGAAGAAAAGTCCATATTCTCCATCTGACCCGGAAGTGCTAACAAGTCACGTGAATGAAAGAACAGAAGTACTTCTGGGTCAAGCAATATAAAAAGGATTGTTGGAGACCAGCAAGTGAGCCAGAGTTGGGAGGTAGTAGGATAGAGCTTGCTGGGAGGAGTGGAGGAGAAATTAATGTGATTATTATTAATATTATTGTTATTGAATTGCCTGTGTATGTTGGTGGAGGTGCTTGTAGGCACTGAAAACAAGAAGAAAATAATTAAATACCTTCTTGGTGATTTTACCCTGTGTTCAGTGTGTCTGTCTGTTGAGTTGAAAGGGGTGACAGCGACCCCTAGCGTCATACAGTTGCTATAAAGGAAATCTTTTTCCTTTTTGTTTTCAGAAATATTTATTTATTTATTTATCATTTTTTACTTTGTTAAGAAGATGCACTATATTGTTGGAATATTTGTAATGTGAAGCCTGTGTTGCAATACATATTGTTTTTGGTTTAAGTGTATCATCTTGTGCCTAGTAAGGACATATAAGAGGGTGGAAAAAACATTCCTCAGACAGCATTATTCAATGTGTTGGCCCTGATGGAAACTATATGTCACACAATGTGACTGATCTCACTAACTGGGGCCACAAAGGTGCATGTTGAAAGGACTCTCCACAGAATTTAACTTGATCAAGTTTTTGTGTAAACTCAGGAGTGTTATGGTGCCATCTAGTGGTAGTTAAGAAAATAAGAATGTTTATTAAAAAACTGGACATCCTTCTGTCCTACACTTACCCGTCTTGTCCCATTATCTCATTTGGCCACATCCTTCACACGCTGTCCAGTTAGAGCCATAGTACCACTAGCTTTCTTTGTGTGAAATATGTGCTTTCAGGTTTCTGTCTTGTCCTTCACTCACTTGTATCTTTAAGTATGGATTTCATTATTTAGCTAAAAGAAATCTGATGAATTTCACTTATTAAAGTTATCATATTTGCCAGAGATGCTGGAATGAGAAGTTGCTGGCTGCATGTCAAAAGTAGCTTATTGGTGGGGTCAAGGAAGGTAAAGCTTTGCCTCATTACAATTAAGCCAAGTGTCCGCTAGCAGATGTGTAATTTGATGGATCAACAGAGCTGCATTTCTCCAGTCTTTTCATGCCTTTTCAAAAAATGGTAATATTTTATTCTTAATTATAAATTATGTGACATTGAGTTTTGCACAATAATGCTCAATGTTACGGATGCATCTCCTAATAATTACATGCCTCACTCAAAGATGGCCTAAAATGACCCACATCTGCTACACACAAGGTGCAGAGAAGTCTGCCAAGCAGAGCCTGTAGGGTTGAAGACACTTTTGAAATAATTCATTCAAGAATTAGACAAGGAAGTTGGCCAGGAAAAGCGCTCTTACGCTAAAGATTTCATTTAAAAGCAAAAAAACAACTTCCGTGTATCTTTCTCTGAACTTGAACCCTTGATCTGCCAATCAATGAGTTTTGACGATGCAACTCAGAAATAACAAATACATTAGCATCGATAATCATACAGCAGGATTGCATTTTAAAAAGAAAACTTTTATATTAAGGTCATATCAGGCACACCGAGATGCCTGGTGGCGCAGAGAGATGGTATCATTCCATTTTTATATTCTATTTTTAGAAGCAGGTGGCACAGCAGTTAGTGTTGCTTCTTCACTGATTCAGCATCCTTGGTTGAAATCCTGTGCCACTGTCTGTGTGGAGTTTGTAGGCTCTCCCTATTACTTTTTACTCTGCTGCTGTAGAGGTATCCTATTTGTTTCTTCCAAAGATGTCCATGTTAAGTAACTAAATTAGCCCAAGTATGAATGTATGTTTAAGCTTGTAGGTGCTCTGTTCTAGACTGGCACTCTGTCCAAGGTTGTTTCCCTCCTCATACCCAGTGCTGCTATAATAGGCTGTACCACCCCACCACTCTAAATTGGCTTAAGTGGGTTTCAGAATGTATTTTTATTGATTCAGTTTATTTAAATATGGGATCAAGAGAGCCGAATCCTCTCTTAGCAGCATTGGGCAAAAGGCCAGAATCAACATCAGAGAAGATGTCAAACAAATGCCATGAAAACATCATTTGTACTAGGCCAGTTTACATTATTTTAGTTCATCATTTGCAATGGCCTGATCAAATGGCCATGTTTGGTTCCAGACTTGCAACTGTTGTGGAGAAAGGACTCACTCTCCTTTCGAAGTAAACGCTTGGAGTCTCGAGACAGACAAGCAGAATGGACTTTATTTCAAAGACTTGGGGGCTTTGCCCCCTGCTCGCTTCACTCGCCAACCCCCATGTTTGGTTTTCCAGATACACACTTTAAAGATTTTTTTTTTCTTTGAATTGTTGCTATTTCATTAGTTTCACTTTTATTTCAGAACTTCTTTAAAAACAATATTTGGAATCTTTCGAGTCCCAACATGCTGAATCTTTTAAATGAGGTCCATGAGACATGTTTTTAATGACTTTGTACCATAATTCAGAATAGGTTTCTCTGTTTGGAATTTCAGCACAGACAAAATGATCTTCATCATCAGCAGTTAATCATTTTTTTTGCAAAGTAACCAATAAATGCATGTGAGGTAAACCACGTTTTTGAAATTCTCTGACTTAAACTTCAAAGCCTTACAAAATTTACATACTTCAGACATATCACCTATGTCCATATATTCGATCTCTATTTGCATTTTCGTTACCCACCCCCTTACCGCATCAATCAATACCCCGCTGTCAGTCTTCCGTGCTGTATTCCGCCCTTCCTCAATTGAACCTAACAGTCCATCCTTCCATTATCCAACCCACTATATCCTAACTACAGGGTCATGGGGGTCTGCTGGAGCCAATCCCAGCCAACACAGGGCGCAAGGCAGGAAACAAACCCTGGACAGGGTGCCAGCCCACCGCAGGAACCTAACAGTCACTCCAAAAAATAAGGCTTCAACCTGGAAGGGATGCTACAATACTTTCGAATTTTCCTGCTTTCATATTCTTTACCTTTCTCTACATGTGTATCGTGTCATCGTATTGTTTTTGCCTTTTGAATTCCACTGCTTTCATAATCTCTAACCAGCTCTGCATGTGTATAGCGCCAATGTTTTTGAACATCTTTATGAAGTTATACTTCGTCTTTTAATTCTGAGCCCGATTGGACATGCTTTCTTTTCAATTCCACTTGTTCCGGACTGGTTATTATTTTCTGAATTTGCACATAGATTATTTTTTTTCTTTTTTGCATTTTTTTCTCTGCAGTGCTTTTGAGTCTCTTTTCTCCGCGCTGCTCTTTCTTCTTCACTTAGTTGTCGACATTTCATCTATAACGTATTGTCCTTATATGCTTTTTATGTGCTGAGAACCCAGGATCTGTGTGTGCTCAAAGCCTTGACACGACTGAGTGTTTTGCTGCCCGTGGTCTTATTTGATATTGGTTGTAAGCAGGCATGTCTTGCAAGAATCTCATGTTCTTCATCACTGTGAGATGGTCCTGGGTCAATCTCTTGGCACAAAGTCTCATGTTTAAGGTCCCCGCAAGACGCTCCGTGGCCAATCTCTTTCATCTCGCAGGTCTTTTAAGTGTCTTTCGTGATCTTCACGTGAAGATCATGTCTCGTCTCCCTAGTCATTCTCTCCCAGGATTTTTTTTTATAATAGAGAGATGTGCAACAGCCATCTCAGTTCATGAAGTTAGCCCCCTTTGTTGGGCAAATCTTACATTTATTACAAATCTTATCAGTACCTCTTTTGTACTTGAACATCATTATCTGCCTCCAAAAACGCAAATCCTTCATTCCTAAAATTTATCCATACCACAAATATTCTCTCATGCTTAATCAGAAATAATTGCTTTTCTGCCCCATTACTTTGCCACCATTATTCTAAAAACCAAAACACAGTTGCCACCCATCCCTAGCAGTGACCTTCCCTCTATGTCCACTAAATCACTTCTCACATTCCTGACTTAGGACTGGCAGAGAAGGGCGACTTCTGCATGCATTAAAAAAAGTAAGAAATATAGACATGAGCCGTTAATGGTTTAACTCTTTCATAACCTAAGGCTAGCTAATACAATATATTCCATTTCCATTCTTATGCAAATAAAGTTTAAGAGGTGACATGATTTAAAAATTGTTTTAATTTTATGTTTATTTTTATTTTAAAATATAATGTTTAAAATTATGAAGGGAATTACCGGTAGTATGTAGATTGAGACAGTTATTTTAAAATGACTCCTGGAAACTTGTTAAGGGTAAATTTCACACAAACATTAGGAAGTTTTTCTTTACTCAGAGAATGATAGACACTTGGAATAAGCTACCAAGTAGTGTGGTAGACAGGAAGACGTTAGGGACTTTCAAAACTCGACTTGATGTTATTTTAGAAGAATTAAGTGGATAGGACTGGCAATCTCTGAAAGGCCTGTTCTTGTCTAGACTGTTCTAAAGTCCTAATGTTCTAATTTTAATATGGTTGGAGATTGCATTAATACAAGTTTTAAAGAAATTCTGGATCTCTGCAATCTTAAATTGGATTAAGACAGTTCAATAATGGATGAATTATTCTTAACCGAAAGATATTTATGATTTACAAGTTCATCCTCTGTCTCAAGACAAGGAAACAGTGAGTATGAACATGTCCTATCATGCTAATATTACATATAGCAAATTGTCCCTGATGTGGGACATGGTGGTAAAATGGGTTGCCAGACATCTTGAATTCACAGTAACAATCTCCAGTCCCTCCCTGAGAATCTGTTGATGCTCCGAGGAAAGCTGAGAAATGCAATCCGTAAAGCATATCCTGGGTCTGCTCATGGACCTTCAGTAGAAGATCAGTGCATAGTATGTCTTCTGCTTGAAGCATCCATGAATATTCTAACTACATCTTCAAAGCACCTTTCTGGAATGCTCAACACCCTGTAATGAAAAGTGAGGCCAGCAACCCTGTAAAGCAGTCACTTTGAATTGGTTCTCATCTAGTACTGCACCCTACAAACAACTTAGTATAGGTGAGAATGGGGAAATACAATAACTGGCAAGCTGAGAGTTTCATCCAAGGACTTCACCAACACCAATTTCACAGTTGCTTCTACCCACAGTAATTGATGCCATGGTACAAAATAGCCTGCAACTGTTAACCAACACATTAAAATGTTGAACATTTTCTGCAAGAAAATGCACCAGGTTAACAGAGTTTGAAGTGGGGAGCTGAAATAGTGGCAAGGGCTTGATTTGATGGGAAGAGCACTAGTAGGAAAAAACATTTTTTTTTTTATGGTTATTTAGTGGGAAAGGGCAGTCCTTCACTTATTTAAACAGACAAAATGTCCCAGTTTCCTCCTTCCCTTTGTGGAGTCCAAGATGGAAGCACAGGGGAAATCCCTGATGAAACAGATGAGGGACTCCAGATAACTCAAAGTGAGTTCTGTTCTCTTATAAGTGGAAGACCAAAAGAAAGAGAACGAAAAGAAAGTGGCAGTGTAGTCTTTCCCATGACTTCTAAATTAAACTGCAAAGACCTGTCGCTTTATGAGTCACCAGAAGATAGAGCACAGTTAGAGCAGACAGAGATGCAAGTACCTGCGGGAAGCACAAAGGAGGAGGACTCGCTCTCTATGTTAATACACAGTGGTGTAACTCTGGACATGTTAATATCAAAGTCTCCACTTGCTGCAGGGACATCGAACTGTTGGCCGTAAGTTTGCGTCCCTATTACTTGCCCAGAGAGTTTGGACACGTCATTGTTGTTATCGTTTACATCCCTCCTCAGGCGGACGTGGAGACAGCGAGTGACATCATACATTCTGCTGTTGCTAAGTTACAAACGCAGCACCCTGAGGCGCTTGTGCTAATCACTGGAGACTTTAACCATGTGACGCTGGACAAAACATTACCTGCCTTCTCCCAGTATGTGGACTGTAACACTTGGGGAAATAAGACTATTGATTTACTGTATGCAAACGTTAAAGATGCATACAGCACCGCCCCGCTGCCTGCGCTTGGGAAAGCAGATCATAACCTGGTTCTGCTTCAGCCTCACTACAAACCAAGAGTGAGGGTCCTACCTACAACCACACGCTCACTGAGGACGTGGTCCCCGGAGGCAGAGAAGGCTCTGAGAGAATGCTTTGGAACTACAGACTGGGATATCCTGCAGGGATCACATAGTGAGAACATTGAGGAAGTTGTTGACTGCACTACTGACTACATCAACTTCTGTATGGACATTGTAATTCCAGTAAGAACTGTACGCTGCTATGCTAACAACAAGCCATGGATTACAAGTGACATCAAGGGCCTTTTGAACCAGAAGAAAAAGGCTTTTAAAGGCGGTGATCAGCATGAGCTCAAGCGAGTGCAGAAGGAACTCCGAGTCCAGCTCAGGGCGGCGAAGGAGCAGTACAGGAGAAAGCTGGAGCAGAAGTTGCAGAATAACAGCATGAAGGAAGTGTGGGATAGGATGAAGATCATCACTGGCTGCAGCTTGAAACGGGGTACCACCATCGAGAGAGACGTGAAGAGAACAAACCAAATGAACAACTTCCTTAACAGGTTTGACCACCCTAACCCACTCTCACTCTCACCTCGGAGTACTGCACCCTCCACACATCCTTCTGCTGATACCAGCATAGGACAGACATCCCCACCCATAATTACAACAGCACAGGTGAGCAAAGAGCTGAGGAGACTTCGTGCCAGCAAAGCAGCGGGTCCAGATGGAGTATCGCCACGACTGCTGAAGGTCTGTGCATTGGAGCTGGGGGGTCCTCTACAGCTCATCTTCAACCTGAGCCTGGAACAGGGGAGAGTCCCGAGGCTTTGGAAAACATCTTGCATCACCCCAGTCCCAAAGGTATCACGTCCTAGTGAGCTGAATGACTTCTGGCCTGTTGCTCTGACATCACATGTGATGAAGACCATGGAGAGGCTGCTGCTTCACCACCTGAGGCCACAGGTTCAACACGCCCTCGACCCTCTGCAGTTTGCATATCAGGAGAAGGTGGGAGCGGAGGATGCCATCATCTATATGCTACACCGATCCCTCTCCCACTTGGACAGAGGCAGTGGTGCTGTAAGAATTATGTTTCTAGACTTCTCTAGCGCCTTCAACACAATCCAACCTCTGCTCCTTAGGGACAAGCTGACAGAGATGGGAGTAGATTCATACCTGATGGCATGGATCGTGGACTATCTTAAAGACAGACCTCAGTATGTGCGTCTCGGGAACTGCACGTCTGACATTGTGGTCAGCAACACAGGAGCGCCACTGGGGACTGTACTTTCTCCGGTCCTGTTCAGCCTACAGTATATACATCGGACTTCCAATACAACTCGGAGTCCTGCCACGTGCAAAAGTTCGCTGACGACACTGCTATCGTGGGCTGCATCAGGAGTGGGCAGGAGGAGGAGTATAGGGACCTAATCAATGACTTTTTTAAATGGTGCGACTCAAACCACCTACACCTGAACACCAGCAAAAACAAGGAGCTGGTGGTGGATTTTAGGAGGCCCAGACCCCTCATGGACCCCGTGATCATCAGAGGTGACTGTGTGCAGATGGTGCAGACCTATAAATACCTGGGAGTGCAGCTGGATGATAAATTAGACTGGACTGCCAATACTGATGCTCTGTGTAAGAAAGGATAGAGCCGGTTATACTTCCTTAGAAGAACACCTGCAATAAGATGCTGCAGATGTTCTATCAGGTGGTTGTGGCGAGCGCCCTCTTCTACGCGGTGGTGTGCTGGGGAGGCAGCATTAAGAAGAAAGACGCCTCACGCCTGGACAAATTGGTGAGGAAGGCAGGCTCTATTGTTAGCATGGAGCTGGACAGTATGACATCTGTGGCAGAGCGACGGGCGCTAAGCAGGCTCCTATCAATTATGGAGAATCCACTGCTTCCACTAAACAGTGTCATCTCCAGACAGAAGAGCAGCTTCAGCGACAGACTGCTGTCACCGTCCTGCTCCACTGACAGACTGAGAAGATCGTTCCTCCCCCAAACTATGCGACTCTTCAATTTCACCCGGGTTGGGTGAACATTAACATTATACAAAGTTATTGTCTGTTTTTGCCTGCATTATTATCAATCTTTAATTTAATATTGTTTTTGTATCAGTATGCTGCTGCTGGAGTATGTGAATTTCCCCTTGGGATTAATAAAGTATCTATCTATCTATCTATCTATCTATCTATCTATCTATCTATCTATCTATCTATCTATCTATCTATCTATCTATCTATCTATCTATCTATCTATCTATCTATCTATCTATCTATCTATCTATCTATCTAAGATGACTTGAATAGACAGGTTAGTTTATTTCTGGATGGATATATGTTTAAAGAACTCTGGTATACATTAGGCATTAGAAGAAGAAGAAGAAGAAGAAGCACACTCTCTAAGCCTGTTGTGTTTAAGAGTCTCTAAGAAAAAATTTTTTGATGGACTATATATGGAAGTCGGAATGGGTGGAGAAGAGTGTCAGAAGTAATTTATGAGAGACAAGGTATCAGCAAGAGTGAAAGGGAAGGTCTACAGGATGGTAGCGAGACCAGCTATGTTATATGGGTTGGAGACGGTGGCACTGACCAGAAAGCAGGAGACAGAGCTGGAGGTGGCAGAGTTAAAGATGCTAAGATTTGCATTGGGTGTGACGAGGATGGATAGCATTAGAAATGAGTACATTAGAGGGTCAACTCAGGTTGGACGGTTGGGAGACAAAGTCAGAGAGGCGAGATTGCGTTGGTTTGGACATGTGCAGAGGAGAGATGCTGGGTATATTGGGAGAAGGATGCTAAGGATAGAGCTGCCAGGGAAGAGAAAAAGAGGAAGGCCTAAGCAAAGGTTTATGGATGTGGTGAGAGAGGATATGCAGGTGATGGGTGTGATCCACTGTGGCAACCCCTAACGGGAGTAGCCAAAAGAAGAAGAAAAAGATATGGAAGTCTAAATAGATGGAGGGTCTGTAAACCACAGCTAAATTGTTGTCTTTTACCTTCTATTGGTATCTGTTCTTACATGTGACTTAATAAAAGCCATCCTGTATTGCAGGGATGAGGAAGCACAGCTAAGGGTTTCTGTGCTGGTTGCCTGAGAGCACCCTTCACTAATCACTAGGTATATTTAAATTAGTGTTAGTAAAGAGCAAATACCAAAGGAAAAATTTGATTATTTTAATGCTGAAAAAAATACAAAAAAGATAGTTAGACTCAATATTTGTTATAGTCTTTGTCAAATGTGCCATTGATATATTTATACATAAATAAAGTCAAATGTTCTGCTTCACTGTGAAATTCTGTAAAGGACTGGCTTTACAAAACAGTCAAATTCAGTATGCAAATATTGATTGTGTTGGGCTGTCACATGACGAAAATAAAACCCTACAAAGTTTTTTTTTGCTTTTTAAATTTTACACACAAAGGTGTACAGCAACAAAAGTACAATCCATACTGATCACCATCTCACTTTCATTAACTGTAAATTTACAATTAAGTAAGGTAAGGGAGTGCAGCTGGATGATAAATTGGACTGGACTGCCAATACTGATGCTCTGTGTAAGAAAGGACAGAGCCGACTATACTTCCTTAGAAGGCTGGCGTCCTTCAACATCTGCAATAAGATGCTGCAGATGTTCTATCAGACAGTTGTGGCGAGCGCCCTCTTCTACGCGGTGGTGTGCTGGGGAGGCAGCATAAAGAAGAGAGACGCCTCACGCCTGGACAAACTGGTGAGGAAGGCAGGCTGTATTGTAGGCACGGAGCTGGACAGTTTGACATCCGTGGCAGAGCGACGGGCGCTGAGCAGGCTCCTATCATTAATGGAAAATCCACTGCATCCACTAAACAGTATCAACTCCAGACAGAGGAGCAGCTTCAGCGACACACTGCTGTCACTGTCCTACTGCACTGACAGACTTTGGAGATCGTTCCTCCCCCAAAGTGTGCGACTCTTTAATTCCCCCCGGGTTAAACGTTAAAATTATACAAAGTTATTGTCTGTCTGTATACCTACATTGTTATCACTCTTTAATTTAATATTGTTCTTTATCAGTATGCTGCTGTTGGAGTATGTTAATTTCTCCTTGGGATTAATAAAGTATCTATCTATCTATCTATCTATCTAAGTAAACAAAGCATAGGTATCATTGTATCTGTTGATTTAGCCTTAACAAAAAAGCTTTTTTTAATTAATCTGTTTTCTGTCTGGGGGCGGCACGGTGGCGCCGTGTTACCGCTGCTTTCTCGCAGTTAGGAAACCTGTGTTCGCTTCCCGGGTCCTCCCTGAGTGGAGTTTGCCTGTTCTCCCCGTGTCTGCATGGGTTTCCTCCCACAGTCCAAAGACATGCAGGTTAGGTGCACTGGCGATTCTAAATTGACCCTAGTGTGTGCTGTGTGTGTGTGTGTGTGCGCGCCCTACCCGTGGTTTGTTTCCTGCCTTGCGCCCTGTGTTGGATAAGTTTGGCTTCAGCAGACCCCCGTCACCCTGTAGTTAGGATGTAGCGGGTTGGATAATGGATGTATGGTTGGATGTTTGTTGTCGTCGTCTTTATTATTTTTCAAACCTCCAATTTTCTTTAAAACTCTGGCCGATCTGTGCCCGCCCCCGATTTGGTGTCTCCGCCTCTGCCGCTCTGACAGTAGTAGTGCATTCTATGGTGACTCCTTTATGGAAGATGGACGACGCTGCATTAGATTAGACTCACCCAACATGGCCAGCCTATTGTGTCCGCGCTAATTTCCGTTTTTTTTTTCTTCCTAACACCACCCAGTCTGCCTGCGCGAACATGGAGGCGATGGTGATGCTGGAAGGGCTAGAAGAACGATTGGAGAGGCTTGAGAAGCGACTTGATGTGGATAAAAATGTCCAGACAGGCAAACCGGTGAAGGTAAGCGAGTGATTATTCGGTTATACTTTATCGTGTCTGCAAAATTAGACGACATAATTCTGAACGTCCACTTTACTTCCCCTCGATTGAAATGTTATTACTTCTCGTAACGCATACATATATGCACCAATGCGAGAGGTGTTCTACCTGCATCCTACAACATTACTGTGCTGTTTTTGCTGTAATATCGCGAACATGAAATCATGTCATGGCAGAAGCTCCTAGTTATTGACACAGTGACAAACAGCTCCGAGGTTAGCCTCTGTGTACGGGCCATAGATCTGGTATGCGCCCCGGCTTATGTGCTGCATGTCAACTAATAAAGCGATTGTAAAGATGAGGAAGAAAGTCGAATTAGAAACAAAAAAAATCTACTGTCGCATTACTCGGAGAAACCGAGTTAGGACTTATTTCGGTATAACGCGTTTCGTAACGAACACCCACTCAGAAGAAAGTGTATAGCTTCTGGAGGTTTGTAGGACTGAACTGGGAGCCACTTTACCAATGAGAAGTTTGTGTCCCCATTAGTCCTGACCAGCCCAGGGACAAACATGACTAAAGCAGTTTGAATGCTAGAAATGTTTAATAACAGTCATTCAAGTAGAACTAACAGGTCTTGTTTAACCCCATGGACGACGAAAAGCTTTTAATTTGTTGTTTAAGTGTTTGGAATTGTTATATGCATTTGCACATTCACACACCTGCCTTCATTCTCCACTGTTTGTCATTCACCCACCATATCCATCCATCCATTTTCCAACCCGCTATATTCCTAACTACAGGGTCACGGGGTCTGCTGGAGCCAATCCCAGCCAACACAGGGCACAAGGCAGGAACCAATCCTGGGCAGGGTGCCAACCCACAGCAGACCCACCATATCCTATTGGATAAACCCAAGACAATAGAAGAGGTGATCCTTCCCATATGTCATGTCTTTCCATATTTGTGATCTTCCTGTTTCATACAGCAGGTGATCTGCTGTGGAGCGCTCTATTCCCTTCTCCCCCATGCGTATAGGTAATGACAAACTGGAAAACAATCATAGTATTCATCAATGCCCAGCCACACACAAATTAATAGAATATGTAAGCTTGGTTTGATAATAGAAAATAACAGTTGTGGTTTACAATGAAAAAACAATGTGAATGTAGTGAGGGTATCCTCTTTAATGTTCCCAAGCTTAACCCTAAAATTATTTAACCACATCAGTCTTGTGTAATGCAGTAGGACTTTAGCTAGGTCATAACATTTTAATTGCATTGTCATTGTATATGTCAGTTTGCCCTGTAATGGACTGGCACAGGTTGTCGGAACTGGCTCTAGTTTCCAGTCATTTTAACTGGACCAAGTGGGTTTGGAAGATGGATGGATGAATGAGGCCACTGCCTGAGCCACTAGGGGCCAAAGTAAACCAAAAATATTTAAAAAGTGTACAGAACTGCATACTGGCTTGGACTGGTATTTTTTACATCATATTAAAGTGGGTATTTACTGTTTATTAAAATTGTATTAATTTTGTTTTCTTGTATTAAGTAATATGCCTATGGGGCTGTTAAAGTAAAATAAATATGGAGGTCATAATTCTGCTTCTGTGGACATTTGTCTGCTCTCTCTCTTGACAGTGTGTTGATGCATTGGTTAGAATTCAGGCATCCCTTAGTGCTATGGCCAACAAGCGGGAGCGAGTCAAAAGCCTCCACAAGAAAAGTAAGTGCTTTTGGGGTTTGTCTGTTTGCTTAATTAGCTTCTAGCTGCTCTTTTTTTCGGGAGTGAAACAAGTTTTCCATGCATACTTTGATTTAACTGGACTTGTTTTTCTTACTAATTGGTTTTTAATGAGCTTTTGCATTGTTTCCATTCTAGTTGATGACCTGATGAAGTACTTGGACCCTCAATTTACTGAGCGAATTACTGTGCCTGATGCAGTGAGACTTGAGTGTGTGCTTGCAGGTGGGTCATAGCTGAACTCTACAACTGTTTTCTTTTTTTGTGTGCCTGAATTTTAGTATGAGAATTGTGTTGATGACTCCTTTTCGACATATCCTAAGATATCATTAGTTTCAGTTTAAATTTATCCCTAGATGGGCAGCTGTTTCATTTATTGCTGTATTTATATCATAAATTATATAGATTGTCTTATATCTCTAAAATTCAAATTATTGTCTTTCAGTGTTGTTGTTAGTCCTGTTGATACAGAAAT
This sequence comes from Erpetoichthys calabaricus, assembly GCF_900747795.2. Classification (NCBI taxonomy): domain Eukaryota; kingdom Metazoa; phylum Chordata; class Cladistia; order Polypteriformes; family Polypteridae; genus Erpetoichthys; species Erpetoichthys calabaricus. The sequence goes on along the minus strand of NC_041406.2, from coordinate 113,168,205 downwards.
ATAAAAAAAAATGCTGTGACAATAGAGTACATGGTATCATGACATAGCGCTGCAGACATGGGTTAGTTAGCAAAGTAATGGCAATGCAATCATTTAGATTTAAACGTACGGAATATGCCCCACATAACAAATAACCTCCATGCAATACAAGTGCCTGGACTGCAGATTTGTTAAGTTTAAGTTTGTCACATGTATAGTAATATTGAATTAGTAGTGCAGATGTTCCCATAATGGTGCCCTGGTAACTGTGTGTGAGTTAATAGTTTAAATGCCCAAAAGTCTGAGTCTGCTGTCATATGCCATTTAAGTGCTGCACTTGCATGATGGTGGTGAGGCCAGCATTTTGTTTTCTTCTGTAGTACATGTGTTTTGATACAAAATTAGTGCAAAGCAGCAGTTTTGAAATCTGATGGTGACGATTGTAAAACCAAAAGGTGAAATGCTCAAACAAAGTTTACATTGCAGCTTGTATCTTAGATACTGTATTATTGAAAAGAAGTAAAAAATGTTGGTATTTTGCCATTTCACAAATTGATCTGCCTATGATGCACCATTTTTCTGGAATACAGTAATCCCTCCTCCATCGCGGGGGTTGCGTTCCAGAGCCACCCACGAAATAAGAAAATCCGCGAAGTAGAAACCATATGTTTATATGGTTATTTTTATATTGTCATGCTTGGGTCACAGATTTGCGCAGAAACACAGGAGGTTGTAGAGGGACAGGAACGTTATTCAAACACTGCAAACAAACATTTGTCTCTTTTTCAAAAGTTTAAACTGTGCTCCATGACAAGACAGAGATGACAGTTCTGTCTCACAATTAAAAGAATGCAAACATATCTTCCTCTTCAAAGGAGTGCGTGTCAGGAGCAGAGTCTGTCAGAAAGACAGAGTAAAGCAAACAAATCAATAGGGCTGTTTGGCTTTTAAGTATGCGAAGCACCGCCGGTACAAAGCTATTGAAGGCGGCAGCTCACACCCCCTCTGTCAGGAGCAGAGAGAGACAGAGAAAAACAAAGTCAAAAATCAATATGTGCCCTTTGAGCTTTTAAGTATGCGAAGCACTGTGCAGCATGTCACTTCAGGAAGCAGCTGCACACAGAAGGTAGCAACGTGAAGATAATCTTTCAGCATTTTTAGACGAGCGTCCGTATCGTCTAGGTGTGCGAACAGCCCCCCTGCTCACACCCCCTACGTCAGGATCAGAGAAAGTCAGCGCAAGAGAGAGAGAAAAGTAATTTGGGTAGCTTCTCAGCCATCTGCCAATAGCGTCCCTTGTATGAAATCAACTGGGCAAACCAACTGAGGAAGCATGTACCAGAAATTAAAAGACCCATTGTCCTCAGAAATCCGCGAACCAGCAAAAAATCCGCGATATATAATTAAATATGCTTACATATAAAATCCGTGATAGAGTGAAGCCGCGAAAGGCGAAGCGCGATATAGCGAGGGATCACTGTATACTACAGCTTTCAATGCATGTTTCTTGCGTGTCTGTTGTTTCCTGTCTGGTGCATCTGCTCCTTTTTTTTAATTCCAGTTTAGTTAGGCAGTTGCTAGGCCAGTTTCTTTCTGCACTATGTCCATACAAATTCTGCAGGAAGACATCTTTCCATGTATTGAAAGGAAAATAATAAATAGCTAACATTTTTGGACTTGGAGGATGAATCTCCAACAAAGAAAAAATTTACGGTGAGTTGAGAATGTGTATTTATTATCTCCGTCTTTATATGCTGTACTACTGCTATCTGTCAAGGACAGTTTGAGTCATAGTAATCGTATCTTAAGTTAGATTTAAGATTCTTGTTTTCACCTTTCACACATACAAATACACTTGCTTTTCAGAATGAGCAAAAGCATAGTGCAAATTGAAGGGGGGCTTACTGAATAGGCTTGGTACCGTGGATGAGTTAGTGAACTTTTCTTTTTATGTCAGTTAGTGTATTTTGTAATATTAAATACAGCCACAAGTAAATAAATATTACTAATGAAAATTCATTAAATTAAAAACATTGAAAGAAAAAATGGGATTTAATGTTTGAAAGGTAAGTGTCACTATAAAACTTTATTTTCTGTGATTGCTTAAAAATGTACTTTTTGCACTCACAGAGGAGGAGTTCATTATGTCACAGGCCAGCCTTCTGGAGCATATGAGTAGCCTTGTACCACTGCTGGACAGCACATATATAAAAGGTAAGGTGGTCCTGAGAACACTTCATGTACAATAGAACAGAATGTACTAAAATGTATGAGTTATCAGTGGTAGCTAACAAATCGTAGCAAGCTGAGGAGGAAATGTTGGGAGTCTTTCTGTGGTGCTTTGTTTCTCTCCAAAATAATAATAAGAAACACAGTCCTGGGGGGTATTTTCCGTACGTCGCTTAAATCATCCGAGATCAGATGCCTCATCCTGGATGAGTTAATGCCAGTGAAACTCATGCTGGATAAGTCAGTTTTTCAAACGCAGCCATGTATTAGATTAGTGTAGCTGGATCTAATCATCCAAGATGAATGGGCGTGGCTGCGCTGATTGAAAAGCCCATATATATTGAGTCTAGAAAACATGATCAGCAAGTCTTTGATAGGCTGTAACAAAATGACAAAAGAACAGACGCATTTTTTTTCACACAAGCGGAGCAGGACCTTTTATTCAAAGGACGTGAAAAATTTCAAGATTTAATATGCACAAGGGGTAACACTGCAAAAGCAGCCCAAACCAGAAAAGACGGCTGGCAAAAAGTGGGCAACAAATTCAACGCTAAGTAGTGTGAATTGTACTTACTGAATGCAGTGTTTCATTTCCTATGTGTCGGATTAATTATTACTTAATATGCCATAATTCTAGATCAAACGTGAGCACAAGGAGAACATGAGAACAGGTTAAAGTGAAGTACAAGAATATACTTCAAACTGTAAATATTGGTATATAACTATTTAAAGAATTGTTGACATAAATAATCATATATAATATAAAAAAAACATTAATTCTAAAGTTAATAAGAAGGCAGACAAGCAAAAAACAGGTGGAGGTGCACGCGGTTCAGACCTAACCCCTGCAGAAGAGTTGGCTGTCCAGCAAAATGCCCATCGCCCTGTTTCTGAGGGCATTCAAGGGGGAAGCTCCTGTCCTGAACCAGTGGCAGGATGCAATGGTCACTTCATTTCAGGTAAAGGATGGTCATTGCATATATTTGTCATCAATGTGTGCCATAAGTATGTTCCATATAGCCCTCTTTTTTTGTTGGGTCAGTTGCAGGGAATGTCCTATCACAAGAACCTGTGTCTGACCAACGAGATATTGACAAAGGTCAAATATTTGAGGAAGACGCTGTGTCTGATTATTCATCAGGAGGAGAGATACATTTTCCAAATAATGTTTGCTCAAACTCTGCTCTGATCAGTCCCATGTGCCCCAATCACATTTGGAAATCCTGGCTAATGAGAATGTTAGGCTGATTGTGAGATTCTTTATGGAACTGTGGGTGTTTTTACCTGTGTATTACCTACCTGCAATGGCATGAAACACCTCTTTTATTGTATGCACACACAGGTGTCCAGGAAACACTATGAAAACCTGAAGGAAATATTTCAGAGCCAAGCAGACTTTACGAATTGCCTGGCAAACTGTACTTTTAGATAGATTTTCCGCATCCCCTACAGTATATAAAAAAAAAAGTGCCGCTTGCCAAAAACCTCAAAACAATGCATACTGTCTGTGTGGTTGTGAGAGCCCGACTTCGCCTAGTTTGACTTTGAATATAAGGTGCTAATAAATCTTTGAGGTACAATATTCCCCCTCTGCTAAAGCGGTATCTTTCGAAAAGAATTTCCTCCAGGAGCAATAAAGGATCTTGCCGATCGCGCAAAACCCTCTCTGTATGAAATTCTCTTCTTATAATTTGCGCACCGATATCAATTGGTCGCTCATTCATGAACGGTGAAGCCATGACTGAATGAATTCCATGCACGGACACTGATTAAGTGTGTGAGCTAAGCCTTGTTTACATAGAACAAACCTGCTCTGAGCAGGTTTGCGGATTAGGATGTGTTGCTATGACAACACATCCAGCAAGAGTTTCGAAAAACCGACAGATCCAGAATCATGCCAATCGTCAACAGTTACATCCGGCTAAACGAGTAATCCACGTACGAAAAATACCCCCCTGATTAACATGGTGACTCACTGTAAATATTATGAAATGTTTACCTGAAGTGTCAAACTAAAAATACCAATCTGTTACTGATAAAAGTCTGTTTGGTAAAAGCTGTACAATTAAGTAAGAGTATTTGCCTTTTGGTTAGTAGATTATCAAGATTAAATGTGCATCTTTATACTCCACAGTGGTCCCTGAACATGCAACCAAACTGCAGTCCCTATCTCAAATTCACATCCAACAGCAGGTACGCAATATGACTCCTTTATCAGTACTCATGAGTAATTTCTGCAGATTAGGAGAGAAGAATTTGAGGATTTACTGTTTACATGCTAGACCATAACAGCTGATCTGAAGTGAACAGATCTCCCTGTCATCACGCTTGATGCCGTTTTGCTTTCTTACAGGATCAGTGCGAATCCCTCACAGATGGCACAAAGAAGCTCTTTGAAGACTACAACAAAATGGTATCCTTTTAATTTGCAGCATAGAAATCTAAAAAAAAAGCTGCTTGTGTCCTATCTGTAAGGGCCATGGTCTAAAGTTTCATAGTGCTCTTAAGACAATAAGAACTTTCATTTGTACTTAATTCATTTAGTCTTTCCGTGGCCCATATGGTTATTTGCTTTTCACTGTTAGAAGACCAATAAGAATTAATCTTTGGCAATCCAAAGACTTCAGAAAGTTTACAAACCAGTTAAATACACAGTCACTTAAAGGTACAGTGATCCCTTGCTATATCGCGCTTCGCCTTTCGCGGCTTCACTCCATCGCGGTTTTTATATGTAAGCATATTTAAATATATATCGCAGATTTTTCGCTGCTTCGCGAGTTTCTGCGGACAATGGGTCTTTTAATTTCTGGTATATGCTTCCTCAGTTGGTTTGCCCAGTTGATTTCATACAAGGGACGCTATTGGCAGATGGCTGAGAAGCTACCCAACTTACTTTCTCTCTCTCTCTTGCGCTGACGTAGGGGGGTGTGAGCTGACGATAGGGATGTTGCTACCTTCTGTGTGCAGCTGCTTCCTGAAGGACATGCTTCATGGTGCTTCGCATACTTAAAAGCTCAAAGGGCACGTATTGATTTTTGACTTTGTTTTTCTCTGGCTCTCTCTCTCTTCCTGCTCCTGACGGAGGGGGTGTGAGCTGCCGCCTTCAACAGCTTTGTACCGGCGGTGCTTCGCATACTTAAAAGCCAAACAGTCCTATTGATTTTTTTTTTTTTTTGACTGTTTGCTTTGTTCTCTCTCTCTCTCCTGACGTGCACTCCTTTGAAAAGGAAGATATGTTTGCATTCTTTTAATTGTGAGACAGAACTGTCATCTCTGTCTTGTCATGGAGCACAGTTTAAACTTTTGAAAAAGAGACAAATGTTTGTTTGCAGTGTTTGAATAATGTTCCTGTCTCTCTACAACCTCCTGTGTTTCTGCGCAAATCTGTGACCCAAGCATGACAATATAAAAATAACCATATAAACATATGGTTTCTACTTCACGGATTTTCTTATTTCGCGGGTGGCTCTGGAACGCAACCCCCGTGGTGGAGGAGGGATTACTGTACATAGAAATTGAGCAAATTGGAAAAAGATTCAAAGTGAAATGGGATTACCAAGCAAAACAGTCTTAATTTCTGATTTTTCACGATGTTATTCACCTCTGCTCAATCCGTCATAGGAGTCTGTTTACCTTCATGACTTTTGAGCCATTATGAGTTTCATGCTTATGAACACCACAATTTACAATGTTTGGATTGGAAATTATGAATTTAGCTGCGTTGTATTTAAGCTAAAAAAAAATACTTTCTAAAAATTGATTACAGAGCAGAGGCCAATGGTGCTTTGTGTTTTTTGTGCGTTCTCTTTCTGTATTTGTAGGGCTTTTGTGTATTCTTCAGTACTTTTCCAGACCCCATAGATATTAATGTTTAAGTTAATTGGATTTTCTGAATTGGTTCTGGCAGACTGTTTTGAGTTACTTCCTACCATGTATGTGATTCCATTAGGAAAAACTTGTCCATATCAAACAAGTATGATTTATTCACTTTAAATGTAGAAGTCTTGTGGCAATCATAATTCTTAATTTATTGTTGTAAACAATTGTTTAAACCAGTCGGTTCTCTTTTCTCAAACAGGAATTCATACTGCTATGTTCACATTGTGTAAAATTGTAATAAACTTTAACTGCCCCCTCTGTTGTTTTTAAAGAACAAAATGACTTCTTAATGGAGTTGGCCTGCCAACCGCTAAAAAAATTGATTACCTGCCTCAGAGTGTTTGACTTTGAAGCTTTGAGTATTATATAAAAATTATACCACGTAATAGGTTGAATTGCGAAAGGGGTCTTGCAGAAGTAGGAGTATTACTACAGTGTAAATAGACACATACTGTAATGCTGATTCCAAAAAATTAGTAATTCACAAGTTGTCATGAAATGTACATCACCCACTCACACAGTTCACTATTTATATAAATTAACAATTCACCTTAATACCCAGTAGTGTTTGCAGTTGCTACATACTGGCACACTTACCAGGAGTACATTGTTTACATTTGTTTGTGGAACTGTTCTGCAGTTTGGGTGTGATGGTACACTGTCATTTAAAAGCATGCCGTGCCTCTGAGCTTCATATTTAGGATGTCGATATTCGATACACTATTGATGGGTACCAATATATGAAACCTTGCACAATAAGGTAGCAGACCTGGGGCCTCATGTATAACGCCGTGCGTAGAACTCACACTATAACATGGCGTAAGCACAAAAGCGGGATTGTGCGTGCGCACAGAAAAATCCAGATGCAGGAATCTGTGCGCACGCATAATTTCACGTTCTTCCACTACATAAATCCCGATCAGCGTGAAAAGTAACGCACGTGCACGCGCCTTCTGTCCCGCTCCAACTCCTCCCAGAATTACGCCTCTTTGAATATGCAAATCAATATAAATAGCCTTCTGTGTAAAGACAATGGGAAAAGCACAGGGGAAAATATAAGAATTTCAGCGAATACCAAGTGGAGGCAAAGGAAAAACGTACTATTTGTTGGTTTAAACAGTGATATAAGCAACAAAAGAAAGTTGATCGAGTGACAGAGTGTCGGAAAAACTCGAAAGATCAAATTCACAAAGTCGCACAGTGCCCGAAATAAAAAAGAAATCACATATCAAAGTCGCCGTGAAAAGGCAAGTCGTAGCCCACCGTCTGAGTGTCATATGAAAGCGTATTAGGGTACAAACAAAAAACATAGGCACACAGTGGGAAAAAAGCATGAAATGTCAACTTTAATCTCGAAATTTCCACTTTAATCACGTAGTTTATTTTGCCATTAAAGTAGAACATCATAAACTTCATCTTAAAATCGTTTATTTTACTAGTTTCTCAAGTAGCATGTTAAATGCTTTGTTCTGTGTTTGATCTTCTATGTGCTCTATGTGTGTGAATCACTACGTGCTTCCATTCTTTCTCTTTCTCCGACAGGACACAGAATGCATTACATTCGAGATATTACAGCTCTCTGAATAATTAAAATGCTGAGATGTATACGTGATATCATTTTCATGATGATAGGAATGAAAGCATGTTATTAAACATGGGAACACGGTGGCGCAGTGATTGTTCATATCTCACGCAAGAGGCTTGCTGCGCCATGTGCGACCTTCGATGAAATAATTTATTACAGAAGTACTGTCTCTTTCAAACGTACTAACCTCCAATTCCTGTCCATACTTTTCTTTCTCCAATCGCCACACAATCAGCTCTGTAATAGATGTTAAGCCATTTGTAAGCTTAGAACGCCGATTCTTCAAAACTTTTAAGGAACATTGAAATATCTTCGTAGTATATGTTTAATTATTCTATTCGTCTATCCTTCCAGTGTCGCGTCAGCACCAGCAAGAATACAGCGCAAGGCAGGAGCTATCCTTGAACTAGCTATACGCTGCGGTACGTGTCCTCACATGTTTAATTATTAACAATACAGATTATTTAAATGAAGTTAAAGTTTTATCTGTATACTATAAGCAACATATTTTGCTGCATTTCATCTTAAAAATGATATTGTCATCATACGCTCTTTATAAAGTAGCGCAGGTTGTGCAATATTATAACTGTAGTGTAAGTTTACAGTGAGGTGATTGTACTTATAAGTACAAACCGTTCTACAAGGAGCACTTGATGGACTGATTGAGTGCGTTTATAGTTCTTGGGATGAAACTGTTTCTGAAACGCGAGGTCCGTACAGGAAAGGCTTTGACGCTTTTTGCCGTGGTTGAGGTAGTGTGTACTTGAAACTGTATACCGATAATTCTCTTTCCGATCATCTGCTGCTGTGATTCACACTCAGATACAGTGATATAAATACTCAGAGTGGTGCAGTGAGAGTAATATGGAAAAAGATGATCCGCAGTGGCAACCCTTAACGGGAGTAGCAAAAAGAAGAACAAGATGCAGTGAGCGTAACAACGCTAAAGCAGTTATGGTATTTGGAATACTATGGCTATTCCCTGGCCCATTATATTGCTACAGGTTAATTACGATCAGATGCATTACACTAATAAACAAAATGCAGTTAATTTCGGTGTATTTATAAAGCCGCGTCCGGAATGTGGAGCTAAGAAAGAAAGGATGAGCACACAGGAACAGTAGTTTGACCATTCTGTGGACCATTATATTGTTACAGGTTAATTACAATCAGATGCATTAAATTTATGAACGATATGCGGTTAATTTCAGTGTATTTGATAAAGCCGCCGTCGTGGATGTGGATCTAAGAAAGGGTGATCACACAGGAACAGTAGCACTGCTTTGACGCTGGGTGCCGCCAGTCTGCAAAACCGAGCGGAGAAATTGCGTACGCCAAGGTATGAGTTACCGTGGAAATGTGCGTGGCTTTACGCCAAGTTTAGGTTTTATACATCGCGATTTGAGCGTGGAAACATTCGTACGCAACATTTCTGTGCGTACGCACCGTTTATACATGAGGCCCCTGGTATCACAGTCATCTTTATGGTTAAATCAGCGGATTAAAGTGCAGGCCAGTGCACTATAAATAAGCTATTCATTTGGCCCTAGGCACTGTTAGGAAATTAAATTCATTGATAAATGTATACTTTCCTGATAGGATTTTCTGTCATTACAAAAACTAATTTTGACCAGTTTATCAACTATTTCATTGGCTGTAGTGCATATCTGGCATTATAACAGTTCATTGAATGTAAAGTATCATTAATAAACAATTCTTCTGGCTGCTTCCATTAGGGGTTGCCACAGCGGATCATCTTCTTCCATATCTTTCTGTCCTCTACATCTTGCTCTGTCACACCCATCACTTGCATATCCACTCTCACCACATCCATAAACCTTCGCTTATGCCTTCCTCTTTTCCTCTTCCCTGGCAGCTCTATCTTTAGCATCCTTCTCCCAATATACCCAGCATCTCTCCTCTGTTCATGTCCAAACCAACGCAATCTCGCCTCTCTGACTTTGTCTCCCAACCGTCCAACTTGAGTTGACCCTCTAATATACTCATTTCTAATCCTATCCATCCTGTAGAATTCATATAAAAACATGGTGTATGCACAAAAATTTGAGATGCATAAAACTGTGCTTAAGCAAAGTTCTATGCATTTTTTCCTTTATAAATCCCAGTCATCGTGAATTTTAACACATATGCATGTACCTAAATCCCCACTCCAAGTCCTCCCAGAATTTCACCAATTAGATTATGCAAATCAATATAAATAACCCCTTCCGTTCAGTTCATTGTAAAAGACAATGGCAAAAGTACATAGGTGGGAAAAAAGAAAGAATTTCAGCGACTACAAAATGTAGGTCTTGCTCAGTGAAGTTGAGGCAAGGAAAAATGTACTATTTGGTGGCTTAAGTAGTAGTATAGGCAACAAAAAGAAATTGATGGAGTGGTGAAGGCACTCAAAAGTTCAGGTTTAGAAAGCCACACAGAGCCCAAAATAAATAAGAAGAGGTCAGACATCAAAGTCACCGTGAAAAGGCGAGTCGCAGTGTTCCAGCGTCTGAGTGTCATATGGAAGTCGACATGTCTCGTAGTTTATTTTGTCATTAATGCAAGATGTTGTAAACTTCATCTTAAAATCAATGTTTAATTTACTAGAGTTTCTCAAACCCCATTGTACATAAATAGCACGTTGAATGCTTTGTATTCTAATTGTTCCCCGACCCAGTCATTAATTGCTACATGTTTCTTAGGCAGGCTTTCTCTTATGCCTGCAGGAGTGCACAGACAGTGATTGTCATACAGAATAAATTGCATTCATGATATTACAGGGGCGGCACGGTGGCGCAATGGGTAGCGCTGCTGCCTCGCAGTTAGGAGACCCGGGTTTGCTTCCTGGGTCCTCCCTACGTGGAGTTTGCATGTTCTCCCCGTGTCTGCGTGGGTTTCCTCTGGGTACTCCAGTTTCCTCCCACAGTCCAAAGACATGCAGGTTAGGTGAATTGGCGATTCTAAATGGTCCCTAGTATGTGCTTGGTGTGTGTGGGCTGGCGCCCTGCCCGGGGTTTGTTTCCTGCCTTGAGTCCTGTGTTGGCTGGAATTGGCTCCAGCACACCCCCGTGACCCTGTAATTAGGATATAGCGGGTTAGATATTACAGCTCACTGAACATTTTAGAATACTAAGATGTATATGCAATATTTTCATGAAGAAATGCATTTAAGCCTGTTTTAAACAAATGGGGTTACTGTGACGCAGCGGTAGCACTGCAGCTTCGCATTAAAGGTGTCCCATGCCTGGAGTTTTTATGTTTTCGTGGTCGCTTTCCTCCATGTGCTTCGGTTTCCTTCTAAAGGTATGCAGGTTAGGTGATCTGATGATGCTAAATTAATGCTACTACTGTATGCATTTGCTCATGTTCGCTCTGAGATGAGCTGGCGCCCCATCCAGGGATGGTTCCTGCCTCGCACACTTACTGGATGGAATAAACGTGTCTAACAAAGATCTCTCAATGTTTCTTAAAATTTCTGAAAACTTGGTGTTCTAAGTTTATAGCTAATTTTATTATCACACACATGTTTACTATGTGGTAATTGGTTATGTGGGGAAAGGAAACAAGAATAGGAACTAGAGTTTAGTATGTTTGATAGAGACAGCACAGATGCAGTAAAGAAAGCCTGCTTAATTGTGCAGCCCTATCGAGATGTGTACTTTTTTTCATACAAAAGTTTGCACATGGAAATGGGTTATAATTAAGTGTCACCTCATTACATGTTTTGTAGTGTTTTTGTTGTCATTTTGAAACCCACTTAAGCCAGACCAAGGTTGTGGGTTTGGGGGTGGCGTTTTTAGCTGGAGCCTACCCCAGCTAGCATAGGGTGCGTGACAGGAACAAAGCTGAACAAGGTGCCAGTCCATTGCAGGGCAAACACACACTAGAACCAATTTAGCATCGCCAGTTCACCTAACTTGCATGTCTTTGGACAGTGGGAGGAAACCTGCACAGAGAACATGCAAACTTCACACAGGGAGGGCCTAGGATGTAAACATCCGTCCATCCATCCATTTTCCAACCCGCTGAATCTGAACACAAGGTCACGGGGGTCTGCTGGAGCCAATCCCTGCCTACACAGGGCACAAGGCAAGAACCAATCCCGGGCAGGGTGCCAACCCACCGCAGAGGATGTAAACACTATTCTCTTTACTGCGAGGCAACAGTGTGCCACCCCTGTTTTGGGATATTTTTCCATTCCATTGTATAAAGTATGGTAACATAGTGGTTATTATTTGCTTTCTCAATGAAACCGAGAACATGTGGTACAGTGATCCCTCGCTATATCGCGCTTCACCTTTCGCGGCTTCACTTTATCGCGGATTTTATATGTAAGCATATTTAAATATATATCGCGGATTTTTTGCTGGTTCGCGGATTTCTGAGGACAATGGGTATTTTAATTTCTGGTACATGCTTCCTCAGTTGGTTTGCCCAGTTGATTTCATACAAGGGACGCTATTGGCAGATGGCTGAGAAGCTACCCAACTTACTTTTCGCTCTCTCTCTCTCTCTCTCTCTCTCTCTCTCTCTTGCGCTGACTTTCTCTGATCCTGACGTAGGGGGTGTGAGCAGGGGGGGCTGTTCGCACACCTAGACGATACAGACGCTCGTCTGAAAATGCTGAAAGATTATCTTCACGTTGCTATGTTCTGTGCAGCTGCTTCCTGAAGCGACATACTGCACGGTGCTTCGCATACTTAAAAGCTCGAAGGGCACGTATTGATTTTTGACTGTTTGTGTTTCTCTCTCTCTCTCTCCCCCCATCCCCCCCCACACCGCTCCTGACGGAGGGGGTGTGAGCTGCCGCCTTCAACAGCTTTGTACCGGCGGTGCTTCGCATACTTAAAAGCCAAACAGCCCTATTGATTTGTTTGCTTTCCTCTGTCTTTCTGACAGTCTGTGCTCCTGCGCACTCCTTTGAAAAGGAAGATATGTTTGCATTCTTTTAATTGTGAGACAGAACTGTCATCTCTGTCTTGTCATGGAGCACAGTTTAAACTTTTGATAAAGAGACAAATGTTTGTTTGCAGTGTTTGAATAACGTTCCTGTCTCTCTACAACCTCCTGTGTTTCTGCGCAAATCTGTGACCCAAGCATGACAATATAAAAATAACCATATAAACATATGGTTTCTACTTCGCGGATTTTCTTATTTCGCGGGTGGCTCTGGAACGCAACCCCCGCGATGGAGGAGGGATTACTGTAATTCCAAACACAAGTGATCTCTGTATGGAGTTTGCATATTCTTGTTGTGTTCGCTTGCATTTTCTCTACTCTTGTTTTCTCCCCCATCATGAACACAAGCTTTTTGATTAATGGCTAACTTTAAACTGGCCGTGTGTAATTTAATGAACTATTAAAGCTTAGTTTATGTATGGATTACACTGCTGTGAGAATGAGTTCCAGCACTCTTAACCTTATAATGGAAAATGTGAACTCAGAAAATATATGAAAGGAAATTTCTTCGTAAATAATGCTGCATTGGTTGTCATCTAATTTGAAATTTTACTTTGATGGTATTAAAAACCTCAATTATGAGTCTGGCTTACTTCTGTAGTTACGCACATACACATGAGTGCATGCTGTTTATTATTAGGCTTGGCTGTGGAGTTTTAAGTTCTTTTTTCCAAGAGTCGCTACTCTAAGTGAGATGGAAGAATTAAATATCAAAAGCTTTGTATAGAAGGTCATGCTAAGCCTGTGTTTTACTTTTTTCAATCAGAAGTACTTATGTAAACTTCATAAGCAGGTGACTTTTTTTTATTATACAGTAATTAATATTTATGTTCCTTAACACCAGTGTTAGATGTTTCTCTTGTCTAAACAATTTTCTCAATGGGATGAAACGCTGAGAAAGTTGGAGGCAACAGCAAAGCAGGACAAACATGCGACAGAATAAGACTCGTTAAGAACATGTCGTCTGGAGGACTGTAGCTGTGTTTAATGTCCGTGATGGTGTCATCCCAGCTATTAATTTCCCTTTTTTATTTGTGGAGGCATGTATCACACTCTTGAAGAGCACACTATAAGGAAGATGACTTCTTTACCTGCTGCGGTGGTCTGATAGTGAGGTACTGCAGCAGGCCTCAGATCCACAGGAGAGTCCCCTCTCAAGCAAATTTGAAGAAAACTATAATGGCAAATGTAGTACATCTAATTTATCTGTATTTATCAAGTATTGTTTTATGATGACATTAAATGAAAAAGCATGGAACTGTTTTTTTTTTTTTTTTTCTTTTGTAGCCATGGTTCTTTAAATTCTTTGTCAAAACTTTTAGTATGATTTGTTTATAGTTATAGGTCTGGTGGAGAATGGATTAAATAATGCCTTACCACTTCAGAATCTGTCATTTGGCCTCTGGTATAATCCTCTGAGGTTTCTGTGATTTTCAGTAAAAATAGTCTGAAGGCCTACCTCTGAACACATATTGTCTCATCCTTACACTACGACACCGATGTGCTATGCATTCCCCTGTACTAGTACACATCTGTTAATTGTTTTATTTTTATTAAGTACTGACAAATTTACATGGATTATTTAATTAAAGTATTTATGAATATACTGAATGAGCCCCTTTCAATATGCAATATTGTTTTGACAGGAAGGACTAGCGAAGGAGCAAAATATTTTATATTTGTTTTTACAAAATATAATTTGCTTTTGGTAATTCAAAAACAAGAAAATATTCTGTCAACATCCCCAGTGAAAACAAAACATACATATTTCAGCTTAAAAAAACCAAAGGCATGTATAAAAGTACAACTCCGAACAGTGCATATTATGCTTTTCTTTTCATGTCCTTTGCCATGTGACAGCACATGTTCTAGACTGGATTCACATCTAGATGTATTGCACACATGCTTGTAAAACTGCATCACCAGTTGGACTACTTTGTTGGATTTGTATGAGTTTCTGCATACCTTAAGTTATTTAGCTGAAGTCACAAGTACACCAACAACCTTGTTCTCTACTTCAATTAATTAACCAACCAAACAACATCAACCAAGTTTTCACTACTTATATCAAAATACAGTGGTTAGTGTTGCTTCTTCCCAGCTCCCAAGTATCTAGGTTTATTCTGTCCCATTCTTTTTATATGGAGTCTTCCTTGTGTCAGGTACTCTGGTATTATAGGTGGACTGCTGGCCCATCCAGGATTAGTTCCTGATATATTCTCTGCTGGCAGCGTATTGTGCTGATCTCTGAAACTGTGTAATGTATTATTAACTGGATATAGAAAATGGACAGATGTCATTTGTACACTCACTCTTTCTGTTTTGTTTTTTATCCATTTTAAACAAACATCTATATTGCTTTTCCATAATGAACTTCATTCCATGGCTTGTACAATACAACTATAGTGCAATGGTTTCTCTGTTTTGTACAGTTGGAACAGTAGCAGATTAAAGGAGACAGTGGTGGGCATTGAATCTGTGTAATAATTGGTAAGTTCAAACAGAAGTGACAGTGTGACAAGCAGTGTCCTATTATGAGAAATCTGTCGATGAGAAATATCAGTCGTGACATGCTAAGTGCTTATCACTGCTACCTCACAGCCCCATGGTTCTTGGTGTGAATCTCAGCCAGAACACTGTCAGTGTACAGAGTGAACATTCTTCCTGTGTCTATGTTGTTTTCTTTCAGTATTCCACTTCCCAATTGCCGTGCAAGTTGGTTGAATTGGCAACTCTAAAGTGACAATGTTTGAGTGAATGTGGTTGTGAGACTAAGTGTGTCCTGGAATGGACTATCATCCCATCTAGGAATTTTTCCCATCTTGAGATTAGTGATTCGCACCTGACAGATTTGTAGATGGGATGAAAACAAGCATCTACAAATCTGAGGTGTCATGGTTCTCTACTGGAAGAGACTGGTCTGTTTTCTTACAGAAATGTGTGAGCTGCTGCCCCAGGAGGAGGAAGAGGAGTTCCACTGCCTTGGGGTCTTGTTCAGGAGTGATGATAAAGATAATTCTTAAATTAACTAATGAACTGGGGCAGTTCCAGCAGCTTGGTGGATACTCTACAAGACCATGGTCTGGGAATCCTTCAGGAGGTGTTTAGAAGAAGTTGCTGAAGATACGTTAGACTAGTCAGTCTAGATCTGAATGTTATATTGCAGCTAGTGGGTAGGTTGAACCATGGCAGAGTAACCTAGTGCAGTACTTGTGATAAAAGTCTTAAAATAAGCTTTGAAGACCTCACCAAGATAACGTGAATGGTAATAATAATGTTTTCAGAAAATAACTGTAGTAGTAGGGTGTTGTACCGTATTATCCATTATGGATGCAATGAGAAGTCAAGCAGAATGACACCTTTCATTGGTTATCTGAACAGATTACAATATGCAAGCTTTTGAAGCAGCTCAGGCCCCCTTTCCACTACAGCTTGCCTGAAGAAGCAGCCTTAGCTGCTTCGAAAGCTTGCATATTATTTTAATCTGTTCAGTTAGCCAATAAAATTTGTAATTCTGCTTGACTTCTCAGAAAGTAAATGGAAAATGGAGTATAGTAAAAAATAATCTGCTCAATTAAGAGTACCTATTAAATCATTGTGTGAAAATCTAGAAACACATCTATCTTACGTAGCTCTGTAGAGGTTTAAAGAAATAATAATGGATAAACAGTGAACGACAGTCATGCTTATTTTGCGACCCAAAAAACTACAACTCCCAAGATGCAGTGCTGTAGTCGTTGCAGTATCGCTTTACGGCGCCAGCGCCTGTGGAGAGAAGTGCTTCATCAAATTATGTGAGTTTATGTTTAAACCTCCTTGTAAGTCAGGTCATGTTTTAAGATTCTTCGAATATATTGCGGCTAGTGGGCAAGTTGAGCCGTGGCAGAGTGACCTAGTGCAGTACTCGTGGTAAAAGTCTTAAAATAAGCTTCGAAAGATCCAAATGCATATCCTCTGAAATAAGAGTAGTCAGTCTTCAAACTCATAAGGGAATCTTTGACTGCTGACTCGAGGTTTGTGTTGCCAGAACGTTTACAACACACTGAAAATTTCGGATTATATATTTGTAAATTAGTAAAATACATAGACAACGCTATCGTTTTCGGAACGAAACACACAGAGACAGATGTCAACTGATAGTGGAAGTGGTCGAAAGCCGCGTGCGCAGAGGAAAACTGTGGGCAGCATTCATCTCAACCAGTTCATACGATATTTTGACAGGACAATAAAATGATTGCAAGCTGTTTCTATATATGGAAACGAAACTTGTTTAGCTTATCTGTATCACAGTAAATTTTGTCTCTGGGTGAATTACGTTAATATGTATTATGTATAATCAACTTGTGTAGTACTCTTCTATATTTACTACTCATAAACTTGACTTTATAATAATGGGTGGTATTTTAAAGACACATTTCTGCGCAAGTATCTTTATAAAAGTATTTTATGATCAAGTCGTTGCTCTGTAAGTAGATTTACCATTCAGTGGCAAAATGTAATGAATTAAATTATTGCTTGTTATATAACTTATATATGTCATGCTTAAATGTCAGTCCCTTGCAGCCCCGTAGAGTACTTCTCCATCCATTTTTTTTTTAATGAGTTCAATTTATAAAATAAGAGATTGAATCACAAGCTAGAGTAAATGTGTTGGAAGATTTTTAAACTTTTTAAGAGGTTTTTGTTTTGGTTTTTTTTTTGTTTTTTTTTTAACATTATAATCTGAATGTTCTTTTCAGCTTGGCATATCCACAGCCAAATAGGTCATCAACAATGGTATGCACTGTTTGGGGTGAATTTGCCTAATTTATTAAGTATGTTTACAAAGTTCAAAATGAAATTTGCCTCATAGAAGATCCCATATCCTTATTTATTCCCTTCTGTGCCTATAATGAAGTGTCATCAAAAAGTGTCTTTCGTCTAGCTTTTAGGAAGTTTGTCTATGAATTAATATCTGTCTATCCCTAATAACTTAAGTTGGGACGCTGTGTAAAATGCAACTAAAAACAATGCAAAAATTAGCAAATCTCATAAACCCATATTTTATTCACATTAGAACATAACGAGAAGTCAAGAGAAATGACACCTTTTATTGGCTAACTAAAGAGATTACAATATGCAAACTTTTGAGGCAACTCAGACCCCTTCTTCAGGAAAACTTCAGAAATCAGTGTTTGTGAACACAGCTGGCTGTGCCATCCACAAATGCATATTAAAGGTCTATCATGCAAAGAAGAAGCCAAATGTGAACATGATCCAGAAATTCTGCCATCTTCTCCGGCCAAAGCTCATTTAAAATCGATTGAGGCAAAGTGCAAAACTCTTCTGTGGTCGAATAAATCATTGAAATTCTTTTTGGAAACCATGGATGCCATGTCCTCTAGAGAAAGGGGAGAAGGACAATCCAGCTTGTTATAACAGGCCTGCCTTAAGACCAAACCTTTCACCAACTGAAAACATTTGGCACATCACGAAACGAAAAATATGACAAAGGCGACCCAGGACTGTTGAGTAGCTAGAAACCTATATCTGACAAGAATGAGACAGCATTTCTCCCCCAAAAGTCCAACAACTGGTCTCCTCAGTTCCCATACGTTTATGGACTGTTGTTAAAAGAACTTTTTTTCGAGAAGTGTTGCTGCCATCAAATTCAAAATGACCTTATTCTTTTCTAAAATTGGTACGTTATCTCAGTTTAAACATTTGATATGTTTTCTATGTTGTTTTAACTGAATAAAATATTGGTTTATGAAATTTGCAAATCACTGCATTCTGTTTTTATTTACATTTTACTCAGCATTCCAACTTTGTGGAATTGGGGTTCTATCTATCTAATTGTTTTCTCTTTTTACAGTGAGTGGTCAATTACTTACGTCTTTCTAAGAGGAAATTGTTCCATTATTTGCCTGCAGGACATCCCAAATTTATTTGGACATGGATTTAATTAGGCATTAAGTACAGTTACAGGTAAGCTGGCCAGTGTCTAATTTTATGGTTGTTGCAGATTAGCTGGTGGTAAGTCCTACATGGGGCTGGTTCCTGCTTCACCCAGTTTGGCTGAAAATGTAAGTAAGAGGGCTCTGTAAATGGATTGATCTTTACTCTGAATAGCTTACTCCATCATATTGCACCAGTACTTGGATGGATGAATATTTGGTTGCAGAAGAGGTCATGGATTAAGAGGAGTTTTCGCTGTCATGTTCCTGGAACTACTCCAGAACTTTGTTATCCTTGTAACGTAGAAAGTTATTCTTCTATATCATCTCATTACATTTTTGCTAAGATGGGGCAGACCTGGCAACTACTGTGTTATGTGAAAACCCTACGTTTTGAAAAAAGTTAGTGGCCACACAACTGTTAACAGCTGTTATCAAAAGTGAGCCCCTACTGTGCCCTAAAAAGAACACTATACTTGAACTTCTCCATTCACTGTAAACACGTCTTGCTTGGCTCCGTAGCCAACAACTGCAAACAAGTATAATTAATACAGTCACGTGATTAATTTGTTTAAGAATATAAACAAAAAATGTTGTAAATTGATTATATCATAATTTTTAAAATCCCTATTATAGTACTTGGGTGGAGTGGTGGCACTGAGGCAGGGATCTGCACTGAAGGTTGCCAGTTCAAATCCCTTAAATGGCAGAAGTGACTCTACTCCTCTGGGCCCCTGAGCAAGGCCCTTAACCTGCAATTGCTCCGTCCTGGGTATGACGTTAACCTGCATCTAACCCTGCATGTAGGCCCTCCTAACTGCAGGGGAAAATCTTGGGGTTGGTGATAGGATTGGTACTCCAGCCGCCATAAAAAAACCTCACACTGTTCCATTCCACCTGAACTATTGTGATGCTGAGGTATCACCCATTGCATGCTGCACTCGGGTTGTAATCTGGGATCCTGAGTTGGTTTGTCATGTGGTGGGTGCGGTAATGCGCTGTATCAGCGTGTGCTCCTAACCTCCCTCTCCTTCTATTATAGTACAGAGTAAGTCTTGCTCTATTTCGCACTTTGATTCCTTTCTGTCAACCCTTGGAAAAAATCAGTATGACCCAGGAACCATCTTATACAGTGTCTAATGCTCAATGCTTGTGCGTGTGTGTTTGTTCTTTGTGTAGTTCCACAACCTTGGCCGTGTCAACAAAATTTTGCATACATACCCCACTTTGCCAGGAAGAGGTAGTAGACTGTCCTCACAGGTGGCGCAGTGGTAGTGCTGCTGCTTTGCAGTAAGGAGACTGTGGAAGATTGTGGGTTCGCTTCCCGGTTCCTCCCTGTGTGGATAGCGCTTTGAGTACTGAGAAAAGCGCTATATAAATGTAATGAATTATTATTATTATTATTACTTTGGAAAAGTGTAAAGTGGCGAAATGCTGCACTGCAAAGGCTGGGCTATGCCCATAAGGCCTCTTCTTAGAAGATGCTGATTTGATGCTGAGAGAAAATTAACAGCTTAAATTGCAATTATCCATTCAGGACCTTAGTAGTACAAGGTAACTTAAGCTAATCCCTGTGTGGATAACGAATTGAGTACTGAGAAAAGTGCTATATAAAGAATTATTATTATTATTACTATTATTATATTAATTGATTAATTTTCACATTGTAATGAGTGCTGTGACAGTGGAGGCAGACATACATACACGCAGACCACTACAGCTATTGGGCTGCACACATTTGAGAAGTGCCTCTGTCTGCCCTAATATCTTTGTTATTTTAACTATTTGATCACTATATAACATAACAACAGCCATCATAAACAGAAGCTTGCTGTCTGTTGCACCAGGTTAATGAGAGCACCTCTGCTGTTTGCAGATCAAAACCACCGTCCCCACTTTGAGTGTTGCCTTCATGATCTGTTGGATTGGTTTAGAAATGGGACACTCAGTGAACCATCCAGTTGATCCTACCGAGTTATAAGTAAAATTCACTCATGGTTGTCTCCAGACATACAAATTATATGTCTGGCTATAGCAAGACTAATTATGTTTTTTGCCTTAAGCCATTGTTATTTTTTCCCTGTAAAAATCCAGACAACTCTAAAATTAGCTAAGAGAAAGCAGACCATCTGTGCTTCTCCTCCAAGACATGGACTCAAAAATAACCCAGCAGGGCATTAAACTGCCTTGTTTGTAAACACAAGGACCTTGAGAGAAATGTTTAATGCAGCCCTGATGACAGATATTAGGTGAGAGTGCACATGATTATACAGTGGGTATAGAAAAGAATCACCCCCTTCAAAATAGTCCCATTTTTTTTTGCTTTACAGCCTTAAATAAAAACACACGAACCAATATTTTTTTCCAGATTTACTTACTCAATGCAATCTGTAACATCCAAGTGAAAGATATCACAGCTACGGTTCAGAAAAATTATAAAAAATCAAAAACAAGACATACTGCGATTAATAAAGGATCACCCATCAATGTCAATATTTTGTTGAACCACCTTTTGCTTTAATGACAGCCTTGAGTCTGTTGAGATACTTCTTTATCAGCTTTGCACATCTGTAAAGAAGAGTGGGCAAATATTGCTCAATATAAAACTGTTCAAGTTTGGTGAGATTGGATGGTGAGCATTGATGAACTGCTATCTTCAACTCTTTCCACAGACATTCAGTGGGATTTAGGTCTGGGCTCTGACTGGGCCATACGTGGACATTCACTTTTTTCTCCTGTGTGGTCAATTTTGCTGTGTGCTTCAGGTTATTGTCGTGTTGAAAGGTGAACATTCTGCTGATCTTCAACGTTCTGGCAGAGGGCAGCAGGTTTTCCTCAAGAATTTCTCGGTATTTTGCCCCATCCATTTTTACTTCTACCCTAACGAGAGCCCCAGGCCCTTCGGCCGATAAACACCCCCATAACAGGATGCTGCTACCTCCATACTTTACAGTAGGTATGGTGTGTTGTGGATGGTGAGCTGCATTAGATTTCCACCAGGTGTACTTTTTGGTATTGATTTTGGTCTCATCTGACCATAAGAAAAAGGCATCCGAATCTTCAAGGTACATTCTAGCAAAGCTCAAACGAGCATTAATGTGGCCTTTCTTGAGAAGTGGCTTTTTCCTTGTGACCCTCTGAACAAGCCACAATTGTGGAGTGCTTGTGAAATTGTTGTCACATGCACACAAGACTGCTCTTTTCCATAAAATCCTGTAACTCCTTCAAAGTGGCCATTGTCCTCTTGGTAGCCTCTCTTAGTAGTTTCCTCCTTGCTCTTCCATCCAGTTTGGACGGACAGCCGGATCCAGGGAGGGTCCTAGTAGTACCAAACACTTGCCACTTCTTTATTATGACCTTTACTTTGCTCCTTGGGATTGATAAAGCCTTTGAGATTTTTTTGTATCCATCACCTTATGTCTGTCCATAGATCTATCCCTGAGATCTTTTGAAAGTGGTTTGCCACCCATAGTCAGTTGTTTGCTGTCCGTTGCACTACCAAGCAAGGGAATGCTCCAGGAACAGCTTTTTTTATGCTTCACTAATCACACTGATTACAACTGATCAGAGGAGGAAGCCAGTAACAATGGTCTGCAATAGAAATGGTGGTTACTTACACCTGATTGAGTTTACAAATATTGTTTAGGAGGGGGGTGATCCTTTATTAATCTCATTATTTCTTATTTTTTATTTTTTTAAATTCTTCTGAACTGTAGCTGTGATATCTTTCACTTGGATGTTATAGATTGCATTGAGTAAGTAAAGCTGGAAAAAATATTGGTTTGTGTGTTTTCATTTAAGGCTGTAAAGCAAAAACAAAATGGGAACATTTCGAAGGGGGCGATTCTAGATATGGGGCATTTTATGAAAAGTATTGGTGCATCAATTAGTGAATGAACTTTCCTTTGAAGGCTACCAGCTTGAAAGATTTGTCAGCCCCGCACACATCTTTTTAGATATATATACATTTTTTTTTATAAATATGACTGTCATGGGAAAAATGTTAATAGTTTCCTTCCTCAGTTATTTCCTCTTCTTTAATAATGCACATCTATCATTTTTAAATATGACAGACTCTGCTTTGTATATATTTGGGTAGGAAAATGTTGCAGCATATGACATAATTAGTGATGATCTGTGATGGGTTCATCAAGTATATGCTACATAAAACTGAAATAAAAAAGGGCTGACAAAAATTAAATTTTTATTAATGTGTGATGTTTCAAAAGGAAAGTAAACACGTGCATATGGAAAATAAAGTGAATAAGAAGGAACAGTTAGCTATCTGAAATAACTTTCATCTAATATTAATGATTTTGATAAGCAAAAATTCTTAACTATAACCATGAATGTTTCAAGCATCACTGTAATAATAGAGTTATACATTGTTCTTTCCAGAACATTTTCCCAGAAATGGCAAAAGCTTGATAATAGAGTGAGGGTGTCACGCTACCTTTACTTCAATGGCACTTGATGAGTGTAATAAAAATATAACATCAGACTTTTTCTCACTAATGAAATGACTATACATTTTTGACTGAAAGGGTCTCTCACAAGCATCTGTTGCTTTTTTGCTGATTGTTAGCTGTTTGGGCTGGTACTCAGAGAGTGGAAACTATTGCAGGTTTATTTTCAAAATGGAATTAACTTTTATCACCATGTATTTTTATTCTAAGATTAATGTATCCCTACTGTAAACATTAATTTTTACTTTTCAAGCAGCTACTCCACCAGTAGTATAAGAAAGATTTAAAAACGAAAATGTCCCAGAAATCTAACCTAAAAAACTGCAAGCAGATGCTGAACCTCAGAACCACAAGGAGAGAATTAGGAATTAAAATCTTCAGACCTTGCGTATATAATTTTTTTCTGCATTGAATTTCAGCCATTTGAAAGGGCTCACAGAGTCTTGAAAAAAATGGACATGGTCGAATCCAGTTTTGGGCAACTAATTAAGTAGCAGATACTAAAAACGAAGGTACACTTATTCTCTGTGGTGGCACTGTGGCCCAGTGGTCACACTGCTGCCTCGTAGTAAGGAGAACAGGGTTCGCATCCCAGGTCCTCCCTGCATGTTCTCCCCATGTCTGCTTGGGTTTCCCCTGGGTACTCCGGTGTCCTACCACAGTCCAAAGACACACAGGTTACGTGGATTGGCGTTTCCTAAATTGGCCCTAGTGGGTGGTTGAGGTGTGTGTTTTTGCCCTGCAGTGGACAGGTGTCCTTTTCAGTGTTTGTTCCTGCCTTGCACCCTATGGTATCTGGGATAGGCTCCAGGGGACACCCATGACCCTGTTAAGGACTAAGCGGGCTAGAAAATGACTGATTGACATATGCTCTGCCAGTTATGATGAGCTAATAGCTTATGATTTGCTTTATGGACAGCATATCACAAGTGAAAAACATTTCAGTTTACTTGAATTTTGTTGACAACAACTTACCTGTCATTTCATATAGTAGCTAAAAATCATTTTTGAAAAATAAAAACATTCTTTGATGTCTTGATTAGATTTACCAGAGTTAGCCTGCCTGAACAGAAGTGATTTGTCAACAAAACATTATGTTTTAGCTTAACCAGTTGGCAGGATAATTTGTTCTTAACAGAAGACATTTCATACCGTCTCTGCTTAGAGATCATTTCTTGTTCTTGTGTTGTGCTATGGTGGCTATAAGTTTTACAGTACATACTCGTATTTAAGCTTTCTCATTGCGTACATACATATACATTATATAGACAATTATTGGCACCCCTGGTAAAGATGAATAAAAAGAATTGTAAAAATCATTTTGTGATGAATTATCTTAATCTTGCACTGAAAAAGTGAAATTCAACCTTTAATATGTAGCAGGACCACATAGAGGGTTTTATTTCTATGTAAGTATGTCCTGTTGAGTGATTGTTAAATGTGCATAACAATACTGGTTGCACCAATTCCTGTTTGTAAATTGGGCTCAGTCCCCTTAAACAGGATTGCACTGATGCGGAGGGGCTTGTGGGATTTGTAGTTTGTGGTTTGTATGCAGTATACCAATTAAACCGGCGTTAGGTTCTTTTTCCTCCCAATCCAGTCCATCGATGTTCTTGGAGAAGAGGTGCGCCTCCGAAGACTATTCTTCTAGACTCCAGGAGTAGAACAGTATTTCACTATCCATGTTCTGGGAAGCAGTTTATTGAAAAAGAGCGTTCCACACTTCTTTCCATCATTTAACCATAGTTTCCATTTCCAGAATCACTTCAATCACTTACAGTAAGGACTTTTCGTCATGTGGGGGTTTATTGGTGAGGTTTGTTTAGTACTTTTTGTGTGTGTAAGTACTTATTCTAGCAAATAAGGAACATTTTATATATTTGTGTGTTTGGTATGTTGAATCTTTGTGGGCATTTTACTGGTTGTTGTCAGTATTCAGTAGGGCTTAGGTGTTGGCCTGATTCTATCCGTCCCTCATTTTTAAAAGCATAGTGGCCTCCTTGCTACGTAAATCTGGTGGCAACCTCTGCGCTCACTAGAAGTTGGGGTGCGCTACAAATTTAAGTAAAAGTTATTCATAGAAAACCTAATGCCTCATCAAAAAGCATGTGCCCAGATCAACACAAAAATGGTTAAAGGAACACAAAATCAAGCATCTGCCATGACAGTCTCAGTCCCTGAATCTAAACCCAATAGAAAACTTGTGGGGGAATAAGGTGAAGAGGACAGTGTACAAGAGAGTATCTAGAACTCTGGGTGATCGGGAGAGATTCTGTAAAGAGTATAAAATATAAAATGTTCTAGGAGAAGATTCAGTGCTCCTTTATAGGTAAAGGGAGGTTGTACAAAGTATTAAATGCAGGGGTGCCAATAATTATGAAAAATGTGGTGTTGTAAAAATGATTATTTCTTGATGAATAATTATTTTTTTTCTCAGAATAAATTTACTTCAGTTGAAGGGGCCAATAACTTTGGAGGTGTTGGGTGTGCGTTTAGGATTGTGAATAAGTATTTTCACCCCCATATCATTTGTTTTTGCATATTTTACATAATTATTTATTTCAGAATACTAGACAAAGTGGAATATTAGAAAGGAAACCAATCTGAACACTCAATACAGTTTTTAAATATTTGGTGTCTTTTTTCATGGAAAAGGATATGCTTAAGGACAGAAGCTGCAAAATTATTTCAGGAATCTTCCATCTGAAACATAAAACAAAAACTTTGAAGAATTTGCTGACCTGTTTTTGTAATTTGATCTGTCTAGAACTGTCACCATCAAAAATGAATCGAGCATCAAGTACCTCCATTCAAAATAAGGATTCTGCAGCCTCCTTTGTTTGCATAAACATATTTGCGACACCCTTCATTAAGTGTGGCATTGTGCTGAGTTGGCATAACCACTGCTGCTGATGGAATGATGCAGGACTTGGGACAAGGGTAAAAGTGATGGATGCTATTTGGGTTTTTATTACTTTGTATATACACATGGCTTGCTGTTTCACAGTAATAATTTGTAATCTTATTAGTAAAGGTTTGATCTTAAAATATTCTGTAGTGGTGATGCTGTGCAGAGAAGGTGGTGGCTGACACAGAGAGAGAAGCCTCCTGTTACCAGGGAAGCACATCGCTCACAGTGGACGGAGACTGGCCCTGTGTGACTGATGCATGAAGATATACATTTAGCTCGCGCCAAAAAGCGCTCACCTCTGAGCCAGAGAACATAGGTTCGCAGCTCATAACTGGCAATTTCACCACATCAAAAATCATTGGACTGTGGCTGCTTTGTGGTGTGAGTCCACAGCAGTCTACATCCTTTAGAAGATTTGACTAGTTTTATGTTTCACCCATTTCCTGTAATTTTTTTTTATTTTTTATTTTTTTTTTAAACTCTGAAGCAGCCGAGTGGTTTCTTGTCTTCTGTAAGTGAAGGGAAAATAGTAGCGTATTGCAATGATTTTTATTGTAAAATACCACTGGAACACTGATCACAATTACCAAGACTTTTTTACATTCTATGCACCATTAATAAGAAAGTTGAAGTCAGGAATTTCATTGATATTTCCATAGCAAAATGTATCCCTTTTGCATTCTCGCACATTGCTAACATTAATACTAGGACTGTGAGATAAAGTTTCACTGTTAAAATATAATTTGAACTTATTTGAAAAAGGTCTTATACAAGGCAAAAGCTAACAGTCGTTGTTCGTTTCATATTGCAATAATTTATGGAAAAGTGTTACTCTAGATACACTATGCAGTGCTGCAGGAATTTGCAGATCATGTCCGCAATCAGTCTTTTTGGAATTATGAATGGTTAGCTTGTTAATCAGTAAGATTTACAGCTACACCAATTTACAACATAGGGGCAGTTGTTCTACCCCATTGCCCTCTTTTTTTGATCTACTGGTATTTTTAAAGTCTTCTCTGGTACACTAAAAGTACTGTATTGTTTTGCATTAGATATTGTTTTGATCCACTGTTCTTGATTCTTGACTGTTATTTTCTCTCTGACTTAATGGGAACATCTTAGCCTAAAACAACTTGCACAATTCCGATTTTCCTCTATTGTAACACTGTAAACCCATATTTTAAAGAGAATTTGCACATTTAGCTACCTCAGCCAGCACACTGTACTGCTCTTGGCTGTTGGCTTGGTTCATAATGCCTAAAACAATCAAGTGTAATAAAAAAAATGTTCAGGCCACCTATTGCATTTTTGAATCTACAAAGGAGAAGAAAAGACCCTAGTTAGTTTTAATGTCATGTGTTATTAATTAATGGCTAACTCCTGCCTGCTGCACTCAACTGGCGTCCTGCACTACAGACGTACCAAGAAGGCCCTATACAATTTGTGTGTGTGTTTCTTTTAATAAACGATAACTATATCCAATGCCTCTTATGATTTACTTTAAAATTGTATCATTTGTTAACTTAGCACTACAATCTAACTTGTTTTACAGAATCTTTAAGTTGCTGTGAAATAAAAATGTATGCTAAATAAAAATTGTAATGGGGACTAAATACTTAAAGATCACTACAGTCCAACATTTAGTACATTGAGTTACCTCCGTTGTGAGACATGGACAGATTCTTAGTGCCTTAATTTTTATAAGCACATCTTACTCGCATCCTCTGCCCTCAAGGACCAAAAAGTGGCTTAGTTGGTGGAAAGTAAAATGACAACTGCATTTACCAGGTTTAAGCAATCATGAATGTTTTTTCTTGGGGCTTCACACATGCCTTATCAGTGTGAGTGTTTCTGGTTTTAATTCCATTGACATCACATCACCTTGTACACACAAAGAGTCCCATTTTTGGAAGGGGCTGTTGTTTCAAGTTTGTAGCCTGAAGTTTTCACTCACTAGTGCACATATCAAAAGCACTTAATGCTTTTCAGACTCACTGTAATTTAAAAAAAAAAAAAGGATAGGAAAGCACTTTGCGTGCACATGTGACTCATATGGATTTTAGCTCCTTTTCATAGTTTATTTTATGGCTAGCTATACTAACAAGAAATTGCTTACCCAGACATCAATGCTGGACTTAAGACAAGGTGACTGTGCAGATCTTTTTTTTTATATATATATATGGTGTATGTTCTCAGGATCTGACGGCTCTTATATTTACTTAACACTTGCTCGATTAGTGTTATAATTGTTCCTGGTTAGATGGGCAGGATTTTGTTCTTGCTGCTGTCACCACTGCTTACCTTTAAAATAAAGTATTAAAAAACCCCACAAACATACATCTTACACCTAGAATCATTACCATAAGTTTGTATATCTTTAAATATTTACTTATTTTTAGTTTGAATGTTCAAGCCTGGGCGGCACGGTGGCGCAGTGGGTAGCGCTGCTGCTTCGCAGTTGGGAGATCTGGGGACCTGGGTTCGCTTCCCGTGTCCTCCCTGCGTGCAGTTTGCATGTTCTCCCCGTGTCTGCGTGGGTTTCCTCCGAGGGCTCCGGTTTCCTCCCACAGTCCAAAGACATGCAGGTTAGGTGGATTGGCGATTCTAAATTGGCCCTAGTGTGTGCTTGGTGTGTGGGTGTGTTTGTGTGTGTCCTGCGGTGGGTTGGCACCCTGCCCGGGATTGGTTCCTGCCTTGTGCCCTGTGTTGGCTGGGATTGGCTCCAGCAGACCCCCGTGACCCTGTAGTTAGGAATGTAGCGGGTTGGAAAATAAATGGATGGATGGATGGATGTTCAAGCCTTGTTTTTTTGCTAATTTGACAGCCCTAACCAACACTGCTACTGAGATTCAGATACAAAGTCCCTGTGGTGATTTTGCCTGTGGAGTTACGGTATAAATTTTAATTTTATTTTATTCCATTTAGATTTTACAAATGCATTATCCAGGCAAGTGTTACAAAGAAGCTAGAGCCGATCCCAGCAGGCACTGGACACAGAGGCAAGAACAATCCCTGGAATGGGCACCAGCCCATCACAGGGTGAACAATAAAATAAAATGGAAAGCAATATATTGTACATTTAAATCACAATACTTAACATATTATCAAAAAAATCAGTATTATTGTGTCCTTGGTATCAAATCTTTCCCAACAATTTTCACTACAATGGTAGGCTGTTTTTGCAGTTTATTAATTTATTGAATATTTTTATTTTTTTTCTTTAGTTTTCAAGATCTCACCTAGAAAACCAGAAATGGAAAACTACAAGAAGATTCAAACGACAGAAAAGCCCTGTCCAATGCCTTTCCAGGAACTGCCGTCTGACACCCCAGAAATGAAGGTCAAGGATGGCAGTAAAATACGTAACTTAGTGGGGTTCGCTATTAGGCATATGGAGAAGGAGGAGGCAAGGTGCATAGTCTTCACAGGAAGTGGTAATGCTGTGTGCAAGGCCATCAGTTGTGTGGAAATCTTAAAGCAACACATTAAGGGTCTGCATCAGGTTACTAAACTTCTGTACAAGCTTACTGAAGAGTTATGGGAGCCACTTGAACCCACTGCTGGACTGGACAGCTTAACTGTGAAGAGGAATGTGCCAGCTATCTATGTGCTACTGTCAAAAGACCCTCTGGATGTTTCAGAATCTGGCTATCAGGCACCAGGGTGCTTTTCTGCTTTTTGGGCACAGACCTTAAAAGATGAAGAAAGTCAACAAGGGCAAAGAAGGAAGCGCCAAGCAGGAGTGTGGCAAGGAAAAGGAGGAAAAGGCAAATATACGCCTCAAAACCCAGGAAATCGTGGTGAGCCAGTCAAAAAGACTCAAGGCAGAGGGCGTCCAAAGCAGTAGGTCCTACTGAATTAGACAGCTGGACTGACCCTTTTAAATGATGAGGTGATCATTCAGTCTGAAGGTCTTCATTGTTTTGTATTTTACTCTTCCTTCCTAAGAAATGTGCACTCTTTTGGGCAATAACACTTCACTTAGATAGTCTCCTCTGATTGGGTCTTGGGGTAGAGTGGTGGTGTTGAAAATTTCTGGTTAATAGTAGTCTGTCTTTTCATTTTTATCAGTGACACATTGTTTGGTTTAACGTTGTTGTTGTGTCCATTGCCTGCACAGTGGTTTTTATTATTTATATTTCAGAGTTACAGCAGTCAACAAATATGTTGCATAGCTCATTAGGCTTCTAAGCTGCGGTGTCTCCAAACACAATTGTATGTATCATGCGTTGGGTAAGCTACTCTAGAGTATTGTGTGCACATTGTAATTTTATAATAAGACTGCTTAGAGCTTCGAAGAAGAGCTTTAATTAACAGTAAGGAAATCTCTGTCTTTGTATTGGTATTACAGATTACTTCACCCAACATTTTGGGTCAACTTCAGCGACTCTTGTACGCTTATTGAAAGAACAATTGATATATGATTAAACTAAGAATGGATTGTGCACCCCCAAACCCAGTATATAGATTTATTTTTGCTCATTTCCTTATTTTGTCAATAAATTACTTAATAGACTGCTCTGTATGAATTCTTTGAGCATCCTTTCCCTCCAAGAAATCAGAAGTAGTTCTTTTGTTTCCTTTCCCAGAGTTTTATGTGAGCTATGGACACTCTTTGTATGTTTTTAAGGCAGTGCACTTCCAATATTGATGGGTGGATAAAAAGAAATAACTTTATTGATCCCTGAGTTTAAATTCATTTGCTTCAGCAGCACCTTATAACTTACTTACAGACATAGTTAAAAAACATAACATAAAGCAAGCGCACACTGTTAAATGCAATACATTTAAGACTCCAAACTATGCACACGATACCCTGGCTGGGGGGAAAGACAGGTAGGATGAGAGGAGACTTTATATATTAATGACTGCGGGCAAAAAAGATCCATAGCAGATCCTCATGGGCACCATGCTGGAAACAAGCTGATGGGTAAACATGCTGCATGACAACAGGCCATGATGTGGATGGGCAGTGTAGGATTTGAAAAATATATTTCATGTAGGAATTGAGTGAATTTAACTTGGTTAATTAATGATCAGTTTTGCTGACGGCAGTACTGGTAATTACTCCTAATTCAGCAACGGTACTTTATTTACCTTTCCTTTCTTGGTTGTAGGAGGGAGTCTCCAACCTTTAGATTTATATCAAGGCACACTCATTTTAAGGAAGAGAATAATATAATTTATTAGTAAATACAAGGGTTACAGAAGTATGATAAATGCATATATAATCAAATAAACGCAGACAGCCTAGACAGAAAAACATGTAACATATAGGCTGCCTGTCTGCTGGTATTTTAGAGTTCTACTTTATCTTGACACAGATGAATAGTTTTATGATATAATTTTGCGCCTTTTGTCTCAAGAGGTCTGCAGAGGAACCACCGGAGAGATGTCAGTGCAACTCTCTTACCCGATGATGTCCAGGCAGGTCCTGGCACAAGCTGGAGTTCAGTCACTTAGTTTGGAATGGAAGTGAGGGAAGGCACAGCTGGATGCCTGCATCGCTGTTAAATCTGCCTTCTTAACAGGCCTGGCATGCAGCTAAAGCCTTG
Source organism: Erpetoichthys calabaricus (assembly GCF_900747795.2). Classification (NCBI taxonomy): domain Eukaryota; kingdom Metazoa; phylum Chordata; class Cladistia; order Polypteriformes; family Polypteridae; genus Erpetoichthys; species Erpetoichthys calabaricus. Next base: position 113,136,703 of record NC_041406.2, on the reverse strand, counting down.
CAGAACGGGCAGCGCCCACTTTGTCCTACAGCAGCATTAGTCTTAGTGGCCTCACATGCCAACATTAGTCTTGCTGGCCACTAGTGTGCACCACTGTCCTTTTTTTCCCCTCTGTCTAACAACACAAGGCTTAGTCCTTAACCACAGTTGACTTCCTTGATCAGTTTATTTAAGCCTCTGACATACCTTGTGCTGGCATTTACTCATTTAGCAGATCATACCAGAGAATAGTACACTGGCCACAATATACAAGTGAGACATTCCCAGCAGCCTGTGGTGCACATTTTGATATATTTTAATACCAAAAAGTATATTTTCTTGTGGATGCTTTGTAAAAATTGTGATATGAAAGGATGTGACCATTTACATAAAAATCACCAGAAAAGAGCCAACCAGTGACATCACTGGTCTAGTACTGAGCTGTGGAAGAACACAAATCCCAGAAATCAATGGGGCAGTGCGAACCATAATGTGATTTGCCTGTCTCATAAATGCACCCTCTCAGACTACCAGAAATTACCAGACTTGCATTCAAACCATGAAGTAAAAGCCAGTTCTCATCATATGCACGCAAGTCAGCTATTTACTGGTTGGATGTAGGGGTGGGTTAGCGGATTGGCAAGCCATGTACGTCAGTTCTGGGTGCTGCATTGATTCTTAGGATTTGAGTTCTTCACGTTTCTCAATACCAGTGAAGTCAGTTCTTTGAGCATTTTTCAGAATTCTTGCTTAAATAGCTGCATTGTTTGCCAATTTTATTTTCAAAGCTCTCATAAACTGGTAAAGTAAAACATCACTTTAAACAGAAGATTCTTGTATGGCATTTTTTTTTTTCTTTTTATACAGCAGGACTGTTAATCGGCCGAGTCCAATCTGCTGTTAAGGTGGACCATGAAGTATTTATAGCTCTGCTCCCAGATCCACCCTTAGCATTTTTGCTGCCCTAGGTGAAGCTGTAAACCGTTAAACAAATGGCAGAATCACAAAAGAACAATGTTGGTAAAATTCCTCTGTGTTCAAATTCTAAATATAACAATCCTTGCCCAAGTTTGAACAGCTTTTCCACTGAATAAACATAGTAAAGATAATCTAAACAATCAAAAGATACAACAGGACACATTTTTATATGTTGTTGCAGCACCCATGTTTGTAGCTGATGAGTACTTAACGTTTATGCACTACATTAACATTGATGCTGTTACTTTTTAACTGGACCAACTTTAATGTTGCACTGACATGGGCATTGGTTTTCGAAAGGGCAAATGCTTGTCTTGGAGTTAACAAGTGCAAATCCATGCTCATAGAAAACAGCACAGCAGGTGCCTTGTCAATGGAGCACAACTATGCAATGGCACCTGCTCATGGTCAGTGTATATAACTTAATGTAACTACAATGTTGGTTTTTTTCACTTGCCAACTCCTGGGCAGGCGCTACGCGCTAGTCACCTCACGGCGCTGCCGCTCAGTTATGGGGAAGCGGATGTACAATTTAAACAAATTATTTTCATGGGAATTGTTACATATGCATAATAAACCTAACTATTTTACATTACAGCGAGTAATTAACAATAGTAAAACATAATATATTGAAAGAAAATTGTTTCATGTTGCATTAGAGGTATTCATTTCGTTATACGTTTTCATTCTGTTTGGCTTTGAAATTAACATGCAAATACTTTTTAAACTTACACTTTTACTGTAAAACTTCAGTAAAAACAATATTTGGAATTATCTTTTCATCAATATCGCATTGAATTTTGATTCCGTGTTTGGAGTTACATCGTGACAATGCAACGTATAACTGCCCATGAGTGAATATTGTTTCTTTCTCTCTAATAAATAAACTGACTTTTTCGAATGTTTGCCCCTGTGATTTGTTAATTGTCATAGCAAAAGCTATTTTGTAGCGGGGCCACATAGTTAGTGTTGTAAATGTCAGTTCTGAGTGCGTCTCGTTTCATTGTCCCGTTTGCTGTTTGTATGTGTATCAGTTAATGCCGTCCCTGAAAAGGAGGACGGATGATGGAAGGAGATCACAGCCACAAACCTGGAAAACACCTGTTCACAATTAATCAGTTACTGCCATCACAGGACTATTTAAGCCAGCAGGAGGAGAAGGAAGGGGAGAGGAGAGAAAGGAGACCATTTTGTTTCAACCACGTTTCAACTTACTTGCTGTTTTTTCACATCGCGCCTTTTCACCCGTTTGCTTTTCATTTTGCCAGACTGTCTTTCAACCTCCATCTGCTGAGACCCCGGGGTCGATTCGCCATTCGCTGAGGAATCGTGGTGAGGTTGCTTCAATCGCCGGGAAAGTCAAACAACGCATTTACCGCTAGTTCAGTCATCCGTATTCAGGACAGTTTGTATAACCGGACTCAAGTTCACAATCATTCAGTTTATCAGTCATTTTTGTTATTCGTGTTGTGTGTTTATATGTTACAGGGGCAAGGGAGGGTTTTTTGTTGTATTTATATTTGGTGGTGTCTTGTTGTTGCTGGGGTGGAGGGATATTTATATTTATATGTTTTCTATTTTTTGCATGTCTTGTTTCATTTAATACATTTAATCCGTTTAAATTTTACATCCTGTTTTTGTGTACTTATATTTTCACCGTCGATTGTGGGGAAAAGTTTAATTGGTTAGAAGTACAGCTTGATAGTTAGATTATTTCTCAGTAAATCATCCAGGCCACAGGTCTTGGAGGTGTAGCTGCCGGCTGGGTAAAGGGGTCGGCCGTTACAATTCTAGCAGGAAACTGTAAACGTTTTAATACGAATGGCATATCAAGATATCCTTTGGTGTCTGTTTTCCGCGGAAGATGTACTACCTCACCTTTCTTGTCGCCTGTTAAAATTTTACATGTCAGAATTGTTCAACCAATTTTGAATACAACTAATCTTGTCCTATTGCATAGCCCATCACTTAGGCATAAATTACACAATAACATTACAATACATCCTTCTTTCAACAATAATTCATCCAGTGGAAGACCAGACGGTGTTAATGGTTGTAGATATTCTACGGGACATTGTAAGATGATGTTTTCATTTTCCGCGCGATCACCACCAACTGTTTCAGCATAGTCTACTGATACGCATTGTGGCACGCGGCTGGGGACCACGAGGGGGTGACCGTCCTGGTTGTTTTGGGGACCACGGGTACAGAGCTTGGAAGCTCAGCCCTGTAGGGACCCGTGGTCACCGCCAAGGGGCGCCCCCATACGTGATGGTTCCTGGACCCCAGTACTTCCGCCACACCCGGAAGTGCTGGGGGGAAGACGAGTGGGGACACCCGGAGTGCTTCCGGGTACGCAGCCAGCACTTCTGCCACACTGGGGCGTGTTCGTGGGAGATTGCTGAAACACACCTGGAGCACATCCGGGTGTTAATAAAAGGGGCCGCCTCCCTTCACAAGGAGGCTGGAGTCAGGAGAACAGTTGGACAAGGTCTCAGGAGGAAACACGGAGGTGGCCTGAAGAGTGAGGCATAGTGGTTGGCCTGGACTTTGAGGAGTCTGTGGGTTGTGGTGCACTTGAACTTTGTTTAAATAGAACTTGTAAATAAACGTGTGTTGGGTACAAAATGATGTCTACCTGTCTGTGTCCGGGCTGTACCCCACAGCATTTAACCAATTTGTCATGTAACCGATTGACAAGTTTAATGTTAATTCATTTGACTTCATCGTTTCTCTGTGTTAGGATTGCCCGTGTACTCATTTTTTCTGTTGATAACCCTTCGGAATGAAATTTTTCATTAAGATTTAGACATTGGGAACTTAAAGTGAGGAAAATGTAAAAAAAGAGCCGAGAGCGCAGGAACTGTGTCTGACAAAAGTATTCATATGAATGAGAGGACTGCGGGCGTGGGCCGTTAATCTGAAATGGTGGAGAGGAGGTCAGAACTTGATAAAATCTCTTGGTAATAGTCTTGTCTCGTCTCAAGATTTTCTTTTATAATAGAGAGATATAAACTAAGTTTGAATGCTTTACTGTATGTCGGAATGTTTAATGAACTTAATGACTGACATAAAACAAACATGAGCAAACTTTTAAAAATAAAGCAATGATAAATAGTCGCTAGGAAAACATAGATGAAATATGGTTATTTTATAAGATTACAACCAATTTACTGTGTTTGTTCTATATTACAATATACTGACATCTGTCAAAATGGAGAGAGCTGAAGTTAAATATTAAAAAATGTTACATGAAATTGTTAGCATACTGGCATAAGGCAGTTAACAAATTTACCTTAGTAATTATAAAAGAATTCCTCCACTGAAATTTTAACATCTTTGTCCAGTTTTGATGCTTTTGTTATGTGGTGTTTTTCAATGATACTTCTCATGTTTGTCTTTGGCATTTTGTCTGCCTCTCTGACTAGCCTTCTGCATATTCTGAAGTCAATTTGTCTCTTGCAGCCGCATCCAGGGAGGTTGGCTACAGTCCCATGGACCTTAAATGTAATATTTACAACTGTTGTCACAGGAACATCAAGCTGCTTGGAGATGTGTCTTTCTGATCTCCTCAGACAACTCTCTAATTTGCTTTCTCTTGTCTAAGTTCAGTGTGGGACACATGATGATACCAAACAGGAGAGTGACTACTTTTCTCCATTTAAATAGGCTGAATGACTGGTGGCAGGTGGAGATATTAAAGAAAGCAGCTTGTTTGAAAAATCTCTCTCATCCAGTTATTTATGATCTTTTCTTGGGACACCAACATGTGTTCCGGATTATTTTAGAAAATATACCGCTCAAAAAAATAAAAGGAGCACTTTTTAATCAGATTATAGCATCAAGTCAGTGAAATTTCTGGGCTTATTGATGTGATCAGTTAACTAACAGAGTGGGTTGTTAATTAGTTTCGTCTGCTTTGGTGTTAATGAAACTAACAACACGTGCATTAGAGGGGCATCAATGAGACAATCCCAAAAACAGGAATGGTTTAACAAGTGGAGGCCATTGACATTTTTCCATCCTCATCTTTTCTGACTGTTTTTTCACTAGTGTTGCATTTGGCTATGGTCACTGTCACTACTGGTAGCATGAGGCGATACCTGAACCCTACAGAGGTTGCACAGGTAGTCCAACTTCTCCAGGATGGCACATCAATATGTGCCATTGCCAGAAGGTCTGCTGTGTCTCCCAGCACAGTCTCAGGGGCATGGAGATGATTCCAGGATGACAGACAGTTACTCTAGGACAGTTGGACAGGGTCGTAGACGGTCCTTAACCCATCAGCAGGACTGGTATCTGCTCCTTTGGGCAAGGAGGAACAGGATGAGCACTACCATAGCCTACAAAATGACCTCCAGCCGGCCACTGGTGTGAATGTCTAACTAAACAATCAGAAACAGACTTTATAATGGTGGCCTGAGGGCCTGACATTCGCTAGTGGGCCCTGTGCTCACTCCCCAGCACCGTGGAGCTCGATTGGCATTTGCCATAGAATACCAGAATTGGCAGGTCCACCACTGGTGCCCTGTGCTTTTCACAGATGAGAGCAGGATCACCCTGAGCACATGTGACAGACGTGAAAGGGTCTGGAGAAGTCGTGGAGAACATAATGCTGCCTGTAACATCGCTCAGCATGACTGGTTTGATGGTGGGTCAGTGATAGTCTGGGGAGGCATATCCATGGAGGGACACACAGACCTTTACAGGCTAGACAACCGTACCTTGACTGCCATTAGGTATCGGGATGAAATCCGTGGACCCAATATCAGACCCTATGCTGGTGCAGTGGGTCCTGGGTTCATCCTGGTGCACGACAATGCCTGGCCTCATGTGGCGAGAGTATGCAGGCAGTTTCTGGAGGATGAAGGAATTGATATCATTGACTGGCCCCCACACTCACTCGCGTGACCTAAATACAATAGAACACCTCTGTGTGGGACATTATGTTTTGGTCCATCCGACACCACCAGGTTGCACCTCAGACTGTCCAGGAGCTCAGGGATGCCCTGATCTAGATCTGGGAGGAGATCCCCCAGGACACCATCCGTCATCTCATTAGGACTATGCTCCGACGTTGTCAGGTATGAATACAAACATGTGGGAGCCATACAAACTACTGAGTACGAGTTTGAGTTGTTGCAATGAAATTTTGGCAAAATGGACTAGCCTGCCACATCATTTTTTCACTTTGATTTTCGGGGTGTCTTTGAATTCAACCTTCTGTAGGCTGATAAATTTAATTTCCATCAAACAATGTGGCATCCTTTCGTTCCTAACACATTACCCAGTCCATATCAGTAGAGATATCCATCCATCATCCAACCTAACTACAGGGTCACGGGGGTCTACTGGACCCAATCCCAGCCAACACAGGGCACAAGGCAGGGAACAAACCCCGGGCAGGGCGCCAGCCCACTGCAGTCAGTAGAGATATCTAGGAGGATTTTCTTTGCCATTGAGATCAGATGTGTTTTCAAAGTGTTCCTTTAATTTTTTGAGCAGTTTATATACTGTATATATATATATATAGTATATATACAGTAAACCTAAAAGAAACCGCTCTCCCTCTTAAACAGTATTTCAATAGGAAACACACACTCTTATCTGAAGGCTTGCAGTCCTTCTGTGTGAGGTGCTTCTCGCACAAGGTATGGACATTTAGATCGGGCCCTGGCCAACCTAACAGCTCACTCTCCTGTCCTCTCTCCCTCAGAGTATGTCTGCTCCAGGCACTGCTTCTGAGCTGTTGAACCTGCTTAATGAGATGGGCTTTGTGTTCTTTTGACCTGCCATGGGTGACAGCCGCTTCCTGCGTGCTTTTCTGCTATTGACAAACCCGTCTGGAAAAAGTCTTGTGTCTGTACCTTCCAGTTCAGCCATAAAGACACCTGTCTATATATATATATATATATATATATATAATACAGCAATATTGTAAGCCACTAGGGGGTGTACTGCCATCGTAACCCCCAACAGAGACAGGCAGGACACATGTTCAACTCAACACCTGTATTTATTTACAGTTTGTACACCAATCACCAACACTGCAATACATAGTCCATTCCCCTCCTTGCCGCAAGTCCTTCCACCTCCACTCTTCCTCAGGTTTTGTCCACTCCTTCCTCCCGACTCTGGCCCTCGAATGGTAGGACTGGTCCCTTTTTATAGGGCACCTGGAAGGACTCCAGGTGCCTAACCAGCTTATTCCAGCCACACTTCAAGGTGTGGCGAAAGTGTGGCTAAATAAGGCCCTGAAAAGGTCCATGTGCCCCCAACAGGGTTGAGCTCCCATGCTCACTTGAAACCAAGGGGGCTGCCCTCTACCGGCCTGGGGGGGTCCCACAAATACTCTCTCCCCGGGTCCTTTCACACTCAGGGCATCCTGGCCAGGTAAGGATTCCGACCACCTGCCACAATATATATAATCCAGAAAGTATTCACAGCGCATCACTTTTTCCACATTTTGTTATGTTACAGCCTTATTCCAAAATGGATTAAATTCATTTTTTTCCTCAGAATTCTACACACAACACCCCATAATGACAACGTGAAAAAAGTTTACTTGAGGTTTTTGAAAATTTATTAAAAATAAAAAAAAACTGAGAAAGCACATGTACATAAGTATTCACAGCCTTTGCTCAATACTTTGTCGATGCACCTTTGGCAGCAATTACAGCCTCAAGTCTTTTTGAATATGATGCCACAAGCTTGGCACACCTATCCTTGGCCAGTTTCGCCCATTCCTCTTTGCAGCACCTCTCAAGCTCCATCAGGTTGGATGGGAAGCGTCGGTGCGCAGCCATTTTAAGATCTCTCCAGAGATGTTCAATCGGATTCAAGTCTGGGCTCTGGCTGGGCCACTCAAGGACATTCACAGAGTTGTCCTGAAACCACTCCTTTGATATCTTGGCTGTGTGTTTAGGGTCGTTGTCCTGCTGAAAGATGAACTGTCGCCCCAGTCTGAGGTCAAGAGCGCTCTGGAGCAGGTTTTCATTAGGATGTCTCTGTACATTGTTGCAGTCATCTTTACCTTTATCCTGACTAGTGTCCCAGTCCCCACCGCTGAAAAACATCCCCACAGCATGATGCTGCCTCCACCATGCTTCACTGTAGGGATGGTATTGGCCTGGTGATGAGCGGTGCCTGATTTCCTCCAAACGTGACGCCTGGCATTCACACCAAAGAGTTCAATCTTTGTCTCATCAGACCAGAGAATTTTCTTTCTCATGGTCTGAGAGTCCTTCAGGTGCCTTTTGGCAAACTTCAAGTGGGCTGCCATGTGCCTTTTACTAAGGAGTGGCTTCCGTCTGGCCACTCTACCATACAGGCCTGATTGGTGGATTGCTGCAGAGATGGTTGTCCTTCTGAAAGGTTCTCCCCTCTCCACAGAGGACCTCTGGAGCTCTGACAGAGTGACCATCAGGTTCTTGGTCACCTCCCTGACTAAGGCCCTTCTCCCCCGATCGCTCAATTTAGATGGCCGGCCAGCTCTAGGAAGAGTCCTGGTGGTTGCAAACTTCTTCCACTTACGGATGATGGAGGCCACTGTGCTCATTGGGACCTTCAAAGCAGCAGAAATTTTTCTGTAACCTTCCCCAGATATGTGCCTCGAGACAATCTTGTCTCGGAGGTCTACAAACAATTCCTTTGACTTCATGCTTGGTTTGTGCTCTGACATGAACTGTCAACTGTGGGACCTTCTATAGACAGGTGTGTGCCTTTCCAAATCATGTCCAGTCAACTGAATTTACCACAGGTGGACTCCAATGAAGCTGCAGAAACATCTCAAGGATGATCAGGGGAAACAGGATGCACCTGAGCTCAATTTCGAGCTTCATGGCAAAGGCTGTGAATACTTATGTACATGTGATTTCTCTTTTTTGTTATTTTTAATAAATTTGCAAAAACCTCAAGTAAACTTTTTTCACATTGTCATTATAGGGTGTTGTGTGTAGAATTCTGAGGAAAGAAATGAATTTAATCCATTTTGGAATAAGGCTGTAACATAACAAAATGTGGAAAAAGTGATGCGCTGTGAAAACTTTCCAGATGCACTGTATATCCATCTATTATCCAACCCGCTATATCCTAACTACAGAGTCACAGGGGTCTGCTGGAGCCAATCCCAGCCAGCACAAGGCAGGAAACAAATCCCGGGAAGGGCACCAGCCCACCACAGTGTATGTAATATATATATATATATATATATATATATATATATATATATATATATATATAATGTGTGTGTGTGTAGTGGAAAGAGACACAAGAGAAGTCAAAAACAATTGGGTGTCCACCCTGTATACTGTAATGCAAAATCTCTTAGGACTGAATCGTATACCATGTACAGTATATTGACCGAATGACATGGTTTATTGACTAAATTTATAGACAGGAAGTGGAGTGAGGTCATCAGTGGGTGCCGGAAGTGAGGTCAGGAACAAAGGCAAAAGTTATATGTTCAGGTGGGTTTCTCCTTGGAGGGTCTGTGGGAAGGGTAGATGAGGCATTAGTACTCGCCATCAATCCTCAATCTGACTTGCAACACCCCATTTTGAGCCCTTTGACTGCCTCCTAAGCACACGTGTGTGTGACTATATGTATAAAGTATCTATCTATCTATCTATATATATATATATATGGTTGAAATGGTTTACTGTCAAATAATGCACAGAGTACACGACACGTGTTTCGCCCTAATTCTGGGCTCATCAGGCGTACACACTCACTGCACTCCCTTACGGGAATCGAACCTCGCACGTCAGCGCTAGAGGCGAAGCCCCTAGTGTTGCGCCACGGCGTGTGGTTCGTTTGACATGTTAGCTGACTTGCTGACCAACCACAAGCGTTACTTGGTAGGTAACCACCCATACAATCAGATTGTGATTCAGACTACGAATGCTGTGAATGTAATTACCCCGATCTACATGCTGTCAAATGCTAAAAGGTATTTTAATTTTTTACATCAACAATGATAATAATAGTAATTACTAATGAGTGGCACTGTGGCATAATGATGGCATTTTCTGAATATATGTAATTTATTATTGTCCATCCTCTGATTTTTCTATACCCATTACAGGGATATGGCAAGTTGTGTGTCCCAGGGTTATTAGGTGTGGTCTTCTGTAAAGCAGCTACCCTAAGCGCCTAACTTCTAAATATTATGATTATTATTATTTATTGGCTTAAAGTTTCACATGTGTGATTTTTTATATGATTTTCCACTGTTTGCTTCTATTCCATTGCTGACCTAGTGATGAGACACCAAGAAGCAGTTTAGGAAAAGAGAGCTAAGACACTGAATGCCAGCCATTCAGAAAACTCCTAAAAGACTCAAGACTCACGCGCCTCACCACTTCTGCTTTTTTGAGTTTATTTCTGTCGGTGACAATGTCAGGATCAGTTCGGGATGTTGTCAATTTCCACGTTTGTGTTTGTGTACAATGAACTCAGTACACCACAAAAGAAGATTAATATTTTCATTAATGGGAACACAGCCTGTCATAATATCACTTGTAAACTGGTTTTGGTTGCACTCAGTCACACTTAACCATCTCCCAGTTTAAGTATGGAGGTACAATATCACTCATATTGTTACACCAAATAACTCAAAATGATAAAATTTATTGACATGAAGTGACTTTATTGGCAGCATGAGTTTTTAAGACTTGCATGTGAAATTTTGATTTCATCCATCCATCCATTTTCCAACCCGCTGAATCCGAACACAGGGTCACGGGGGTCTGCTGGAGCTAATCCCAGGCAACACAGGGCACAAGACAGGAAACAAACCCCGGGCAGGGTGCCAGTACACCGCAGGGCGCACACACACGGGACAATTTAGAATTGCCAATGCACCTAACCTGCATGTCTTTGGGACTGTGGGAGAAAACTGGAGTACCCGGAGGAAACCCACACAGACACAGGGAGAACATGCAAACTCCACGCAGGGAGGACCCGGGAAGCGAACCCGGGTCTCCTAACTGCAAGGCAGCAGCGCTATCCACTATGCCGCCTTTGATTTCATTCACCTAAAAATTTTTTTTTTACAGTTTACAACCCACCTTGTTCTTATTATATCTCTTGAACTAAAAGGGCATCATTTTGTTTCTCTTTGGAGATTTTATTCTGAAATAGGAGACACATTCATATATATATATATCCATCCATCCATATATGACACCTACTTAATCCAAGTTTTAGAATGCATGGAGCCAGAACCTATGCCAGCAGCGTCCAGTGCAAGGCATTAAATAAACCCTGAGTTGTGCCAATCTCTTGCAGGCACACACACTCACAAGGGGCTATTTAAAAATCACCAATTAACCTAACGTGTGTAGTAGACCTGGAGACAGCGATGACCAGACTGGAATTTAGACTCGGCCTTACGGCGCATTGAGCACTATACACTGCACCAGCCTATCACCCAGAAATCTGCCATCTATGGGCTGGGTGCAGAACTGCAGAACTGATGTCTGTGGTGTATATGAAAGGCTGGCAGAAGAAGTGTAAGAACACAAACATGTATTTAATAAAAAAATTCTATTAACATAATAGTACTTTTTTTTTCTTTAACAGACAATTTTCATCTCTTTAGTCACACTTTCTCATTCTCAAGGTTATTATAGTTTTGCCTTTTTATACTAGTTTTTATTTCTATATTTTTTCTGACCTTACTTGGAAATTCAGTTTAGTTTTAGTTTTCCTTCATCATGCATTTTTATTTTTAATTTAGTTTTTATTTTACAAAGACATTTCTATTTTATTTTTATATATATATTAGTTTCAGTATTAGTTTTAGTAATTATAGTATGGTTAAAGAGCTACTATGGAGTTTAGTTTTGTGTCACAATGAGACAGAACTGTACACTTAACGAGTTTGGATATGAGTTTAATAATAGTGGAAGTTTACTACACTACACAACACACATTTGGTTTTGTTTTTGTCTGATAAAAACAAGCATAATCGAAACCAGGTGCTGAATATGAACAATTTTACACAATTTTATAATTTTTAAAATATTTTCTACATCATTTGAGCTGAACAAATTTGCGCTGCCTGTTGGCACTTTTATTCTTTTCCTTTTATTCCCCAGAATTGGCCAATTTGTAATGAAATTTAGGTGAATTTTAAGGTGTGAGGGATTTTTACTCTAATTGTCTACAGCACACAATATATCCTGCTCCAACGATAATGTGCTTATAATGAATGCCTTCAATATTGCATTCAAAAATCTCAGATACTGGGCTTTGTTATTTTCTACCAGCCATATGATCTATGATTCCATCTCAGGCATACACAATTTAGTGACAGAATTTTGCACCTGCAGGCTTGAAAAGATATAAAAAAATAAGAAAAGAGAATCTACTGTGTTCTGATAGGTGTGACCATGAAAATCACAGGGGCTAAGAAAGAACAAGGCTCTTAGGCTTGAACCAGTATGTAGACCCCCACCTAGCTATATTGAGGGAAACAAAGAAAAACAAGCATGTAATATGAAGGTTAGGGGCAGTGAGACTTGAATAGCCCACCATAAGAACATCCATCCATCCATCCATTTTCCAACCCGCTGAATCCAAACACAGGGTCACGGGGGTCTGCTGGAGCCAATCCCAGCCAACACAGGGCACAAGGCAGGGAACCAAACCCGGGCAGGGTGCCAATCTACCGCAGGACACACACAAACACACCCACACACCAAGCACACACTAGGGCCAATTTACAATCACCAATCCACCTAACCTGCATGTCTTTGGACTGTGGGAGGAAACCGGAGCGCCCGGAGGAAACCCACGCAGACACGAGGAGAACATGCAAACTCCACGCAGGGCGGACCCAGGAAGCGAACCCAGGTCTCCTAACTGCGAGGCAGCAGCGCTACCACTGCCCCACCGTGCCGCCCACCATAAGAACAGTAAACCCATAATAAGCAGAGCAAGAGCAGGTAATAAGAGTATGGAGGGGCACAAAATGACAGAGACAACATCTGAGATTAAGAACAGTATATACATTATCTAAACCTGTTTATGCAGAGCAGGATCACAGGAAACCCAGAGCCCACCCCCAGCAGGTTTGGATGCAAGGCAGGAAAAATCCCTGGTATGCAATATGTACGATATGGCTGATGTTAAGAATAAAAAGAATATGATGATTTCAACTATCTGTTTTGAGAGAGGGAGAAACAATGAAAAAATGAGGACAGATATTTTAAAACATAATTCTGCTACTGGATTATTTTCACAATATCAGGTATTTTGAGCTGTGAATATGAACTAAAAAAGCTAAATTAATAAATATAGAATAAATAGAAAAACACATCAGTATGTTTAGCTTTTCATCACTTGGAAGACTCTCTTCGCCTACCTACCTGTAGTTTAGTAGAGACGTTGCCAACTCAGGAATTTTACAAGGTTTGTATCGTGTAAAGTAAAGACACAACAGAGTATAAAGGTTTGGGGTTTCCGGCCCCGTATACTGTAGAGAAGTTTCAAAAATCAGGTTATACAGTCCAAAGTACATTCACTTGTTAACTGCTAACAACAATATGGCTTGATGGGGGAACATTTATAGAGGGGACCGGAATTGGACAGAGGAATGCTGGGTAACGAGGAGTGGTGTGTTCTGGGATACTGATGTCATCAGAGGGAAGGAAGATGCAGAAGTGGAGGAACGGGAGACGATTCAGGGTGTCGTCGTTTCTTTCTTTCTAGGAAAATAAAGAGAACAAGGTTAGTTGCCTGTCCGTCCCGTATGGCTTTCGGATTTCGCGCTACTACCCAGGTCGTTCTGCGACTCTCCATGCGCGCGTGCGTAACAGGGCCCCCCCCCTCAGCCCAGCCCCATCGGGGCGGGCGGACCGGACCGGACCGAGAGGTCGTGAACCCGGGAGAGGGCATCGGCATTGGCCTGAAGGTTACCCCGCCTATAAGTGACGGTAAACTTGTAAGGCTGAAGGTCCAAAAACCACCTGGTGACCCGGGGATTCGATTCTTTGTGTAACGCCATCCACTGGAGGGCCGCATGGTCCGTCATAAGGGTGAACTCCCGACCCAGCAGGTAGTACCTCAGATGTGTAACCGCCCACTTGATGGCCAGGGCTTCCCTCTCCACTGCCGCATACCTGGTCTCCCGGTCCAACAGTTTCCGGCTCAGGTAGAAAACGGGGTGCTCGACACCATCGATGCTCTGGTTCAGCACTGCACCTAGGCCTGTGTCCGAAGCATCGGTCTGGAGAAGAAAAGGAAGCGAAAAATCAGGTGTGTTTAATACAGGTGCCGAGGTAAGGGCCGCTTTTAAGTCACGAAATGCCCATTCTGCTGTAGCATCCCATACCACGTACAATGGAGCCCCCTTTCTTGTCAGGTTAGTCAAGGGTGCTGCCCTTTCAGAGAAACGGGGCACAAACCGGCGGTAGTACCCCGCCAACCCCAAGAAAGCCTGCACCTGTCTCTTGGTACTCGGACGGGGCCATTCCAGGATGTCTTTAATTTTGGAGCATTGCGGCTTCACCTGTCCTTGCCCCACTAGGTAGCCTAAATATTTGGCCTCCTTCAACCCAAAAAAGCATTTCCGAGGGTTTATACGGAGACCGGCTTTCGCTAATGTGGCCAGGACAGCATACACCTGCACGATATGTTCCTCCCAGGTGCCGGAATAGATCACGACGTCATCCAGATAGGCGGCACAATAGGACTGGTGGGGTCGTAGCACTCTATCGACCAGACGCTGGAAAGTTGCAGGTGCCCCGTGCAGCCCAAATGGGAGAACCTTATAGTGCCAATGTCCACTAGGGGTACTGAAGGCGGTTTTCTCCTTTGCGGATGCCATTAAGGGAATTTGCCAGTACCCTTTGGGTCATGTCAAGAGTAGTCAAGTATTGAGCCGTACCCAAACGCTCAATAAGGTCGTCTATCCGGGGCATAGGGTAGGCATCAAATTTGGAGACCTGATTTAGACGTCTAAAGTCATTACAGAACCTCCAGGAGCCATCCAGCTTAGAGACGAGGACGATAGGACTGGACCACGGGCTGTGACTTTCCTCAATGACATCCAAGTCCAATATCCGCTGGATCTCGAGTTCGACCTCCGTGTGCTTTGTCTCCGGGAGGCGATAGGCCCTTTCCCTGACTACCACCCCGGGATCCGTACTGATGTTGTGCTCAATCAGCGCGGTGCGGCCTGGTGTCTCGCTTACCACCTCAGGGACGGCTAGGATCACTTGTTCCAGCTCCTGGCATTGGGACGATGACAAATCCGGACCGAGGTTAAGTGGCATGTTCTTTGAAAACAGGGAGAAGGTTGTACCGGAGATCGGGGCCTCTTCCCGAACTCTTCAATAAGTTCACGTGATAAACACTTTTGCATGGTCGGCGATTTGGTTGTCGGACCAAATAATCGACCAGCTCCTTTCTCTCTATAACCTTGTAAGGCCCTAGCCAATGTGCCAATAATTTAGAGTGGGAGGATGGTACGAGCACCATCACCCGATCCCCAGGCTGGAATTCCCTGAGGGTGGAGTTCCTATTGTAGCAACGCGCCTGCGCAGCTTGAGCACGCGTCAGGTGATCTTTGAGAATCGGCCTGATGTGGGCTAGCCTATCACGCAG
Source organism: Erpetoichthys calabaricus (assembly GCF_900747795.2). Taxonomy (NCBI): domain Eukaryota; kingdom Metazoa; phylum Chordata; class Cladistia; order Polypteriformes; family Polypteridae; genus Erpetoichthys; species Erpetoichthys calabaricus. The sequence goes on along the minus strand of NC_041406.2, from coordinate 113,121,133 downwards.
TTGCGCGATATACTCCACAACGTTTGTAGAAGGAAGGGTCTCCTCCTCCCATCCTTCTTTCACTATGTCCAATAGTCCCCGGGGTTGGCGTCCATACAATAACTCAAATGGGGAAAAGCCCGTGGAAGCTTGGGGCACCTCCCGGTATGCAAAAAGCACGAGGGGCAAAAGCTGATCCCAGTTCCTACCGTCCGCGCTGACTAATTTGCGTAGCATTTGCTTAAGCGTCTGATTAAATCGCTCGACTAATCCGTCGGTCTGGGGATGATAAACAGATGTCTTAAGATGTTTTATCCGCAGTAACTTGGCCACCTCCCCGAACGTATCCGAAGTAAAGGGAGTACCCTGGTCCGTGAGGACTTCTTTGGGTATTCCCACTCTGGAAAAGAAAAGTACTAGTTCCCGTGCGATTGTTTTAGTAGTAGCGGAGCGCAACGGAACCGCCTCTGGGTAACGAGTCGCGTAGTCTACCGTAACCAAGATATACTTATGGCCGCAGCTTGAAGGCTCCAGGGGACCCACTATGTCTACCCCGATTCTTTCGAAGGGAATATCGACAAGGGGAATTGGCACGAGAGGAGCTCGAGCCCTCCTAGGGATCTGGCGAATCTGACAGTCCGGGCAGGATTGACAGAAGCGCCGGACCTCCTTGTTAATACCGGGCCAATAAAATCGGAGCTTTATCCTCTCCAACGTTTTCTCGGCCCCTAGATGGGCGCCTAAGAGATGGGCATGCGCTAGTTCACACACCTCCCGCCGGTAGGTCCGTGGGACTAGCAACAACTTCCGCATCTCGCCTTCGTGAGTCGCGACTCGGTACAACAGATAATTTTCAAGAATAAAGTAGGGCTCCGGTGGTGCAGGATCGCTTGACAAATGGCCATTCACAGCAACAACAGCATTTCTGGCAAACTTTAGGGAATCATCATTCCACTGTTCGCGTTTAAAGGAAGCCGGTGTAGCCCTATACTGAAGCTCCACCCGGCTTAGTGGATCGTCCGCCACTGAATAAGGGTCGGTGCTCCGGCTCGGGCCCCCACCCGAAGGTTCCGGGCTAGGGTCCGACACCTGAGAGCCTTCCCCCTGGCGACCTACGTCATCATTATTTGCCGCATTGCACGGCGTGGGAGTCGCAGCGAGCTTCTTTGGTTTACTCACAGCTAGACTCAAGTTATTACAAGGAGTGGATTTCGTCCTGCCGCATTTTATCTTTGACCAGTCGTGCCCCAATATTACTGGGAAGGGGGGTTCCGGAAGAACAGCGACCGCCAGTTGAATCACCTCTCCCTTCCAAGCAATAAAACAGTTTGCGGCTCTATACGCCCTGGTCTCCCCGTGCACACAGGTAACCCTTAAGTGTTGATTTATCCACTGTCGCGGCAAGACATAACGGCGAGCAACAATAGATATATTGCTCCCGGAGTCAAACAATGCTCTCACCGAGTACCCATTTACCAATACCACTCCCACGTTCGGAACAGCCAAGAGATGCGACAAAGCACTATACCTTTCTGATAGGGCCACGCTGCAATCCATTGCCTCCACATGTAAGGGACAGGCTGGAACAATTGCGTGTTTATGAAGCAGTTTGTAAGCTTGGAGATAATGAATTGGTTTTTCTTTTTTAACATATGGGGTGAGTTGGGGTTTTCTTTGTTTGCTTTACTTTTGCTATTGTAAATGACATGTTGAGTATTGATTAATAAAGTTCAATTCAAAAATTCTTTCTTACTTTCTTTCTTCAGAATCGATGAAGAATTTATTCAATGAAGCTAAAGTATGTAGTATATGGTGGCTACAGCACAATATTATGAATAAATCAGCACTCCACATTGCCTTCACTACTGGAATAATCACATTGTGAGAATTTACAGCAAAGAAGATAGGATTATTTGAGGTAATGTATTTATACTCACTGATCATGCTGACAGAGAGTGTCATTTTTCCGTTTATAAGTAATAATTTCACTGTGCTCTATGCCCATAACAATAATGGCCCAGTCAGCCTATAGGCCTACATTGTGTTGTTTATCTTAGCAGTACAGTTCAAATAGGATCCATTGAGTCACCTAGATGCAGAATCAAGTTCTCCTCTACCTTATGTCCCTCAGGTAATCTGACATGGGGGGACTTACTGACTTGCTTAAGGCCTAGGACACCACAGTTAGCTCCTTCTGTTCCAGTGAAGCCATTGTTCTACTGTCTTCCACCTCCAACCAAAACTAAGCCACATTGGGACTGAAAGTCTCTCTGTGTTGTGTGCAGCACTTTTACCAGGCAGTACTTTGCAACTGAAAATGTTGTTAAGCTTTTGTGCAAGTGAGACTCAATGTAAAATTTTGTCAGTAAATGTTTGTATCTGTCATAATTGATTTTTCATTGATACTCTCTTATTATTTTACAGGAATTACTAAGCTGTTGTCACACATGTACGTCTGTGCCATCTTCCTAGCTCTTGTCAAGGTGAGCCGTACCACCCGACAACGGGAGGGGGTACTGTCAATAACACGGTCTTCTTTCCCTTCTGTAGTTTGGCAGGCAGCCCCAGGACGATGTCTAACGCCCGCTTTCATCCCCAAGATGACTCCACCCCTTCTAGACCGGGGCACTCTAAAAAAGAAGCTGACCCCGAAGAGATGGCAGCTCATTCTGGAACCAAACGGCAAAAGAGACAGAGCTCCCTTTAACACACCACATTGTTTATTTTTCTTAAAGCAGTTTGGCATCAAACTCAATAGTTCTTGTGAGTGAAGAAGTACTAAAACATGTCTTTATTTATTTATCTATTTATTTTATTTGGGAAATGCCAAAGATTAAACAGGATAGCCAGGTTGGTGTCCCAACTATTCTTGCTGGCTCTCTTCCCGTCTGTCCACCAGTCACACTGTATATATTTTTGAGACCACTCTAGCACTGCGGTTCGCAAACTGTGGGGCAGGCCCCCCTAGGGGGGCGCGAAGATGTGAAAAAAAGAAGACAAGAATTGAAAATATGAAAAATATATCTATTGAAGCCAAAACAACTTAACTTAAACTACATTCTGATACTAGAAAAATAAATATAGAGTTAGATAAATGTCGATAAAAGTTAAGTAGGTATAATAAAATATGCATCTGTGATATATCATTAATTAAAAAAGAACAAATTGGTATTAGTGGGCTCCTTTCAAAAAAATGTTAGGGGGGCGCGATTAAAACTGTTATGAAAACTCGGGTCGCAAAAACTTAAAGGTTGAGAAACGCTGCTCTAGCAATTCCTGACTTTAGATTTAGTATTTTCATATTTTTTATTGTATTTTCCCGCAGTGCCTTATTGTTTTCCTCAGAATTTGCAGCTTTTCCATGGTTTTCTTTACTGGTTGCAATGTGGTTACTAGTGACTTCATTGATGTCATGAAGTCAGAGGTCAAAGGGTATAAATTTTGTTTCCTGGAGGTCACTTAATTGTCTAAGTTTGCTAATATTGCACAAAAAAATTTCATTCATATCCTCCTAGTTGTCTCATCTCCATTTCTCTTCAGGTTTTGTGACTACAAGTCAGGAACACTTTTTGGGTTTTTTCACTTTGTTCACTTGTCCCCTAGATTGGACTTTTGCTTTGTTTTTAACTCCTGTTTATCTCCTGGTCCATCTTCTTGTGTTTGTGGCATAACAGTACCATCCATGACTGACCAAAATCCCAGTGAAGTGTGAAGTTTATCTTATGTTTAAGAGCAAGAAGACTAACAAGATGCTTGATATCTTTATGAACTTGTTCAAGCATCTGGAACCACTGGGAGAGTTCATCCTGACATTACATGGATGCTATCTGTTGTCATCTTCTTATTGTTTACTAAGCAGGAAGAAGCCAAAGGTTACCTGTGCACAGCTGGACAGTGGCAAAACCTCCAAGTGAAATCTTGGACCGAGACTGCGCCTTTACAAGTGCCTTTCTTTCTTGGGACAGTGGCAGCTTCATTGGAATGCCTCCAAAGAATTTTTCTAAACCCCAGCTTCATCTTAAATCGTAACCCTGAAGGGATTAGTTCTACTGCACATATATCACAGTCCACCATTCCTTTTAAATTTAAAACAATTCAACCTCTGCTCATGGGCGATGGGTCACTGTAATTGTATTAAACATTTCAGTGAGTTTGTATGGTATTTTTGTAAGATTTTCAAGTACTAGGGTGTTGTACCGTGTTAGCCATTATGAATGTAGTGAGAAGTCAAGTAAAATGACACCTTTTATTGGCTAACTAAAAAGATTACAATATGCAGGCTTTCGAGGCAACTCAGACCCCTTCTTCAGGCAAGATGTAATACTGAAACTGGAGTTCCCTGTGTTTATATACACACTAGGACAAATAACAACATTGGAAAACCTTTAAGTGAGACATCTTAAATGTGAAAAATTAATAGACCTTGTGGCAGGCGGCTGGTGTTCATGCCCAGCCGGGATGCATCTGAACTGTATCTTCAGGGGGAGCAGCCCTGTATAGTACAATACCTCCCCCTGGACACTAGATGGCCGTCTCCCTGAGTTGGAGAGGTGCCTCGGGTTCCCACAGGGCTCCACGGGAGTTGGAGTTGGAGTTGGGTGCAGCCCTGTTGGGTCCCGCAGGCACCGCCAGGGGGTGCTGCAGCTGGAACTCCTGAGCCCCTGTGGGCAACATATTCACCACACCCGGCAATCAAGCAACTGGAGCACTTCCGGGTAGTCTATAAAAGGGGCCAGCAGCCACCACTCGAGGACCCAGAATTGGGAGATAGAGGATGAGGTTGCCAGGGAGGAGTGGTGGAGGAAGAGAAAGTGCTTAGTTTGGTGTACTATACTGTACTGTGCTTGGGACTGTGTTGTGGCTGGAGGGATTACGGGGAAGACGTGCCCTCCAGCTGAAGAAAAATAAATAGTTTGTTTTATTTTACCCATGCCTCCATGTCAGTCTGTGTCGGGTCAGGCTAAGATTAATTTAGCAAAAGAGGAGAACAATGTATAGTCAAGATCTTTTGATAAGATAACTGTCCAGCAAAGTCTTTTGAAGTTTCTGATGAGTTTTTTAAATACAATGTGGGTCTGTAGAATGAATTTCCACAGGTTCCACATCAAATGCATGGCAACACAGATGTTCCTGTAGCAGCCCACTTCAACAGCCATGGACACTGTGAGAGGGACTTTAAAGTCACAGTGCTTATGGGCAACTTCAGAACAGAGCAAGAGAAAAAAGAATGGGAAGTTAAACTCATGCTAATATATTCTATAAAATGCACTGCCGTACACCCTCCCATCCATAATGTTTGGGACAAAGACATATTTTTTCCTGATTTACCCATTTGTTCCATGGATCAAAATTACAAATCAAACAACTCAGACGTGATTAAAGCACACATTACAGACTTTAAAGGTATTTGCATGCATGTCGGTCACACCATATAGAAATGACAACACTTTTTGTACATAGTTCCCTCCATTTCAGGGCACCATAATGTTTAGGACAATTGGCATCAAAGGTGTTTGTGATTTCTCAGCTGTGTTTCATTGCTTCATTGGTGCAGGCAGGCCTTCCTTTTATCCTTTGGAGACTGCAGTTGCCATTGCTCAACATGAGGACAAGAGATGTGCCAATGAAAGTCAAAGAAGTCATTGTGAGGCAGAAAAACAAGAACAAAACCATTGATATAACCTTAGGATTATCTAATTAATCTGTCTGGAATATCATTAGGAAGAAAGACCACACTGGTGAGTCCAGTAATCGCAAAGGGACTGGTAGGCCAAGCAAGGTCTCCACTGCTGATGACAGAGGAATCCTCACTATAGTAAAGACAATGACCCCAAACACCTGTCCAACAGGCAGATGTGGATGTGTCAGAGATGACTATCTGCAGAAGGCTTCATGAACATAAATACAGAGGCCACACTGCAAGATGCAAACCACTAGTTAGCCACAAAAACAGAATGGACAGGCTACTGTTTATGAAAAAATACTTTAAAAAGGCAGAATTCTGGAAAAAGGTCTTGTGGACAAACAAAAAAAAAACAAAGAGCCTGTATCAGAGTGATGGCAGGAGCAAAGTGTGGAGACAACAAGGAATTGCCCAAGATCCAAAGCATACCACCATATCTGTTAAACATTGTGGTGGGAGTGTTATTGTTTGGGCATATATGGCTGGCACAGGTTCTGGCACACTTATCTTCATTGATGATGGAACTGCTGACAGTAATTGCATAATTAATTCTGAGGTATAGAAACTTCTTATCAGCTCAGGTTCCAGTTAATGCCTCCAAACTCCTTGTCTGGTGTGTCATCCTAAATTAAAATGATGATCCCAAACATATTGCTAAGGAAACACAGAAGTTTTTCAAAGATAAAACATGGAAAATTCTTGAATGACCAAGCCAATTGTCCAATTTAAATCCAATTGAGCATGCATTCCATATGCTGAAGAGAAAACCTAGGGAGACAAGACCCCAAAACAAGCAGGAGCAGAAGATGGCTACATCAGAGGCTTGGTAGACCATCACCAGAGAAGATCCTCAGAACCTGCTGGTCTATGAATCTCAGGCTTCAAGCAGTCATTGTGTGCAAGGAATATGCAACTTCTTCTTCTTCTTCTTCTTCTTTCAGCTGCTCCCGTTAAGGGTTGCCACAGCAGATCCTCTTATTCCTTATCTTCCTGTCCTCTACATCTTGCTCTATTACACCCATCACCTGCATGTCCTCTCTCACTACATCCATAAACCTTCTCTTAGGCCTTCCTCTTTTCCTCTTTCCTTGGCAGCTCTATCCTTAGCATCCTTTTCCCAATATACTCGGCATCTCTCCTCTGCACATGTCCAAACCAACGCAATCTCACCTCTCTGACTTTGTCTCCCAACTGTCCAACTTGAGCTGACCCTCTAATTTACTAATTTCTAATCCTATCCATCCTCGTCACACCCAATGCAAATCTTAGCAACTTTAACTCTGCTACCTCCAGCTCTGTCTCCTGCTTTCTGGTCAGTGCCATCGTCTCCAACCCATATAACATAGCTGGTCTCACTACCGTCCTGTAGACCTTCCCTTTAACTCTTGCTGATATCCGTCTGTCACAAATTACTCCTGACACTCTTCTCCACCCATTCCACCCTGCTTGCACTCTCTTTTTCACCTCTCTTCCACAATCCCCATTACTCTGTACTGTTGATCCCAAGTATTTAAACTCATCCACCTTCGCCAACTCTACTCGCTGCATCCTCACCATTCCACTGACCTCCCTCTCATTCACACACATGTATTCTGTCTTGTTCCTACTGACCTTCATTCCTCTCCTCTCTAGAGCATATCTCCATCTCTCCAGGGTCTCCTTAACCTGCTCCCTACTATCGCTACAGATCACAATGTCATTAGCAAACATCATAGTCCATGGCGACTCCTGTCTAATCTTGTCACAAGGGATATGCAACAAAGTCCTAAATATAAGGCTTTAATAGGCCTGCCATTGCTCTGCCCCAGACATTATGATGTCCTGAAATGGTGGAACCATGTAGAAAAACTGTTGTCATTTTTATATGGCTCTACCGAAAAATATGCAGATACCCTTGAAATAAAGTCTGCAATGTGCACTTTAATCATATCTGAATTGTTTGCATTGTAATTTTAAATTGTGTTGTAGAGGAGTAAATCAGAGAAAAAAATGTTTCTTTGTCCCAAACATTATGGAGGGCACTGTATATGATTTATAGCTGCTGCATAACAGTTTTGGTCAAAACAACCCTATTGTCTCTAGAGGTCTGAGGATGGAGGGCCTCCTACTAGTTTTCCTGTAGCTTACTGTGCAATTCTGGAATAGTCTGTTAAACAGTCAGTGCCCCCATTGTACAAAATGTGTGTAAACAATATATAATATATAATATACCCACATTTTCAAAGTTGCTCTGTATAAATGAATAAGAGAAGTAAAACCTTCCTTATTCCCTTCATTTCGCCTGCTCTGTTTCTAACATGGTAATTGTAGATATTTGTTAGGTCTTTTTATCCATCAAAAATAAAAAAGGTGGGGATTTCTCTACCCCTATTCAGATAACCTTTATTTTTTATCACCAGATGCCATACTTTGTTTAGATTCTTATTTTAGGAGTTAAGAAATATGAGATAAAAGTAACATAAGTTAATGGGAAATTCCCATACATTTAGCCAGTCAAATGTGAAAGACAAAAACAAATAAATGAATAAAGATGAGGCAAGTCACTTCTGAACGGTCTAAATTGTTCCAGAAGGCCTCAACCCCATATATCAGGGCAGATTGTGTGGAACGCTGCACTGTGTCTTTATTACAGCCACCCCATAATCCGAAAGACTTACCTTGCATTTATCACAAAATTACTACAAAATACAAAGTTCAAGTCCCAGTTTGCTAAGAAACCAAGTCCTGTACTGTACACGTCCTCCACTGTTCAAGTGTGGCCATCCCTGTGCTTTACCAAAATGAGCTGAAATGAGTCAAAAGGAGAAGCTTACTTCAGAGGCAGCCCACGAGTGTCCAAATTTTCATAATTTGTAGGGTCTTTCTGTTGTTGCCTGAAGGGAATATAGATGGTCAAAGAGTTACTTTTAACATGAAAAGAAAGAGATGCTAGCGTAGATCAAAATCACAACAGCCTTAGGCCATTGAGAGATGAAATGGGCACTGAACTTTTTGCCAAGTCTTTCAAAGGCACACAAGGCCTTCTTTGTGAAAACAAGAGACACACATGTACAGCATGTACAGTCTGATTTAGCAAACGTTCAGCCACATTTTTTCTCCTCTTCTTATCTTCTATCAGTTTTTCAGAGCTGAAAAATATTAGAAGGTCATTTTTGATGCGCTGGTGAGAAGTAAGTTTTTTCTGCACCCTGTGTCATCGGCCAATATTTAGATAATAGGACTGGCGATTACCTTCCTGAGCCCGTCAAGGTAAATAATACCACCCTGTGAAGAGAGGGGGCACTGCCATTAATATAATAATAATAATTCTTTGCATTTATATAGTGCTTTTCTCACTACTCAAAGCGCTCAGCAATTGCAGGTTAAGGGTCTTGCTCAAGGGCCCAACAGAGCAGAGTCCCTTTTGGCATTTACAGGATTTGAACCGGCAACCTTCCGATTGCTAGTGCAGATCCCTAGCCTCAAAGCCACATTATGTGCACACACATAATCGGATTAAGCTGAATAAACCAATTAAGGCACAAACGTGGTTTCTAATAATCTGTGTTTACACACACAAGTAATCTTCTGGCGTTCTCCATTGTCACAATGCTCCATTGTCATTAAACTGTGCAGTTAAACATCATCATCGTCCACCGTGAATAAAACAATAAGCATGATACCTATAATAATTTTCTTGTGTGTTTTAATGTTTATTCAAATTGACACTTTATTTATAGGTTTCTGTTACCAGAATGTATACAGCAAGTTCTTTTCTGCTTGGCTGTGTGTGTACGTGTATGTGTGCTTCTTACCTTACACTCAGTGCTGCTAGAATAATAATAGAATAATAATAACACAGTAGGTTACTCATTACTTTAAAAAGTAATCAGACTAATTAACACAATGTGGTTGAGTAAGGTAGTGCAAGTCCCACAGATAAATGTTGTCGTCTCCGTTTGATTCAGTACAAGGAAATTTAACAAAAAGGGCAGCTATGCACGCCAGTATAAATAACAAAAGAAAAAAGTCAAAACTGAAAAGCTATCTGACTAGGATAACAAGATTCATTTCTCTTTCTCAGGTTGTAAAAATGTCTGTCCTCCAGTGCAGTCTGTTCACAACTGACCGCCTCCTTTCGGTAGCTCTGGGCTCTATAGGCGGGAAACCGGATGGGGCAGAGTCAATTGCCCTCACTGGGCGTCTTCTTAGTACTGCAGGGGGAAGAAAAGAGGAGAAGGTTAGCACGAGTGCCCCCTCTTCACCCAGGGTGATAGTACCTGCTTCAGATGAACCCAGAAGGTAATCCACAGGCGTGCATACGTGACAGCACATTATTTTTAATGTGCTACCTTACTGCCCTTGAGATTGTCCTACTGAGATTAGCACTGTACACTCAGTTCATCAACTTAAAATTAGTGAGTTCTGAAATACTGAGATAGATTATTTTTGCTAGAAGAAGAAATAATTTGATCGGCCGACCAAATTAATTTTGTATGAAAGCAAATACATGTGACAGGCTGACATATGCAGATGATTAAATCCTTAACAGTAAACCTGGTTAATGGTTTACATGGCCACATAATTGGATTATTCATGGAGAAGCCTTCCTCTGTCAATCAGGTTTCTCATAACCAAATTTCTTTAACTGGAATAAAGGTTTATATTGCATTTTAGAAATCAGGTTTATGTGAATAACTGGGGTCTTCTTTTTCTCCTGCAAGTTTGAGAGGCAGCCCCAGGAAGATGCCTAACGCCTGCCTTAAGCCCTGAGATGGCTATGTCCCTTCTGGTTGGGACACAATAAAAATGGGCGACTCAGTTTGAAACCAGCCAGCATCAGATATGGAGCTCCCACTGACTAACAAACCCCTAATATTTATTGTGTTTTACTTTGTGTTGCTGGCCAGATTTAAGCCTGATTTCTTTGTGCACAAAAGTGCTGAACAAGTTTTTTTTTGTTTGTTTCTTTGGTTTGACGACTACAATTAACCAGGGGAACCTGGCTGGCGCCCCAACTATATTTCCTGGCTTCCTCAAAGTCGGTCCTTTGGTCACAGTGCTTAACTAGCCTTTTGAATTTCCTTTAATAATCAAGATAAGGTGACAGCTTTCCAAGCTTTCCTAGACTAGGGTTGCCAAACGTCCCTTATATACGGGACATGTCCCATATTTGATCATTTTGTCCCCTGTCCCGTACTGACCTTTTAGGGACACCCAAATGTCCCGTATTTAGTTCATTTTCAAATTTCGTAATAAAAATATATTTTTACTATCTTCTTACAGTACTTAGTTGTAACTTTATAAGTAATTATACTTCTTTTCTCAGATTCTCTTGATGAAAATAACCCAAATGTAACAAGGAAACAAGTGTTTGCTGCCTGTTTGCAACTTGTTCAGTTGCTATGGTTGGCTGAGGACAGCGACACTCTTACCGTTTTGCTCTCCAGCCGCGCTGCTGCACAGTTCTGTATCAGCATTGCAACATACAGCGTCAACAAGTGTGTTGTTACTACTTGCCACGGCCCACTTTTTTTCTAACTGCCTGTATTAAATAATAATAATAATTCTCTGTTGTCTGTATTAAATAAATATTTTCAAATGATTTCAGTTTTACAGATTTTTTTTTAGCTTGTATTAATTAATTTTCAAATGATTTTACTTTTGTTTTCCTCATAACCCATTAAAATCCTTGCTTTATGTTTTTAACTTATGTCTCTACTTTTATATAATATATTGGTTTGGGTTTGTAGGGGGCATGTATAAATTTATATATATATAGTAATATAGAGAAAGATTTTAAGAGTGTCCCGTATTTCTAATTTTCTAATCTGGCAACCCTATCCTAGACAAATAGATGCACAGCCTATTAGGACCAGCTATGAAAGTCGGATCTAAGAAGACCAGCAAGTGTTTTGTTACCACTTCTGGTTGGTAAATTGAGGCATCTACGAGAACTGTGACTACTAAGGGGCAAACACCATTCACAAATTCAATTCAACAGTCTTGGGTTTAAATAAATATATTTATTATTTAACAAAGTGATTTCCAGCAGGTCTCTTTACCCAAATCGGCTCAATGCAATGCACAATTCTTTTGTTTGATTCTTTTCACTCCCGACTCCTCCCAGGCAAAGCATCGTTCACCTCCACCAGACTTGAGGTAGGGTGGCTCTCTTTATGCTGGACTCAAGAGTACTTCCAGTGTCACAACATTGCACCCAGGAAAGACTTCTGGGTCTGGTGGAAGCTTCTGAAAATACTGTGCTTACCTCTTGGCAGCTCCCTCTAGTGTCACTCTTGTGCATACCCCCCCAAGGCTACCCTGTGGTAAAGTGAGTAAGAGGTCCATGGCAGTGTGCTAGTTTTTAAATAAAAATGCTGTAGCTCAGGCTCTGTGGGTGTGTGTGGTTATACGGCCCCCGGGTCTTTAATGAAAATATTGTGTATCAGGGCTACCACGGGAAGAACTCCTTTTCCCAGCAGCCCCAAAGGGGATGGTCCTCATTGAATGACTGAACCGGAAGCAGGGGCTGCTAGGAATGAGAAAGGCCAGCGAGAAAGTTGAAAAGGGGGCCCAGCGGAGCAGCAAGAGATCTGTGTTTTTGTGTAACCTGTCCGATGTCTCTACTGAAAAGTCAATTGCACCCTGGATTGTGTCCCATTAGGATGAATGGACTGTCTCGTTCCTGCCTCTCGTGTGTATAGTGGTGGATTAGTCGTTGTGCATCTTCAAAAGGAGCGCTCCTGCAAAACTCACCCCTCGCTGCTCAGGACTACTGGTAGGACTGTTTCATTCATTTATTAAGGAAGCTGTTCAATGAAAATATTGTGTATCAGGGCTACCACGGGAAGAACTTTTCCCAGCAGCCCCAAAGGGGATGGTCCTCATTGGATGACTGAACCGGGAGCAGGGGCTGCTAGGAATGAGAAAGGCCAGCAATAAAGTTGAAAAGGGGGCCCAGCGGAACAACAAGAGATCTGTGTTTTTGTGTAACCTGTCCGATGTTTCTATTGAAAAGTCAATTGTACCCTGGATTGTGTCCCGTTAGGATGAATGGACTGTCTCGTGCCTGCCTCTCGTGTGTATAGTGGTGGATTAGTCATTGTGCGTCTTCAAAAGGAGCGCTCCTGCAAATCTCACCCCTCGCTGCTCAGGACTACTGGTAGGACTGTTTCATTCATTTATTATGGAAGCTGTTCCTGGGATTGTCATCTTCACACCAAACCATTTCATCCGCTTTTGCCGCATTGGACTATATAAGGACATTGTTGTGAGTGTTTATTGTTGTGTTAAAATTGTATCGCTGTACGGGAAGGGGAGGGTTGACTAATTTTCTTGCTTTTATTGGATTTTTCATTTAATATATTAGTTATTCATTTGGTTGGGCTGTGTCTCTGCCTGTGAGTGTATGCGGGTCAGGCCAAGGCATGGTGCGTTCCTGGAAATCCTCACCGAAAAAAATAATTAAATCACTGTCCTGTCGACGGTGTGAATCTTAGCAGCACTGGAACGCTACAAATGGAGCTATTCGAGCTTTCTTGTGAGTGCACAATTGGCTCCCGTTTCCTCATTGACTATTTGCGGATCATAATTAGGACACTGTGCACAAAGGAGTATAAAGGGGTAGGTTAAAAAAACAAGGATGGAGATTAAGAAATGACAGAATCTGGAAGAGCAGTTGGGGGGACGTTCAGTGGCACCGTGAGGGAGCAAAATGAATGGTGCTCCAGGGCTAAGCATTTTGGAGGAGCAGGGAGAAATCAAGTGTTCCGGGGGCCTGCTGGACAATGGATTGGTGGCAAGTTGATGGAGGTTTAGCTCTGAGCATCCCAGTGGTGACTAGCTGGGTTGGCTGGGATGAGAGCAGGAGAGAGGACCCAAAGCTGCCTGTGTCTCAGCCCAACTGCAAGAAATGAGAAGGGTGAGCTATGGAGACGATGGAGAAGACACACTGGGCTGGCAGCAGATTATGTACCTAATGTCTTACTGTTTTATGCTTGAATTTGAACTTATTTATACATTTTATTCTCTCAAATTAACTGCTTGTATTGCAATATGCATTTATTCGGAAGAGACCCCACACTTTATTTGATTTTTGGGCATTGGTTGAAATAAAAAGCACTATCCACTGATTTGCACCTACTATCGTGTTTCCCCAAAAATAAGACTGGGTCTTATATTAATTTTTACTCCAAAATATGCACTAGGGCTTATTTTCAGGGGATGTCTTATATTTATTTGTGTACAACAATCTACATTTATTCAAATAGAGTCATGTCTTCTTCTGGAATATCGTCATAACTCTCCACATTCAAACCCTGAATTCCAGCCTGAATTTCTTGCAACTCTAGCTGCTTTGAGGATCCTCCAAGATCGATGTGCCTGCTTCGAGGTTTAATGAATGGTTTGATGTGGTGAAGCAAATGCTGACATACAAATGCATTCGTGGTGCTTTTATATTCAAGCGTCGCATATTCCCCATCGTAAAGACACAATATATTTTAAAAGTCTCACATACCATCTTCTGTGTTGTCTTTTTTTGCATCTTCACAATTAGTATCAGAATGTACGGCAGCGTATTTGAGCCACAGAGAAAAAGGACACAGTGAAAAGGTCTATTTTGTGATTAATGTGGAAATTTCAGCTTTAATCTTGAAATGACCACTTTAACATCGTAGTTAATTTTATCATTAAAGTAGATTGTCGTAAACGTCATCTTAAAACTGACCAGTTGCTAATTGCTATGTGCTTTTGTGGCTTCCTCCTGAACTGACAGCAGTGGCAAGCAGCGATCATCACACAGAACATATTAAATGTATGATATTCCAGCTCTCTGCACATTTAGAATCCTTAGATTTATACTTGATATCACTTTCATGATCAATTGCATTAAAGTGTGTATGTTACATTTTACAGATAAATCGTTAACTTCATTTAAATAATGAATACTGTTAATAATTACACGTGTGGGCGGCATGGTGGCAGAGCTTCTACCTCACACTAGGGAGTCATGTCCCTAGTGTTCCTTGCCTGGAGTTTTCATGTTTTCCTGATGGGTTTCCTTCCAAAGACATGAAGGTTTGGAGATTTGGTGACACTAAAATGATGCTCGTGTATTTGTGTGCTTGAGTTCAGCTTGCGATGAGCAGACAACCCGTCCAGGGATTTTATTTCGGTCTCGCGCCCGATGCTTGCTGGAATGGGCACATCCCCAGATTGACGAATGTAGTCATTAAACATCCTTTTCAGAGATATTGTGGCAAGGTGTCCTCGGAATTTAATGGATGTTTAGGGCAATACATAACACAGCAAAGCCGAACTCTCGCCGTGATGATATCTCGCACTGCAACCTGGTGGAATCATCCAGATTTACGTAAAGTACACGCACAAGTATAAACAGGACAACACCTGGGTAGCAGTAGCATCCGCTGGAGTACACATCACATTGCGTGATAGTATAAACCCGGCCTTAAGCGCCTTACTTTGCAGCTGACGATCTTGACTAGGGCTTATTTTTGGGGTGGTGCTTTTATTACAGAGCAGCCAGAAAATCATGCTAGGGTTTATTTTCGGAGTAGGTCTTATTTTCGGGGAAACATGGTATTATTGTTATGTGTCTTCATTGGCCATGCTCTATCCTTAGTTTATGTATGTTGATCTCCCAGGTTTAAGAGGAGTCTGCCAGCTGTGGGAATCTGGCATGACATGCCTAAGAAGACTGCAATACTCAGATATGCACATGGGTGATTCAACAAAGGGATGCTGCCACCTAACACATTGGGGGAGTCCATAGCCCTTATAGTTGGGCTCACTCTGTCCTTCCAATACATGCTTCTTCTGAGCATGTAAAGGTCTATCCATTTCATTTGGGGAACCTGTCAACCTTGCCTGCTATCACAACATCAACTAGGTGATCAGCCCTGGCAAGCGCATGTGTAACCTGAGCAGCAGAAGGTACTGCCTTCTGTTGTAAGAAAGTCCACAACCAAGTTGTGTGGGTGTCCCACATCCTCACTTACCATCAGGCTATGGCTTTGTGTCAAGAACACACAAAAAGGGCAAAGTAAACCATTGCTTGAGGAAGAGCATTTTATCACTAAAACTCTTCAACCTGGACTACAGCTATAATGTGTAACAGATTAGCTTGGTACCATGGAAACCAACATATCTACGAATAATAAAGCAAAGAGACTCCACCAGTCAAAGTGAGCTGAACATGACAGTCACTACAGCCAAAGACTCAAAGGCCAAAACAACACAAGTGCCATCTCCTCTACACCATCACAGTTGTTCTGAGGAACCCAGATCAAAGATTACAACATCAGTCCACAGAATGTCAGAAATCACCATGCAATCAAGTATCGTTATCTGCTTTATTTGTGCCAAGAAAAATTAGGATTCTTAATAGCCTGTTACCTGCCACTATTCTACAATTTAAATCCAAATGTCAAAGATGTGTAGTCATATTTTCAGTTTTAGATTAATATTATTAACTGGTCTGTTTAAGTCAAAATTGTGCTAATGAATGCATATATTTAAGACAAGGAAGGAAGTTTCGACCTCCTAGTTATATTCACTGATTATGGCACCAGAGACTGGCAACCCGTTGCATGTTAATTTGCGCATGTAAGAATTTCACTGCATTCTGCACATGTGACAGTGTTGACCCTATGAACCTGTTGCTATATACCGCTTCTTACTGGTTAATCACTACTGTGCAAAATATATCAGCATATACAGGAAAAGATCTGCTAACAATGATGTGTCACACAAAAGTTTATATAAAACTGGCTCCATGGAAAAATCTTGTAAGATCAAGAAATAAATGTCCTTTATCCTACAGGGAAATTCCAAAAATCTACATCATGCTTTATCATTTCACCCAACAACAACTTCATCACAGCTGCTGTTTATGGCTCAGACTTACAGACTTCACATATGCTTCCTGTCCTCACCCTACTGTTTCACACCTACTGCAAACCGTATCAACATAACAGTCCTGGTGTTAATATGTCATGCCCTTTCATCTCTTCTTATGCTGCTAGATAGATAGATGAAAGGATTTTTGAACACTTTCATGTAATTCATTTACAGTTGTGAATTTGGTGACATATAAGTGCTGTCATGTCACACCAATTCCAAATCCATTCTATATTTCAATGATGGAAGAAGGAAGAAAAACAGCATCTTTTAAAGTTTTAGAGGAATCTTTTCAGGTAACTTCTCGATCTTTATGTGTCAGAGCTCTTTGATGATTTTGCTTTTTTTTAGGTCTGTATTGTTTGTATAGTTAGTGAATTGAGCTTCAGTTCACAGTACTTATGGATTTTCTATGAATCCTGCATAAACAATGATAATTCTAGTAGTGGAGTGCCCCTCGGTCTGGACCTGAGTGGAACACATTCCTCAGGTGGACTAGAACTATCTGAGGGGATGCGACTACTTGGAGAAGTTTAAAAGCAGCTCAGATATTGGCAATTATGGCTGCAGACACTGCGCTTAGAGAGCACTTTAGGTGCATTTCCTGGCTGCTAGAGTCCATCACAATGAGGTGGAGTTGTACAGCATGGATAACAGTTGAAATGATTAAAGCAGCTGGCAGAGCATGGAGCTACAGAACACCTGAGCAACATGGCAGAAACCACCAAACTTTTTAGGGCCACTCACCAGCAGTTGACGCAAAGTGGCTAAATCCATTCCTCCATCTCTCCACCCCCTGGGTTGTTATACTAGTGGCAGAGGTGGGATAATAATAACCAATACCCCCACAGTGGCCACAGCTCTACCAAGATTGAGGTGCCAGAGGTGCTTATTTGCAAAGTTTGACCATTTTGTGCTACACTTGTGGATGAGAGCTTAAGGTTGAGAGCAGATTAGCAATTCACCCAATGAGAGAACAGGCAGGTGAGAATCCATAGGAGCAGATGAGACTCTTGTGCACAATGAAGGAACTTAAAAGGAGGTGCAATGAACAGCATGGAATTTTTGAACTCAGCAGAGGAAAGAAGATTGCTGGTGTGATGTGAAGGCTCGTAAAGACAGTGATCCGTGTAGAAGATGAAGAGCTGTGTCTCCCAAGGCTAACAGGAGGAGCTGATCAGGGTCTTTTCTTAAAGAGACAATAAATGGTCCTTTCAAGAACTATTAAGCATCTGCTTATTTCTGTGTGTCAGTCTTTCCTTCTCGATACTGTGGGTTGTTACAGTACTATGTAGCAATACTGACATTTTAGGAAATATGCTGGTGAAAAACTGTGCAGAATGTTGGACTAAAAAAATGAAGAGGTAGTTGGTATAATGAGAAGAGTTCATAAAAACAGTGGTCCTCCTGAGGATCTTCAAGCACTTCATCAGGTATTTCCCAAGGTTCACAACAGTTGTCAATCCAGGTCCCCATAACTAATGAATTAATAGGAGCTCCCTACAAGGACCATTTCAAATAAACTCATCTGAAACTGATATTTTTTTAAAAAGTTACTTACCACATTTACTTTTTAGTGGTAGCCAAGAAAACAATTTATCTATATTTTCATGCAGGATAGATAGAAAAGGTTAATGACATAATAGAAGCCAATATTGACCTGTGGTGTACAAATGACTATCCACGGAAAAAAGAAAAAACTCATATCACATAATCCACGTTCAGTTATCCTGTCGTACACACAAAATGGGCAAAATGTTTTTTGTTACTAAAATATTGTTTTAAATAGTTACCTCTGGAATAATTAGCACATATCGTAAACACTAAAGTCTCATGGAAAGGAATTTGTGACGTGTGCCTCTCCCCATCTTTCATTGGTCAGTAGTTCTGCCTTCAATTCAAACTGTCAGTCCCCTGAGGCTTTAGTTTCTTCTTTATGATATACACTGATTATTCCAAAAGTAACTACTTAGCAGTATTTTAGCAAAAAAAGCATGCAAATTTGTGCGTACGACCTGCATAACTGAAAAGTAGATTATACGACTCGAGTAACATGAAATTTTTTTCTTTTTCTGTTTTTGGATGGTTTTCAAATCGTCTGTCGTTGTGCAGCATTAGTCACTACTGACTTCTAATAAACATTTTTCTATCCATTCTGACTGAAAATATTTTTCAGCCACCACTACAAGGAACACGGTGCAAGTAACCTATAAAACAATACCATTTTTAGGCGGAGTATTTCATTAACTACTGCTTGTGTGTGTGTGTGTGTTCAGTCTTTTCTCTACCACACACTAAATCTGTTAAATAAGATGAAAGTTGTTGAAAGTCAAAGGTACAACAATATTATGTTTTGTTTGTTGTTTCTAGTATAATGAAATTAATTAAAGCATCAGACTGACTTCATCATACAAAATTTTAGTATTGATTACTCATTGTTTCACTGTTTATTTGAAGTCAAGATTCACTTAGCTAGCTGTAACAGTTTCCTTTTAACAGAGATATCACAGCCCCCTCATAATTTACAGACTAACCCTACAGTTTTTTGCCAGGCGCAGACCCTCTTGTACAACACAAATTACTTCCGCCACTCTTCCCATACTGGTGATAACTTATGTTTCCTCAGGCTCAGATGTTTCACACCTTCATTCCCTAACCTTCTCCTAATTCCATTGCTAACATCTCTCCCTCACACACCATTTTCTCTTACTCTATTTCTCACATCCCATTTGTGTGTCTTCCTTTCTCCCCTCTTAAATCCATCTTTCAAGCTGCTTTTGCTCTCTTAGAACATAATAGTTCAAAACAGAATGTCCATTCCTACGGACTCAGATACATACCACAGCTTTTTTTCCATTTCTGTCTGATCTGCAATAGCATAAAGGAAAAGATCTCATTAGCCGCTGGTCAGGTTTAAAGGAGGCACTTATTCTATGCACTACTAAGATGCTCGTCTCTGTATGCTAATTATCCTGCATATTCTTTGGGTCAAAAATCAATCCTTAGCCATTACGGTTTTTCTCACCTGAGTTCCACTGCCAGGCCATACCCCCTAGCAGCAAGAGGAAGATGAGGAACTTGGCCCCCAAAGCGATCCACATGAGCAGTAGAATGTAGGTTGAGTTTCGGTAGGTGTGATGAATGAAGTAAATGGTGGCGCGGTCACTTCCATACTCATTGCTTGCAATGCAAGTGTAGCGGCCCTCCTTGCTCAGATTCTGGAGCTCCTGTACAGTTTCATGCTGTCCCAGGTTTGTCTGTACTTTTCCGTTGTTTTCCTGTTGATCGTCTGGCCCTGTCCATGTGATTATAGGCAGGGGATGTCCTTCGGCCCGGCACACTGCATTGTACTCAGATCCTCCACTGCCCTGCACCAACAGGTCTACAATCTTCGGGACTGCTAAAGAGAACAGGAGTAAAGTGATGTACTATGTTAGCCATTTATGAATGTAATGAGAAGTGAAGCAATAAAGACAACAGACAGAGCATGTTATTAAAAGAGTCTCTGTCCACTGTCTCTAACTAAAGACTGTGACCTGTAGTGGGGGTTGCAGTGCCACAAGTCTCAGACACCACCACCCATAGTCCTGTGTTCAAATAAGTGATTTATTATTATCAATTAACTTAGAAAAAGGCTTTTCTACTACAGACCAACATAAATCCACACTCTTATCTTTATTCCTTTCCTCCACACCTCCAGGCAAGCTTTGTCTTCCTTTCTCCCAACTCCGACTCACCTGGATGCAGCAGAGTTGTTCCTTTTATTGTGGACTTGGAAGTAGTTCTGGTCCAGCCCAAAGGAAGCACTTCAGGGTCAAACAGAAGTTGCAAGGAGTAGGGTTTACATATACCTGCAGCACCCCCTGGTGGGACCCGCAGGACACATCAAGGCTGTGCTATCGGACTCAAGTTCCCAGCATGCCTTGCAGGTGTCTGCACAGGTAGAGTTGCCCAGGGAGTCTGCCATCTATCATGTCAGGGGAGCGTTTAGCCTCACCAGGATGTCTCCCTCTGTCCTTCCATCCTACTGGTCTCCCGGCCATGTAAGTGGTCAGAACCCATGCTGACTGGGACAGCTGGGCATGTGGGCTCTCCGTCACAAGATGAATAACAAAACTGGTCATGGTGCCGCTGTGCACTAGTCAGTGAACTGGCATCCTTTTCTGAGACAGGCCTCAGTGGAAATATCAAACCATACAATCTCCCAAAGAAAATTAATGAATGAATTAAGACACTATATCACTTTCATACTGAAGCCTACTGTTTCTGTATGATTTCAAAGTTTTCATGGCCCCACAAATCACACACTTCAGGCTGCAAATGACAATGCCTGACTCTTGACTTGTTAAGCCAAAGATAAATGTACATTACGAGATGTGGGTCTAAAAAAGCCCTCCATGACAGCAGTAGGGAGTGTAGATCTGGGCTAGCTAGTGTGTCAGGAGCAGAATCCTTGTGAGTGTATTTTGATCAAGTGGCAAAATTGCAAGGTTCTTAAAGTAAGGGAACTATATTGCCATAGAGCCAATTTTGGTGTATTAATGTGACATGCATTACCTTGTGTGAATACCATTCATAATGGTCTTGTTAGTTATTCCCATGTATGTCAATGTCAAACCTATATTCCCTGTATGTCATTGCATGCGTAAAAGTTTATAATTAATAAGATTATATAAAATAACCATCCATAATTCTAGTAAATGGATAATCAGCCAAATCCCAACAATACTGGATACAAGACAGGAATAAATTCTAGACAGGGAGCCAATTCATCACAGGACACATTCACACATGACCTTACACAAATTGTTATAGAAAAATTATCGAGTGCCACCCTGCTATCCTTAAACAAATGCATTTAAAAATATATACTTCACTCAAGAAAAGAGGAAGCTAAGAATGCACTTGTCACAGCTTTCAAAATTAATAAAGAAACAGTTGTAAACATCAGGAAGTAAATCACCCACATAGATAACAGAGAAAATGACCCTCTAGATTCATTTCACTGGATGCAGGAGTCAAACCGAGGTGCTCACAAGCCCCTTCATTTTTCTCCAGGTGAAGATTACCTGCCACATGCAAGTGAGTTCCCATCTTGTTCTCAAATTTGGCGCCCCCTTGACCTGGCATCTCCACTCGGCAAAAATACTTGTTGGAATCCCTGTAGGTGATGTTGTGCAGCTGCATGGACAGGTCGTGTGCCTTCGGATTCCCAATCAGCTTGTAGCGCTGGTCCAAGTTGACCTCAGGCCGGCAGCTCCCTGTGCTGTTGTGAGTGGTGCACTGGAACACCACCATGCCATTGTGGATGCCACCCACTTTCCAGATTACCTGTAGGGTGTCATGGTGTTGTCGGTGTGGGTGGGTGAAAGTACAAGGGAAAACCACGGGGTGGCCCACCAGACCAGTAACCTCTGAAGGAACATTCATGGACCAGGTGCCTTCATCATGGCTTCCTGCTGAAGATGGGGAGAGTCAGACCTCTGTTTTATTGAGTGATCTCCCATCTATTCACATTATTATGTATTTTAATAGCATAAAATGACAACTTTCTGAAAGCAAATTCAAACTTACACAGGTGGAGCACAAGTGGAGAAAGTGACTTGCTCAACTAATACAGCAATCTAAATCAAGGTGAGCACCATGCATAACATACCTCCAGTATCCAATGAGTAACGGTTAATAATGTCAGAGCTAAAAGAGCTGAGAATTCTGCCTGTAAAATGACAGCATCTGAAACATTTAATGGTGCCGAGTGTGGTCTCCAAAACAAATTTGTTGAATCTAAAATTGTCCTTTGTAAAGTACCGGTGCTATGTTCAGAGATGGTTCCTGCTTTACACTTTCTGCCATTGATATGGGCTCTGACCTCACTGAGGCCCTTAACTGTGTTAAGCAGCTTTAAGAATATTATATTAAAAGTGCCCAGAACCTATAGTGACACTAAGGTTCATTGTTCAACAACGTCCAGTCTAAAGCAGAACCTTTAATTAAAAGAAGTCCAGAAGTTCCCTCTGAAACTATTTGTAATATATGACAGTCCAGATTTGATTCTAATTTTGGTAGTTCCGAGCTTCTTTTCTAATGCATTCCGGAAATCACTAGCCAAAAGTAGAATGTTGATTGATATGTGATTCATCACTTTGAGTCTAGAATAATTCAAATGTCTAAATATTAAGCTTAAAGTGGTTTGTTAAGAGCTATGTCTAAAAATGATCTTACCATCCATCCATTTTCTAACCTGCTTATCCAGTTAAGGATCACAGGGATTTGTCGTCTCTCCTGACGGCAAAAGGAACAGGTGCTACTTCATTTATAGTCACACTCACTCATACAGGGTGACTTCACAACTATCAGTCTTAATCAGTTTCCTACTCCTCACTTAGAATCCTACACAATTTTCAATCAAAGTGAAATCAGCATCATAATCAAATCCCCTTCAGAATGTCCAGTGACAAACTCTGTCAGAAGGTTCATATCTATGTTTATATATCGTCTGGTCTAGAGCTTCCATCCTAATCCAAAAATATTACTCTAAATTAATCTGGAAGTGGAAACTTGAACTGCTCGAAACCTAAACATCAGCTCAGAACAGTACAAAGATACCCTGGGTATTGATAACCTAGAGCCGAAAGCCCATTGCAATTCAAAACATTTATGATAAACCTATTAATAAAATCACAAAGCTGAAGCCTAATTGCAGTGATCTACAGGACTAGTATAGTGACAATAACTTAGAACCTGAAATCGCACTTCAACTATAAGCACTGTGTAAATACAAAGCATGCATGACAGCTGGAAATGACTACACACCCAGAGACAGAGAAAAGCAGCGAGTATCCCACATTCAGCCTTGTCCATAATCTTCAATGAGAATCAATGGCCAAGCCCAATAAGGCTCCATGATCATGAAAAGTATGTCGAACAGTGGATAGCTGTGTTACTACAGAAGAGGTACTTACCAGTTCTGCTGAGGAGGAGAATGCTGAGGAAGACAATGACTGGAGCAGTGTTCATCGCTTTCCCTGTGATTGCTCTGAGAGTCCTGACTTCCTGCACATTGGCCTAAATAGAAGTGATTCATACAGCGACCATCACTGAAAGGGCCTGCTGGCTGACTCACTGCTAGGCCATCACTCTCTGGAGTTTCCCATCATAGAGCTTCTAACAGTGCTTTATTCCAACCGTTACCTTTCACCGGCTTGCTCAGCAAGGAAAGGCCATTCCGAATGATTCTTGTTTGTTCAAATAGCAGCTGTCAATGTGGAAATCCGAGGAAGTACTTCAGACCACCCATTCCAATTGAACCCCGATCAGAGGCCAATTTCTGGCTTTGGTAAACATTTTAACAGAATTCTGTGCTTTTCATTTTTTCTGTAACTAATTCTTTGTAGTCGAATAACATATTCTAGCGCTCAGTGAAAACGTTTTGTCTTTTCAGATAGCTTGTTTGCAAAAAGTCTGATGTGTTATTTCTGAGTAACTATTTAATAAAAAGCATCCAGTCCCATTTAGTGGACCCTACTGCCAATGACAGTAAGTCTGACTTTGTAGCAAATTGCCTTCCATTTGTGCCCACACTCTGTGATCGTGCTTTTACTTAGATGGGGTATCTGGGGACAGTCAGTACTGCTTTTGCTTATGGTAGCTACGACAGTTTGTTTTTAAGGTCCTGAGTAAATCTGCCAATCTGCTACTGTCCAGCTCACAGCTGCTCAGATGGTATTGCTAAAGGAGACTTCAACAGAAAAGAACAACAACAGGTCCAGCATGTTAGTGGAGCTGAACAGCACATCCAATTTGATGAAAGAGATGACAATTAAGGAATCCTTAAAGGATGCAATAAGATCCATAGGGACCGTGGACCATGTAGTCCACTCTCTGTGCAGTCTTAAGATAGTTTATTTTTAATAGTACCATTAGATTGTTCCACTGAGCAGGCTGATAAGCTTAGAACAGTAGTGGTTTTGTTTGGATTTGTTTACACAAATCTATTCCAGCAAAATGTTATCTTCAGTTTGTAACAAATTGCAGAGGAATGCCAGGGTGGAATAATATTTTTATACAAACATTTGGTAATAGTGACTGTCCACTGCTGAAAGCACCTACAATCAACACGTGAGCATCAGAACTGGACAATGGAGCAATGGAAGGAGGTGGCCTGATCAGATTAATCATGTTTTCTTTTAGATCATGTGGAGAGCCAAATGCGCTTGCATCGTTTACATGGGAAACAGATGACAACAGGAAGAAGGCAAACAGTGTGATGCTCTGGGTAATGTTTTGCTAGGACACATTGGGTCTTGATATTCTTGTAAATGCTAATTTGACATGTACCACCTTCCAAACGATTCTTGTAGACCACATACAGTTCTTCATGGCAATGGTATTCCCCGGTGGCAATGGCCTCTTTCAGCAGGGTAATGCACCCTACTACACTGCAAAAATTGTTCGGGAATAGTTTGAAGAATATGAAAAGAGTTCAAGAGGTGTTGACGGCCTCCCAGTTCCCTAGATCTCAATCTAATTAAGCATCTGTGGGATTTGCTGGAAAAACAAGTCCGATCCATGGAAGCCCCACCTCACAATTTGCAGGAATTAAAGGATATACTGTATATATGTATATAGAAGCTCTCTACTCTCCCCATTTGATTCTTGTAGTGTTATGGCAAAACTATAGTGTATTAGGCACAATCAAGAGAAGCTAAGATATCAACAAATAGAGGAAAAACAGAACTTTAGAAAGAATTTGGTACCATATTTAGAAAGGCAGGAACTTCAGTGTGAATGTTATGAGAATTGTCAGGGACACAGGTGCAGTATACAGTAACATCTCTCTGGACAGTTAAGGGCTTGTACAAGTCAACATGTTCCTTTAATGTCATCAGACCACATGTTCCTTTAATGTCATCAGTAGCCTCTGTTGTCATGTTAGGAACATTTCCTGAGTGGGAGCCAGTTTTCTTTGTTCAGCATCCAGGTGCCAAACTCCAAGGGGAGAAACAGCAAAGAAGCAGTCAGTTTCAGTCCGAGTGTGCTTAGGTCAGTGGTGGAAATGAAGGGTGTAGAGAAGGATCATGCAAGTGATGATGAGTGCATACAGAGTTGTAGGAAGGCATTAGTGCAACAGGCAACATACAGAATATTCGGAACCACTGGGAGGGGCGCTGAAGGAACTCTGAAAACATTTCTTAGTGCTGCAAACATAACATTTGTCTAAATAGCATTTTTATGACAATTGAGTGGAGTGATAAGAACTGGAAACCCCAGTGGATGATAGTGATTTTTTTTTTGCCTCTGAAAATTTTTTCCTTTGATGAGAGTTCAACTATACGAATGCTGAATTTACAAGCTTCACTTTCATATGTGTGTTTTATATAACATTGCTGGTTTGAGAAGCTTCACATGGTTGCTAGGCATCGCCTCCCAAGAAGTACTATGATTTGTGCCACAGAGATTTGCGTATAAATTCCAGCATTGTATTATTAGACCTTTGCCTGAGATTATGGATTTGAACTGTGAACCAGTGTTGGTGTAGTGCTTTAGCTTCTGTTTCCTGGTACCGACTTATAGTTTTCCATAACTTGATTGAATTCTCAGTCTTAGGAATATTTTCTTCATTGAATTATTATGCTCTTGATAATAGATAGATAGATAGATAGATAGATAGATAGATAGATAGATAGATAGATAGATAGATAGATAGATAGATAGATAGATAGATAGATAGATAGATAGATAGATAGATAGATAGATAGATAGATAGATAGATAGATAGATAGATAGATGACTGGCAATTCCTTTTTGACTATTTTGATAGCAATCCACAGTCTATTTAGAAACCTGCTTGCTCTATCTTATGCCTTGAAAGCCATGTGCATCTCCAGATCTGTTGCTAATAACATCTAGCTGTTACTCTCATTTTGTTAGAAGGCTATTTAAACAATAAATCGTTTTTTAAACAGTTATATTCAACCATAACCTCATTCATTTGGAACTCAAAACACCCACGTATCCGAAGAGCGACCCTACAAAGACCTCAGGCAGAAGGTGGCATGGCTTTACCTAATTTTCAGTTTTATTACTGGGCAGCAAACATACAAGCCATAAAAACCTGGACACAAATAAATGAACATACACAGGCTTGGTCCGCAATAGAAGTAAAATCCTGTAGTACTTCTTTATATTCCCTGCTCTGCTCTCCAATAAATGAAAGTTGTCGCAAATATACTAATAACCCAATTGTGCTTTACTCACTCAGAATATGGAACCAAATTAGAAAGCATTTTAAGATGGAAAATCTTTTATCAGTGGCACCTCTGCAAGAGAACCACCTCTTTCAACCTTCGCAAGTATATCCAGTTTTTAATACCTGGAAAAGTTTTGGGATTAAAATGCTCAGAGATCTTTATATAGACAACATATTTATATCTTTTGAACAATTAAGTTCAAAATTCAACCTCCCAGCTACACATTTCTTTTACTATCTTCAAATTAGAAATTTTGTTAAACAGAAATTGCCCGATTTCCCCCACCTTGCACCCTCCACATTGCTGGAAAAAATACTGCTCAATTTCAAGGAAATAAACACTATTTCCGCAATATATAAAATCCTATTAGAGTCCCTACCTTTCAAAGATCCAAGAGGACATTGGGAAGAAGATCTCTTAATCAATATATCAGAAAAGGAGTGGAAGGTAGCAAAGCAGAGAATTCACTCGAGCTCCATATGCGCAAAGCATAGAATTATTCAACTAAAAATTATATATCGAGCTCATCTGTCTCGCTTAAAACTGTCCAAAATGTTTCCAGGCCAGGATCCAACCTGCGAGCGCTGCAACCAAGCTCCTGCCTCACTGGGTCACATGTTCTGGGTCTGCACCAAACTAACATCACTTTGGACAAAAATTTTTAAGTGCCTTTCAGACAGCCTTGGGGTCACAATCCCTCCTAACCCACTAACAGCTGTGTTTGGTGTTCTTCCAGGTGGACTTGAATTGGAGAAGGACAAGCAAACGGTGATTGCATTCACTGCACTTTTGGCACACAGACTTATTTTGTTAAATTGGAAGAATCCTAACTCTCCTCTTATAAGTCAGTGGGAAACCGATGTTTTATATTATTTGAAATTGGAAAAAATCAAATTCTCAGTTAGAGGATCTGTGCAACATTTTTTCAAAACCTGGCAGGATTTAATCAATATTATTTTAGAATAAGAGAAATAACTATTACCGCATTTAACTCCCTTCTCCATCTCTTATTTACATATATATTTACTTCTCCCTTTCTTTTGTTTAATGTTGCCTTATTAAAAAGCCTTAAGCAATTTTCCTTTAGCTAAGCTAGGGGGTGGGGTTTGATTTGTCTTCAATTTTGTTGGGTTATAAATTGATCTGTTTGTATGGAATGATTACAATGAAAATTAATAAAATAAAAATATAAAAAAAAGAAGGCTATTTAAAGTCAGCAACTGGAAATCAAACTTAAGGCAGAAAATGAATGTGCTAAGGTCCACTCAAGCCAATTTGAGAACTTACATCTGACATAACACATAGTGGGTTAAAAAAAAATGTATGACTCTAATGGTATTACTAACTGGAGAAGAAGTGCAATCAAAGTCAGGCAAGCTGAACTTCCTTTCAGAAAAAGTAAGAACAGCCATCAACAGAGTAATTAATAATAATCTAAACATAGATTCTCAAGTTAATACCAAAGTGTACACCTTTGCCACAGATATACACAGCATAGTGGAGCCTCGTACATCGAACGATTCTAACTTCAAACATTCTGGAGTTCAAACGCTAATTTCGAGAGAAATTTGATCCGGAGTTCAAATGATGCTTCTAAGTTCGAGCTGTGAGCGAAGTGAAAAAAATGCAGCAAAGGATGGCGCTTACACAGTGAGCGTAAACTTCATCTGTTGTGCGCCCAAGTCGTCTCTCGCTCTTGCTGTGAAAGCATCTCTTGCGTTACTCTCGTGTGTTTTCAGTGCTATTTTTTGCTTTATTTTGATGTGTTTGGTTATATATGTCACCCCATTCTATTAAACAAGGCATCCAAGAAGACTGTGGAAGAATGAAGATTAAGAGGAAGGTTGTAGTACCACACGATTGTGGTGAAAAAGGAACCTATCACGAAGCATGTTTACGGAAGGTGAAAAAAAAGTAACTATTATCTTCCTCTCCAACGACCTTTTGGGATGTCAGCCCTCCTCCCTACTGTAAAGTCCAGGAAATAAAATTTTTATTTTATTATACAGTACTTGTGCATTTTATGTAATGTTTTCATGTTTTTATCTATTATTTTGGACATTGAATTGTGATATTTTTACTTTAAATTATGTGTATTTGACATTTAAGTTTATTGAATTGGGTATTGTTTGGGGTCTGAGAACAGATTGTGGCCCTTGCCTGGCCAGGACACCTCTTCTTTATATGGGGAACAAGCAGGTACTGAACAGAACCTCCCCCGGAACGCTAGATGGCAGCCCCCCTGGGTGGCAGTGGTGCCTTGGATTTCCGCAGGGCTCCATGGGAGATGGAGTTCTCTACAACCTTGTTTGGATCCAGGGGTGCCGACAGGGGGCACAGCAGTTCGTCAAACACCTGGAACACTTCCGGGTGGGCTATAAAAGAAGTCAGAAGCCACCACTCCGAGAGCCAGAGTCGGGTGGTAGTGGATGAAGCTTGCCAGAGAGGAGTGGTGGAGAAAAGAAAAAGAGTAAGAGAAAGAGAAGAAGAATTGTGTGGGCTTGTGCTTATTTGGGACTGTGTTGTGCCTGTGGGAACAAGGAAGTCATTGGCCACAAGCGAAGAAAAGAAAAATATAACATTTATTTGTTTTATCAGTGTGCCTCCTGCGTCTGTGTGTGCGGGTGAGCGCTGGTACAGTAGAGCAGCTTTTGTCACAAGATTAATGCACTTTCCATTATTTCTAATGGGGAATATTGATTCAGACTTTGAGCAATTCAGAGTTCAAACAGTCTCTTGAAACAAATTAAGTTTGAAGTGTGAGGCACCACTGTCATTTTGTTCATTTAAGAGTTTGTATAGAGAAAACAAAAAATAAACTCTGTCAAGTGGCAAAACCAGAAACTTTTCCTAAAGTATGTTACTCATCTTCCCTTACATTTCACCAACAGTATACTGTATCTATTTTTGAGGTGATAGCAGTTAGCTTGGATGGAGATTCAGAAAGCATCTCCAGAGTATATTAACCAATTTCAAGCAATTTAGACTTTGTTGATCTTAGTTAACATTGGGAAAGGAATCACTCAATTAAAATGTACAACAAAGAAAGGAACTCAGCCATTCATAAAAAACAATCTAGAGCAATATGTGCCAATTAAGTCATAATTTAACTAAAAGTGTTTAATTAAAGTTCACATTCATTGTGTAACGGCCGACCCCTTTTACCCAGCCGGCAGCTACACCTCCAAGACCAGTGGCCTGGATAATTAACTGAGAAATAATCTAACTATCAAGCCGTACTTCTTACCAATTAAACTTTTCCCCCCCACAATCGACGGTGAAAAATATGAGCACAAAAACAGGATGTAAAATTAAACAGATTATATGTATTAAGTAAAACAAGACATGTAAAAAATAGAAACATATATAAATACAAATATCCCTCCACCCCAGCAATAACAAAACACCACCAAATATATACAACAAAAACCCTCCTTTGTCCCTGTAACAAATAAACACACAACACGAAAACAACAATGAATGATAAACTGAAAATGAATGAGAACGTGAGTCCGGTAATAATGAAACTGTCCTGAAAGCGGATGACTGAATTAGTGATATTGAGTTGTTTGAATCTCCCCGGAAAAAATGGAACAGCCTCACCGTGAATCCTCGTGTGTATGGTGGATGATTAAGTCCTACCCCGGGGTCTTTCGTGGTGAGGTCCTTGAAATAAATCCGGCAGATGGAAAAACAAACTGGATTGGCAAGCGCGATGTGGACAATAACTGGTACCGTTGGTTCGTGGTCGTGAAAGAAAAATCTCCTTCTCTCCTCTCTCTTCCTTCTCCTCCTGCTGGCTTAAATAATCCTGTGACGGCTGTGATTGAATGATTGTAAACAGGTGTTTTCCAGGTTTGTGGCTGTGGTCTCCTTCTATCATCCGTCCCCTTTTTACGGGGACGGCATTAACTGATGCACATAAACAGTAAACGGGACAATGAAACGAGACGCACGCAGTACTGACATTTAACACTATGTGGCCCCGCTACAATTGTGTCTGAAATTGTGTAAAACATATATAGTGCAGGGGGCGGCACGGTGGCGCAGTGGGTAGCGCTGCTGCCTCGCAGTTGGGAGATCTGGGGACCTGGGTTCGATTCCCGGGTCCTCCCTGCGTGGAGTTTGCATGTTCTCCCCGTGTCTGCGTGGGTTTCCTCCGGGGGCTCCGGTTTCCTCCCACAGTCCAAAGACATGCAGGTTAGGTGGATTGGCGATTCTAAATTGGCCCTAGTGTGTGGTGGGTGTGTGGGTGTGTTTGTGTGTGTCCTGCGGTGGGTTGGCACCCTGCCCAGGATTGTTTCCTGCCTTGTGCCCTGTGTTGGCTGGGATTGGCTCCAGCAGAACCCCGTGACCCTGTGTTCGGATTCAGCGGGTTGGAAAATGGATGGATGGATGGATATATAGTGCAAGATCCAACCTGTGAGTGATGCCATCAAGCAACTTGTATTGCAGGATTCGATGTTCTGTGAATGTTGTACTCTCAAATCATTTTGGACCAAAATATCTCTTGGGTAGCCTCGCTTCAACAGCATTTTTTGCAGTAATGCAAGGTTGGATAGAAGTGTGCTATGAAAAATCTGTTGTGATGTCCTATAGCACACTACTGATATGAAAGCTTATTTTCTTCATCTGGAAGTATCCCAATCTAATGCTTCACATGAAATTGATGTTCTATATTAATGCAGATTAGAAAAAATCAAATTCTCTTCACAATTTTTTCAAAATTTGTCAAAAGAATCCATCCATCCTCCAACCTGCTGAATCTGAACACAGGGTCACAGGGGTCTGCTGGAGCCAATCCCAGCCAACACAGGGCACAAGGCAGGAAACCAATCCCAGGCAGGGTGCCAACCCACCGCAGGACACACACAAACACTAGGGCCAATTTAGAATTGCCAATCTACCTAACTGGCATGTCTTTGAACTGTGGAAGGAAACCAGAGTGCCCGGAAGAAACCCACGCAGACACAGGGAGAACATGCAAACTCCACGAAGGGAGGACCCGGGAAGTGAACCCGGGTCTCCTAACTGCGAGGCAGCAGTGCTACCACTGCGCCACCGTCAAAAGAATTCATTAATGTAATTCTAAAGTAAACATTAGTGGCGAGTGAAATGATTTGTACAAAACTGAATTTGCTTTGCAAAAAAATGATAAAATAAATTGTATTTCATTTCCAGGGAAATTTATGTCTGGAACTGTTTTCATGCACTAATTCAACAAATTTTGCCTGTCATTTGGTATTTAAATAAAGATCACTAGTAAAAAACAAAAAAGAAAATCACCAAACATATGCATATTCTCAACTAGGATAAGAATGCGAGGTAATGGCAAGTTTGGCTGTGATGACTTGCTGTGGACTGAGTTTTCTTGTGGAGAAAATACAGAATTTAGCATGATGGTGTATCTTTGTGCCAAAAATATGCAGCATGAGTGCACTTCTCTGCAGTGATATGAATAAGAGACATTATTGAGGTATTGGTTGGAGTTTTTTTTTCTGTGGTAGTATAGAACAGGGCATTGGGCTCTCATGGTCACATAATATCTGTGTTAATAATGGAAATGAAAATGAAGTTTTTTTTTTGAATAACAAGAAAAGCACTGCGTGTACGTGTTGTTTTTCCTCCAAAATTACATTTATATTAAAGTATTTATATAAGCCGGTTATCCCACCCTTAATGTATAATGGAGATGAACCCAGCCACAGGGGATGCACAAACCAGTGTGATTCTTCATGCCGGTCCTAAGCTCAGATAAATGGGGAGGGTTACGTCAGGAAGGGCATCCGGTGTAAAATTCTTCCAAATCAATATGCGGACAATAATACAAATTTTCATACTGGATCGGTCGAGCCCCGGGTTAACAACGACCACCACCAGTACTGTTAGCCAACAGGGTACTGGCGGAAATTGGGCTACTGTTGGCCAAAGAAGGAGAAGAAGAAGGGGGAGACATGTCCGGAGGCAGGAGAAGA
This sequence comes from Erpetoichthys calabaricus, assembly GCF_900747795.2. NCBI lineage: Eukaryota > Metazoa > Chordata > Cladistia > Polypteriformes > Polypteridae > Erpetoichthys > Erpetoichthys calabaricus. Next base: position 113,088,344 of record NC_041406.2, on the reverse strand, counting down.
GGAGGAAGGTAAAGAGAGTGGAACTGAGGGTAGGAACTTTGAATGTTGGCAGTATAACTGGTAAGGGGAGAGAGTTAGCAGATATGATAATAATGATTATAAAGCTGGAAATTGGAGGTGTGATGATGAATGTTGTTAGTGCATATGCCCCACAAGTTGGGTGTGCAATGGGTGAGAGAGAAGATTTTTGGAGTGAGTTGGATGAAGTGATGAGCAGTGTACCCAAAGGACAGAAAGTGGTGATTGGAGCGGATTTCAATGGGCATGTTGGTGAATGGAACAGTGGAGACGAGGAGGTGATGGTTAGGTATGGTGTCAAGGACAGGAATGAAGAAGGTCGGAGGATAGTGGATTTTACCAAAAGGATGGAAGGATGGACATGGCTGCGGTGAATACGTATTTTAAGAATAGGGTGACGTACAAGAGTGGAGGAAGATGCACACAGGTAGATAATATCCTATGCAGAAGAGTCAATCTGAAGGAGATTAAAGACTGCAAAGTGGTGGCAGGGAAAAGTGTAGTTAAGCAGCATAGGATGGTGGTCTGTAGGATGACATTGGAGATCAAGAAGAGGAAGAGAATGAGGGCAGAGCCAAGGATCAAATAGTGGAAGTTGAAAAAGGAAGACTGCAAGGTTGAGTTTCAGGAGGAGGTGAGACAGGCACTGGATGGCAGTGAAGAGTTACCAGACAGTTGGGCAACTACAGCAGATGTAGTAAGGGTGACAGCAAGAAGGGTGCTTGGTGTGGCATCTGGATAGAGGAAGGAGGAAAAGGAAACCTGGTGGTGGAATGGGGAAGTACAGGAGAGTATACAGAGGAAGAGGATGGCGAAGAAGAAATGGGATAGTCAGAGAGATCTAGAATCTTGGAAAGTGAGAGGATGCCTGAGGAGTGGAGAAGAAGTGTACTGGTGCCGATATTTAAGAATAAGAGGGATGTGCAGCACTGCAGTAACTACAGGGGAATAAAATTGATGAGCCACAGCATGAAGTTATGGGAAAGAGTAGAGGAAGCTAGGTTAAGAAGTGAGGTGATAATTAGTGAGCAGCAGTATGGTTTCATGCCAAGAAAGAGCACCACAGATGCCAGAAGGAGTTGCATTGCGTCTTTGTGGATCTGGAGAAAGCATATGACAGGGTGCCTCAAGAGGAGCTGTGGTCTTGTATGAGGAAGTCGGGAGTGGCAGAGAAGTATGCAAGAGTTGTAGAGGATATGCACGAGGGAAGTGTGACCGTGGTGAAGTCTGCGGTAGGAGTAACGGATGCATTCAAGGTGGAGGTGGGATTACATCAGGGATCAGCTCTGAGCCCTTTCTTATTTGCAATGGTGATGGACAGGTTGACAGACAAGATTAGACAGGAGTCCCCGTGGACTATGATGTTTGCTGATGACATTGTGATCTGTAGCGATAGTAGGGAGCAGGTTGAGGAGATCCTGGAAAGGTGGAGATATGCTCTGGAGAGGAGAGGAATGAAGGTCAGTAGGAACAAGACAGAATACATGTGTGTAAATGAGAGGGACATCAGTGGAATGGTGAGGATGCAAGGAGTAGAGTTGGTGAAGGTGGATGAGTTTAAATACTTGGGGTCAACAGTACAGAGTAATGGGGAGTGTGGAAGAGAGGTGAAAAAGAGAGTGCAGGCAGGGTGGAATGGGTGGAGAAGAGTGTCAGGAGTAATTTGTGACAGACGGGTATCAGCAAGAGTGAAAGGGAAGGTCTACAGGACGGTAGTGAGACCAGCTATGTTATATGGGTTGGAGACGATGGCACTGACCAGAAAGCAGGAGACTGAGCTGGAGGTGGCAGAGTTAAAGATGCTAAGATTTGTATTGGGTGTGACGAGGATGGACAGGATTAGAAATGAGTACATTAGAGGGTCAGCTCAAGTTGGATGGTTGGGAGACAAAGTCAGAGAGGCGAGATTGCATTGGTTTGGTCATGTGAAGAGGAATGATGCTGAGTAAATTCGGGAGAAAGATGTTAAGAATAGAGTTGCCAGGGAAGAGGAAAAGAGGAAGGCCTAAGTGAAGGTTTATGGATGTGGTGAGAGAAGACATGCAGGTGATGGGTTTAACAGAGAAAGATGCAGAGTACAGAAGGATATGGAAGAAGACGATCCGCTGTGGCAACCCCTAACGGGAGCAGCCGAAAGAAGAAGAAGAATGTATAATGGAGATGGCAACAGGTTATGGGCCCAGGAGGGAATCGGGAGGCCAATGAAGTAGCCATTGTTTTGACAGAGTTGAGAAGAATTACAAACTATGGGAGACAAAATTCTTAGGACATCTGCGGTTGATGAATTTCAAAGAAACCATCTTGTCTGAGCCACTGGCCGATGCAGATGAGTACAAAGACAAAAGTAAGAATGAGGAAGCTTATGCTGAGTTAATTCAATTTCTAGATGACAAAAGTTTTCTTTGATTATGAGAGATGCAGCAGAAGATGGTAAAAAAGCACTTAAAATAATGATGGGCTATTTTTCTGGTAAAGGAAGCCACGGATAATTAGTTTATATACCGAGTTAACATCTCTGAAAAAAGCTGCAAATAAGAGTGTGACAGACGATATCATATGTGTAGAAACGTCCATTACAGCACTGAGAAATACTGGAGAAACATTAAGTGATGGTCTGCTGATTGTAATGATTCTGAAAGATTTGCCAGAATCGTTTAAACTATTTGCCATCTACAACCCCAATTGCAATGAAGTTGGGATGTTGTGTAAAACGTAAATAAAAACAGAATGCAATGATTTGCAAATCTTTTTCAACCTATATTCAATTGAATACACTACGTAGACAAGATATCGAATGTTCAAACTGATAAACTTTATTGTTGTTTTGCAAATCTTTACTCATTTTGAATTTGATGCCTGCAACACATTCCAAAAAAGGGGCAGCAAAAGGGACAGGGGCAGCAAAAGACTGGGAAAGTTGAGGAATGTTCAAAAAACACCTGTTTAGAACATTCCACAGGTGAACAGGTTAATTGGAAACAGGTGTTTGTCATGATTGGGTATAAAAGGAGCATCCCCAAAAGGCTCAGTCATTCACAAGCAAGGATGGGGCGAGGTTCACCACTTTGTGAACAACTGCGTGGGCAAATAGTCCAGCAGTTTAAGAACAATGTTTCTCAACGTACAATTGCAAGGAATCTAGGGATTTCATCATCTACTGTCCATAATATCATCAAAAGATTCAGAGAATCTATAGAAATCTCTGCATGTAAGCGGCAAGTCCGAATACCAACACTGGATGCCCATGACCTTCGATCCCTCAGGCGGCACTGCATTAAAAACCGACATCATTCTGTAAAGGATATTACCACGTGGGCTCAGGAATACTTCAGAAAACCACTGCCAGTTAACACAGTTCGTCGCTACATCTACAAGTGCAAGTTAAAACCATGCAAAGCAAAAGCCATATATCAACAACACCCAGAAACGCCGCCGGCTTCTCTGGGCCCGAGCTCATCTGAGATGGACTGACGCAAAGTGGAAAAGTGTGCTGTGGTCTGACGAGTCCACATTTCAAATTGTTTTTGGAAATCATGGACGTCGTGTCATCTGGGCCAAAGAGGAAAAGGACCATCCAGATTGTAATAAGCGCAAAGTTCAAAAGCCATCATCTGTGATGGTATGGGGGTGTGTTAGTGCCCATGGCATGGGTAACTTGCACATCTGTGAAGGCACCATTAATGCTAAAAGGTACATACAGGTTTTGGAGCAACATATGCTGCCATCCAAGCGACGTCTTTTTCAGGGACGTCCCTGCTTATTTCAGCAGGACAATGCAAAGCCACATTCTGCATGGGTTACAACAGCGTGGCTTTGTAGTAAAAGAGTGCGGGTACTAGACTGGCCTGCCTGCAGTCCAGACCTGTCTCCCATTGAAAATGTGTGGCGCATTATGAAGCGCAAAATACGACAACGGAGACCCCGGACTGTTGAGCAACTGAAGTTGTACATCAAGCAAGAATGGGAAAGAATTCCACCTACACAGCTTCAACAGTTAGTGTCCTCAGTTCCCAAATGCTTATTGAGTGTTGTTAAAAGGAAAGGGAGTTGGTTTCGTCCGTTTATAGGAGATGGACGTCTGAAGCAGAGCTCCGCTAGCAGCGGCTTTATTTTCCCACGTATTTCATATTATTTAGAGGTATCCTGTATTTAACCCGACCAAGGAACTTCCACTACAATATACAAGCATGAGTAACAAGAAGAAAAGTCAGAAGGAACCGGAAAAGAAACTTAAAGCTGCATCAAAGTCCGGACAGACTTCTGGCCTGAGTGCAAGTGTAAGGTATGGCCTCACGGAGACTGACCTGGAACAGGCAGAAGAGTGCGCAGAATTCCTGGGACCCCGCTCCATTGTATCGTCTCCAGTCGAGAGTGAAAATGGGAGCGAAGGCGCAAGTGATACAGGTCGCGAGGGATCGCCGATTTCTGAGGATCATTCGAGACTAGAAAGGGCTCTGCAGGACGTGCTCTCATCTACTCATCGCGAGCCTGTAACAGGAGCTGCATTTTCACTTGCGGAGCACGAAAGCTGAAGCGAACTGTCCGAACTGAAAGAGATGATCGCTACACAGAAAGAGATGATCGCTACACAGTCAACTGCCATGGTTACGGCCATGAAGGAGCTTAAGAATGAGCTTAAGAAAGATAACACAAATGATCTTAAGAAGATGGCCATTGAGCTCAAGAAGGATAACAAAGATAAGGAAACGCGTCTATTTAAACGTTTCGACGTGAACTTTAAAGGCATGTTGGAGAAATTAGTGGAACACATTGAAGAAACTAACTCCAAACTGAAAAGGCTTGATGATCATATTAATGACGTTTCAGATCAGCTGGAAGACGTTAAGCAGGGACTCACGGCTCGAGTGGAAACAGCGGACCAACTGGCATCTAACGCCGATGAAAAAGCCACAGCTGCGAACTCGGAATGCAAAAAACTTGGAGACAGACTTGCAGCCCTGGAGGATGGGTGCAGAAGAAATAATATAAGAATTGAGAGTATACCTGAGAAACGAGAAAGCTCAAGCCCAGTGAAATTTGCAGTAGAATTACTGTCTAAAATAATTGGAGATGACTTTAAACTCGACAATGAGATAGCCACGGCTTATCGCACAAAGATACTAAGCGCCTTTAAACCTAGGTCTTTTATTGTCCACTTCGAGCAACTAAGATGTAAGCTTGATGTGATGGCACTTCTCAGACACAAGCAAGAGATTATATTCGAAAATAATCTTATTCGTATTTTTCCCGACTTCTCACCATCAACAGCTGCAAAACGCAGATCCTACATCGACAATAAAAGGATTCTACGGGAAGCCGATATCAAATACAGCCTCTTGTATCCTGCCAAACTGAAAGTGGAAGTTCAAGATCGACATTATATTTTCTTCAGCAAAGAAGAAGCTGAAAAAGAATTAAAGAAGCTGTTTCCGACACTTTTTTGAAAGTTAATTAAAATTAAAGAGCCGTATTCTATCAAGGCACGGGAAGGACCTATGATCTGATCGCTGGATCCATGTTTAAAGAGACTGGTATTATAATTATACATCCCTTATTTTCTTTTTTTTTTTTTTTTTTCTTTTTATCTGGACTTTATATGTTATATGTTTATGTTTTAATTAGAGTTATAGAGTTATAGACGTGAGTGTGAAAATGTGGAAGTGATTAAAGTAGGATTCGTTTTATTTATTATTATTATTTATTTTATTATTATTATTTTTTTTATTATTATTATTTATTTATTTATTTTTTATTATTATTATTTTTTATTTTTTTTATTTTACTATACCTTAAAGTAGACTGTTTAACTTCATACCCTTGGTTTATTGTTTGTTCTACTATTTATATAATTACCATTATGCTATTACAGTAGGAATTACCAGGTTTATCCTAGACTAGTTTTTAAAATCATTCCCAGGGTTGTTTTTTTTTTTTTTTTTTTTTTTTTTAAATCTTAATATCTTAACTTAAAAGTGCTGAAGATTATTTCAAGCTTAAATATTGTTAATGAGAACATTTTCGGCAGATAGTATTAAGGATTTAACTGTAAAAGATATCTCTGTTTTAATTCTGTAACGCCGCTGCAGGGTGGGGTTTGTTTTGTTTTGGACGTGCTCTGTCTCTTCGTATGTCAGAGGACTGGAACATCGCGAAGTGGGATCTAGCCTCATGTGGGGAGGCAAAATGGGGGGGGGGGGGGGATAAAGGGGGGAGAGAAGGAGAGCAGGTTATATCTAATCTATTCTTGTAATCCTTATAATTATAAATATCAATGCAACAACAGGCTAAAATGCAACAACTCATGGGGAATCTTGAAACTAAGATTAAAACTGCCATATTACCAATTAAAACTATAAATGACATTAAAAACTCAGAATCAATGTCTCCATGATGGGACAGTTAACTTTGTGAGCTGGAATGTTAAAGGCCTGAATCACGAATTAAAGAGAAAGAAAGTATGCTCTCACCTAACAGGCTTAAACGCTAAAATAGTATTTCTACAGGAGACCCACTTACTAACCAAGGATCAGTTCAGATTACAAAAAGACTGGACTGGCCAAATGTTCCATTCTAGCTTTATAAAGAAAACTAGAGGGGTGGGAATTCTCATACATAGAACAGTTCCATTTGTAGCATCAGAGGTAGTGTCGGACCCGGAAGGGAGATATGTGATGGTCATGGGCAACTTATATAACAGTAAAATGATTTTGATAAATGTTTATGCACCCAATGTTGATGATAAGGAATTCATGCAAAATCTATTTGCATCCATTCCCAATGTGAACACTCATAAAATTATAATGGCTGGGGACTTTAATTGTGTTTTAAATCCACTCTTAGATAGGACTCCTGTGACAGGGGGGACGACATCTAATACTGCAAAGATAATTACACAGTTTTTAAATGATCACAACTTATCAGACCCCTGGAGGTTTCTTAACCCAAACTCAAGAACATATTCATTCTACTCACCAGTGCATTATAGCTACTCAAGAATTGATTATTTTTTTATAGATAATAATTTCCTGCCTACAATTAAATCATGCAAATATGACACAATTGTTATCTCTGACCATGCCCCTCTAGTCTTGGAGCTAAAATCAATAAGCCCCTCATACTCACCTCGCAGATGGCGTCTTAACCCTCTTTTATTGGCAGACGAGAACTGCACAGAATTTATATCCAAACAAATCAGTTTCTTCCTAGAGACAAACACGTCCACAGAGGTTTCTGCAGGAACACTCTGGGAAACTCTAAAGGCCTTCTTAAGAGGCCAGATTATTTCATATCTTTCCCATAGAAATAAATTAGAAACCAAGAAAGTGTCAGAGCTAAGAAATGAAATTACTAGAATAGATGAAGAACAAGCCAGGCGTCCAAGTGAAGCTCTTCACAGGAAAAGGCAGGCCCTGCATACAGAACTTAACATCTTAACAACTAAAGAAACTGAACAACTTATTTATAAGTCTAGACAGCATTACTATGAACACGGAGAAAAAGCTAATAAGCTTTTAGCTCAACAAATTCATAAACAAGAAGTTCACAATGCAATACCAGTAATCACCAACAAGAATGGAGAAGAAATCATCAACCATAATAAAATAATGCACACATTTAGAGATTACTATAAGTCTTTATATTCCACTGAGCCCAAAGAAGACAACATGCAATCTAATGCATTTCTGGATAATTTACAAATACCACAAATAGATGCTTTAAGTGCTGAGGAACTGAATAAACCTCTAACGCTAACAGAATTACTAAACGCTATAAAGTCACTACAAAGCGGGAAATCATCAGGCCCTGATGGTTACCCCGTAGAGTTTTATAAGAAATTCTCCACTCAGCTAGCTCCACTCTTATTGGTAACATTTACAGAAGCTAAAGACCACCAAATACTACCTCAAACATTTCGACAAGCATTAATCACCGTCTTTCCTAAACAAAATAAGGACTTGTTACAATGTGCATCATATAGACCAATTTCACTCCTGAATAATGATGTTAAGATACTCTCAAAAATCCTAGCTAGAAGGATGGAGAAAGTGCTGCCCTCGGTAATATCACAAGATCAAACTGGATTTATTAAAGGCCGACATCTATCTTCAAATCTCCGACGCTTGTTTAATGTTATATATTCACCAGCAAAATCAAACACCCCAGAGATATTACTATCATTAGATGCAGAAAAGGCATTTGACATGATCGAATGGAATTACCTTTTCACTGCACTGGAGAAATTTGGGTTTGGCCCGAATATTTGTGCTTGGATCAAACTACTGTATACCAGTCCAGAAGCTTCAGTTTGTATTAATAAAATTTGCTCAGACTACTTTAAACTAGAACGTGGTACCAGACAAGGATGTCCCTTGTCGCCACTGTTGTTTGCAATCGCTATTGAACCACTGGCGGTTCACTGCCGAAATTCTTATCAGATAAAGGGGATTGTCAGAGAAGGACTGGAACAGAAAATTTCTCTATATGCAGATGATATGGTCTTATATATATCGGACCCAGAAAACACTGTCCCTGCTGTTTTAACAGCACTAACAGAATTTCAAAAGATATCTGGTCTTAGAATTAATCTGAATAAAAGTATACTCTTTCCAGTGAATTCACAAGCATATAATATTAGATTAGACACCCTACCTTTTACCATAGCAGATCAGTTTAAATACCTAGGGGTAAATATCACAAGTAAACATAAAGCTCTTTATCAACAAAATTTTGGCGTCTGTATGGAAAAAATTAAGCAAGACTTGCATAGATGGTCAACCCTTCATCTCACTCTAGCCGGAAGAATTAACATTGTTAAGATGAATATCCTTCCTAAACTTCTCTTTTTATTTCAAAACATTTCAATATATATCAATAAATCGTTTTTTAAACAGTTAGATTCAATAATAACCTCATTCATTTGGAACTCAAAACACCCACGTATCCGAAGAGCGACCCTACAAAGACCTCAGGCAGAAGGTGGCATGGCTTTACCTAATTTTCAGTTTTATTACTGGGCAGCAAACATACAAGCCATAAAAACCTGGACACAAATAAATGCACATACACAGGCTTGGTCTGCAATAGAAGTAAAATCCTGTAGTACTTCTTTATATTCCCTGCTCTGCTCTCCAATAAATGAAAGTTATCGCAAATATACTAATAACCCAATTGTGCTTTACTCACTCAGAATATGGAACCAAATTAGGAAGCATTTTAAGATGGAAAATCTTTTATCAGTGGCACCTCTGCAAGGGAACCACCTCTTTCAACCTTCGCAAGTATATCCAGTTTTTAATACCTGGAAAAGTTTTGGGATTAAAATGCTCAGAGATCTTTATATAGACAACATATTTACATCTTTTGAACAATTACGTTCAAAATTTAACCTCCCAGCTACACATTTCTTTTACTATCTTCAAATTAGAAATTTTGTTAAACAGAAATTGCCCAATTTCCCCCACCTTGCACCCTCCACAATGCTGGAAAAAATACTGCTCAATTCCGAGGAAACAAACACTATTTCCGCAATATATAAAATCTTATTAGAGTCCCTACCTTTCAAAGACCCAAGAGGACATTGGGAAGAAGATCTCTTAATCAATATATCAGAAAAGGAGTGGAAGGTAGCAAAGCAGAGAATTCACTCGAGTTCTATATGCGCAAAGCATAGAATTATTCAACTAAAAATTATATATCGAGCTCATCTGTCTCGCTTAAAACTGTCCAAAATGTTTCCAGGCCAGGATCCGACCTGCGAGCGCTGCAACCAAGCTCCTGCCTCACTGGGTCACATGTTCTGGGCCTGCACCAAACTAACATCATTTTGGACAAAAATTTTTAAGTGCCTCTCAGACAGCCTTAGTATCACAATCCCTCCTAACCCATTAACAGCTGTGTTTGGTGTCCTTCCAGATGGACTTGAAGTGGAGAAGGACAAGCAAACGGTGATTGCATTCACTACACTCTTGGCACGCAGACTTATTTTGTTAAATTGGAAGAATCCTAATTCTCCTCTTATAAGTCAGTGGGAAACCGATGTTTTATATTATTTGAAATTGGAAAAAATCAAATTTTCAGTTAGAGGATCTGTGCAAAATTTTTTCAAAACATGGCAGGATTTAATCAATATTATTTTAGAATAAGAGAAATAACTATTATCGCATTTAACTCCCTTCTCCATCTCTTATTTATATAGATATTTACTTCTCCCCTTCTTTTGTCTAATGTTGCCTTATTAAAAAGCTTAAAGAAATTTTCCTTTAGCTAAGCTCTCCTTCTCAGGGGTGGGGTTTGATTTGTTTTCAAATTTGTTGGGTTATAAATTGATCTGTTTGTATGGAATGATTACAATGAAAATTAATAAAATAAAAATATTAAAAAAAAAAAAAAAAAGGAAAGGTGATATAACACAGTGGTAAACATGCCCCTGTCCTAGCTTTTTTGGAACATGTTGCAAGCATCAAATTCAAAATGAGTGAAGATTTGCAAAACAACAATAAAGTTTATCAGTTTGAACATTCGATATCTTATCTTTGTAGTGTATTCAATTGAATATAGGTTGAAAAAGATTTGCAAATCATTGTATTCTGTTTTTATTTACGTTTTACACAACGTCCCAACTTCATTGCAATTGGGGTTGTAGATGGCAAATAGTTTAAACGATTCTGGCAAATCTTTCAGAATCATTACAATCAGCAGACCATCACTTAATGTTTCTCCAGTATTTCTCAGTGCTGTAATGGACGTTTCTACACATATGATATAGTCTGTCACACTCTTATTTGCAGCTTTTTGCAGAGATGTTAGGAATTGGAATTGGGGTTGTATATTACTCTAGCTGAGGAAAAAGTCACTTCTTCAGAGTTTAACACAAACACTTTTGGGGACACAGAAAAATACCACGCTAGCCCAAATAACAACCACATGATGAAAGTTGGTTATAGCAATAACGGAAACCTGGCTAAATAACAAAGATGGGGATGAATGTAGCATACACATATTTTTAGGAAGGATAGACAGAACAGAAAAGGAGGTGGGGTTGCTGGTTTATGCCAAACAGAATTTAAATGTAAGTCCTCTTCAGTTGGATGATGAGCCCCACCTTAGTGAGGGCATGTGGCTTTGCCTGGAAAATATTAGGGAAAAGGGTCTTATTTTAGGACCACCCAATTCAGACAGTAATTTCAACACGCATCTTTTTAGTAATATCAAAAAGACAAGTTTTCAGGGAGATATTATTGTCATGGGAGACTTTATTTATCCAAATATTAACTGGGATAACCTTGCAGATGGAGGAGCACAAGAGGAGGAGTTTGTAATAATCAGGATAAAATTGAGGGTGTAGCAGTGATTGAACCACTAGGGTCAAGTGACCATAATATAATACAATTCTCAGTATTTTGTAAGAGTACGGATGCAAAGACTAAAATTGTTAAGTTGAACTTTGGTAGGGCTAATTTTGACCAGATGCGACAATGTCTAAGTAGAATACACTGGGATAAGCTTTTAAGTGTGGAGACAATTGAGGAGCGGTGGAACAGGTTTAAAAATGTTTTACATGTAATGCAGAACAGATACATACCTAAATTTGGAATTAATAGGAAATTAAAAAAACTCCATGGTGGATTAATAAAGATTTAAAAAAGAAATTGCAAAGGAAAAAACTTCTTTATAAGGCATAAAAACTAATGACTGCAAGGTGAATCGTAGAGCGTATGTGAACATGTGAACATGATGGCAACCATTAAGAAGGATATTAGGGAGGCTAAAAGATAGTTGGAGAGGAATATAGCAGATAAGGTGAAAGAAGACCCTAAGAGATTCTTTCTGTATTTTAGTAGTAAAAGAACAGTCAAGGAGGAGGTCAAGTACATCAGAAATAGTAAAGGGGAATTAGAAGATACAGACAGTGAAATAGCAGATGCTCTAAACTTACATTTTTCTGAGGTTTACAAGTGAGCAAGTGGATAACCTCACAGAGGTAACAGGGACTACTAAGGAGGTACTGAGGGATTTTGGAAATTGTAGAGGGAGAAGTGCTGCTCAGATTAAATAAGCTGAAATCACACAAATCACCAGGACCAGATAATATTTACCCTCGAGTTCTTACGGAGGCTAGTGAGTACATATATAAACAATTCACACATATTTTTAGGAAGTCACTGTGCACGGGAGAGATTCCAAAGGACTGGAAAATGGCAAATATCATCCCATTATATAAAAAAGGTGACAGGGCAGATCCAAGCAACTATAGGCCAGTAAGCTTAACATGCATCACATGAAAATTAATGGAAGGAATTATTAATGACTAGCAAAATACCCGCGCTTCGCTGCGGCAAAGTACTGCTTTAAAATTTTAAATAATAAACTGAGGGAAAATGTATCAATAATTATTTGTTAAAGATCTCTTTGTATACCACGTTGTCAGTTCGCCCCTATGGTTGTAATATGATCAAGCTGTGTGCTGAGCTTACTCTTGAGCATGCAACGTATAGTTGGCCATGTGAAAAGCAATCTTGCCTCAAATCAATGCCAACCTTTTGTAGGGTCTGTCCCTGAGACTTATTAATTGTCATTGTGAAGCAGAGCCTTACTGGAAATTGGAGGCGTTTGAATTGAAATGGGAGATCAGAGGGTATAACGGGGATGCGAGGAATAAAAACTCTCTCCCCTGAGCCACCGCCAGTAAAAATAGTTGCCTCAGTTAGGTTCTTTTGCAGGCATGTGACCTGAAGTCTCGTGGCGTCACAAAGTTTCGGTGGCTGTAAGTTTCTCAGTAACATTTTTGGTGCCCCAACCTTCAAAATTAGATTACGCTCAGGAGTGCCTGGAGGATTCAGAGTGTGGACCGAGCTGCAGGCTATGGACGTATATATGTACGTAAGTAGGATTCAGTTAGTGTTGGGAACCCGCGTATCAAATTTCTTGAAGATGGGCCCATTAAGTAACAAAGACCGTTGGAAAGTTCAATATGGCGGCCGACAGTGCTGTCATACCACCAACATAAGTATGTACATCGGTTTCGGTTAGCGCAGGGAAGCTGCCCACCAAATTTCGTGAAGATGGGGCCATAAATAAGAAAGTTTAACATGGCAGACGTTGTCGACCGTTATGACCGTTATGTGTAGAATTTCGAAATGCAACCTGCTTAACTTTTGTAAGTAAGTTGTATGGAATGAGCCAGCCAAATTTCAGCCTTCTACCTACACGGGAAGTTTGAGAGTTAGTGATGAGTGAGTCAGTGAGGGTTTTGCTTTTTATTAGTATAGATGTACAGTATATGTATATATGTGTGTATATATGTGTATGTATTTATATATATATATGTGTATATATATAGCTGTACCTGGCCACGCGTTGCTGTGGCTCAGTCTGGTTAAATGGAAAAGAAAGAAAAGAGAAAGAGCACGTTTCTAATATGCTTAATTTCACAATGCTTGTGAGTATACAATATTTTTTGTTGTTCCATGGTCTGTGCAGAATATTAAACTGAATAATATTGTTAAGTTCGTAGACGTCTTTGTTTTTGGCCGCAAGAATAGCTCATTCACTCAGCCAATCGTGATTCTTATAATTGGTTTGAATATTGGGAAATACTTTTTCAACCAATTCTTCTTTTGATGTTACTAAATTGCAGAAGTTATGAGGCAATGAAATTCGTCCTGAGGTCAGATCAACCGGCACCTTTCCGTTCCCAATTTCCAGATTTCTCCAACCCCGTTATTGACAGTTTGCATTATTTGATCGTAAATGCCTTTTTGCTGAAGCGTTAGCTTAGGAATATTTGATTGCACATACGACAAAAATATCACCCGTGTTGTAATTTTGTTCACGACGCAATTCTACATCGAACGAAGCAGCAGCAGATCGATTCGGTGATGGCATTCCCAATTGATTGAGAACTTTGTTCGCGATTTCTAAGCACAAATCCTCAATCATTATCAACGCTTAGTTGTAGATGTCTGCTGTGAAATCCATGTTTATATTTGAATTTAACTTGCGTATTCGACGGAAAATATCTTCAGCCATGTGCGATTTATATTTCTCCCACAACTGTGTTGGAGATGAAGGAGAGCAGGCTGTCAATATGATTGCAAACAATGCACGAATTTGATTTGGATGTGACGTGTTGCACGCGTCATTAATGTATACATCCCAGTGTCGGTCGTTCTCTGATAAATTCAGAGCTTGACATGTACTTCGGAAAGTGGCATGTGTAACGCCGTTGACAATTCTCAATTGCTGGAAAGACGTTGGACCGGGCACATTTACCAACAGCATGTGAACATCTTGATTGGGATGCACGGTGTACAGTCTGCCTATCGTAGTTTCTTTGAATATGCCAGGTTGTCCGTTGACTCGCTCTCCTCGTTTGCGTTGCTCAAATGATTTTCTACTCGCATTCCATGTGTAATACGTAGGCACTTCCGAGTACAGCAGTGTTTTCGCAAACTCGTCATTTTGACATAACGTAAAGAAAGCAGTTCACGTTTTAGCCGGTGGATTCAGGGCTATCTGTTGCACATGTGCAGCTGTGAAATAAACACGTTGTCCATTTTCTAGATGTACTGCTAAGTGAACAACATCTGGACTTCGTTCATGTATGGGAAATGAAAGAATTTGCCATACAGCTTCATTGCTGTTTATGTATCTTCCAGCCTAATACTGTGCGATTTCATCAATATGTATGACCGCATTCCTATCACTTCTTTCTGGTTGCACGCCAAAAACTGCCATGTCGCTGCCTTTATTCACGTACTTACAAATGTATTTGATCGAAAAATTGGAATAGAATCGTAAAATATTTAGTATAGCGTGTGTTGCTTTTATGTCCAACAGATGGCGATGTGTTTTCAAAAAAAGCATGTTTTTACCTGTCACAGGTGTGACATCTATATAATATGCATATAAAAACACGCGCGTATTCGAATGCAACGTTGTGTCAAAATTTCAAAGCAATCGGTGAAGAACTTTCAGGGATTTCAGGTTTTGAACAAACGAACATTTACATTTTTATTTATATAGATGTATATGTATATATATGATATATATGGTTTTGGCAGCCAAGCACTTTTTTCCAACCTAGAAGACGTCTCTTGAGATCCGTTTAATCGCCTCGTTGATTGCATGTCTTCCAAGGTAGTTTCAATCCCCATTTCCTGCACCGAGTCATCTCCCCTTTTATGAGTGACTGTGTTAGTGGCCGTACTTCGTACAGGTCTTTGAACGCACTGAATACTTGTAACTTGTGTCGCCCGTCGGCTACTTTCGACAGGGAATGGAAGCAATTGTCGAGTAACAAAAATTATTTGTAAGTGATTTCGCATTGAAGAAATAGTAAAAACTTGATCACTTGGATCAATACCTAAAGAAATACACACAGCAAATGCAATTTGCACCATTGCCGAATCTGTGTGATTTAATTGTTGCTGTGCGTCTTCATAAACTATGAGAGGTTTGTAAGGAAACAAAGCATGAAGGAAACGAAGCTGCTCTTCGGTGAGGTTGAATTTTTTATCAGCGTTTAAACTGTCATAGACATGAATTACAGCACCATCATAATAGGTACACACCCAGTGAGTCACTCGTTCAGTAGCTGCAGAAGGTAATATTTGAATATGTTTTGCATTTTGTGGAATGGGCATTATAGGTATGTCAGGAGTCCACATTAGCAAAACCTCTTGAGGTTGGAAAATTGTATGCGCAGCTAAAATTTCGTTGAATTTGCTCATGTGATCTGTTGATAAATAATCATTATTTACCAATTCATTCATTGCAAAATCTGACAGTGCTAAGATCACTCCTTCCATAACACTAAACACAAACACTAAGTAGACACTAACACTAAAAAACGACAACACCACCGGGAAGAACACTAAATGAGATAAATTATAAGTCTACTAAACTTCTTTATTATAATTGCTTTATTATAGCAGGTGAGGGGACGCTGGCGCACGCTTGTTGTCGCCGCTCCTCCCTGTTAACAACACTTTTCGCAAAATTCGCCTTAATTCTGCACTTTCTTATGCTTGTTTTATTTCGTTTATTGTACGTATAGTTCGTGGATACAGCTAACTCAAAATTGCATGGATTTGGCTTAATATTTACAGATTTTATGGACTCCACTTTACTGGGAACAGCTGAGTCTGTGGATCACGGGACGAGACCTACGAACATTTCTTTGTACCTGGCGATCTAGCACCTCGGGATGATCTGTCTCCGTGATTATATTCGCTATGCTGATCTGCTCCCGTTTCATCTTACAGTACTCTACGACCCGGAACTGATCTGATGTTCATACTAACTTGGCTTATGGCTCCGGGGCGATCACGCCTGAAAGTACCAAGTGTTACTGTTTATGGTTTTATATTGGAACATCCAAATCCTGCTTCCTCCTCCTGCTGTGCTTTCTGCAGCTTGCTTATGCCGCTCACCTACGCTACCACACCCGCCTGTCCTACCGGCTCCGTTGTGCTGTGCTGCTTCTACACTGCTATCAGCTAAATATCACTCACTATTTTAGCGCTTTGAGTACTGAGAAAAGCACTATATAAATGTAATGAATTATTATTATTAAACACTAAAGTACAAAAACGAAGTAGAAAATAACACTAAACCGCAACACCGCCGGGAACACCAGCACACCGCGTCTACTAAACACTAAGAAACACGAAAGGAAAAAATACTATTCAGTAAGTATCGCGTCTACTAAACAGTAAAGGAGAAAGGACTAGACACTATGGAAAAAGAACGGCAAGACTGCGTCAGCTCGGAGCGAAATGAAGTGAATGAAATGAGGTAAATGGGAGGGGAGATGATCACGTGACTCCAACACCCGCCTTAACTCTCCGTCCCTCCACAAACACACAAACACAGCCACACGGATCCCAACTGTCCTTTATATATATAGATAAGATTGAGCAACACCTGGCAAGGACAGGAGTTATTCTGCACAGTCAGCATCGGTTCAGAAGAGGGAGGTCGTGTTTTACTAACATGCTGGAATTCTATGAGGAGGCAACAAAAGGATACGATCAAAGTGGAGCATGTGATATTATCAGAGGTGGGTAGAGTAGCCAAACATTGTACTCAAGTAAGAGTAGTGTTACTTCAAAATAATATTACTCAAGTAGAAGTAAAAAGTAGTTATCCAAAAAATTACTCAAGTAAGAGTAAAAAAGTATTTGGTGAAAAGACTACTCAAGTACTGAGTAACTGTTCGATCATAATAAATTATTTATTTTTTAGAAATGTTGTAATAAGACAGACAAAAATATAACGTGCAAATTATTTTATTTCCAAATAATAAAATAAAAAATGAGTAAAAATAAATAACATTATTACAAAATAAAGATGCACAAATAACACAAAGTTCCAAATCTCAGTGTGTCCTTATAACTGTTATTTTTAAGATCCATAAGACACATACAGACAGAGCACTGCGTAATAGAGAGACACACAGACAGACAGACAGACAGACAGAGAAGTCACTAGATATATACAGTAAATAAACAGGGAAGGGACTGTATAATAGATATATAAAAAAAATAGCTAAGGATAGATACATAGATAGATAGGAAGGAAAGGCACTATATGATAGGCAGACAGGGAAGCTGCTATATAATAATACAATTACTGTTATTACTATATAGATAGATAGGAAGTTCACTGTATAAAAGACAGACAGAGAAAGCACTACTAAATGAAAAATGGTACAGCCTTTTTATTAATCAACAGATACTTTAGGAAGGCAAGCAGATAGTGAGAGTACATGTAGATGTGAAAAGCACTAGACAGACAGATAAATATGGAAGGCACTGTATAACAGATACAAAACTGTCAGAAAAAACAGGGTATACAGTAAATAATATAAAGGCAGAGAAACCACTAGATAGATAGATAGATAGATAGATAGATAGATAGATAGATAGATAGATAGATAGATAGATAGATAGATAGATAGATAGATAGATAGATAGATAGATAGATAGATAGATAGATAGACATGAAAGGCATTATATAAGACAGATAGATAGAAAAGGCACTATATACTAGGCAGAAAGGGAAACCAAAAAGTAATAATACCATTATTACTACATAGACAAATAGACAGGGAATTCACTGTAAAATAGGTGGACAGCAAAGGCACTATATAAGAAAACTGACAGAGAAAGCACTAGACAGATAGATCTCAGCAATATATTAGTTTTATTATATATATATATATATATAAAAAATATATATATATATACAGTATATATATGCAGTATATGTGTGTGTGTATGTATCTGAAATTTATGTCAATAAAATAAATTAAAAAAATATTCAGTCTGTTTATTATTCAACACACGCTGCAGGAAAGCAAGAAGGCCGTTAGAGTACATATAGATATGAAAGGCACTAGATAGATAAATAGGAAAGTCACTGTATAATAGATGTGGGATGCTCTTTTTAAAAAAATTAAAAATTGAGACTGCAATTAACATGAACAAGTGTCCTTATAACTGTTTTTTTGTTAACTTCTGTAAGACATACACTGTCAGACAGATCACTGAATAATGCACAGACAGAGAATTTACTAGATAGATAAACTGGGAAGGCACTGTATAATAGAAGATATAAAACTGTCAGGAGATAAAAAACAGTGACAGATAGATAGATAGATAGATAGATAGATAGATAGATAGATAGATAGATAGATAGATAGATAGATAGATAGATAGATAGATAGATAGATAGATAGATGTGAAAGGCACTATATGACAGGTGCTGCAGAAAGGCAAGCAGGCACTGAGAGTACATTCACATGTGAAAGCCACTAGATAAACAGATAGATGGGGAAGGCACTTATATAATAGGCAGACAGAGAAGGCACTAGACAGATACATAACAATATTAGCTATATAGTAGTTTTGTTTTATATATAATGTATTTGTATTTTACAACTCAGAGAATTATGTCAAAAAGAAATACATTAAATCATATATCAATCGACACATGCTGCACGCAGGCAAGCGGGCAGTGAGAGTGGAGATAGAGGTGAAAGATGCTAGATAGATTGTATACAACAGGCAAAAATAGCGACCACTTGATAACAGTATTAGCTATAATCAATGAAAGCATGAATTAATCAACAGAAATGACTGCGATCGACATTTTAAACTTAACGATTTACTTAAGAAAAAAAGCAGACGCTGCAGGCAGGCAGAGCGGCGAAAAGCGGAAATAGCAGAAAATAGATTGCATCGGTTGTGGTTTAGCACTACCATAGAGAATGAATGGGAAATGGTTTAGGGAATTTTAGCTAAAGAATACGCGACAGTAGATCCACTGGCGGCTTCTCTCTGGCACAAACATAGCGCATTTAATGGAAATGAAGTAGTGATTCGAGTGTTGCCCAATGTAGCAGAGTAAGAGTAGCGTTTCTCCTTCACAAATGTACTCAATTAAAAGTAAAAAGTATGGTGCAGTAAAACTACTCTTAGAAGTACAATTTTTTAAAAAACTTACTCAAGTAAATGTAACGGAGTAAATGTAACTCGTTACTACCCACCTCTGGATATTATTTATCTGAACTTTCAGAAAGTGTTTGATAAGGTACCACATGAGCGGTTGTGCATCAAATTAAAAGAAGTGTGAGTTAAGGGTGATGTTTTCCACAGGGGTCAGTGCTAGGGCCGCTGCTATTTTTAATATACTGTATATACATGATTTAGATAGGAATATAAGTAACAGGCTGGTTAAGTTTGCAGATGATACCAAGATAGGTGGATTGGCAGATAATTTGGAATCAGTTATATCATTACAGAAGGACTTGGATAACATACAGGCTTGGGCAGATTTGTGGCAGATGAAATTTAATGTCAGTAAATGTAAAATATTACACATAGGAAGTAAAAATATTAGGTTTGAATACATAATGGGTGGTCGGAAAATCGAGAGTACACCTTATGAGAAAGATTTAGGAGTCATAGTGGACTCAAGCTATCGACTTCCCAACAGTGTTCAGAAGCCATTAAGGAAGCTAACAGAATGTTAGGTTATATAGCACGATGTGTGGAGTACAAGTCACAGGAGGTTCTGCTTAACCTTTATAATGCACTGATGAGGCCTCATCTTGAGTACTGTGTACAGTTTTGGTCTCCAGGCTACAAAAAGGACATAGCAGCGCTAGAAAAGGTCCAGAGAAGACCGAGTAGGCTGATTCCAGGGCTACAGGGGTTGAATTATGAGGAAAGGTTAAAAGAACTGAGCCTTTTCAGTTTAAGCAAAAGAAGATTAAGAGGTGACATGATTGAAGTGTTTAAAATTATGAAGGGAATTAGTACAGTGTATCGAGACTGTTATTTTAAAATGAGTTCATCAAGAACACGGGGACACTGTTGGAAAGTGAGTAACCCAACTTCAAGTGTAAAAGAGAGACAATTGTAACATTGTCTGCTACAACTGCTGACAAAAAGGACATATAGCAAGAGCGTGTTCAAACAGCCAAAGTGAAGGGCAGTCACTATGGTGTAGCTGTTGTAAGAGCTTGACACACAAAGACACAACATGTAGGATAAAGAGAGACAACATGAAACAAGAAGTAGATGACAACGGACACACATTCCCTTTTAAAATAAGTGATGGCCAATTGAATGGGTTAATACCAAAAGGACTAATGGTTAATAATGGAGCGACATACCATATAATTACGGACATCCGAAAGTTCAAGAGTTTTGATGATGCATTAAAGCCAGAGAAACATTTCATGGATGACGATGCTGAGGAATGCACTGTACATACCTTCATACCCTCAGGACATCTTCTCTGTGGAAGGGGCGACAAACAGTGGAACATCAGTCAATTTCTAAAAACGCAAGAATGAACTCATTCAGAAGAATGGTACCAAGTTCATTATTAACAAATATAATAACTTTAATACCTGAGCTGTTTTGTTGAGAATGTTGATTGTTTAATGGATGTTATGATTTTCAAACTTGGCATGACATCCTGGGACACTGTAATTATAATGATATTTTAAAACTACAAGATTAAGGGTAACATTGACAAATCTAACCTAAACTGTGAAAGTTTGTATTCAAGGAAAATTTGCTCAAAGCAGAAACAGAGAGCCTGATGTCCGAGTCACAGCTACTTTAGGGCTGGTATACACAGATTTGACAGGTCCCATAGAACCAGAAGCTAATGAAGGTTTCAGATATTCTGTGTCATTCACTGATGATTTGTGTATTTTCTGAAAAACAAGAGTGAGGTAATGTCAGCAACTGAAAGGTTTATTTCAGACACAGACCCATTTGGAGATGTAAAGTGTGTAAGATCTGAAAATGAGTTTATGGCAAAGAATTTTCAGTCACTGCTTATTAAGAAAGGCATTAGACATGAGATCTCAGCACCTTACTCACCCCATCAAAATGGGAAAGCTGAGAGAAACTGGAGAATGCTATTTGAAATGGCATGATGCATGTTGATTGAAAGGAAGCTGCAACAGAGTTATGGACATACAGTATACAATACAATACAATACAGTTTATTTTTGTTTAGCCCAAAATCACACAGGAAGTGCTGCAATGGGCTTTAACAGGCCCTGCCTCTTGACAGCCCCCCAGCCTTGACTCTCTAAGAAGACAAGGAAAAACTCCCAAAAAAAACCTAGTAGGGAAAAATGGAAGAAACCTTGGGAAAGGCAGTTCAAAGAGAGACCCCTTTCCAGGTAGGTTGGGCGTGCGGTGGGTGTCAAAAGAAGGGGGTCAATACAATACAATGCAGTACACAGAACAGAACAATTTCTCAATATAGTAAGAAATAAAAAATATAAATTTTAGAAGTACAGAGCAGAATTTAACAGTAGATGATATATCCCATAATAAGATTTGGATTTGTGTAGAGTCCTGGAGATCTCATCCTTCAAGCTGCCTCCCCCATTTGGCCATTTCACGGCTGAAACAGTGCTGGGCCAGCCAATCCGATGAAAGGACCCCTCTTTCCCACGATTCCCGCGATCCTCCATCTGGGACGACTTTTCCTTAAGCAGGCAAAACAACTTGGCAGGTGGGCCATGGCACCAAGTGCCACATTTGAGTACCGAGAAGAAAAACAGAATAAGTGAGGGTTAGTATACAATTATAACTGTCATGTTACTTATGTTTAAGTGCTAATGACTAACAACAGAGATGCAGTCTGTACAGTTAATCAGCAGCTCTAGTCAGGGTGTGCTAAACTGAAGTAGTGAGTCTTCAGCCGGGATTTAAAAGCTGAGACCGAAGGGGCATCTCTTATAGTAGCAGGCAGACCATTCCACAGTTTAGGGGCCCTGTAACTAAAAGCTCGACCTCCCACTGTTATTTTATTAATCCTTGGAATCATAAGCAGACCGGCATCTTGAGATCTTAATGTGCGCTCTGGTTTGTAAGTCATGATAAGTTCAGACAAGTAAGCCGGACCTCGACCATTTAATGCTTTATATGTTAAAAGAAGGATTTTGAAATCTGCCCTAAACTTAACCGGGAGCCAGTGTAAGGATTTAAGAGCTGGAGTTATGTGTTCGTATTTTCTTGTTCTTGTAATAATTCTCGCAGCCGCATTTTGGATTAACTGGAGGCTGTATAAAGAACAGTTTGAACATCCAGTGAACACCGCATTGAAGTAGAAACTTTGGAAGGTGATAACAAAGGTCAGACAGGGAGTAGCCATAGTCCACATTACCCTACAAGAGACAGGAAAACTCCTGACTACTTGGAGGACTGTTTCAGATTTTGAGTGTGGTGATCAAATAATAACAAATTTTATTGTCACAGAATTTATGATGTGCCACAAACCTTTAAAGAAGCGGTAAACTCACCTCAGTCAGAAAACTGGCTAACTGCTATGAGAGATGAAATAGATTCATTAGGAGAAAATGATTCATTTACTTTGACCACATTATCAGAAGGTAAAGCTTCAGTGGGTGGGGGGTCAATGAAAAACAATATTGATGGGTTAGAAATGTAGAAAGCCAGATATGTTGCTAAAGATTACAGTCGGGTGAAGGGGACTGATTACAAGGAAACTTTTTCTCCAACTGCAAACATTACATCTGTACGACTTTTGATGCACATGGTAGCACAGTATAATCAAATTCTTCATCAGATGGACGTGGAAACAGCCTACTTACAAGCTCCAACTGATTGTGAGGTGTACATAGAGCAACTGGAGAGTTTTGAGGTGAACTCCACAACAAACGAGAGGCTAGTTTTCAAGTTGGTCAAGTGGCTGTATGGTCTGAAACAATCAGGTAGAAATTGGAATAAGGTGCTGCATGATCATCTGAATGAAAATGGGTTTGAACATTGTGTGTATGTCAAACAATCTGAAATTGACAAAGTGATACTCATAATATGGGTCGATGATCTCATCATCGGTACCAGTGATGAAACACTACTCAATGATGTGAAGGGAATGCTCACAGCAAAATTTAAGATGAAAGATCTTGGAATAATTAAACATTTCTTGAGTATTGAATTTGAACAAATTGATGGGATGGTAAAGATGAGTCAAAAGAGGTGCATATCAAAAATCCTAGAGAAACTTGTGTCAGACACGTGCGCGTAGGAGGCAGCTAAAGGACCTGAGTAACTGTAATACCACAACAGACCAGGGGGTGGCGAGCTGTGCTGACTGTCTTTGTCAGTTCTTTGCAGACCATTCTCGGGAAATCATGCCAGGTTCTGGCTCCTTCGAAGACATCACTTCCAGGCCAGATGACATCACTTCCGTTTCCACTCAATAATGATATCATTTTCTGGTTCCGATGATATCACTTCCGGTTTCTACAGCCCCAATAATGATGTCACTTCCAGTCCCTCTGATAACATCACTTCCGGTTCTGGGGCCAAAGATGACGTAACTTCCTGTACGGGCCTTTAAAGCCGCCATCTTGCTTACATCTAGTCAGTTCTGTCTTGGACTCAAACCAGTGAACATCTCTGTTCAATTTAAAGCCTATTTTGCAGCCATGGAATAAAATACGGGTGGCTGACCCAAATCTTTATGATGTCTGTGTCTCATCCTTATCACACTTGGAATGACAGATTGTAAACCAAGGTCAATGCCATGTGATCAGAAACTGGAGCATAATAATCACAATGAAACTGTAGATGCTAAGAGGTATCTGGAGGAAGTATGTGGCTTGATTTATGTGATGACTTGTACAAGACCAGATTTCAGGTGATTGCTCAGCAAAATGTTATCAGAGCCAAATGAACAACATTGAACCACATCTAAGCATGTTATGGGGTACTTGAAGGGTACTATTGATTACGAGTTGTTCCATAAGAAATGTGGTGAAAACCTGGAACTTGAAGGGTGATGCTGATTAGGCCTCTGATGTGACAGACAGAAGGAGTACAACAGGGTACTGCTTTAGTCTAACTAAAAATGGACCCTTGAATTCATGGAAGTCAAAGAAACAGTCCACAGTAGCTTTGTCTTCATGTGAAACTGAATACATGGCACTAGCTGTGACTGCACAAAAGAGTATGTCTCTTGTACAGTTACTAAAAGGGATGGGACAATGAATGTCAATTTGAACCAGTAAAAATCTTTGGGGACAATCAAGGGGCAATAGCTCTCTCCAATAATCCATTTTGCCATCAGAGATGCAAGCATGTTGATATCAGATATCACTTCATTCGATCTGTAGTCAATGAAGGTAAAATAGTTCTTGAGTATTGTCCAACAGATAAAATGATAGCAGATGTCATGGATAAACCTGCAACAAAGTTTAAGCTGACAGAGTTTGTGAGTTTTATGTTTGGAATGTAAAGTTATAATATTTGAATATGTTAAAGATGTAAAGAAACATTGTGCAGTATACTGTATGAAACATGAAAGCAAGTGGGGTTGTTGAGGTATTGGTTGGAGATTTTTTGTGGTAGTATAGAAAGGAGCTTTGTGCTCTCATGGTGAAGCAATATCCGTGTTAATAACGGAAATGTAAATAAAGTTTGTTTTTTTGAGCATTGAGAAAAGTACTGCGTATACGTGTTCTTTTTCCTCCGCCAATACATTTATATTAAAGTATTTATATAAACCAGTTATCCCACCCTTAACGTATAATGGAGATGGCAACAGACATTTTACTGTTTTTCCACTGCTGTGTGATAGTTTACATTGATTGATTTCCTTTAATGCTTTCCTTTGATTGGATTGATTAATTGATCAAATGCTTTATGAAGCTGTAGAAATGAGGAAACATAAACACAGAAATGTGAGTGAGGACTTAGGGAAGAGTATTGTTTGTTTTTCGATCAGAAAAAAAATAGGAAACTGCAAAAAACTCTTTATTGAGTTTCACGTTTCGCAATTGCAAAATCATCTACGAAACTAATTTTCATGTTAGCTTCAAAAAATTGCACAGAAATCTGAACTTGCCTGTTTTGCTCATCACCAGTGAGTTTCCTGGGCCTGTGCTGAAACATTTCATTTTATTTACTGTTTTATTCTATATGAAGAATCAAATTAGATGGGATTCATTTATTGCATAATTCGGATGGGGGTTGAGTGCACAGTTTAACGGATTGCTTTCAGAGCATATTGTCCTTGCTATGTTCTTTTTTTATTTGATTGTGTCATTTTATTGTATTTTGCTCTATAAATAAGTCTGTCATCTGATATGAGGAAAAATTGATCCATCTACTGTAGATATAACAAGACAGTCCACTTGACCTAAGTGGAACAGGTGTTGAAAAATGCCATTTCATGCTGTATGCAAGGGACATACTGACCCAACGGACTTAATTAGTTAGTGGAGATGCCTAATGTGCAAGGGCTGAAAATGACTAATGTTAAAATCTCCATGGCCATGCAGGTGTCCTTAATGTGGAGCAGAAAGCTATACTGTAGGTAGTGTCCAGAAAGATGGATGAAGAATTGGGACGCAGAATCAGTTTACTGGTGTGTTGGAGGATGGATCAGGTCTGCTGTGAATACCATTGACCCAAACTAATTCCTAAATTCTTTAGAATTCCTCCTGTGAACTTAAATGTAGATGTCACCTATGAAAAATAAGTAACAGGATTCTGGAGGTAGGTCAGGAGGAGATGCACTCACTTAGGAATAAAAAACAAGCAAAGTCATCTTATTTTTATTTAATAAATTTATTTCAGGAAAGTATAGTATACAATAATGCAAATAAAATTAGCAGAGCTTTTACAACAAACAACAACAAAAACTAACAAAGCAAGAATTAAACCCCCTACCCAAGAGAAAGAGTGGAAAGCCAAGAGTGCAGAAAAAAAATACATTTAAATTTTAAAATAAAATAAATCTTTATATATATACACTACTGTGACTGTTCGTTTGTCTGTCCAGGATTTTAAATCACCTGTAGCTCACAAACCGTTTGAACTATTGACCTGAAATTTGGTACACATATACTACGTGACGTCTATTATCCGCTTTCGGGGTCATAATTGACCTCCAAGATTATTCCTCTTTTTATTTTTATCTTATTTTATTGTGGAATCAACTCTCAGCAGTGGCCAGTTGGTTGGCCATGTAGCGCATGCGTACGGGCACTGTTCTCATCCCTACCACCTTTGCTGTCACTTCCCCTACCTCTTCATATCTTAAATCATTCTTGAGGCAGATTGAAGACTTAAGTGCCAGCTTAAGTGAAAAATTAATAGAAAATGTACTAATTAATTCCAAAACAAACACTGACTTAAAGTTTTAACGCAAAAAAATGCAGACGAAAGAAGAGAAGAAGTGGGCCGCTCAGGTGGAGAAAAGAAGAGCTGCTCAGGAAGCAGCAAGTGGATCAACCTCTGAGCAAACAAATGCTAAATTGTGCAGAGAAAAAGCATGAAAACTAGGAATGCTCAAGTCAAGTGTATTACTGCACGTTATCGTGAAATGCGCCATTACTGGTAAATAAATAAAGGAAAATATCTTTTTCCCCCTAAATTAATACTTTTTCTAATTTTTTTAAATAAAGTTTTGCTGTGTTTTTAAAAAGTTTTGGACAGATCCTCTAAGTTACAATTTGATTTTTATAATTTCAAATGGTATAGAACATCAGTTATACACTGAATTAAAAGAGGTGAGTTAGGATTCTTCCAGTTGAGCAAGATATGTCTACCTGCTAGTAGTGAGGTAAAGACAATTATAGTTTGTTTGTCCTTCTCCACTATAAGCCAACTGGGAGCCCACCAAAAACACCTTTAAAAGGGTTAATAGTGATTGTGACACCAAGGCTGAGTTTTGTCCAAAATTATGTTATTTGGTGCACTCAGAAAACATGTGCCTAGTGAGCCTGGAGTTAGATTGCAACATTTATAGGTTGGGTCTTTTCCTGGATAATTTTAAATGAGACAAGAAAGTGTGATTGAGGAAGGATTTTAAGTAGAATTATTGAGTGCTTGGCATATATATATATATATATATATATATATATATAGAGAGAGAGAGAGAGAGAGAGAGCTAGAGTTTATTCTATACATGGTTGACTTTCACTGCTTTTCTGAGATGTTAATTGAAAAGTCACACTCATGATTAATTGAAAAGAAGATTCTTTATTATGTTTTCATATAATTTTGAGATGCTGTCTGAATCTTCAAGACTGATCAGTACTTCCTCTAGAATAAAAATGGGTGGGAAATGTGGAAAATAGGATATGCTTCTTTTAACAACATTTCTAATTTGAAAATAGTGGAAAAATTGTGTTGATAGGAAGTTAAATTTGTTCATAAGATGTTAATATGTAATCTATATATGGTTTTCGAAGTGTCTTAGTTCCAAACGTCTTCCAAAAATGAAATACTGTGTAGGCTTGGAAAGGTTGAAAAAAGTGATTATTGTACAGAGGAGCAACAGATAACAGCTTGTCTGCCTTGAAGTGCTTCCTGCATCAGTTCCATATTCTAAGGAATTGGTGGACAACTGGATTATTGGTACAATGATGAAAGTTGGTATTTACTGAAATGCAAAGCAGGGTGGATAAAGTACAGAAAGATTTCATTTTAATTGCTAACTAGGCTAGTGTAAATTCATCAATTTGTGTCAATATAAAGTGCTTTATAGCTTGTATTAAAACTGAAATAGCCAGTAATAAAACTGAAAGTTAGGTAGTGCCATGCCACCTTCTGCTTTAGGTCTCTGTAGAGTCGCCTTTTGAATGTGTGGGCGTCTCAGATTCCTGATAAATCAGGTAATATTTGAGCCTAGTTTCTTAAAGAATGAGTTAATAAAGTATATAGGTATGCTTTGAAATAGAAATAGAAGCTTAGGAAGGATATAAATCTCGACAGTATTTACATCTTTTGCTAATGTGAGATGAAGGGTAGACCATCTGATAAGATGTTTCCTGATTTTTTCCATGCTGTTATCAAAATTATGTTGAAAAACATCTTTATGTTTACTTGTGATGTTTTCCCCCAGATATTTAAACTTCTTCTTTTTCTTATTCCACTTCATTTGTTTCCACTTCTATGTGGTGTCGATGTGCTTGATCAACCTTCTCCAAACAGCTCAGTCCTGCACCTCCTCCCCAGTCAGTCCTTTTTCCTTCAGATCTTCTTTTACTTTATCCGTCCATTTCCACTTTGGCCTCCCTCGTTTTCTCTTCCCCTGTATACCCATTCCTATCACTTTTCTGCCCACATATTCATTATCCTGACTGTCTGATAAAATGAATGGATAGATGCCTAGTCTAGTATGGTGTGCTACAAAGTTTACAGGAAAAAGCTCTGTTTTGTTCAAATTAATTTTTGAGTCAGAATGTTTTTAAGGAGCTAACTAATCTTTTAAGGACAATACAATATGCATGCTCATTTTCAGACAGTACATTTGTAGTCACATGCCTCCCACTAAGCAGAGCTTTCTGAATAATAGTTCAGTCTTTACAGTAGGCATGTTCTGGAGAAATGAGCATAATTTTGCTTCTGCTTCTACTTCTTCTTCTTCTTTCGGTTATAATGTTTAAAAAGTGGAAGTTTCCAAATATATCTATCATATATCATATCTTCTTTTCTTGTAATGCTGAAACACCCTATTAGGTTAAAAAATCTGTTACAGTACCTGGTATGACAAAGGCGCTATACGAGCGCTCAACCTGACACAGACAGATGCAGGAGGCACACTGATAAACAAATAAATGTTTTATTTCTTTTACTTCACCTCTGGGCAACCCCTTCCTTGTTCCCACAGGCACAACACAGTCCCACAAACACGGCACAAACACAACAATACTTTTCTCGTCTTTATCTCCTCCACTCCTCTCCAGCAAGCGTTGTCTCCCTCCTTCCGACTCTGGCTCTCAGTGTGGTGGCTGCTGGTTCCTTTTATAGCCCACCCAGAAGTGCACCAGGTGTTTGACAACCCACATCCGACTGCACTTCCAGGTGTGGCAGAAGAACCGCCCACATGGGCTCAGGAACCACTGCAACAGGCTTGAGTTCCAAAATCCCATGCTCGTGGCCCTAATGCAACCCAGGGGGGCTGCCATCTAGCATTCCGCGGGAGGTATTGTCCTGACCAGGCTTGCTCTCCCGGTCCATATAATGAAGAGGCATCCCAGCCAGACAAAAACCCCGGCCATCTGTGACACTGGCTAATGAAAGTTGTACCTTGTCTGTTTCAAGCATCTATGCTTTCTTAAGAACAAGCCGAAATCTGGCGTTAATTAGCTTAGATCTTCTGGTCAGGTGTCTCTTGTTGTCCCTCGTACCAAGCGTAAAACTAAGGGGGACAGGGCTTTTGCAGCTGCTGCTCCTCACCTATGGAACTCTTTACCTCATTACATAACGGAGTCGTCTACAATTGAACTGTTCAAAACAAGATTAAAGACTCATTTCTATTCACTTGCTTTCTGTGACCTTCAGTAATACTGATGGTTTCCTCATTGTGATTATGTAATCTTACTTCTGTTTATTATTTTTTTTATTTATGCTCATTTATTTTATTTCTATTTATGTTATTTATGTTAATTTTATGTTTTTTGTCTTCTATTATTGTAAAGCACTTTGTCCACAGCATTCCTATGTTGTTTTAAATGTGCTATATAAATAAATTGGCATTGACATTGATATTGAGAGTCTCACATATTGCTTGGCAATGCATGTTCTTGTTCATAAGTCAGAAGTGTGAGCTAAAGCAGCTGATTTTAGTAACATTGTTTTAGTTTTCTGAACATTGGATGATGGCCCAATACCTCTTCTTATAGCCCTGTTCCTAGTTACACAAGCACACCATGTTATAGTCTCCTGAAGTGTATGAGCTTTGAAAACACTTTTCTGGGACAAAAAAAATAAATTAAAAAAAAAGTCAAAGTTCTCTTAGAGACAGAATGACCATATCATTCAAAATTAGCTTTAGAAGATCAGTAAAAAAGCCGATCAGGGAGAAGAAAGAAGAATGGAAAAGTCAAGACAAGAATCCTCTGACTTTCTGCTGAAATTTCAAGCATCATAAGAAATGGACCACCTGGAAATGTCAAGAAGTAGCAGAGATGTATGGTGTTCACACATTATTTTTCTTTTAAATAATGTTTAAGTTTCTCTCCTGCCTGTTTTGGTGCCACATCTAGTTGCTTGAGGTTACAGATGTAAAAGGAAAGGGTAGTGATGAACTACTGTACCCGACAGTGTGGTAAGAGTGTGGGATTTGAGGCATTCTGTTAAGGCTAAAATAATAAACAGTATAAAGGGGAACAATAGGATCACCCTAGGACTCGACAAAGCACTGTGCTTCATAAAACAAATTATAACAACATTAGAGGGCCTCATACTATCTCTGTGCAGAGTTTGGCTAATTTATTTTTAATAGTTCCATTAGTTTATTCCGCTAGCCAGCTGATGTGGAGTGATAAATACAGTTTCGCGGTCACATTATTTGCAGATAATCTTGGATAAAACATTTACCAGCAAAATGTGACCTTTTGGTACTGGCTAAAGGCAGAAGAGGAACAAAATCTGGAAGAATGTCATTATATAAGCATTTTGCATTAGTCACAAATTCACCCTTCATGCAGGGAAACCCCTGAGCCATTTAAAAAATACTTGTCAATTATTCCAATGCATACAAGTATTTTAGTAAAGTGCAGTACACCTGTTTATGCACAAAGTATCTCCAGAGTTTTGCAAATACAGTCGGAGTAACTGTAGCTCTTTTACACATCTTTTATTGTTAACAATTTGCACATTGCTGACCAAACCTTTCAGTCGCTACTAAAAGCCTGATGCAAACTACGGGTCTCATTTAGAAGATGATGATATGATTTTAAACTCCATGGATTTAAGTGATATACAGGTTATATACAGTAGATTCTGAAAGTATTTGGACACCTTTCCATTTCTGCACACTTTATTGTGTTATTGATTTCATTTTAAATGGATACATTTTACTTTTTCCATTTTTGCCCATTAGTCTGCACTCAATAAGCCATAATGACCCAAGGTCCTTGGATGTGAGAAGGCTAGCCACAGTAGTCATCTTCAGTTGCCAATCCTTACCGCTACTTTACTGAAATAAATTTCTTTTTGAGAATGGTGCAGATGTACTGCACCTTCAGGTTTAACATTTCCACAGATTCCTTATTTTGCTGGAGGACATAGAAGTTTCTGGCTTGTGCAGTAACACTCACACCCCATTATACTTCAAAGATATCTTCATGAACATACCACAGGACCTTTGAGGTGAATATAGAAGGCTGTGGAAGAGATGTGCAAATGGCAATCATATAAATATGTGATTACACACACCACATAATATATAGATCTTATTCATAAATGCATGGCATGTACACCTGCATGTAACTTACTATGTGCACTGTACAGGTGTACCCATGTGCTGCACACAAAAAACACACTCCATGTATACACACGCTGTATTTGCATATGCAGACACAAATATACCATATGTTCACAAGCTTCACACATTCAGAAGTCATCTGTGCATACAGTATGCACCCAAATACCCGCATTTACTGTATACATACATACATATGCATGATCAAAATAGAGGCATGCCGCTGAGCCAGATTTCACAGATCTTTTCAACACTGAAGCAATCTTGAGAGCTGCCATGTCAGAGTGATCTCTTAGTGACACCTGGTGTAAGACAGAAGCAGATGCACGTACAGAGACATAAATGAACACACACACGCACACACTCTATGTTTGGTGAATCTTAACTTTTTTTTCCCTTATTTTTATTATGAAATTCTTATTCCTCTCCTATCAAGAGAGGAACCTTTACCAGT
Source organism: Erpetoichthys calabaricus (assembly GCF_900747795.2). NCBI lineage: Eukaryota > Metazoa > Chordata > Cladistia > Polypteriformes > Polypteridae > Erpetoichthys > Erpetoichthys calabaricus. The sequence continues at coordinate 113,056,090 of NC_041406.2, read as the reverse complement.
GAATTTGGTTAAGTGCTCATAGTATCAACTACAGTTAGGTCCATAAATATTTGGACAGCAACAACTTTTTTCTAATTTTGCTTCTGTACATTACCACAATGAATTTTAAATGAAACAACTCAGATGCAGTTGAAGTGCAGACTTTCAGCTTTAATTCAGTGGGGTGAACAAAACGATTGCATAAAAATGTGAGGCAACTAAAGCATTTTTTTAACACAATCCCTTCATTTCAGGGCTCAAAAGTAATTGGACAATTGACTCAAAGGCTATTTTATGGGCAGGTGTGGGCAAGTCCGTCATTATGTCATTATCAATTAAGCAGATACAAGGCCTGGAGTTGATTTGAGGTGTGGTTCTTGCATGTGGAAGATTATGCTGTGAACAGACAACATGCGGTCAAAGGAGCTCTCCATGCAGGTGAAAGAAGCCATCCTTAAGCTGCAAAAACAGAAAAAACCCATCCGAGAAATTGCTACAATATTACAAGTGGCAAAATCTACAGTTTGGTACATCCTGAGGAAGAAAGCAAGCACTAGTGAACTCAGCAACGCAAAAAGACCTGGACGTCCACGGAAGACAACAGTGGTGGATGATCACAGAATCATTTCCATGGTGAAGAGAGACCCCTTCATAACAGTCAACCAAGTGAACAACACTCTCCAGGGGGTAGGCGTATCGATATCCGAGTCTACCATAAAGAGAAGACTGCATGAAAGTAAATACAGAGGGTGCACTGCAAGGTGTAAGCCACTCATAAGCCTCAAGAATAGAAAGACTAGATTGGACTTTGCTAAAGAACATCTAAAAAAGCCAGCACAGTTCTGGAAAAACATTCTTTGGACAGATGAAACTAAAATCAACCTCTACCAGAATGATGGCAAGAAAAAAGTATGGAGAAGGCGTGGAACAGCTCATTATCCAAAGCATACCACATCATCTGTAAAACACAGTGGAGGCAGTGTGATGGCTTGGGCATGCATGGCTGCCAGTGACACTGGGACACTAGTGTTTATTGATGATGTGACACAGGACAGAAGCAGCCGAAGGGTGTTGTGGCACCTTCTTCCACACTTTATTGGTGTGACTAGTCCATGTGAGATCTTCAAGGAATTTAAAACTGCTCTCCCTATTATGATGATAGGGAAGTGTATGCCTCCTTGCTTCCTGAAGTCAACTATTATCTTTTCAGTCTTGACCACACTGGGAGAGAGGCAGTTTTCCTGTCACCAGTGTGTCAGGGCACTGATTTCCTCTCTGCATTTAAGTCTTGTCGCCACTGGAAATAAGACCCACCACTGCTGTGCAGATTTCACAATAATGTAGACCTGTTCCAGGCTGTACAGTTATGGGTACAATATGGGCAGGATTTTAAGGCAAAGTTTATGACATTCTACTTTAATAACAAAAATAAAATATGTGATTAAAGTGGAAATTTCAAGATTAAAGTTGACATTTCTACCTTTTTTTCCACTGTGTCCCTATTTTTTTTCTTCTTTTCTCCGTACCCTAATACGCTTCCATTAGACACTGAGACGGGGGTCTACGACTCGCCTTTTCACCTTGATATCTGACTTCTTTTTTATTTTGGGCACAGCAAAACTTTCTGAATTCGAACTTTCAAGTTTCTCCGCCATTCAATATCACTCGATCAACTTCCTTTTGTTTTTTATACCCCTGCTTAAACCAACAAATAGAATGTTTTTCCTTGCCTCCACTTGGTATTCACTGAAATTCTTCTTTTTTCCCTTAGCTTTTGCCATTGTCTTTTCATAGAATGCTGAATTTAAGGGGCTAGTTATATTGACTTGCACATTCAAAGAGGCGTAATTCTGGGAGTCGGGGTGGGGCTGCAGGCGCGTGCACGTGCATTACATTTCATGCTGACCAGGATTTATGTAGCAGAGAATGTGGAAGTTGGCGTATGCACAGATTTATTTCATCTGGATTTTTTTTCGTACACACATTTCTGTTTTTATCCATACACCATGTTTTAGTATGAATTCTATGCACAGTGTTATACATGAGGCCCCTTGTCATTTTTTGGTTGCAGTAATTCTCAGTTGTTAATCCCACATCAATTAGATGTGAGCATTGGTTGACTTTCTAATTCTATATAGTGAGTGTGAGGGTGGGTGTCTGACTTTATTTACTTGTCACCAAACCTTTATTAAAAAACACTCAGCAGGAGTTCAGTTAACAAATTACCAAATTTTTCAAAATTATAATGAAACAAAAGAGAAAAGAGTAAGCCCTGAGGAGCACCCAACCTACAAAGAGAACATGCCCCATGATATAGAAAGAGAAACTGCATAAATTGAAATTGCAACATCTACAGCCAGTTACATTGTTTTGCTTAAGATGAGTGACTTGGGCCATGAATAAACGCAGCTGAGGCAAGCTGACAGGTAGAAAACATTACTGCCATGTAAGAAACTTGACAGGGGGATGGGAAGAGACATGTGGAGGCAACTCAGACAGACTATTAAAAGAGAGTAGGTGTTATTTTCAAATAGAATCTCCTCTTTCCGTCTAAGAATGGACATCATGTTTTCTTTAACTTGTAGTTTGTCAAATCAGATAATCATGCTTCACGGTTTTGAGGCCATTGAGCCATGTATGCAATACGTTTCTAAGATCTCAGTGTCTGATTTAACGTCCTCACTGATTATTTTAGAAAATAATTCAGCTATGAATTTCACTGGGTTTGGACTTTCAGAGTTTCCAGGGAGACCTTCAATAGTGATGTAATTTTTCCAGATTTCTCCCCTTTAACAGCTGACAAACGAGCTTTATTCTACAGCATTTAACAGTGATTACGCAAAGCTGAAATCAGATACAAACTAATTTTCAACCAAATTTTAAGTGATTACTGATGGCCAATTCTACATCTTTAGTTCTACTAAAGATGCAAAAATGATCTAAAAAGAGTGATCCCAATATCATCCAAAATATGAACATGAGTCATATTGTTTTCTCATAAATCAATGACAATTCTGCTTGCAACTTGGTCTATATGTAATGCAACGTTTGCCATAACTATACACTTTTTTTCCTTTTTGGACACTTTTTTTTCAGTTATTATACTGAAATTTATTCTATTAAATATATGTATATTTTGGTAATCATTAAGTAATTTTTATTTATTTTTATTTTTTTTTTCCTAAGGGGACTGTTTAATATCATACCCTTTATAGTCTATAGCAGGGGTAGGCAACGTCGGTCCTGGAGTGCCGCAGTATGTGCAGGTTTTTGTTCCAACCCAGTTCCTTAACGAGAACTCAATTATTGCTGATGAAGCACATATTGCTTAAGTGACATTTTAATGCTTCATTTTAGTGGTCTCGCTTGTTAAGGTTCTCCAACCGTAATTGCTTATTTCAATCTTAAACTGCTGCATTCAGTGTTTTAATTGCTCCTTATTAGCAATAAGATGTAAAAGACAAAGCAGCCAGCAGTTCTCCAGCTAGCTTTTTTCCAATTACATCTGTGTGTGTTCATCATGCACGGTTTGATTTAATAAAACACTTAATAGAAAAATGTGACAGACTGAAAATGATCTGTTTTAGGCTTCAAATCATTTGGATGATATCCTTGGAAAGGAAAAAAATCTACGATATAAAAGCCTTACATTGCACAGACTAACAAGCCATAAAATTAAATAAGGTCTGAGATTGGCAATGATTGGTTTCTAATTAAGCAATTGGGTTGAATGAAAACCTGTAGCCACTGCGGCTCACCAGGACCGACATTGCCTACCCCTGTTTTACATCTTATTGCTAATAAGGAGCAATTAAAACACTGAATGCAGCAGTTTAAGATTGAAATAAGCAATTAAGGTTGGAGAACCTTAACAAGCGAGACCACTAAAATGAAGCATTAAAATGTCACTTAAGCAATATGTGCTTCATCAGCAATAATTGAGTTCTCGTTAAGGAACTGGGTTGGAACAAAAACCTGCACATACTGCGGCACTCCAGGACCGACGTTGCCTACCCCTGGTCTATAGTCTTTATACATCACTGTTGGGGGTTTGTTTTATTTTGTATGTGATCTGTTTCTTTGCATGTCAGAGGACTGGGATTTCATGATTTTTTTTTTTTTTATCCCAACAACTGTAAGCACCATCATTATAATAGACTCCTTAGCCACAATACTTTGCAAAAATATGATACCAAAGTTAAAGCTATTGCATGAAACAATGTACTACCTTTACTTAAGATTACAAAATGTCCTCTCTGACTAAACAGTCAACTTTGTGAGCTGGAATGTCAAAGGTCTCAATCACAATCTAAAGAGAAAAAAATATTTTTCTCACCTAACAGGCCTAAATGCTAAGATAGCATTTTTACAGGAGACCAGTTTCTGTTCCAAGGAGATTGGACTGGCCAAATCTTTCACCCCAGCTATACAAAGAAAACTGGAAATGTGAAATCTTAATTCATAAAACAATCCACTTGTATTATCAGACATAGTATCTGATCCTGAAGGGAGAAATTTCATGGTAATGGATAATTTATTTAAATCTAAAGTAATTCTGATGAATATCTACACACCTGATGTGGATAAGAGGTTTCATCCAAAATGTATTTGTATCTTGTAAATTATAATGGCAGGAGGCATTAACTGTGTTTTAAAGTAAATTTAAACTACAGTGGTGATAACATCAATACTGCAAAAATAATGACCATGGACATTTTTAAATCCAAACTCATTAGCATGTTCCTTCTTCTCAGCAGTACATCATAGTTACTCAAGAACGGTTATTTCTTTATAGATAATAATTTATTGCCCACTATCAAATCTTGCAAGTACAATGCTATTGTTATCTCTGATCACTGAGAGTTTAAATCACTGTGCCCTTCACACTCATTTCGTAGGTGGAATGACTTTATACCAGTCCAGAAGCCTCTGTTTATATTAACAACATTATTTCAAACTACTTCAAACTAGAACATGGGACTCTACAAGGATGCCCCTATTGCTATTGTTTTTTCCAATCTCCATTGACCCATTTGCCATTCACTTTTGAAATGTATCAGAGATAAAGGGGATTACCAGAGAAGGTCTTAAACAAAAAATATATGCAGATGATATGATACTGTATATATCAGACCCAGAAATCTCCGTACCAGTCCATATTTGGATTCAAAATTAATTATAACTTAATTTATTTGGAATACAAAACATCCACACATCCAATGGGTAACTTTTCAACAACCTAAGGCAGAAAGTGACATGGCACTACCCACGTTTCAATTTTATTACTGGGCAGCAAATATACGAGCTATAAAGACCTGGAAATTGACACAAATTGATAACTATATACAAGCCAGATCTGTAATGAAAATAGAATCTTTCTCTGCTTCTTTATATACCATGTTTTCTGCCCAGTAAATACAAATTATCATCAATATGCAAAATATCCAATTGTCAGAATATGGAACTATATTGTGTCTCAGGTAAGTAACAAGATGCAGGGCAGCACTCGCAAAACAAGCCAAAAATGCAGTGCTTTTTACATATTTTTTTGAGAAAAAATGTAATGCTAAGGAGGTGAATGGGCATGCTTAGAGCACATTTTCAAACTTTCTGCATTTATTATGTCTGTTTGTAAAAAAAACAAATAATTACTCAATTTTAACTTTACTTCCCTTTTAAAAACATGTAGCATAACTTGTAATATATAACATATGTGTTTTTTATATTTCATACAGATATCTCCCCAAGAGCTGCAGAAAATACAAGAACCCTTGGAGAGCTGATTGTGAAGAACATCCAGCTGGCCTCCATTGTAGAAGGTAAAGGTTTCAAAGCTTTTGTCAAGACCCTTGAGCCCTGCTATAAAATTCCAAGCCGCAAGCACTTAATGAAACATACAATTGCTGATATGTATAAAGAATGTCAAGAAAAAGTAAGGGCAGCTTTGCACAAGTGCACACAGTGTGGTTCTTACAACAAACATGTGGACATCATGGTCTATGGAGGCATATTTGACAGTCTCCTGTCATTTCATTGACAACTAGCACATGAAAGAGTTTGATTTAGAAACCAGTAGTTTTCATGAAGAGCACACTGCTGATAACATTAGTGAAGAGCTTAAAAGAATTACAAGTGAATGGTGCATAACTCAGAAAGTTTTAGGCGTTGTCATAGACAGTGGTGCAAATATGGTATCTGCAGTACACAAGGCTGGCTGGAAGCTTTATCCTTGTTTTGCCAACATCTTAAACTTAGTTGTTAAAGATGCCATTAAAGTTGTTCATGAGGTTCTGCAGGTTGTGGACAAATGTGATACCATTATAGCAGAAAAGCTAGATAAAAGCTTAAACAAATTCAAATGCAGATGAAGCTGGCAGGGCATAAATGAATTCAGTTGGTCGAAACTAGGTGGAATTCAGTTTATTACATATTGGAGAGACTCCATGAGCAGAGTGCTTTCTGCTTAACTGAGGAAGAACATCCCATGATCCATCTGACAGCTGTGGCTCTGTGACCCTCTGAAAAGATAACAGATGAAGTGTCAAGTGAAAAACAAGTGACATTGTCAAAAGTGATTTCACTTGTGTCACTGCTTTGCCGAGCAACTGGTGCTACTGAGCTCAGAGCAAATGGAATTGCAATGTAAAAGGAGATTTTGTGGTACTGAAACATTTCACAGTCTTGCTGCCAGCACCTTCCTGAACATAAGGTCTAAAAACAATGCCTTCAAAACATCAAAGAGCAAGTAAGGGATCACGTCATCTTGTCCACCATCACATGCCTTTGTGATGGTTGTTCACCATTCTGTTGAGCATCTAGAGACATATCGCCAACACCTCGCTTCATTATTAAGCTGTTCAAGTTCACCTCAATTAGCTCTTCAGCATGTCACCTCTTCTCAGTTCTTGGGGGGTTCCTCCACATGCAGGTTCTTATTTGCCTTCCAGATGCTGTAGAGAAGATGAAGCTCCTCTGTCAAGTTCAATGCCACTCATTTTTAGTTGGTCCCATGCTGTCTGTAAGTGCTCAATTTGATGACCTCTGCATTATGGTATGTTTACATTTACATTTACATTTACAATGTTTAATTTAGCAGACTCTTTCATCCAATGTTTTGTTGTCTTTGGTGCGGCCTCAGCTTCCTTTTAACATTAGGCATCATGTCAATTGAAATAAGTGCTCCATTGTGTTCTATGAAATTTTATACAATAATCATTGAGATGTAGATGTTGACTTTTTATGTGACAAAGTCTGTTCAGGTCTAGTTTTATACAGAAAAGTGATTTGTGGAATGCCAAATGCTTGAGGGGATGCTGCTCTACAGAAACTGTTCTCAGTTAGGAAATCAGAAAACACAGCAAGTTCAGCCAGTCTCATTAATGGTAAAACATTCCTGTTGTGTGTGTTTTCATGGTTTAGAAATCATTACTTAAATACTGATGAGCACATTTGGGTATATCTGAGAGGGAAGCTCAGGTAAAGCAACAAAAGTGTGTATCTTTGTTACTCATTCCTTCCACTTTAGGATTATAGGTACTACACCAGGCTGCACACAGACATCGCTCAAACGCTATCCACCCATTGAGTCATCTTCAGACGCGTTATCCAGTTCAGGGTCCTCGTCTGATGTCTGTCCTGGCAACCTTGGATGCAATTTGAGATTTCGTCTTCACTGGGACGTCGGTCCATCACAGGGCGTCACTCACTATCTTTTTGATCTTAATGGCTAAGATGCTGAAAAAGTTTGACTGATACTTCAGTAAAGTTTCATTTTCTCATGGGCTTGAAGTTGCTTAAATAATTAGTAGATGATAAAAGAAATAGTGTTACTTCAGGTAAGGCAATATACATGTGAATAAGTTTTGTATAAATGAATATAATCTTTGATTCAGCCTGCTACCTCACTGCTTTCTGGGCATTGGTTTGAGACTTATCTGGCCACTCTTCTGTGTCCCTCTACAATGCTTTACTGTAAAAGGATGGCTTAAATGTCAGTGCTGATGTCTCATGGATCAAGTGTCCTGGGTTCAAGTTTGTGCACAGTTGTTGTCTGCGTGGAGTTTACATGTTATTGTTTTATGGGTGGAGGTGGCAATGGGGTATTAGTTTGTTCCTCCAACGCCCCAAAATCAAGCTTGTTAGATGTTCAAACATGACGTTTAGTCTGATGGATAAAAAGTTTGATTTTAGTCTCATTGAACCATAAAGTGATCTTTCAGTTGACTTCAGTGTCTCCCATGTGCCTTCTGACAAAGCCTAGCCTAGATATCTTGTGTATTTATTTACCCATAAAGCTGCAACTAGTGAACCAAGAGGCCAACATTTGTTGTCTACACAGTCTCTCCAGTCTCATTCACTGTAACTTATAACTCCTTCAGAATTTTTATAGTTTTCTTGTCCTCCCTCACTAGTCTTCTTCTTTCATGATCGCTCAGTTTTTGTGGATGGCCTGCTCTCAATACAGTAGCTGCAGAGCTCTGCCATACTCATTCCATTTCTTCATGACTGGTTTAACTGGACTCTGGAGGATATTCAGTGACTTGCAAATTTTCATGTCTCCATCCCCTAACTTGTACTCTAAATCATCCAGTTTATTGAGATTCTTGGAGTGTTCTTTTGTCTTCAATAGGTGTATAGTTTAGGCCACCATACTTATTCACCACAATGTGGACCTTCAAGATACAGGGGCATTTATACTGCAATCAATTGAAGCCCCTTGACTACAGATGGGTGATCTCCATTGATCTAATTATATGACGTCTAAACCAACTCACTGCCCACTGATGATTTAGGTGTGTCATATTAAATGGGTGAATATTTATATGATCAATTATTTTGTAATTTACTGTATATCCATCCATCCATTATCCAACCCGCTATATCCTAACTACAGGGTCACCGGGGTCTGCTGGAGCCAATCCCAGCCAACACAGGGCGCAAGACAGGAAACAAACCCTGGGCAGGGCGCCAGCCCACCGCAGGGCACACGCACACACACACCCACACACCAAGCACACACTAGGGACAATTTAGAATCGCCAATGCACCTAACCTGCACGTCTTTGGACTGTGGGAGGAAACCAGAGTACCCGGAGGAAACCCAGGCAGACACGGGGAGAACATGCAAACTCCATGCAGGGAGGACCCGGGAAGTGAACCCGGGTCTCCTAACTGCGAGGCAGCAGCGCTACCCACTGCGCCACCGTGCCGAATTTACTGTATATTTATTGATTTAGTTCATTTTGCAGGATAGTTTTGAAGTAAAGGGTCATGCACACGTTTTACAGGCAGCTACCCAATAAGCCAGTAGAAGTTTATAAGGTTTCACTTGCAAACAGTAAGCAGCTTCTCTGAGCATCTCCCAATACCCCATATTTTGTCCTTAGAACAGCTTGGTCCATCTTAGCCCTGAAGTGCTCAGTTGACGTAAGATCTGGTAACTCAGCAAGGCTCACGTTCCTGAGATCATATTATTTTCTTTGTGGTTGACCAATTTTTGTCATGATGGAAATGACCATCTTCAGATAGGTAGACATCAGCCTGGATGGGAAGCACCTGGTCAACTGCCATGTCACGTTGAATTGAAATAATACCCAACCTTGCTGTTCTCACAAAGAGATGGCACTAACTGTGAAAGAAGCTATGTAACAGTAAGAAGGATTAAATGACTTTGTACGGACAAGCCACCACATTGAACAAATCACAGACATTTTATTGTTTTGAAAAGAATATTTTTTAAAACATTGAAAGCAACAAGGCTATAAAAAATGTCTGTTTCCAAAGACATGAAAACACCTAGATTACTCAAATGTACTTTTCTCCATTGAAAAGAATTAGAAAGCATCCCACAGACACACATGTCTACTACCAGCAGAGGGAATTTGAACCCACAGTCCCTGTGCCTCACTCTTAAAAGTTCTTTAAAGGCACTTTATGGTTCTTTACTGAGTTGAGTGGTTCATTTCATTCTGGGAAGGTGCTTTAAAAACTTCAAATATGTGAAGAAAAACCTGAAATCTTTAATGTATGGCAGGCTACCTAGCAGGGCACTAACAGAGTAAGAAAACTTGGACTTAGCCTGTGGTATTTTATATAGCAAAAGTCCTTTAGAAATCAGGGTCCATCATTATTACAAAAAAATATGTTACCATCTATTCACGGTTATTTATTGTATGGAGCCTGTTATGGATCTACATTAATAAAGGTTCTTTCTAGAACCTTCATGGGGCTTTTAGGATCCAAAAATGGTTAACCTATGCCATCGTTCTGAAGAACCACTCTGGCACCTTTAATGTTAAGAGTGTTGCTAGTCCCAAAGCTTAATCTCTACACATTTGTATATTTATTAGGAAAAAAGAGTAAATCAAAAGCAATAGAGAAACACCAAGAGGTGTTTAGTCCTGGCCCACCATAGTGTCTTCTTGAATGCCAATCTGTCACTCATACACCACACTCTGCTGTGTAGCTGCTGAGGTCCCGTCTTCTGCAATGGTTTCTCCAGGCCACCCTGTGGATGAACAAAATAGCATAAGTATCACCAGCAATAAATCTGAAAGAGCCTGGGGGCACAAAAGTGATGGAGGTCAAAAAGATGTTTTGTGTGCAAATGAATTTGCCTGTCCATATTCTCACTTAAGCCAACAAGGGAAGTATCTTACCAGGCGCCGATTCCATTGGGGTCTCTCACCACTCTTTTAGCACATTCAATGTCATCAGAGATGTCACTATTCAGCAGACCTGCAGAGAGCGAGAGAGCTGTTGTCACGTGTACACTTACTGTAACTCAACCCATTTATGATTACCTTTAATTAAAAAGACCAATTGTATCATATGTAACGTCTTTCAGAGTCATTGCCTGTATGGTGAAGCTACTTATTTTGTGAAGAATTTGACAATGTGTTGTGGGTTTTTTGGGAGGATTTTTCTTATCTTCTTAGCAAATGAAGACTGGGGCGCTGTCAAGAAACAGGGCCTGTTCAGTCCTTTGAGGAATTCCTTCTGTGATTTTGGACTGTACAAGAAATAACTTGTTGTTTACAGGGTTGGAGCTGACTCCAGGGATATCAGGTACTTTTCTATTTCCTCCTCCTGACCCAGAAGAAGAACTATAACCCTGACTTAACAACTTGCGTTTCAAATAAGTCAGTAGGTTTAACAGGTTAAAGTCACGTCAACATCAGGAGAACATGGAAACTCCACAAACAGACACTACTAATAATCAACCAGATTAGACTGCTTTGCCAAAGTGTAGGCCAAAGAAAGTGTAGTGATAATGTGTAAACAGATGAGAATTGAAATAAACTCTGAAAAAGCAGGCACAATTTAGTTAAAATCACACCGCTTTAAGCATAAAGGGGCTGCCTAATCCCTTAATAAGAGGTTGAAGTGCATTTTGGTAAATGAGGAGAAACATCTCAGTAATATTAATCGTAATTATAAAGAAGCATCCAGAAACTGAGACAGTGAATTCAATTGTGTCGTCTGTCTAAATATTTTAGAGAATAATGACATTTATACTGTCAGATATGTTGGTTTAATGCCAGGCATGAATTACATGCACACATTAAAATTGCCCGAATGAAAAATCTGCAGGCCCTGTGACCATCCAGAACTGAAGCTGCCCACCACTGACCAAAGTCCAGATTAACTGTGAACAACGTAACAGTGAAACAACACTGCAGGTAAACACATTTATCTGAACTACCTGGAATAACAGTTTTACAGTGGAATCTGCTCAGACCAGAAGCAAACGGACAATTGCTTTCCTTATGCCCACCTCGCCTCCTCTGCACCTTGTTGAAAGATTCATTTGTAATGAGGAATGCACCTCTGACATAGGCAGGACTGTTGGCAGCAGAGACTGTGGCAACGGACACTCTAAACATTTGCATTTTTACTACCTAACAGGGCCAAGAACAAGTTAGTGGGGATGTGCACTTCTTGACTGGCGCCATATCTAGGGTTTACTCCCAAAATGCACTCAGTGTTCCAGTGAATTGACTAAGCAGGTTAGAGAGTGACATGAATGTCACTTTATATGACAGTACTGGGAATAGCAGGGCACCTCAGACTGACTTCACCAATCTCTAGGTGGCACACTTTCCATTTCATGCACACAATGGAGGCGCTCCTCCATGATGCCAGGTGTTTACTTATATCTTGCCCCATGCCTCTGCTTATTACTAAGACATAGTAACCGATGGATTATTCAACACTGCATGGTCTCAAAATGAAGCGCTCAGTACTTGTCATGTTTGTGTGCACATTCACTATCAGCTAATCACTGCCCTTTACAAATATGGAACTTCTTGCTGGCGTAGATAATACATATTACTGCTTTTATTATCCCTAAAGCAACACTACTGTTTACCAGGTAAGGAACTATAAAATGGTGTTTCTCTCTAAAGATTATTTTAATGTGAGGCTTCACTTCTAAAACTCTCTAAAATATGCACTTCATGTCCAGATATTTAAAATAAGCTGCCCACTCCCAGAAATCCTGAGACTCTCCATGAGTTTTCTAGGAAATGCATAAATTACGTGAGTTACCGTTCTTGCCTTCATTCTCTTTACTTGGGCATGGGAATAAACTAACATCTCTAAAAACAGTCATAGACTGGTATTTTGCCCAATGTTTGCCAAGACAGGCTGAAGTTTACCATAATGTTAGAAATGGTGGGCATTCTAACTGGCAAATGTGCATTTCGTAGATGGTGAAATCACTAAATGATGATATTTCAAGCAGTTACTTGCAGACAGTTTGCATACCATGCCAATTATTAGTAGCTGTTGTGTAAATAAATCTGACACCCATATATTCAAGGGCACTCCAGAAAGCTTTAAACACACGGAAGTACTAAGCCCTGCAGAGGAGTCACACATGGCATTGTAACACAGTAGAAGTTCATAGATTCACATTTGAGACCTGCACAATGTTATACCCTCACCTATGGTCATGAGCTATGGGTAGTGACCGAAAGAACGAGATCGCGAATACAAGCGGCTGAAATGAGTTTCCTCCGCAGGGTGTCTGGGCTCTCCCTTAAAGATAGGGTGAGAAGCTCAGTCATCCGGGAGGGGCTCAGAGTAGAGCCGCTGCTCCTCCGCATCGAGAGGAGTCAGATGAGGTGGCTCGGGCATCTGATCAGGATGCCTCCTGGACGCCTCCCTGGTGAGGTGTTCCGGGCAAGTCCAACCGGGAGGAGGCCCCGGGGAAGACCCAGGACACGCTGGAGGGACTATGTCTCTCGACTGGCCTGGGAACGCCTTGGGATTCTCCCGGAAGAGCTAGAAGAAGTGGCCGGGGAGAGGGAAGTCTGGGCATCTCTGCTCAAGCTGCTGCCCCCGCGACCCGACCTCGGATAAGCGGGAGACAATGGATGGATGGATGGACCTGCACAATCTACAAAAGTTCGAAAAGTCTCAACTTCACAAAAGAAAGGCAGGCACTCACGGCTGCATGGGATCCCACATCCATCTGCTGATTCGATACTTCCGTCTCTACACCACCTGCGACTGTTAATCTGGAAGATGCCATAATCTGTGGAGCCATCTGTGTTGTGGTTTTGTGCACTGGTGTTGTGATCTGACTCCCATTTTGTTAGACAGACCCCTGTTTGGAGATGGAGACAAAGAGAAAGAGAATGAGAATGGTCAGTCCAAAGTGCAATGAGTGAGCAACAAGATTATGAAGGGGTGGGTAGAGGATGAGACACACCACATTTTAGGGGTGGATTAGTACAAAAACAGGGGTCTGGAGTGAGGACTCTGGGTTGTCAAAGTCTACTTTGACAGATAGATGAAACTGAAAAGACATAGTTTAAATTAAGGTGAAATGGCGAATCTCAGCTACAAGACTCATGACCTCAAAATGGTTTAAAGAACAGGATTTGAAGTGATCCAACATAAGAAAGCACAGAATATCACAAAATCTGAGAATTTTTCAAAATCAGACCTTTAAGACCTTGAGTCTGCTTATTATTGGACTCTTAAGATGCCAGGAGACACACTGAAGGTGCACCTGTCAGTTCTGGGACCTGAACTCGGTCCAGTCCTGCTGAAGTTCAGCAAGCACGTAAGCAGGTAAAAAATACTTACAGTCAGCCAGGCCGACTCCTCTGTATCCACTCATTCCTGATGCCTTCAGTAACTTTATCAGCTCACATCGCCCATACACTTTGCCTGTAGCTGGAGAACAGATGCCAACTAGCAGCAGCACTGCAAGCAGATTAGGGGAAGACATGGTTGCCTCTGTCTATGTCTTTCACTCACTCTTCACCAGTTTTGCCTGGAACATACCAGATTTGTGCGCACAGGCGTATTGAAAGCCTAGCATGCCTAAAGTGTTCACGCATGCGTTAAACAGATTGGGCAGCACTGTAAAGTGAGCGATGACGTTTTCGTTCAATACGTATGCAATAACACACTCCGCATGCGCTTAATAATAAAAAATATATATATACAGTACTAAACATTTCGCTTTACGGCACGGATCGCTCTCAACTGCGCATGTCGATACACAACGGGCAGTACAGTATTTTTGTTTAAATGCCGTAGTAGTTGACCATAATGATAATATTATTAAATATTCAATGTACGTTCTGTTTTCAGGGCTGAATTAAGCTTGTCGTACTCCTCGTTATAAACGTTAATTGTTTATCACTGAGATCGCTTCGTTTAGTTTACATAGCACTTCTTTTTTCAGTTCCCATTGTACAGAGAAGTATTTAACCATTGCATATGTTATTATAGTCTACATATTAAAAATAAATGAGTTTTAAAAATAGATGTATTCAAGTACTTTATTGTCATTGAGTAACGCAACGAAATTCACGTTGCATTTAAATTCCAATGTGAAATAGTTCAGATATATAACAATACAATAAATAAATAAAGTATGAACTAAAAACTGAGTAATCATACAAAATATGTTCAAAATATTGGCAAGATGCCATATATAATGTTAAAGTAACCAGGATGGATTATTATTGCATAAATGCACAGCAGTATAGATTACACATTACCTACACTACCTAGATTAATTGTACATAATCAATGAAAACGATTTCAGATTGAGGAGATATACGAGTTCAATAAGTTTATAGCAGATGGAAAAAAGTTTTTTTTGTCTATTTGTAGCATACAGATTGATAATACTAATAATTCTTTGCATTTATATATCTGAAATGCCTGCCAGATGGGAGAAGCTCAAACAAGTTCTGTCCAAGATGAGTGTTCTCCTTGATGATGTTTTTAGCCCTTCTTACACAGGGAATCTTATATCGATGATCAAGTGATGGCAGTTCAGTTCCATTGAACGTCTTGTGATGTTTTTATGATCCACTACAGGGCTTATTTAGCAGGTTTGGTGCAGCTGTTGTACCAGGCTTTCATGCAGTTAGTCAAAATAAGTGTGAATATATGTAAAAATGAACTGTTGATGCACTTTTCATCCGTGGAAAAACTCTTTAAAAATAACTTTACATATTATTATTAATGAAATACACATGTCATAGGGCATCATTATTTGCAAAACTTTATTGTGGTGATACTAGTGGATTACATAAACAGTCTTTTTCAAGAAAAAGAAATCTTCATTTCATGTCTAACCTCCATAAAGCACAACCCCAGCACCATCTTCTGTAACAGTACTGCTCGTCTTGTACTCAAATTTAAATGGCTTTTATTCACCCATATAGTGTCTTAAATGTGAGTTAATAACTGAATAATGAAAAAGGAAATACACTTTTCATACAAATTTTATTGAATAAATGTTATGAGAACAACAAAAGTGAACAATGCACCTAAAAGAAACATGTCAAATGTACAAAAGAAAAAAAAAATGTAAAAAATCATCACATAGCTTTAACATATTTTACCCAGAGCACAGAAAACCTAGTTACATTTTTTGCTATTTTGATCATTAAAATTATTCCACAAATAACTTCTCTAACATATTTTAATACTAATAAAGCCCAAACTGCTAAACTGCTTAATAAATATATATATATAACTTTATGAAAACGAAAAAATATATATACAATTAAAAAGTACACAAGAGGAAAATTGAAAGGTCCTTCTCCTTAAATATATCTGATGGTCAGATGGCCCTGTTGAAGAACACAAAAAGGTCTAGTTGGTCAGGATGTTTGACAAAACAACGTCTCAGGGTCACAAGGTCACAGCCTCCCCAGGCCCCTGTGGACATTCTCAGCAAGCATACTGTTGTAGTGTTAATCCAATTGCAGCTCCATTTCAAGAGGGTCTTCAGAAATCTTCTCTCTTCAGCACCACAGTCAGTTGCACAAGACTTGACCAGGG
This sequence comes from Erpetoichthys calabaricus, assembly GCF_900747795.2. Classification (NCBI taxonomy): domain Eukaryota; kingdom Metazoa; phylum Chordata; class Cladistia; order Polypteriformes; family Polypteridae; genus Erpetoichthys; species Erpetoichthys calabaricus. The sequence continues at coordinate 113,039,791 of NC_041406.2, read as the reverse complement.
TGCATGGCAAAGGGCATCACTGGACAAAAAAAAGAAAATGGCAAAAAAAACAATGATAGATAGATAGATAGATAGATAGATAGATAGATAGATAGATAGATAGATAGATAGATAGATAGATAGATAGATAGATAGATAGATAGATAGATAGATAGATAGATAGATAGATACTTTATTAATCCCAATGGGAAATTCACATTCTCCAGCAGCAGCATACTGATACAATAAACAATATTAAATTAAAGATTGATAATAATAATAATGCAGATGAAGAACAGACAATAACTTTGTATAATGTTAAATGTTAACGTTTACCCCCCCGAGTGGAATTGAAGAGTCGCATAGTTTGGGGGAGGAACGATCTCCTCAATCTGTCAGTGGAGCAGGACAGTGACAGCAGTCTGTCGCTGAAGCTGCTCTTCTGTCTGCTGCTGAGCGTCCTTCGCTCTGCCACAGATGTCAAACTGTCCAGCTCCATGCCAACAATAGAGCCTGCCTTCCTCACCAGTTTGTCCAGGCGTGAGGCGTCTTTCTTCTTAATGCTGCCTCCCCAGCACACCACCGCGTAGAAGAGGACGCTCACCACAACTGTCTGATAGAACATCTGCAGCATCTTATTGCAGATGTTGAAGGACGCCAGCCTTCTAAGGAAGTATAGTCGGCTCTGTCCTTTCTTACACAGAGCATCGGTATTGGCAGTCCAGTCTAATTTATCATCCAGCTGCACTCCCAGGTATTTATATTATTTGGTGTAAATCTTTCAAAGTATATGCAGTTCCATTCATACAATGAAACTCATACAATGAGAAAAACAACAGTTACTGGGATTGCGAGGATTCACACACAGACTAAAATATTGTGGTCTAATGTTGGGGAGAAAAAAAATTGCAGAGTTGCATAAGAAAAAACACATTTTAACATTCATTAGTGGATACCAATTTACTTCTGTAAAATTTAGACACCTGGGGCCTCATGTATAAACGGTGCGTACGCAGAGAAATGTTGCGTACGAACCTTTCCACGCTCAAATCGCGATGTATAAAACCTAAACTTGGCGTAAAGCCACGTACATTTCCACAGTAACTCATTCCTTGGCGTACGCAATTTATCCGCCCGGTTTTACAGACTGGCGGCACCCAGTGTCAAAGCAGTGCTACTGTTCCTGTGTGGTTACCTTTTCTTAGATCCACATCCACGGCGGCGGCTTTATCAAATACACTGAAATTAACCGCATATCGTTCATAAATTTAATGCATCTGATTGTAATTAACCTGTAACAATATAATGGTCCACAGAATGGTCAAACTACTGTTCCTGTGTGCTCATCCTTTCTTTCTTAGCTCCACATTCCTGACGCGGCTTTATAAATACACTGAAATTAACTGCATATTGTTTATTAGTGTAATGCATCTGATCGTAATTAACCTGCTGCAATATAATGGGCCAGGGAATAGCCATAGTATTCCAAATACCATAACTGCTTTAGCGTTGTTACGCTCACTGCATCTTGTTCTTCTTTTTGCTGTTCCCGTTAAGGGTTGCCACTGCGGATCATCTTTTTCCATATTACTCTCACTGCACCACTCGGAGTATTTATATCACTGTATCTGAGTGTGAATCACAGCAGCAGATGATCGGAAGGAGAATTATCGGTATACAGTTTCAAGTACACACTACCTCAACCACGGCAAAAAGCGTCAAAGCCTTTCCTGTACGGACCTCGCGTTTCAGAAACAGTTTCATCCCAAGAACTATAAACGCACTCAATCACCTCACTGTAAACTTGCACTACAGTTATAATATTGCACAACCTGCGCTACTTTATAAAGCGCGTATGATGACAATTTCATTTTTTAAGATGAAATGCAGCAAAATATGTTGCTTATAGTATACAGATAAAACTTTAACTTCATTTAAATAATCTGTATTGCTAATAATTAAACATGTGAGGACACGGTGCCGCAGCGCTAGCTAGTTCAAGGATAGCTCCTGCCTTGCGCTGTATTCTTGCTGGTGCTGACGCGACACTGGAAGGATAGACGAATAGAATAATTAAACATGTACTACGAAGATATTTCAATGTTCCTTAAAAGTTTTGAAGAATCGGCGTTCTATGCTTACAAATGGCTTAACGTCTATTACAGAGCTGATTGTGTGGCGATTGGAGAAAGAAAAGTATGGACAGGAATTGGAGGTTAGTATGTTTGAACGAGACAGTACTGCTGCAATAAATTATTTCATCGAAGGTCGCACATGGTGCAGCAAGCCTCTTGCGTGAGATATGAACAATCACTGCGCCACCGAGTTCCCATGTTTAATAACATGCTTTCATTCCTATCATCATGAAAATGATATCACGTATACATCTCAGTATTTTAATTATTCAGAGAGCTGTAATATCTCGAATGTAATGCATTCTGTGTCCTGTCGGAGAAAGAGAAAGAACGGAAGCACACAGAAAAAAGCATTTAACATGCTACTTGAGAAACTAGTAAAATAAATGATTTTAAGATGAAGTTTATGATGTTCTACTTTAATGGCAAAATAAACTACACGATTAAAGTGGAAATTTCGAGATTAAAGTTGACATTTCGTGCTTTTTCCCCACTGTGTGCCTATTTTTTTTGTTTGTACCCTAATACGCTTTCATATGACACTCAGACGGTGGGCTACAACTCGCCTTTTCACAGCGACTTTGATATGTGATTTCTTTTTTATTTCGGGCACTGTGCGACTTTGTGAATTTGATCTTTCGAGTTTTTCCGACACTCTGTCACTCGATCAACTTTCTTTTGTTGATTATACCACTGTTTAAACCAACAAATAGTACGTTTTTCCTTTGCCTCCACTTGGTATTCGCTGAAATTCTTATATTTTCCCCTGTGCTTTTCCCATTGTCTTTTCACAGAAGGCTATTTATATTGATTTGCATATTCAAAGAGGCGTAATTCTGGGAGGAGTTGGGGCGGGACAGAAAGCGCGTGCACGTGCGTTACTTTTCACGCAAATCGGGATTTATGTAGTGGAAGAACGTGAAAGTATGCGTGCACACAGATTCCTGCATCTGGATTTTTCTGTGCGTACGCACAATCCCGCTTTTGTGCTTACGCCATGTTATAGTGTGAGTTCTACGCACGGCATTATACATGAGGCCCCTGATCTGAGATACATCTAGGCAGTTCAGATTTTCATATTCCCAAAAAGAGAAAACCTACTAATCCATTAATCAAGTATAAATCAGTAAATAACAGGAAAGTCCACCTGAGCAGATTTTTTAATAACACAATTTATTAAAAGTTTTGCATATTTCAAAATATTCATGCGCGTTCATTGAAATCACCAGCCTATTTAAAACGGTAAATTTTGTAATATTCCAATTATTAAACAAAACGTCAGATAATCCTAAATATATCTAGATTATGTTACAGTATATACAGTAATCCCTCGCTACTTCGCGGTTCACTTTTTGCGGATTCATGACTTCGCGGATTTTATATGTAAGCATATCTAAATATATAACGCGGATTTTTCGCTGCTTCGTGGGTTTCTGCGGACAATGGGTCTTTTTACTTCTGGTACTTGCTTCCTAAGTTGGTTTGCCCAGTTGATTTCATACAAGAGATGCTATTGGCGGATGGCTGAGAAGCTACCCAATCAGAGCACGCAGTTAAGTTTCTGTGTGCTGCTGATTGGCTCAGCGACGGAGTGCTGCATTAACCAGGAAGTCTCATCTCACTCATTCAGCATTAACGTGCTACTGCTTCAGGGGCCGTGTCCAAGCGTCAACAGAAGATGCAAATGATTGCAGAAAAGGTAAAAGTTTTGGATATTTTGAAGGAAGGGAACAGCTACACCGCTGCAGGACACCATCACAGCATCAATGAGTCCACGATTCTTTTTATTTAAAAAGGAGGAAAAGCATATAAGATCTACAGCCGCAGTGTCCTTTAACCAGGGCGCAAAACGAGTTGCAAGTGGACATGATAAGGCAGTAGTCTGAATGGAATCTGCTTTAGGAATCTTTGCAACAAGGTCGACGACGTCATGACCTCCTACAAACTGCTACGTGTACTTCGCTATACAGTAAGTGTAAACTTATCTACTGATTTCATATTGCTTAGCAGTTGTCCCTGTTATTAATAGAGTAAAGGGTGGGTTGTAAACAATACAGGGAGGGTTTAAAAACGTCCAAATACACGTTAAATAATTAAATAAATATGGTGTCCCTACTTCGCGGAAATTCAGTTATCGCGGTCGGCCTTGGAACCTATCTCCCGCGATAAGTGAGGGATTACTGTACTGTATTCTCAAAAACTGAAAAGCATTCAATAAACATTACATACAGTACCTTTAATCATAAAATTCATGGACACACATCGTATTTCACTTCGCTCTCTGACCGTTAAATTGTTGCTAAATTCTTCCCGTAAAAGATATTCTTTCAAGTCATTGTAAAATTGAAAAGTCTTCATTTTTTCAAGAAGTGAAAAATATTTTTCTTCCCGGAGAAAAATTCAATATGCTCCTATTCTTTATGGCGTTCTTCTTTCTCCTTCTCACTCGAATGGCGGAAGTTGTATTTGTTAATGCAGACCGAGAAATTAAAATCCCACGGTAACTTTTTTTCTCGTGTGTCGTAAAACATTCGACATGCACAGAACAAATCGGGCAGCGTCGTGAAATGAATTTTAATTAAGCAGAGTGCGCATGCGCGCGCAAATCGGGTAGGCACCGCAGATCGGGTAGCGACACCGCTCCTGCTCAGCTCTGCTGAAAATCCATTCGGCAGGGGCGGGACTTTATTTATATGGGCACACAGAACATTGGCTCATAATGCCGGCGCGTTCACGAACGACACATCTGACAAGGATCGTACCATTATGTGAAAGAAGGAAGGGGGGCAGACGCTCCGAAGACAGCGAGTGTTGGTACAGGCCAGGTACACAGAGCGAGGAGCCAGATTTAAATGCAAGCTCGTCGTGAAGAAAAAAAAAGAGTGAAGAAATGATTGAAAGCCGAAAAAGAAGCAGCATCAGGCTGCATTTCAGTGATACTGGAGACTGCAAAGCTAAGTGCAGAATTTGTAATATGAAAATATCCGTTAGAGCAGGGTCAACAACAAACCTGCACAGACATATAAGAACCACCCACCCATCCGTGTAACTGGAGGAGAGCGTGCCCTCTCTCCTGCCATCCACTGACCCTGGAAAAGAGCCAAGTATTTCTGCTGCAGCATCCACTGTCTTACCGAAAACTGCAGGTATAACACGGTCTTCAGTTCAAACCAAAATAAGCACATTTATTCCAAAACAAATGACGCCAGACAAACAAATAATTGTCGATTAAGAGCTGGCTAAAATGATAGCTAGCGACTTTCAACCATTTTCCATTGTGGAGGACAGAGGATTTACAATTTTTGTACAGGCCTTAAACCCCATGTGTGTTCTCCCTAGCAGAAAAACTTTGTCCCAAACAATTATTTCAGAACTATATAACAAGGAGCGTCCCTTACAACTGACTGCTGGACATCCAGAACAACATGCTCATACATGTCTGTCACTTGTCACTTTATTGAAAACTTTAAGATGACATCCTGCCTTCTTGACTGTTTTGAGTTTGCTGAGAGACATACCGCAGAAAACCTAGCAGAGGAGCTACTAAGAGTGGCAAAAGAATGGCAAGTAGATGACAAAGTGGTGTGCTGTGTTACTGATAATGCAGCAAACATAACAAAAGCCATAAACAATTTGCAGTGGACTCACAACCCATGCCTTGCACACACAATAAACCTGATAGTTAAAGATGCGCTGAAGGTGGTGAAACCAACTGTGGACAAGGTAAAGGCTATTGTAGAGTTTTTCCATAAAAGCACAATTGCCACAGAGAAGCTGAAGTCTATGCAACGTCAGATGGGGATGCCAGAGCTAAGGCCCAAACAAGAGTGTGCTACAAGGTGGAACTCAACATTTTATATGTCGGAACGCATCCTCGAGTAAAAAGATGCCATCATCTCCACCCTGGCTGTAATCATTGCTCCTGTTGAAACTTTAAGTCAAGAGGACTGGGAGACAGTGAAAGAGGTCTGCACCATTCTGGAGCCCTTTGAGGAGGTGACTGTGGAGATAAGTGCAGAAAGGTACCTTGGACAATTTTGTTTTTACTTTACTACTATACAGTTAAAGATTGCAGTAAATAGCAAAATACTATGTATTACAGACAAATGATTTATTAATTGTAAAAAAAGGCAATGTATCACATTGCAAAATCTTATTTTCACATTTTCTTTTTTCTCTTTTTCAGCTATGTCACAGCCTCCAAAATGCTTCCTCTCTGCAAGGGTCTACAGCGGGTAACAGCCCACCACCAATGGAGTGTAACAGTGGATAAAGTAAAGGAGCTGGCCACCGCTCTTTCTTCATCCATGGACAGAACATTTCTGAGGATGGAGTACAACACTGTGCTTTCAGAAACCACTGCTCTGGACCCCCGGTTTAAAAAGGTAGTATTTAGTGACAACAGAGCTGCGGATGAGGCATTTCAAAGAATAAGTGCAGCAGCAGCAGCAAGATGCAACCCCAGCAGCCTGTCTGCTCCTCCATCAGAGGGCCAAGAGGAAGAAATTGGAGCAGGGGTGCGTTCACAGGAACCACAAGCTTCTGCTGTGTGGGGGCTCTTTGACGAAAGAGCAATAGGAGACACTGCAAGGAGAAATCCCACAGCTGATGCTGTGCTGGAGTTGAGGTCCTATCTTGAGGAGCCCCTCATCCATAGAGCTGAAGACCCACTGAGCTGGTGGGAGGCCAAGGCTGCAGTCTACCCATGCCTGGTTAAGATAATGGTAGGAAGACTTTGCATTGTCGCTACATCGGTCCCCCCAGAAAGAGTCTTCTCAAACACAGGACAAATAATCACGGAGAGGAGAAATCGCATCAGCCCATCTAAGCTGTGGCATCTGGCATTTCTGAATGCCAACTTGGCCTAAAAAGTTTTATTCAAAGAGTCGTAGTGTTGTGTTGTTGTTGAGTTTGGCCTTTATTTAATTTGTTTGCTGTGTTTGCTGTGGTTTTGTGTTAAGTTGTTCATTTAAAGCTTTTATTAAAATGTTAAACAATAGTAACTGTGTATTTTCTGTAATGAAAAAATGCATAAAAATACGTAATGTCTGAAAACAATGAATAAGAAATTGCTTATACACAAACCATTCATAATTGCTTAAATAGGCTAAAATATAAGCATCCAAGTGATACTAAACGAAGAGCCATTCGGGAGCCGTAAGAGCCGGCTCTTTAAAGGGAGCCGATCCAAAAGAGCCGAAGCTTTGAAAAGAGCCGGAGTTCCCATCACTAATTCAGAAGTCATCTGTGCATACAGTATGCACCCAAATACCCGCATTTACTGTATACATACATACATATGCATGATCAAAATAGAGGCATGCCGCTGAGCCAGATATCACAGATCTTTTCAACACTGAAGCAGTCTTGAGAGCTGCCATGTCAGAGTGATCTCTTAGTGAGACCTGGTGTAAGACAGAAGCATAAATGAACACACACACGCACACACACGTGGCACTCTATGTTTGGTGAATCATAACTTTTTTTTCCCTTATTTTTATTATGAAATTCTTATTCCTCTCCTATCAAGAGAGGAACATTTACCAGTGAATTTGGTTAAGTGCTCATAGTATCAACTACAGTACATACAGTATTTTAAAAAAACATGTTGTATGTTTTTACAAAAAAAGGCCAACCAAATATTTTCTGTGGTATACAGGATTTTTTTAAAAAACGTCTGAGCTCTTTATATTCCTAAAGCAGGTAAAACACATTTTCACAACAACGGAAAATGCCCCAATGGTGCTTTTTTTTGTGAAAGGTGCTATAGAAACAAACTAAAAGATGCAGAGGCCAGTGGACATGCTGTAAAACCAGTGAGCTACATTAGAAACTTGCAGACTAAAGGGATACCAAACCTTCATTTCCAGAGACTGTTCCCCTAAACTACTTGTGCCTCATCTCCACTAAGCAGAACAGCGCTCTGTTCTCATCAGTTAAATATACCATACTAGCTGTGTAAGCCCGTGCTATAAAAAGCCTGGGGTCCTAGAAACTATTGAAATTGTCAGAAAAAAAACTGAAATGTAGAGATGTCAGGTAATTGGAAGGAACTACTCTGGGCGTCTCTCTCACAGGAGGATTCATTTTGCTGACGTGCTGGCCTCACTTGTGTTATTAGCAGCTAAGCGAGTTTTCTGTTTCCTCGCAGGTGGAGCCCTTACCCCGACTCCACCACTCACTTCCAGGCTAGACAAACACACGCACTTCCACGTGTAGATGTTTATATATAAGAATAATAACTTCCCATCCTCTGTTCACATGATCAGAGAAACACAACTTTTTTTTTTATTTTATTGAATTTATTAAACATACTAGAGGGTTCCCCTCTGCTCGCTTCACTCTCCAACCCCCCTTTTCTGCACTATGCGCCAACCACTTCGCATCTCTGCCACTCGCATTGTGAAGATGGGGGCTGAACGCACCCCAAGGAAATGCAGTTGCTCCTCCAAAACTACCTCTTAAACGGTGATACAATGGGAAACAAATGCAGTTTTTTTTTACCTCCTCTTTGCTCGATCAGCTGCTGCAGCATGTGACATGCATCTCACGTGGCACTTCGAACATTTAAAAGCCTGTACAGCAGCTGTCCTTCTCTTTGTCTTTTATTTCAGGTCCCGGGCATGGTTAAATCTCTTGGCACAAAGTCCCATTTCATGAGATGTGAGTTTTTCATATTTTTTAGTTTATAATTTAAAAACAGAATAAGAATCTGAAAATCTAACAAAATCATATTAAAGTTCGATAAATTCTAAAAAGAATGATACCAAACATATATATGTAGGTTTTAAAATAAGCACGATTTAAATACTATTAACACAAAATAGTTGTGGTGTAATCGAGAGCAGAGCTGAAGGAACAGCATCATGAATGTGGGGGAGAGGTGGCTTAATGCTAAGGGTTAATATCAGTCACTACGCAGAGTTCAACATCTTAATAACTCCAGGATCTGATGCTACAGTATTGTTTTGATGAAGCTAATAATGTGAATAGTTCATGACTTGAATGACTGGAGCCATTGATGATTTTCCTGGCTTTCCTTAGACACAGTCTAACATGTATGTCTTGTACCTTAGGATTGTCACCTCCAATGATTTGGTGGGCAGAACGCATTACCCTCTGCAAGGCTTTGTTGTTGAAGACGGTGCAGTTTCCATACCAGACAGTGATCCAACCAGTTAGGATGCCTTAAGTTAGGATGCAGGTGTAAAATGATCTGAGTGTCCATGGGCTCATGCCAAACCTCTTCAGCTGCCTGAGATTTAAAGGGTGTTGTGGCACCTTCTTCCACACTTTATTGGTGTGACTAGTCCATGTGAGATCATCAAGGAATTTAAAACTGCTCTCCCTATTATGATGATAGGGAAGTGTATGCCTCCTTGCTTCCTGAAGTCAACTATTATCTTTTCAGTCTTGACCACACTGGGAGAGAGGCAGTTTTCCTGTCACCAGTGTGTCAGGGCACTGATTTCCTCTCTGCATTTAAGTCTTGTCGCCACTGGAAATAAGACCCACCACTGCTGTGCAGAGTTCACAATAATGTAGACCTGTTCCAGGCTGTACAGTTATGGGTACAATATGGGCAGGATTTTAAGGCAAAGTTTATGACATTCTACTTTAATAACAAAATAAAATATGTGATTAAAGTGGAAATTTCAAGATTAAAGTTGACATTTCTACCTTTTTTTCCACTGTGTCCCCTATTTTTTTTCTTCTTTTCTCCGTACCCTAATACGCTTCCATTAGACACTGAGACGGGGGTCTACGACTCGCCTTTTCACGGCGACCTTCATATCTGACTTCTTTTTTATTTTGGGCACAGCAAAACTTTCTGAACTCGAACTTTCAAGTTTCTCCGCCATTCAATATCACTCGATCAACTTCCTTTTGTTTTTTATACCCCTGCTTAAACCAACAAATAGAATGTTTTTCCTTGCCTCCACTTGGTATTCACTGAAATTCTTCTTTTTTCCCTTAGCTTTTGCCATTGTCTTTTCATAGAATGCTGAATTTAAGGGGCTAGTTATATTGACTTGCACATTCAAAGAGGCGTAATTCTGGGAGTCGGGGTGGGGCTGCAGGTGCGTGCACGTGCATTACATTTCATGTTGACCAGGATTTATGTAGCAGAAAATGTGGAAGTTGGCGTATGCACAGATTTATTTCATCTGGATTTTTTTGTGCGTACACACATTTGTGTTTTTGTCCATACACCATGCTTTAGAATTCTATGCACAGTGTATATACATGAGGGCCCCTGGTCATTTTTTGGTTGCAGTAATTCTCAGTTGTTAATCCCACATCAATTAGATGTGAGCATTGGGTGACTTTCTAATTCTATATAGTGAGCGGTGAGGGTGGGTGTCTGACTTTATTTACTTGTCACCAAACCTTTATTAAACAACACTCAGCAGGAGTTCAGTTAACAAATTACCAAATTTTTCAAAATAATAATGAAACAAAAGAGAAAAGAGTAAGCCCTGAGGAGCACCCAACCTACAAAGAGAACATGCCCCATGATATAGAAAGAGAAACTGCATAAATTGAAATTGCCACATCTACAGCCAGTTACATTGTTTTGCTTAAGATGAGTGACTGGGGCCATGAATAAACGCAGCTGAGGCAAGCTGACAGGTAGAAAACATTACTGCCATGTAAGAAACTTGACAGGGGGATGGGAAGAGACATGTGGAGGCAACTCAGGCAGACTATTAAAAGAGAGTAGGTGTTATTTTCAAATAGAATCTCCTCTTTCCGTCTAAGAATGGACATCATGTTTTCTTTAACTTGTAGTTTGTCGAATCAGATAATCATGCTTCTCAGTTTTGAGGCCATTGAGCCACTTATGCAATAAGTTTCTAAGATTTCAGTGTCTGATTTAACGTCCTCACTGATTATTTTAGAAAATAATTCAGCTGTGAATTTCACTGGGTTTGGACTTTCGGAGTTTCCAGGGAGACCTTCAATAGTGATGTAATTTTTCCAGATTTCTCCCCTTTTACAGCTGACAAACGAGCTTTATTCTACAGCATTTAACAGTGATTACGCAAAGCTGAAATCAGATACAACCTAATTTTCAACCAAATTGTAAGTGATTAGTGATGGCCAATTCTAAATCTTTAGTTATACTAAAGAAGCAACAATTATCTAAAAAGAGTGATCCTGATATCATCCAAAATATGAACATGAGTCATATTGTTTTCTCATAAATCAATGACAATTCTGCTTGCAACTTGGTCTATATGTAATGCAACATTTGCCATAACTATACACTCTATTTCCTTTTTGGACACTTTTTTTTCAGTTATTATACTGAAATTTATTCTATTAAATATATGTATATTTTGGTAATTATTAAGTAATTTTTATTTATTTATTTTTTCCTTCCTGCGGTGGGTTGGCACCCTGCCCAGGATTGGTTCCCTGCCTTGTGCCCTGTGTTGGCTGGGATTGGCTCCAGCAGACCCCCGTGACCCTGTGTTCGGATTCAGCGGGTTGGAAAATGGATGGATGGATATTTTTTTCCTAAGGGGACTGCTTAATATCATACCCTTTATAGTCTTTATACACCACTGTTGGGGGTTTGTTTTATTTTGGACGTGCTCTGTTTCTTGGCACGTCAGAGGACTGGGATTTCATGAATTGTGGTCTAAGTGAGCAAGTAACTTTTTTTTTTTTTAATCCCAACAACTGTAATCATCGTTATTATAATAGGCTCCTTAGCCACAATACCTTGCAATAATATGATACCAAAGTTAAAGCTATTGCATGAAACAATGTACTACCTTTACTTAAGATTACAAAATGTCCTCTCTGACTAAACAGTCAACTTTGTGAGCTGGAATGTCAAAGGTCTCAATCATGATCTAAAGAGAAAAAAATATTTTTCTCACCTAACAGGCCTAAGTGCTAAGATAGCATTTTTACAGGAGACCAGTTTCTGTTCAAAGGAGATTGGACTGGCCAAATCTTTCACCCCAGCTATACAAAGAAAACTAGAAATGTGAAATCTTAATTCATAAAACAATCCAGTTGTATTATCAGACGTAGTATCTGATCCTGAAAGGAGAAATTTCATGGTAATGGAAAATTTATTTAAATCTAAAGTAATTCTGATGAATATCTACACACCTGATGTGGATAAGAGATTTCATCCTAAATGTATTTGTATCTTCTCCTAATATGAACACTCAGAAAACTATAATGGCTGGAGGCATTAATTGTGTTTTAAAGTAAATTTAAACTACAGTGGTGATAACATCAATACAGCAAAAATAATGACACAGTTTGTAATGGATCATAACTTTTCAGACCATGGAAATTTTTAAATCCAAACTCATTAGCATGTTCCTTCTTCTCAGTAGTACATCATAGTTACTCAAGAACGGTTATTTCTTTATAGAAAATAATTTATTGCCCACTATCAAATCTTGCAAGTACAATGCTATTGTTATCTCTGTTCACTGAGAGCTTAAATCACTGTGCCCTTCACACTCATTTCGTAGGTGGAATGACTTTATACCAGTCCAGAAGCCTCTGTTTATATTAACAACATTATTTCAAACTACTTCAAACTAGAACATGGGACTCTACAAGGATGCCCCTATCGCTATTGTTTTTTTCAATCTCCATTGACCCATTTGCCATTCACTTTTGAAATGTATCAGAAATAAAGGGGATTACCAGAGAAGGTCTTAAACAAAAAATACATGCAGATGATATGATACTGTATATATCAGACCCAGAAATCTCCGTACCAGTCCATATTTGGACTCAAAATTAATTATAACCTCATTTATTTGGAATTCAAAACATCCACACATCCAATGGGTAACTTTTCACCAACCTAAGGCAGAAAGTGACATGGCACTACCCACCTTTCAATTTTATTACTGGGCAGCAAATATACGAGCTATAAAGACCTGGTTCTTACAACAAACATGTGGACATCATGGTCTATGGAGCATATTTGACAGTCATTTCATTGACAACTAGCACATGAAAGAGTTTGATTTAGAGATCAGTAGTTTTCATGAAGAGCACACTGCTGATAACATTAGTGAAGAGCTTAAAAGAATTACAAGTGAATGGTGCATAACTCAGAAAGTTTTAGGCGTTGTCATAGACAGTGGTGCAAATATGGTATCTGCAGTACACAAAGCTGGCTGGAAGCTTATCCTTGTTTTGCCAACATCTTAAACTTAGTTGTTAAAGATGCCATTAAAGTTGTTCATGAGGTTGCTGCAGGTTGTGGACAAATGTGATACCATTATAGCAGAAAAGCTAGATAAAAGCTTAAACAAATTCAAATGCAGATGAAGCTGGCAGGGCATAAATGAATTCAGTTGGTCGAAACTAGGTGGAATTCAGTTTATTACATATTGGGGGAGACTCCATGAGCAGAGTCCTTTCTGCTTAACTGAGGAAGAACATCCCATGATCCACCTGACAGCTGTGGCTCTGTGACCCTCTGAAAAGATAACAGATGAAGTGGTCAAGTGAAAAACAAGTGACATTGTCAAAAGTGATTTCACTTGTGTCACTGCTTTGCCGAGCAACTGGTGCTACTGAGCTCAGAGCAAATGGAATTGCAATGTAAAAGGAGATTTTGTGGCACTGAAACATTTCACAGTCTTGCTGCCAGCACTTTCCTGAACATAAGGTCTAAAAACAATGCCTTCAAAACATCAAAAAGCAAGTAAGGGATCACGTCATCTTGTCCACCATCATATGCCTTTGTGATGATTGTTCACCATTCTGTTGAGCATCTAGAGACATATCGCCAACACCTCGCTTCATTATTAAGCTGTTCAAGTTCACCTCAATTAGCTCCTCAGCATGTCACCTCTTCTCGGTTCCTGGGGGGTTCCTCCACATGCAGGTTCTTATTTGCCTTCCAGATGCTGTAGAGAAGATGAAGCTCCTCTGTCAAGTTCAATGCCACTCATTTTTAGTTGGTCCCATGCTGTCTGTAAGTGCTCAATTTGATGACCTCTGCATTATGGTATGTTTACATTTACATTTACATTTACAATGTTTAATTTAGCAGACTCTTTCATCCAATGTTTTGTTGTCTTTGGTGCGGCCTCAGCTTCCTTTTAACATTAGGCATCATGTCAATTGAAATAAGTGCTCCATTGTGTTCTATGAAATTTTTTACAATAATCATTGAGATGTAGATGTTGACTTTTTATGTGACAAAGTCTGTTCAGGTCTAGTTTTATACAGAAAAGTGATTTGTGGAATGCCAAATGCTTGAGGGGATGCTGCTCTACAGAAACTGTTTTCAGTTAGGAAATCAGAAAACACAGCAAGTTCAGCCAGTCTCATTAATGGTAAAACATTCCTGTTGTGTGTGTTTTCATGGTTTAGAAATCATTACTTAAATACTGATGAGCACATTTGGGTATATCTGAGAGGGAAGCTCAGGTAAAGCAATAAAAGTGTGTATCTTTGTTACTCATTCCTTCCACTTTAGGATTATAGGTACTACACCAGGCTGAACACAGACATCGCTCAAACACTATCCACCCATTGAGTCATCTTCAGACGCATTATCCAGTTCAGGGTCCTCGTCTGATGTCTGTCCTGGCAACCTTGGATGCAATTTGAGATTTCGTCTTCACTGGGACGTCGGTCCATCACAAGGCATAATCTTTGATTCAGCCTGCTACCTCACTGCTTTCTGGGCCTTGGTTTGAGACTCATCTGGCCACTCTTCTGTGTCCCTCTACAATGCTTTACTGTAAAAGGATGGCTTAAATGTCAGTGCTGATGTCTCATGGATCAAGTGAATTATTTATTATTATTATTATTATTAAGTGTCCTGGGTTCAAGTTTGTGCTCAGTTGTTGTCTGCGTGGAGTTTACATGTTCTTGTTTTATGGGTGGAGGTGGCAATGGGGATATTAGTTTGTTCCTCCAACACCCCAAAATCAAGCTTGTTAGATGTTCAAACATGACATTTAGTCTGATGGATGAAAAGTTTGATTTTGGTCTCATTGAACCATAAAGTGATCTTTCAGTTGACTTCAGTGTCTCCCATGTGCCTTCTGACAAAGCCTAGCCTAGATATCTTGTGCATTTATTTACCCAAAAAGCTGCAACTAGTGAACCAAGAGGCCAACATTTGTTGTCTACACAGTCTCTCCAGTCTCATTCACTGTAGCTTATAACTCCTTCAGAATTTTCATAGTTTTCTTGTCCTCCCTCACTCATGATCGCTCAGTTTTTGTGGATGGCCTGCTCTCAATACAGTAGCTGCAGAGCTCTGTCATACTCATTCCATATCTTAATGACTGGTTTAACTGGACTCTGGAGGATATTCAGTGACTTCAGCAACTTTTCATGTCTCCATCCCCTAACTTGTACTCTAAATCATCCAATTTATTGAGATTCTTGGAGTGTTCTTTTGTCTTCATTAGGTGTATAGTTTAGATTCACCACAATGTGGACCTTCAAGATACAGAGGCATTTATACTGCAATCAATTGAAGCCCCTTGACTACAGATGGGTGATCTCCATTGATCTATTTATATGACGTCTAAACCAACTGACTGCCCACTGATGATTTAGGTGTGTCATATTAAATGGGTGAATATTTATGTGATCAATTATTTTGTAATTTACTGTTTATCCATCCATCCATTATCCAACCCTCTATATCCTAACTACAGGGTCACCGGGGTCTGCTGGAGGCAATCCCAGCCAACACAGTGCGCAAGGCAGGAAACAAACCCTGGGCAGGGCACACGCACACACACACCAAGCACACACTAGGGACAATTTAGAATCGCCAATGCACCTAACCTGCACGTCTTTGGACTGTGGGAGGAAACCAGAGTACCCGGAGGAAACCCAGGCAGACACGGGGAGAACATGCAAACTCCATGCAGGGAGGACCCGGGAAGTGAACCCGGGTCACCTAACTGCGAGGCAGCAGCGCTACCCACTGTGCCACCGTGCCGAATTTACTGTATATTTACAATTGATTTAGTTCATTTTGCAGGATAGTTTTGAAGTAAAGGGTCATGCACACATGTTTTACAGGCAGCTACCCAATAAGCCAGTAGAAGTTTATAAGGTTTCACTTGCAAACACTAAGCAGCTTCTCTGAGCATCTCCCAATACCCCATATTTTGTCCTTAGAACAGCTTGGTCCATCTTAGCCCAGAAGTGCTCAGTTGACGTAAGATCTGGTAACTCAGCAAGGCTCACGTTCCTGAGATCATATTATTTTCATTGTGGTTGACCAATTTTTGTTATGATGGAAATGACCATCTTCAGATAGGTAGACATCAACCTGGATGGGAAGCACCTGGTCAACTGCCATGTCACGTTGAATTGAAATAATGCCCAACCTTGCTGTTCTCACAAAGAGATGGCACTAACTGTGAAAGAAGCTATGTAACAGTAAGAAGGATTAAATGACTTTGTACGGACAAGCCACCACATTGAACAAATCACTGACATTTTATTGTTTTGAAAAGAATATTTTTTAAAACATTGAAAGCAACAAGGCTATAAAAAATGTCTGTTTCCAAAGACATGAAAACACCTAGATTACTCAAATGTACTTTTCTCCATTGAAAAGAATTAGAAAGCATCCCACAGACACACATGTCTACTACCAGCAGAGGGAATTTGAACCCACAGTCCCTGTGCTTCACTCTTAAAAGTTCTTTAAAGGCACTTTATGGTTCTTTACTGAGTTGAGTGGTTCATTTCATTCTGGGAAGGTGCTTTAAAAACTTCAAATATGTGAAGAAAAACCTGAAATCTTTAATGTATGGCAGGCTACCTGGCAGGGCACTAACAGAGTAAGAAAACTTGGACTTAGCCTGTGGTATTTTATATAGCAAAAGTCCTTTAGAAATCAGGGTCCATCATTATTACAAAAAAATATGTTACCATCTATTCACGGTTATTTATTGTATGGAGCCTGTTATGGATCTACATTAATAAAGGTTCTTTCTAGAACCTTCATGGGGCTTTTAGGATCCAAAAATGGTTAACCTATGCCATCGTTCTGAAGAACCACTCTGGCACCTTTAATGTTAAGAGTGTTGCTAGTCCCAAAGCTTAATCTCTACACATTTGTATATTTATTAGGAAAAAAGAGTAAATCAAAAGCAATAGAGAAACACCAAGAGGTGTTTAGTCCTGGCCCACCATAGTGTCTTCTTGAATGCCAATCTGTCACTCATACACCACACTCTGCTGTGTAGCTGCTGAGGTCCCGTCTTCTGCAATGGTTTCTCCAGGCCACCCTGTGGATGAACAAAATAGCATAAGTATCACCAGCAATAAATCTGAAAGAGCCTGGGGGCACAAAAGTGATGGAGGTCAAAAAGATGTTTTGTGTGCAAATGAATTTGCCTGTCCATATTCTCACTTAAGCCAACAAGGGAAGTATCTTACCAGGCGCCGATTCCATTGGGGTCTCTCACCACTCTTTTAGCACATTCAATGTCATCAGAGATGTCACTATTCAGCAGACCTGCAGAGAGCGAGAGAGCTGTTGTCACATGTACACTTACTGTAACTCAACCCATTTATGATTACCTTTAATTAAAAAGACCAATTGTATCATATGTAACGTCTTTCAGAGTCATTGCCTGTATGGTGAAGCTACTTATTTTGTGAAGAATTTGACAATGTGTTGTGGGTTTTTTGGGAGGATTTTTCTTATCTTCTTAGCGAATGAAGACTGGGGCGCTGTCAAGAAACAGGGCCTGTTCAGTCCTTTGAGGAATTCCTTCTGTGATTTTGGACTGTACAAGAAATAACTTGTTGTTTACAGGGTTGGAGCTGACTCCAGGGATATCAGGTACTTTTCTGTTTCCTCCTCCTGACCCAGAAGAAGAACTATAACCCTGACTTAACAACTTGCGTTTCAAATAAGTCAGTAGGTTTAACAGGTTAAAGTCACGTCAACTTCAGGAGAACATGGAAACTCCACAAACAGACACTACTAATAATCAACCAGATTAGACTGCTTTGCCAAAGTGTAGGCCAAAGAAAGTGTAGTGATAATGTGTAAACAGATGAGAATTGAAATAAACTCTGAAAAAGCAGGCACAATTTAGTTAAAATCACACCGCTTTAAGCATAAAGGGGCTGCCTAATCCCTTAATAAGAGGTTGAAGTGCATTTTGGTAAATGAGGAGAAACATCTCAGTAATATTAATCGTAATTATAAAGAAGCATCCAGAAACTGAGACAGTGAATTCAATTGTGTCGTCTGTCTAAATATTTTAGAGAATAATGACATTTATACTGTCAGATATGTTGGTTTAATGCCAGGCATGAATTACATGCACACATTAAAATTGCCCGAATGAAAAATCTGCAGGCCCTGTGACCATCCAGAACTGAAGCTGCCCACCACTGACCAAAGTCCAGATTAACTGTGAACAACGTAACAGTGAAACAACACTGCAGGTAAACACATTTATCTGAACTACCTGGAATAACAGTTTTACAGTGGATTCTGCTCAGACCAGAAGCAAACGGACAATTGCTTTCCTTATGCCCACCTCGCCTCCTCTGCACCTTGTTGAAAGATTCATTTGTAATGAGGAATGCACCTCTGACATAGGCAGGACTGTTGGCAGCAGAGACTGTGGCAACGGACACTCTAAACATTTGCATTTTTACTACCTAACAGGGCCAAGAACAAGTTAGTGGGGATGTGCACTTCTTGACTGGCGCCATATCTAGGGTTTACTCCCAAAATGCACTCAGTGTTCCAGTGAATTGACTAAGCAGGTTAGAGAGTGACATGAATGTCACTTTATATGACAGTACTGGGAATAGCAGGGCACCTCAGACTGACTTCACCAATCTCTAGGTGGCACACTTTCCATTTCATGCACACAATGGAGGCGCTCCTCCATGATGCCAGGTGTTTACTTATATCTTGCCCCATGCCTCTGCTTATTACTAAGACATAGTAACCGATGGATTATTCAACACAGCATGGTCTCAAAATGAAGCGCTCAGTACTTGTCATGTTTGTGTGCACATTCACTATCAGCTAATCACTGCCCTTTACAAATATGGAACTTCTTGCTGGCGTAGATAATACATATTACTGCTTTTATTATCCCTAAAGCAACACTACTGTTTACCAGGTAAGGAACTATAAAATGGTGTTTCTCTCTGAAGATTATTTTAATGTGAGGCTTCACTTCTAAAACTCTCTAAAATATGCACTTCATGTCCAGATATTTAAAATAAGCTGCCCACTCCCAGAAATCCTGAGACTCTCCATGAGTTTTCTAGGAAATGCATAAATTACGTGAGTTACCGTTCTTGCCTTCATTCTCTTTACTTGGGCATGGGAATAAACTAACATCTCTAAAAACAGTCACAGACTGGTATTTTGCCCAATGTTTGCCAAGACAGGCTGAAGTTTACCATAATGTTAGAAATGGTGGGCATTCTAACTGGCAAATGTGCATTTCGTAGATGGTGAAATCACTAAATGATGATATTTCAAGCAGTTACTTGCAGACAGTTTGCATACCATGCCAATTATTAGTAGCTGTTGTGTAAATAAATCTGACACCCATATATTCAAGGGCACTCCAGAAAGCTTTAAAACACACGGAAGTACTAAGCCCTGCAGAGGAGTCACACATGGCATTGTAACACTGTAGAAGTTCATAGATTCACATTTGAGACCTGCACAATGTTATACCCTCACCTATGGTCATGAGCTATGGGTAGTGACCGAAAGAACGAGATCGCGAATACAAGCGGCTGAAATGAGTTTCCTCCGCAGGGTGTCTGGGCTTTCCCTTAAAGATAGGGTGAGAAGCTCAGTCATCCGGGAGGGGCTCAGAGTAGAGCCGCTGCTCCTCCGCATCGAGAGGAGTCAGATGAGGTGGCTCGGGCATCTGATCAGGATGCCTCCTGGACGCCTCCCTGGTGAGGTGTTCCGGGCAAGTCCAACCGGGAGGAGGCCCCGGGGAAGACCCAGGACACGCTGGAGGGACTATGTCTCTCGACTGGCCTGGGAACGCCTTGGGATTCTCCCGGAAGAGCTAGAAGAAGTGGCCAGGGAGAGGGAAGTCTGGGCATCTCTGCTCAAGCTGCTGCCCCCGCGACCCGACCTCGGATAAGCGGGAGACAATGGATGGATGGATGGACCTGCACAATCTACAAAAGTTCGAAAAGTCTCAACTTCACAAAAGAAATGCAGGCACTCACGGCTGCATGGGATCCCACATCCATCTGCTGATTCGATACTTCCGTCTCTACACCACCTGCGACTGTTAATCTGGAAGATGCCATAATCTGTGGAGCCATCTGTGTTGTGGTTTTGTGCACTGGTGTTGTGATCTGACTCCCATTTTGTTAGACAGACCCCTGTTTGGAGATGGAGACAAAGAGAAAGAGAATGAGAATGGTCAGTCCAAAGTGCAATGAGTGAGCAACAGGATTATGAAGGGGTGGGTAGAGGATGAGACACACCACATTTTAGGGGTGGATTAGTACAAAAACAGGGGTCTGGAGTGAGGACTCTGGGTTGTCAAAGTCTACTTTGACAGATAGATGAAACTGAAAAGACATAGTTTAAATTAAGGTGAAATGGCGAATCTCAGCTACAAGACTCATGACCTCAAAATGGTTTAAAGAACAGGATTTGAAGTGATCCAACATAAGAAAGCACAGAATATCACAAAATCTGAGAATTTTTCAAAATCAGACCTTTAAGACCTTGAGTCTGCTTATTATTGGACTCTTAAGATGCCAGGAGACACACTGAAGGTGCACCTGTCAGTTCTGGGACCTGAACTCGGTCCAGTCCTGCTGAAGTTCAGCAAGCACGTAAGCAGGTAAAAAATACTTACAGTCAGCCAGGCCGACTCCTCTGTATCCACTCATTCCTGATGCCTTCAGTAACTTTATCAGCTCACATCGCCCATACACTTTGCCTGTAGCTGGAGAACAGATGCCAACTAGCAGCAGCACTGCAAGCAGATTAGGGGAAGACATGGTTGCCTCTGTCTATGTCTTTCACTCACTCTTCACCAGTTTTGCCTGGAACATACCAGATTTGTGCGCACAGGCGTATTGAAAGCCTAGCATGCCTAAAGTGTTCACGCATGCGTTAAACAGATTGGGCAGCACTGTAAAGTGAGCGATGACGTTTTCGTTCAATACGTATGCAATAACACACTCCGCATGCGCTTAATAATAAAAAATATATATATACAGTACTAAACATTTCGCTTTACGGCACGGATCGCTCTCAACTGCGCATGTCGATACACAACGGGCAGTACAGTATTTTTGTTTAAATGCCGTAGTAGTTGACCATAATGATAATATTATTAAATATTCAATGTACGTTCTGTTTTCAGGGCTGAATTAAGCTTGTCGTACTCCTCGTTATAAACGTTAATTTGTTTATCACTGAGATCGCTTCGTTTAGTTTACATAGCACTTCTTTTTTCAGTTCCCATTGTATAGAGAAGTATTTAACCATTGCATATGTTATTATAGTCTACATATTAAAAATAAATGAGTTTTAAAAATAGATGTATTCAAGTACTTTATTGTCATTGAGTAACGCAACGAAATTACTCGTGTCAAATTCACGTTGCATTTAAATTCCAATGTGAAATAGTTCAGATATATAACAATACAATAAATAAATAAAGTATGAACTAAAAACTGAGTAATCATACAAAATATGTTCAAAATATTGGCAAGATGCCATATATAATGTTAAAGTAACCAGGATGGATTATTATTGCATAAATGCACAGCAGTATAGATTACACATTACCTACACTACCTAGATTAATTGTACATAATCAATGAAAACGATTTCAGATTGAGGAGATATACGAGTTCAATAAGTTTATAGCAGATGGAAAAAAGTTTTTTTTGTCTATTTGTAGCATACAGATTGATAATACTAATAATTCTTTGCATTTATATATCTGAAATGCCTGCCAGATGGGAGAAGCTCAAACAAGTTCTGTCCAAGATGAGTGTTCTCCTTGATGATGTTTTTAGCCCTTCTTACACAGGGAATCTTATATCGATGATCAAGTGATGGCAGTTCAGTTCCATTGAACGTCTTGTGATGTTTTTATGATCCACTACAGGGCTTATTTAGCAGGTTTGGTGCAGCTGTTGTACCAGGCTTTCATGCAGTTAGTCAAAATAAGTGTGAATATATGTAAAAATGAACTGTTGATGCACTTTTCATCCGTGGAAAAACTCTTTAAAAAATAACTTTACATATTATTATTAATGAAATACACATGTCATAGGGCATCATTATTTGCAAAACTTTATTGTGGTGATACTAGTGGATTACATAAACAGTCTTTTTCAAGAAAAAGAAATCTTCATTTCATGTCTAACCTCCATAAAGCACAACCCCAGCACCATCTTCTGTAACAGTACTGCTCGTCTTGTACTCAAATTTAAATGGCTTTTATTCACCCATATAGTGTCTTAAATGTGAGTTAATAACTGAATAATGAAAAAGGAAATACACTTTTCATACAAATTTTATTGAATAAATGTTATGAGAACAACAAAAGTGAACAATGCACCTAAAGAAACATGTCAAATGTACAAAAGAAAAAAAAAATGTAAAAAATCATCACATAGCTTTAACATATTTTACCCAGAGCACAGAAAACCTAGTTACATTTTTTGCTATTTTGATCATTAAAATTATTCCACAAATAACTTCTCTAACATATTTTAATACTAATAAAGCCCAAACTGCTAAACTGCTTAATAAATATATATATATAACTTTATGAAAACGAAAAAATATATATACAATTAAAAAGTACACAAGAGGAAAATTGAAAGGTCCTTCTCCTTAAATATATCTGATGGTCAGATGGCCCTGTTGAAGAACACAAAAAGGTCTAGTTGGTCAGGATGTTTGACAAAACAACGTCTCAGGGTCACAAGGTCACAGCCTCCCCAGGCCCCTGTGGACATTCTCAGCAAGCATACTGTTGTAGTGTTAATCCAATTGCAGCTCCATTTCAAGAGGGTCTTCAGAAATCTTCTCTCTTCAGCACCACAGTCAGTTGCACAAGACTTGACCAGGGTGCATGGCAAAGGGCATCACTGGACAAAAAAAAGAAAATGGCAAAAAAAACAATGATAGATAGATAGATAGATAGATAGATAGATAGATAGATAGATAGATAGATAGATAGATAGATAGATAGATAGATAGATAGATAGATAGATAGATAGATAGATAGATAGATAGATAGATAGATAGATAGATAGATAGATAGATAGATAGATAGATACTTTATTAATCCCAATGGGAAATTCACATTCTCCAGCAGCAGCATACTGATACAATAAACAATATTAAATTAAAGATTGATAATAATAATAATGCAGATGAAGAACAGACAATAACTTTGTATAATGTTAAATGTTAACGTTTACCCCCCCGAGTGGAATTGAAGAGTCGCATAGTTTGGGGGAGGAACGATCTCCTCAATCTGTCAGTGGAGCAGGACAGTGACAGCAGTCTGTCGCTGAAGCTGCTCTTCTGTCTGCTGCTGAGCGTCCTTCGCTCTGCCACAGATGTCAAACTGTCCAGCTCCATGCCAACAATAGAGCCTGCCTTCCTCACCAGTTTGTCCAGGCGTGAGGCGTCTTTCTTCTTAATGCTGCCTCCCCAGCACACCACCGCGTAGAAGAGGACGCTCACCACAACTGTCTGATAGAACATCTGCAGCATCTTATTGCAGATGTTGAAGGACGCCAGCCTTCTAAGGAAGTATAGTCGGCTCTGTCCTTTCTTACACAGAGCATCGGTATTGGCAGTCCAGTCTAATTTATCATCCAGCTGCACTCCCAGGTATTTATATTATTTGGTGTAAATCTTTCAAAGTATATGCAGTTCCATTCATACAATGAAACTCATACAATGAGAAAAACAACAGTTACTGGGATTGCGAGGATTCACACACAGACTAAAATATTGTGGTCTAATGTTGGGGAGAAAAAAAATTGCAGAGTTGCATAAGAAAAAACACATTTTAACATTCATTAGTGGATACCAATTTACTTCTGTAAAATTTAGACACCTGGGGCCTCATGTATAAACGGTGCGTACGCAGAGAAATGTTGCGTACGAACCTTTCCACGCTCAAATCGCGATGTATAAAACCTAAACTTGGCGTAAAGCCACGTACATTTCCACGGTAACTCATTCCTTGGCGTACGCAATTTATCCGCCCGGTTTTACAGACTGGCGGCACCCAGTGTCAAAGCAGTGCTACTGTTCCTGTGTGGTTACCTTTTCTTAGATCCACATCCACGGCGGCGGCTTTATCAAATACACTGAAATTAACCGCATATCGTTCATAAATTTAATGCATCTGATTGTAATTAACCTGTAACAATATAATGGTCCACAGAATGGTCAAACTACTGTTCCTGTGTGCTCATCCTTTCTTTCTTAGCTCCACATTCCTGACGCGGCTTTATAAATACACTGAAATTAACTGCATATTGTTTATTAGTGTAATGCATCTGATCGTAATTAACCTGCTGCAATATAATGGGCCAGGGAATAGCCATAGTATTCCAAATACCATAACTGCTTTAGCGTTGTTACTCTCACTGCATCTTGTTCTTCTTTTTGCTGCTCCCGTTAAGGGTTGCCACTGCGGATCATCTTTTTCCATATTACTCTCACTGCACCACTCGGAGTATTTATATCACTGTATCTGAGTGTGAATCACAGCAGCAGATGATCGGAAGGAGAATTATCGGTATACAGTTTCAAGTACACACTACCTCAACCACGGCAAAAAGCGTCAAAGCCTTTCCTGTACGGACCTCGCGTTACAGAAACAGTTTCATCCCAAGAACTATAAACGCACTCAATCACCTCACTGTAAACTTGCACTACAGTTATAATATTGCACAACCTGCGCTACTTTATAAAGCGCGTATGATGACAATTTCATTTTTTAAGATGAAATGCAGCAAAATATGTTGCTTATAGTATACAGATAAAACTTTAACTTCATTTAAATAATCTGTATTGCTAATAATTAAACATGTGAGGACACGGTGCCGCAGCGCTAGCTAGTTCAAGGATAGCTCCTGCCTTGCGCTGTATTCTTGCTGGTGCTGACGCGACACTGGAAGGATAGACGAATAGAATAATTAAACATGTACTACGAAGATATTTCAATTTTCCTTAAACGTTTTGAAGAATCGGTGTTCTAAGCTTACAAATGGCTTAACGTCTATTACAGAGCTGATTGTGTGGCGATTGGAGAAAGAAAAGTATGGACAGGAATTGGAGGTTAGTATGTTTGAAAGAGACAGTACTTCTGTAATAAATTATTTCATCGAAGGTCACACATGGTGCAGCAAGCCTCTTGCGTGAGATATGAACAATCACTGCGCCACCGAGTTCCCATGTTTAATAACATGCTTTCATTCCTATCATCATGAAAATGATATCACGTATACATCTCAGTATTTTAATTATTCAGAGAGCTGTAATATCTCGAATGTAATGCATTCTGTGTCCTGTCGGAGAAAGAGAAAGAACGGAAGCACACAGAAAAAAGCATTTAACATGCTACTTGAGAAACTAGTAAAATAAATGATTTTAAGATGAAGTTTATGATGTTCTACTTTAATGGCAAAATAAACTACACGATTAAAGTGGAAATTTCGAGATTAAAGTTGACATTTCGTGCTTTTTCCCCACTGTGTGCCTTTTTTTTTTGTTTGTACCCTAATACGCTTTCATATGACACTCAGACGGTGGGCTACAACTCGCCTTTTCACAGCGACTTTGATATGTGATTTCTTTTTTATTTCGGGCACTGTGCGACTTTGTGAATTTGATCTTTCGAGTTTTTCCGACACTCTGTCACTCGATCAACTTTCTTTTGTTGATTATACCACTGTTTAAACCAACAAATAGTACGTTTTTCCTTTGCCTCCACTTGGTATTCGCTGAAATTGTTATATTTTCCCCTGTGCTTTTCCCATTGTCTTTTCACAGAAGGCTATTTATATTGATTTGCATATTCAAAGAGGCGTAATTCTGGGAGGAGTTGGGGCGGGACAGAAAGCGCGTGCACGTGCGTTACTTTTCACGCAAATCGGGATTTATGTAGTGGAAGAACGTGAAAGTATGCGTGCACACAGATTCCTGCATCTGGATTTTTCTGTGCGTACGCACAATCCCGCTTTTGTGCTTACGCCATGTTATAGTGTGAGTTCTACGCACGGCGTTATACATGAGGCCCCTGATCTGAGATACATCTAGGCAGTTCAGATTTTCATATTCCCAAAAAGAGAAAACCTACTAATCCATTAATCAAGTATAAATCAGTAAATAACAGGAAAGTCCACCTGAGCAGATTTTTTAATAACACAATTTATTAAAAGTTTTGCATATTTCAAAATATTCATGCGCGTTCATTGAAATCACCAGCCTATTTAAAACGGTAAATTTTGTAATATTCCAATTATTAAACAAAACGTCAGATAATCCTAAATATATCTAGATTATGTTACAGTATATACAGTAATCCCTCGCTACTTCGCGGTTCACTTTTTGCGGATTCATGACTTCGCGGATTTTATATGTAAGCATATCTAAATATATAACGCGGATTTTTCGCTACTTCGTGGGTTTCTGCGGACAATGGGTCTTTTTACTTCTGGTACTTGCTTCCTAAGTTGGTTTGCCCAGTTGATTTCATACAAGAGATGCTATTGGCGGATGGCTGAGAAGCTACCCAATCAGAGCACGCAGTTAAGTTTCTGTGTGCTGCTGATTGGCTCAGCGACGGAGTGCTGCATTAACCAGGAAGTCTCATCTCACTCATTCAGCATTAACGTGCTACTGCTTCAGGGGCCGTGTCCAAGCGTCAACAGAAGATGCAAATGATTGCAGAAAAGGTAAAAGTTTTGGATATTTTGAAGGAAGGGAACAGCTACACCGCTGCAGGACACCATCACAGCATCAATGAGTCCACGATTCTTTTTATTTAAAAAGGAGGAAAAGCATATAAGATCTACAGTCGCAGTGTCCTTTAACCAGGGCGCAAAACGAGTTGCAAGTGGACGTGATAAGGCAGTAGTCTGGATGGAATCTGCTTTAGGAATCTTTGCAACAAGGTCGACGACGTCATGACCTCCTACAAACTGCTACGTGTACTTCGCTATACAGTAAATGTAAACTTATCTACTGATTTCATATTGCTTAGCAGTTGTCCCTGTTATTAATAGAGTAAAGGGTGGGTTGTAAACAATACAGGGAGGGTTTAAAAACGTCCAAATACACGTTAAATAATTAATTAAATATGGTGTCTCTACTTCGCGGAAATTCAGTTATCGCGGTCGGCCTTGGAACCTATCTCCCGCGATAAGTGAGGGATTACTGTACTGTATTCTCAAAAACTGAAAAGCATTCAATAAACATTACATACAGTACCTTTAATCATAAAATTCATGGACACACATCGTATTTCACTTCGCTCTCTGACCGTTAAATTGTTGCTAAATTCTTCCCGTAAAAGATATTCTTTCAAGTCATTGTAAAATTGAAAAGTCTTCATTTTTTCAAGAAGTGAAAAATATTTTTCTTCCCGGAGAAAAATTCAATATGCTCCTATTCTTTATGGCGTTCTTCTTTCTCCTTCTCACTCGAATGGTGGAAGTTGTATTTGTTAATGCAGACCGAGAAATTAAAATCCCACGGTAACTTTTTTTCTCGTGTGTCGTAAAACATTCGACATGCACAGAACAAATCGGGCAGCGTCGTGAAATGAATTTTAATTAAGCAGAGTGCGCATGCGCGCGCAAATCGGGTAGGCACCGCAGATCGGGTAGCGACACCGCTCCTGCTCAGCTCTGCTGAAAATCCATTCGGCAGGGGCGGGACTTTATTTATATGGGCACACAGAACATTGGCTCATAATGCCGGCGCGTTCACGAACGACACATCTGACAAGGATCGTACCATTATGTGAAAGAAGGAAGGGGGGCAGACGCTCCGAAGACAGCGAGTGTTGGTACAGGCCAGGTACACAGAGCGAGGAGCCAGATTTAAATGCAAGCTCGTCGTGAAGAAAAAAAAAGAGTGAAGAAATGATTGAAAGCCGAAAAAGAAGCAGCATCAGGCTGCATTTCAGTGATACTGGAGACTGCAAAGCTAAGTGCAGAATTTGTAATATGAAAATATCCGTTAGAGCAGGGTCAACAACAAACCTGCACAGACATATAAGAACCACCCACCCATCCGTGTAACTGGAGGAGAGCGTGCCCTCTCTCCTGCCATCCACTGACCCTGGAAAAGAGCCAAGTATTTCTGCTGCAGCATCCACTGTCTTACCGAAAACTGCAGGTATAACACGGTCTTCAGTTCAAACCAAAATAAGCACATTTATTCCAAAACAAATGACGCCAGACAAACAAATAATTGTCGATTAAGAGCTGGCTAAAATGATAGCTAGCGACTTTCAACCATTTTCCATTGTGGAGGACAGAGGATTTACAATTTTTGTACAGGCCTTAAACCCCATGTGTGTTCTCCCTAGCAGAAAAACTTTGTCCCAAACAATTATTTCAGAACTATATAACAAGGAGCGTCCCTTACAACTGACTGCTGGACATCCAGAACAACATGCTCATACATGTCTGTCACTTGTCACTTTATTGAAAACTTTAAGATGACATCCTGCCTTCTTGACTGTTTTGAGTTTGCTGAGAGACATACCGCAGAAAACCTAGCAGAGGAGCTACTAAGAGTGGCAAAAGAATGGCAAGTAGATGACAAAGTGGTGTGCTGTGTTACTGATAATGCAGCAAACATAACAAAAGCCATAAACAATTTGCAGTGGACTCACAACCCATGCCTTGCACACACAATAAACCTGATAGTTAAAGATGCGCTGAAGGTGGTGAAACCAACTGTGGACAAGGTAAAGGCTATTGTAGAGTTTTTCCATAAAAGCACAATTGCCACAGAGAAGCTGAAGTCTATGCAACGTCAGATGGGGATGCCAGAGCTAAGGCCCAAACAAGAGTGTGCTACAAGGTGGAACTCAACATTTTATATGTCGAAACGCATCCTCGAGTAAAAAGATGCCATCATCTCCACCCTGGCTGTAATCATTGCTCCTGTTGAAACTTTAAGTCAAGAGGACTGGGAGACAGTGAAAGAGGTCTGCACCATTCTGGAGCCCTTTGAGGAGGTGACTGTGGAGATAAGTGCAGAAAGGTACCTTGGACAATTTTGTTTTTACTTTACTACTATACAGTTAAAGATTGCAGTAAATAGCAAAATACTATGTATTACAGACAAATGATTTATTAATTGTAAAAAAGGCAATGTATCACATTGCAAAATCTTATTTTCACATTTTCTTTTTTCTCTTTTTCAGCTATGTCACAGCCTCCAAAATGCTTCCTCTCTGCAAGGGTCTACAGCGGGTAACAGCCCACCACCAACGGAGTGTAACAGTGGATAAAGTAAAGGAGCTGGCCACCGCTCTTTCTTCATCCATGGACAGAACATTTCTGAGGATGGAGTACAACACTGTGCTTTCAGAAACCACTGCTCTGGACCCCCGGTTTAAAAAGGTAGTATTTAGTGACAACAGAGCTGCGGATGAGGCATTTCAAAGAATAAGTGCAGCAGCAGCAGCAAGATGCAACCCCAGCAGCCTGTCTGCTCCTCCATCAGAGGGCCAAGAGGAAGAAATTGGAGCAGGGGTGCGTTCACAGGAACCACAAGCTTCTGCTGTGTGGGGGCTCTTTGACGAAAGAGCAATAGGAGACACTGCAAGGAGAAATCCCACAGCTGATGCTGTGCTGGAGTTGAGGTCCTATCTTGAGGAGCCCCTCATCCATAGAGCTGAAGACCCACTGAGCTGGTGGGAGGCCAAGGCTGCAGTCTACCCATGCCTGGTTAAGATAATGGTAGGAAGACTTTGCATTGTCGCTACATCGGTCCCCCCAGAAAGAGTCTTCTCAAACACAGGACAAATAATCACGGAGAGGAGAAATCGCATCAGCCCATCTAAGCTGTGGCATCTGGCATTTCTGAATGCCAAATTGGCCTAAAAAGTTTTATTCAAAGAGTCATAGTGTTGTGTTGTTGTTGAGTTTGGCCTTTATTTAATTTGTTTGCTGTGTTTGCTGTGGTTTTGTGTTAAGTTGTTCATTTAAAGCTTTTATTAAAATGTTAAACAATAGTAACTGTGTATTTTCTGTAATGAAAAAATGCATAAAAATACGTAATGTCTGAAAACAATGAATAAGAAATTGCTTATACACAAACCATTCATAATTGCTTAAATAGGCTAAAATATAAGCATCCAAGTGATTCTAAACGAAGAGCCATTCGGGAGCCGTAAGAGCCGGCTCTTTAAAGGGAGCCGATCCAAAAGAGCCGAAGCTTTGAAAAGAGCCAGAGTTCCCATCACTAATTCAGAAGTCATCTGTGCATACAGTATGCACCCAAATACCCGCATTTACTGTATACATACATACATATGCATGATCAAAATAGAGGCATGCCGCTGAGCCAGATATCACAGATCTTTTCAACACTGAAGCAGTCTTGAGAGCTGCCATGTCAGAGTGATCTCTTAGTGAGACCTGGTGTAAGACAGAAGCATAAATGAACACACACACGCACACACACGTGGCACTCTATGTTTGGTGAATCATAACTTTTTTTCCCCTTATTTTTATTATGAAATTCTTATTCCTCTCCTATCAAGAGAGGAACATTTACCAGTGAATTTGGTTAAGTGCTCATAGTATCAACTACAGTACATACAGTATTTTAAAAAAACATGTTGTATGTTTTTACAAAAAAAGGCCAACCAAATATTTTCTGTGCTATACAGGATTTTTTTAAAAAACGTCTGAGCTCTTTATATTCCTAAAGCAGGTAAAACACATTTTCACAACAACGGAAAATGCCCCAATGGTGCTTTTTTTTGTGAAAGGTGCTATAGAAACAAACTAAAAGATGCAGAGGCCAGTGGACATGCTGTAAAACCAGTGAGCTACATTAGAAACTTGCAGACTAAAGGGATACCAAACCTTCATTTCCAGAGACTGTTCCCCTAAACTACTTGTGCCTCATCTCCACTAAGCAGAACAGCGCTCTGTTCTCATCAGTTAAATATACCATACTAGCTGTGTAAGCCCGTGCTGTAAAAAGCCTGGGGTCCTAGAAACTATTGAAATTGTCAGAAAAAAAACTGAAATGTAGAGATGTCAGGTAATTGGAAGGAACTACTCTGGGCGTCTCTCTCACAGGAGGATTCATTTTGCTGACGTGCTGGCCTCACTTGTGTTATTAGCAGCTAAGCGAGTTTTCTGTTTCCTCGCAGGTGGAGCCCTTACCCCGACTCCACCACTCACTTCCAGGCTAGACAAACACACGCACTTCCACGTGTAGATGTTTATATATAAGAATAATAACTTCCCATCCTCTGTTCACATGATCAGAGAAACACAACTTTTTTTTTTATTTTATTGAATTTATTAAACATACTAGAGGGTTCCCCTCTGCTCGCTTCACTCTCCAACCCCCCTTTTCTGCACTATGCGCCAACCACTTCGCATCTCTGCCACTCGCATTGTGAAGATGGGGGCTGAACGCACCCCAAGGAAATGCAGTTGCTCCTCCAAAACTACCTCTTAAACGGTGATACAATGGGAAACAAATGCAGTTTTTTTTTTACCTCCTCTTTGCTCGATCAGCTGCTGCAGCATGTGACATGCATCTCACGTGGCACTTCGAACATTTAAAAGCCTGTACAGCAGCTGTCCTTCTCTTTGTCTTTTATTTCAGGTCCCGGGCATGGTTAAATCTCTTGGCACAAAGTCCCATTTCATGAGATGTGAGTTTTTCATATTTTTTAGTTTATAATTTAAAAACAGAATAAGAATCTGAAAATCTAACAAAATCATATTAAAGTTCGATAAATTCTAAAAAGAATGATACCAAACATATATATGTAGGTTTTAAAATAAGCACGATTTAAATACTATTAACACAAAATAGTTGTGGTGTAATCGAGAGCAGAGCTGAAGGAACAGCATCATGAATGTGGGGGAGAGGTGGCTTAATGCTAAGGGTTAATATCAGTCACTACGCAGAGTTCAACATCTTAATAACTCCAGGATCTGATGCTACAGTATTGTTTTGATGAAGCTAATAATGTGAATAGTTCATGACTTGAATGACTGGAGCCATTGATGATTTTCCTGGCTTTCCTTAGACACAGTCTAACATGTATGTCTTGTACCTTAGGATTGTCACCTCCAATGATTTGGTGGGCAGAACGCATTACCCTCTGCAAGGCTTTGTTGTTGAAGACGGTGCAGTTTCCATACCAGACAGTGATCCAACCAGTTAGGATGCCTTAAGTTAGGATGCAGGTGTAAAATGATCTGAGTGTCCATGGGCTCATGCCAAACCTCTTCAGCTGCCTGAGATTTAAAGGGTGTTGTGGCACCTTCTTCCACACTTTATTGGTGTGACTAGTCCATGTGAGATCATCAAGGAATTTAAAACTGCTCTCCCTATTATGATGATAGGGAAGTGTATGCCTCCTTGCTTCCTGAAGTCAACTATTATCTTTTCAGTCTTGACCACACTGGGAGAGAGGCAGTTTTCCTGTCACCAGTGTGTCAGGGCACTGATTTCCTCTCTGCATTTAAGTCTTGTCGCCACTGGAAATAAGACCCACCACTGCTGTGCAGATTTCACAATAATGTAGACCTGTTCCAGGCTGTACAGTTATGGGTACAATATGGGCAGGATTTTAAGGCAAAGTTTATGACATTCTACTTTAATAACAAAATAAAATATGTGATTAAAGTGGAAATTTCAAGATTAAAGTTGACATTTCTACCTTTTTTTCCACTGTGTCCCTATTTTTTTTCTTCTTTTCTCCGTACCCTAATACGCTTCCATTAGACACTGAGACGGGGGTCTACGACTCGCCTTTTCACGGCGACCTTCATATCTGACTTCTTTTTTATTTTGGGCACAGCAAAACTTTCTGAACTCGAACTTTCAAGTTTCTCCGCCATTCAATATCACTCGATCAACTTCCTTTTGTTTTTTATACCCCTGCTTAAACCAACAAATAGAATGTTTTTCCTTGCCTCCACTTGGTATTCACTGAAATTCTTCTTTTTTCCCTTAGCTTTTGCCATTGTCTTTTCATAGAATGCTGAATTTAAGGGGCTAGTTATATTGACTTGCACATTCAAAGAGGCGTAATTCTGGGAGTCGGGGTGGGGCTGCAGGTGCGTGCACGTGCATTACATTTCATGCTGACCAGGATTTATGTAGCAGAAAATGTGGAAGTTGGCGTATGCACAGATTTATTTCATCTGGATTTTTTTGTGCGTACACACATTTGTGTTTTTGTCCATACACCATGCTTTAGAATTCTATGCACAGTGTTATACATGAGGCCCCTGGTCATTTTTTGGTTGCAGTAATTCTCAGTTGTTAATCCCACATCAATTAGATGTGAGCATTGGGTGACTTTCTAATTCTATATAGTGAGCGTGAGGGTGGGTGTCTGACTTTATTTACTTGTCACCAAACCTTTATTAAACAACACTCAGCAGGAGTTCAGTTAACAAATTACCAAATTTTTCAAAATAATAATGAAACAAAAGAGAAAAGAGTAAGCCCTGAGGAGCACCCAACCTACAAAGAGAACATGCCCCATGATATAGAAAGAGAAACTGCATAAATTGAAATTGCCACATCTACAGCCAGTTACATTGTTTTGCTTAAGATGAGTGACTGGGGCCATGAATAAACGCAGCTGAGGCAAGCTGACAGGTAGAAAACATTACTGCCATGTAAGAAACTTGACAGGGGGATGGGAAGAGACATGTGGAGGCAACTCAGGCAGACTATTAAAAGAGAGTAGGTGTTATTTTCAAATAGAATCTCCTCTTTCAGTCTAAGAATGGACATCATGTTTTCTTTAACTTGTAGTTTGTCGAATCAGATAATCATGCTTCTCAGTTTTGAGGCCATTGAGCCACTTATGCAATAAGTTTCTAAGATTTCAGTGTCTGATTTAACGTCCTCACTGATTATTTTAGAAAATAATTCAGCTGTGAATTTCACTGGGTTTGGACTTTCGGAGTTTCCAGGGAGACCTTCAATAGTGATGTAATTTTTCCAGATTTCTCCCCTTTAACAGCTGACAAACGAGCTTTATTCTACAGCATTTAACAGTGATTACGCAAAGCTGAAATCAGATACAACCTAATTTTCAACCAAATTGTAAGTGATTAGTGATGGCCAATTCTACATCTTTAGTTCTACTAAAGAAGCAACAATTATCTAAAAAGAGTGATCCTGATATCATCCAAAATATGAACATGAGTCATATTGTTTTCTCATAAATCAATGACAATTCTGCTTGCAACTTGGTCTATATGTAATGCAACATTTGCCATAACTATACACTCTATTTCCTTTTTGGACACTTTTTTTTCAGTTATTATACTGAAATTTATTCTATTAAATATATGTATATTTTGGTAATTATTAAGTAATTTTTATTTATTTATTTTTTTCCTTCCTGCGGTGGGTTGGCACCCTGCCCAGGATTGGTTCCCTGCCTTGTGCCCTATGTTGGCTGGGATTGGCTCCAGCAGACCCCCGTGACCCTGTGTTCGGATTCAGCGGGTTGGAAAATGGATGGATGGATATTTTTTTCCTAAGGGGACTGCTTAATATCATACCCTTTATAGTCTTTATACACCACTGTTGGGGGTTTGTTTTATTTTGGACGTGCTCTGTTTCTTGGCACGTCAGAGGACTGGGATTTCATGAATTGTGGTCTAAGTGAGCAAGTAACTTTTTTTTTTTTAATCCCAACAACTGTAATCATCGTTATTATAATAGGCTCCTTAGCCACAATACCTTGCAATAATATGATACCAAAGTTAAAGCTATTGCATGAAACAATGTACTACCTTTACTTAAGATTACAAAATGTCCTCTCTGACTAAACAGTCAACTTTGTGAGCTGGAATGTCAAAGGTCTCAATCATGATCTAAAGAGAAAAAAATATTTTTCTCACCTAACAGGCCTAAGTGCTAAGATAGCATTTTTACAGGAGACCAGTTTCTGTTCAAAGGAGATTGGACTGGCCAAATCTTTCACCCCAGCTATACAAAGAAAACTAGAAATGTGAAATCTTAATTCATAAAACAATGCAGTTGTATTATCAGACGTAGTATCTGATCCTGAAAGGAGAAATTTCATGGTAATGGAAAATTTATTTAAATCTAAAGTAATTCTGATGAATATCTACACACCTGATGTGGATAAGAGATTTCATCCTAAATGTATTTGTATCTTCTCCTAATATGAACACTCAGAAAACTATAATGGCTGGAGGCATTGATTGTGTTTTAAAGTAAATTTAAACTACAGTGGTGATAACATCAATACAGCAAAAATAATGACACAGTTTGTAATGGATCATAACTTTTCAGACCATGGAAATTTTTAAATCCAAACTCATTAGCATGTTCCTTCTTCTCAGCAGTACATCATAGTTACTCAAGAACGGTTATTTCTTTATAGATAATAATTTATTGCCCACTATCAAATCTTGCAAGTACAATGCTATTGTTATCTCTGTTCACTGAGAGCTTAAATCACTGTGCCCTTCACACTCATTTCGTAGGTGGAATGACTTTATACCAGTCCAGAAGCCTCTGTTTATATTAACAACATTATTTCAAACTACTTTAAACTAGAACATGGGACTCTACAAGGATGCCCCTATCGCTATTGTTTTTTTCAATCTCCATTGACCCATTTGCCATTCACTTTTGAAATGTATCAGAGATAAAGGGGATTACCAGAGAAGGTCTTAAACAAAAAATACATGCAGATGATATGATACTGTATATATCAGACCCAGAAATCTCCGTACCAGTCCATATTTGGACTCAAAATTAATTATAACCTCATTTATTTGGAATTCAAAACATCCACACATCCAATGGGTAACTTTTCACCAACCTAAGGCAGAAAGTGACATGGCACTACCCACCTTTCAATTTTATTACTGGGCAGCAAATATACGAGCTATAAAGACCTGGTTCTTACAACAAACATGTGGACATCATGGTCTATGGAGGCATATTTGACAGTCATTTCATTGACAACTAGCACATGAAAGAGTTTGATTTAGAGATCAGTAGTTTTCATGAAGAGCACACTGCTGATAACATTAGTGAAGAGCTTAAAAGAATTACAAGTGAATGGTGCATAACTCAGAAAGTTTTAGGCGTTGTCATAGACAGTGGTGCAAATATGGTATCTGCAGTACACAAAGCTGGCTGGAAGCTTTATCCTTGTTTTGCCAACATCTTAAACTTAGTTGTTAAAGATGCCATTAAAGTTGTTCATGAGGTTCTGCAGGTTGTGGACAAATGTGATACCATTATAGCAGAAAAGCTAGATAAAAGCTTAAACAAATTCAAATGCAGATGAAGCTGGCAGGGCATAAATGAATTCAGTTGGTCGAAACTAGGTGGAATTCAGTTTATTACATATTGGGGAGACTCCATGAGCAGAGTCCTTTCTGCTTAACTGAGGAAGAACATCCCATGATCCATCTGACAGCTGTGGCTCTGTGACCCTCTGAAAAGATAACAGATGAAGTGTCAAGTGAAAAACAAGTGACATTGTCAAAAGTGATTTCACTTGTGTCACTGCTTTGCCGAGCAACTGGTGCTACTGAGCTCAGAGCAAATGGAATTGCAATGTAAAAGGAGATTTTGTGGCACTGAAACATTTCACAGTCTTGCTGCCAGCACTTTCCTGAACATAAGGTCTAAAAACAATGCCTTCAAAACATCAAAAAGCAAGTAAGGGATCACGTCATCTTGTCCACCATCACATGCCTTTGTGATGATTGTTCACCATTCTGTTGAGCATCTAGAGACATATCGCCAACACCTCGCTTCATTATTAAGCTGTTCAAGTTCACCTCAATTAGCTCTTCAGCATGTCACCTCTTCTCGGTTCCTGGGGGGTTCCTCCACATGCAGGTTCTTATTTGCCTTCCAGATGCTGTAGAGAAGATGAAGCTCCTCTGTCAAGTTCAATGCCACTCATTTTTAGTTGGTCCCATGCTGTCTGTAAGTGCTCAATTTGATGACCTCTGCATTATGGTATGTTTACATTTACATTTACATTTACAATGTTTAATTTAGCAGACTCTTTCATCCAATGTTTTGTTGTCTTTGGTGCGGCCTCAGCTTCCTTTTAACATTAGGCATCATGCCAATTGAAATAAGTGCTCCATTGTGTTCTATGAAATTTTTTACAATAATCATTGAGATGTAGATGTTGACTTTTTATGTGACAAAGTCTGTTCAGGTCTAGTTTTATACAGAAAAGTGATTTGTGGAATGCCAAATGCTTGAGGGGATGCTGCTCTACAGAAACTGTTTTCAGTTAGGAAATCAGAAAACACAGCGAGTTCAGCCAGTCTCATTAATGGTAAAACATTCCTGTTGTGTGTGTTTTCATGGTTTAGAAATCATTACTTAAATACTGATGAGCACATTTGGGTATATCTGAGAGGGAAGCTCAGGTAAAGCAACAAAAGTGTGTATCTTTGTTACTCATTCCTTCCACTTTAGGATTATAGGTACTACACCAGGCTGCACACAGACATCGCTCAAACACTATCCACCCATTGAGTCATCTTCAGACGCGTTATCCAGTTCAGGGTCCTCGTCTGATGTCTGTCCTGGCAACCTTGGATGCAATTTGAGATTTCGTCTTCACTGGGACGTCGGTCCATCACAAGGCATAATCTTTGATTCAGCCTGCTACCTCACTGCTTTCTGGGCCTTGGTTTGAGACTCATCTGGCCACTCTTCTGTGTCCCTCTACAATGCTTTACTGTAAAAGGATGGCTTAAATGTCAGTGCTGATGTCTCATGGATCAAGTGAATTATTTATTATTATTATTATTATTATTAAGTGTCCTGGGTTCAAGTCTGTGCTCAGTTGTTGTCTGCGTGGAGTTTACATGTTCTTGTTTTATGGGTGGAGGTGGCAATGGGGATATTAGTTTGTTCCTCCAACACCCCAAAATCAAGCTTGTTAGATGTTCAAACATGACATTTAGTCTGATGGATGAAAAGTTTGATTTTGGTCTCATTGAACCATAAAGTGATCTTTCAGTTGACTTCAGTGTCTCCCATGTGCCTTCTGACAAAGCCTAGCCTAGATATCTTGTGCATTTATTTACCCATAAAGCTGCAACTAGTGAACCAAGAGGCCAACATTTGTTGTCTACACAGTCTCTCCAGTCTCATTCACTGTAGCTTATAACTCCTTCAGAATTTTCAGTTTTCTTGTCCTCCCTCACTCATGATCGCTCAGTTTTTGTGGATGGCCTGCTCTCAATACAGTAGCTGCAGAGCTCTGTCATACTCATTCCATATCTTAATGACTGGTTTAACTGGACTCTGGAGGATATTCAGTGACTTCAGCAACTTTTCATGTCTCCATCCCCTAACTTGTACTCTAAATCATCCAATTTGTTGAGATTCTTGGAGTGTTCTTTTGTCTTCATTAGGTGTATAGTTTAGATTCACCACAATGTGGACCTTCAAGATACAGGGGCATTTATACTGCAATCAATTGAAGCCCCTTGACTACAGATGGGTGATCTCCATTGATCTAATTATATGACGTCTAAACCAACTGACTGCCCACTGATGATTTAGGTGTGTCATATTAAATGGGTGAATATTTATGTGATCAATTATTTTGTAATTTACTGTTTATCCATCCATCCATTATCCAACCCTCTATATCCTAACTACAGGGTCACCGGGGTCTGCTGGAGGCAATCCCAGCCAACACAGTGCGCAAGGCAGGAAACAAACCCTGGGAAGGGCACACGCACACACACACCAAGCACACACTAGGGACAATTTAGAATCGCCAATGCACCTAACCTGCACGTCTTTGGACTGTGGGAGGAAACCAGAGTACCCGGAGGAAACCCAGGCAGACACGGGGAGAACATGCAAACTCCATGCAGGGAGGACCCGGGAAGTGAACCCGGGTCACCTAACTGCGAGGCAGCAGCGCTACCCACTGTGCCACCGTGCCGAATTTACTGTATATTTACAATTGATTTAGTTCATTTTGCAGGATAGTTTTGAAGTAAAGGGTCATGCACACATGTTTTACAGGCAGCTACCCAATAAGCCAGTAGAAGTTTATAAGGTTTCACTTACAAACACTAAGCAGCTTCTCTGAGCATCTCCCAATACACCATATTTTGTCCTTAGAACAGCTTGGTCCATCTTAGCCCAGAAGTGCTCAGTTGACGTAAGATCTGGTAACTCAGCAAGGCTCACGTTCCTGAGATCATACTATTTTCTTTGTGGTTGACCAATTTTTGTCATGATGGAAATGACCATCTTCAGATAGGTAGACATCAGCCTGGATGGGAAGCACCTGGTCAACTGCCATGTCACGTTGAATTGAAATAATACCCAACCTTGCTGTTCTCACAAAGAGATGGCACTAACTGTGAAAGAAGCTATGTAACAGTAAGAAGGATTAAATGACTTTGTACGGACAAGCCACCACATTGAACAAATCACAGACATTTTATTGTTTTGAAAAGAATATTTTTTAAAACATTGAAAGCAACAAGGCTATAAAAAATGTCTGTTTCCAAAGACATGAAAACACCTAGATTACTCAAATGTACTTTTCTCCATTGAAAAGAATTAGAAAGCATCCCACAGACACACATGTCTACTAGCAGCAGAGGGAATTTGAACCCACAGTCCCTGTGCTTCACTCTTAAAAGTTCTTTAAAGGCACTTTATGGTTCTTTACTGAGTTGAGTGGTTCATTTCATTCTGGGAAGGTGCTTTAAAAACTTCAAATATGTGAAGAGAAACCTGAAATCTTTAATGTATGGCAGGCTACCTGGCAGGGCACTAACAGAGTAAGAAAACTTGGACTTAGCCTGTGGTATTTTATATAGCAAAAGTCCTTTAGAAATCAGGGTCCATCATTATTACAAAAAAATATGTTACCATCTATTCACGGTTATTTATTGTATGGAGCCTGTTATGGATCTACATTAATAAAGGTTCTTTCTAGAACCTTCATGGGGCTTTTAGGATCCAAAAATGGTTAACCTATGCCATTGTTCTGAAGAACCACTCTGGCACCTTTAATGTTAAGAGTGTTGCTAGTCCCAAAGCTTAATCTCTACACATTTGTATATTTATTAGGAAAAAAGAGTAAATCAAAAGCAATAGAGAAACACCAAGAGGTGTTTAGTCCTGGCCCACCATAGTGTCTTCTTGAATGCCAATCTGTCACTCATACACCACACCCTGCTGTGTAGCTGCTGAGGTCCCGTCCTCTGCAATGGTTTCTCCAGGCCACCCTGTGGATGAACAAAATAGCATAAGTATCACCAGCAATAAATCTGAAAGAGCCTGGGGGCACAAAAGTGATGGAGGTCAAAAAGATGTTTTTTGTGCAAATGAATTTGCCTGTCCATATTCTCACTTAAGCCAACAAGGGAAGCATCTTACCAGGCGCCGATTCCATTGGGGTCTCTCACCACTCTTTTAGCACATTCAATGTCATCAGCGATGTCACTATTCAGCAGACCTGCAGAGAGCGAGAGAGCTGTTGTCACGTGTACACTTACTGTAACTCAACACATTTATGATTACCTTTAATTAAAAAGACCAATTGTATCATATGTAACGTCTTTCAGAGTCATTGCCTGTATGGTGAAGCTACTTATTTTGTGAAGAATTTGACAATGTGTTGTGGGTTTTTTGGGAGGATTTTTCTTATCTTCTTAGCAAATGAAGACTGGGGCGCTGTCAAGAAACAGGGCCTGTTCAGTCCTTTGAGGAATTCCTTCTGTGATTTTGGACTGTACAAGAAATAACTTGTTGTTTACAGGGTTGGAGCTGACTCCAGGGATATCAGGTACTTTT
This sequence comes from Erpetoichthys calabaricus, assembly GCF_900747795.2. NCBI lineage: Eukaryota > Metazoa > Chordata > Cladistia > Polypteriformes > Polypteridae > Erpetoichthys > Erpetoichthys calabaricus. The sequence goes on along the minus strand of NC_041406.2, from coordinate 112,998,592 downwards.
CTGTTTCCTCCTCCTGACCCAGAAGAAGAACTATAACCCTGACTTAACAACTTGCGTTTCAAATAAGTCAGTAGGTTTAACAGTTTAAAGTCACGTCAACTTCAGGAGAACATGGAAACTCCACAAACAGACACTACTAATGATCAACCAGATTAGACTGCTTTGCCAAAGTGTAGGCCAAAGAAAGTGTAGTGATAATGTGTAAACAGATGAAAATTGAAATAAATTCTGTAAAAGCAGGCACAATTTAGTTAAAATCACACCGTTTTAAGCATAAAGGGGCTGCCTAATCCCTTAATAAGCGGTTGAAGTGCATTTTGGTAAATGAGGAGAAACATCTCAGTAATATTAATAGCACTGATAAAGAATCATCCAGAAACTGAGACAGTGAATTCAATTGTGTCGTCTGTCTAAATATTTTAGAGAATAATGACATTTATACTGTCAGATATGTTGATTTAATGCCAGGCATGAATTACATGCACACATTAAAACTGCCCGAATGAAAAATCTGCAGGCCCTGTGACCATCCAGAACTGAAGCTGCCCACCACTGACCAAAGTCCAGATTAACTGTGAACAACGTAACAGTGAAACAACACTGCAGGTAAACACATTTATCTGAACTACCTGGAATAACAGTTTTACAGTGGAATCTGCTCAGACCAGAAGCAAACGGACAATTGCTTTCCTTATGCCCACCTCGCCTCCTCTGCACCTTGTTGAAAGATTCATTTGTAATGAGGAATACGCCTCTGACATAGGCAGGACTGTTGGCAGCAGAGACTGTGGCAACGGACACTCTAAACATTTGCATTTTTACTACCTAACAGGGCCAAGAACAAGTTAGTGGGGATGTGCACTTCTTGACTGGCGCCATATCTAGGGTTTACTCCCAAAATGCACTCAGTGTTCCAGTGAATTGACTAAGCAGGTTAGAGAGTGGATCACTAATGAATGTCACTTTATATGACAGTACTGGGAATAGCAGGGCACCTCAGACTGACCTCACCAATCTCTAGGTGGCACACTTTCCATTTCATGCACACAATGGAGGCGCTACTCCATAATTCCAGGTGTTTACTTATATCTTGCCCCATGCCTCTGCTTATTACTAAGACATAGTAACCGATGGATTATTCAACACAGCATGGTCTCAAAATGAAGCGCTCAGTACTTGTCATGTTTGTGTGCACATTCACTATCAGCTAATCACTGCCCTTTACAAATATGGAACTTCTTGCTGGCGTAGGTAATACATATTACTGCTTTTATTATCCCTAAAGCAACACTACTGTTTACCAGGTAAGGAACTATAAAATGGTGTTTCTCTCTGAAGATTATTTTAATGTGAGGCTTCACTTCTAAAACTCTCTAAAATATGCACTTCATGTCCAGATATTTAATATAAGCTGCCCACTCCCAGAAATCCTGAGACTCTCCATGAGTTTTCTAGGAAAAGCATAAATTACGTGAGTTACCGTACTTGCCTTCATTCTCTTTACTTGGGCATGGGAATACACTAACATCTCTAAAAACAGTCACAGACTGGTATTTTGCCCAATGTTTGCCAAGACAGGCTGAAGTTTACCATAATGTTAGAAATGGTGGGCATTCTAACTGGCAAATGTGCATTTCGTAGATGGTGAAATCACTAAATGATGATATTTCAAGCAGTTACTTGCAGACAGTTTGCATACCATGCCAATTATTAGTAGCTGTTGATTAAATAAATCTGACACCCATATATTCAAGGGCACTCCAGAAAGCTTTAAACACACGGAAGTGCTAAGCCCTGCAGAGGAGTCACACATGGTATTGTAACACAGTAGAAGTTCATAGATTCACATTTGAGACCTGCACAATCTACAAAAGTTCGAAAAGTCTCAACTTCACAAAAGAAACGCAGGCACTCACGGCTGCATGGGATGCCACATCCATCTGCAGATCGGATTCTTCCGTCTCTACACCACCAGCGACTGTTAATCTGGAAGATGCCATAATCTGTGGAGCCATCTGTGTTGTGGTTTTGTGCATTGGTGTTGTAATCTGACTCCCATTTTGCTAGACAGACCCCTGTTTGGAGATGGAGACAAAGAGAAAGAGAATGAGAATGGTCAGTCCAAAGTGCAATGAGTGAGCAACAGGATTATGAAGGGATGGGTAGAGGATGAGACACACCACATTTTAGGGGTGGATTAGTACAAAAACAGGGGTCTGGAGTGAGGACTCTGGGTTGTCAAAGTCTACTTTGACAGATAGATGAATCTGAAAAGACATAGTTTAAATTAAGGTGAAATGGTGAATCTCAGCTACAAGACTCATGACCTCAAAATGGTTTAAAGAACAGGATTTGAAGTGATCCAACATAAGAAAGCACAGAATATCACAAAATCTGAGAATTTTTCAAAATCAGACCTTTAAGACCTTGAGTCTGCTTATTATTGGACTCTTAAGATGCCAGGAGACTCACTGAAGGTGCACCTGTCTGTTCTGGGACCTGAACTTGGTCCAGTCCTGCTGAAGTTCAGCAAGCACGTAAGCAGGTAAAAAATACTTACAGTCAGCCAGGCCGACTCCTCTGTATCCACTCATTCCTGATGCCTTCAGTAACCTTGCCAGCTCACATCGCCCATACACTTTCCCTGTAGCTGGAGAACAGATGCCAACTAGCAGCAGCACTGCAAGCAGAAGAGGGGAAGACATGGTTGCCTCTGTCTATGTCTTTCACTCACTCTTCACCAGTTTTGCCTGCAACCCACCAAGGATTTTGATAGACAATAGAAGAATGTAAGAGTGACCTTGGTGTGGACTTCAACCAAGAATCAGTAATCTGCTGTGTAGCTTCACATTTATATCCTCTTAGTTAATCTTGAACAGATTGAGTGAGTAAACAGAGGTGTGGAAGGAAACATTGAAAAATAGACCAGGAGTTTGACTCCTGAGCTTTAAAGGGGATGTATGAATCTGATAAATAGCTTTACAACATAAAAAGAACATTGGTTCAGCTCCCAGATGTACACAAAAAATTCAAAAGGTGTTTAAAGATTAAAGAGATACAATATCACATCCTTTACCCATTCATCAGGTTCCGGGAGAATGGCAGCTATGAGGACCAGGCGGGCAACTGCACTGGAGGGGGTACCTGTACCATGTATCTCTTTCATATTGGAATGATTTGAAATCACCAACCTCACAGCATGAGACATATGAACAGGCGGCCATTCACACTATTAAACTTCTATTGCCTGTTTTTGTAGTGTTGGAAGAAATATGTGCAGACTTGAAAAATATGCAAAGACCATGCAGAAATCACCAATTAATTGAACAAGAATTGAAACACAGTGAGGCAACAACGCACTGTCATAGTGACCATAAGAGTACATTAGCGGGATTGAGAAGGTTGTGTTAATTATTGGCCCTGTGTGTGAGCGAGTGAGTGAGTGAGCCCAGGACTGGGGTCCTATCTTGGACTCATTTGAGTTAGTACTTCCAAGATAAGCTACAGTCACCTGTGACTCTGAACTGGATTAAGTGAGCTTGAGAATGTTATGTTTTTAAAATTGTGATTTGATTTGGATATGGGACTTTAAATTGTGATGGACACAGACAGGTATGCATCGAGCAAAAAACATTAAGAGACCCTATAAAAGACTGAGGGTGTCTCTACTGTAAATTATATAGTCAATTTTTGCTTTGCGCCCTCCCCCACTATAATCTCTCAGTTCTAGGGGAGGAGCAAAAGCTTTAGTTTTGTCAAAAATTTTGATATCCGGTTTTCAATGGTTTGTGATGTTTTAGGGTCCCCTGATACTGAAAACATCGGTATCTAAATGATGGGTGTGTGTCAGTCTGTGTCTGTAGGTGTGTATCGGTGTGCCACAGATCCTTGAGGATGGTCTAGAGGTAAAACAGCTGGACAGGAAAATGCCAAATGCGAAACTTAAGCTTGTTATGAGATGATGATGTGCTGATTAGTTTTTGACCCAAATCGTGCAAGAGAAAGAAGCACTCTAGAGGAACCCTCAGATACCGTAATTCTGCAATTAATTATGAATTCTTCTCACCAATTACTATCGTAATGACCTATTTTATCACCAGAAAGATCAGCACCAGAGCAGTAAATAATTACTGAAATGTTATAGGATAGTTTATGTAACTTGGTTCCTAGGGTGTAAAGCCTACTAACTCTCACTTTCAAAATATTTTATAATCTAAATTTAAAAATACTACAACCTGACTATTTTTGTCATAGTTTTTTAAAGGAAGCATATTCGTTTAGAAGTCATTTACAAAACTTAAGCTGCTACAATGGCATAAAGAAAATACAGAGCGTAACACACTAAATGTGGACCTCCAGAACTGCATAATTGGGCAATCTGTCCTGTACGGTTAATATTACATTGATGAATGCTTCTAGAATGAGCTGTCCAGACAGTAGTTTAAGAACTGATGACCTGTCAGCCTAGCTGGTCCAGCAGAGTATGTGTCCACTGGCTGCGTTTGAGCACCATCTACACCTCTTCACTGCTCTTCCAGGACATATGACAAACAGCACTCGGGAAAGACTGGAAGGAGCAGAACCTGTTCATCAAAAAAGAAGACAAAAAACCATCCACTCTCTAAAAAGGGCATTCATTTAAGAGGACAAGATTGATGCAGAATAGCCATCTACAGAAAATGCCTCCAAAAAAATCTGTAAGGCCAGTGGCAGTATGTCACATCAAGAGTACTGAGATCAGAGTTAGATAAAATGCATTTAGGGGTCCATGGTGATTTACAGTTTTTATTAAAAACAGTGCACTTAGGCTTTGAGGGGTGTAATTGTGCATGGTAGTGTGGCAGAGGAGGGAATTGGTGGAGCATCTACTCACGTGCAGACGTGCGCGGTTCAGCTGATTTCCTCATTAATACTCTGGAATCTGTAATTAGGGCACCTGCACCCATAGGGATAATAGGAGCCTGAACGGGATATACTGAAAAAAGTACAAACTTCAGAAAACAAAGAAGGAGAAAGAAAGAGAGCTGGGGATATCAATGAAACGAAAATAAGAAGTATTAGAATCATGGCTGTGCAAGGCAGGCAAGCGGTCAGGGAGTTGCTCTGGAAGAAGCGAGCAGATGGCACTCATGTGGTAGGGTCATTTGTACTCCTTGGGAGCATTCAACCACCATGAGCAACTGCCGGTGAAGGCCAAGGGATGGTGACAGGAGAAGGGAACAGGGCTTCCGGGGTTCCCTGCTGAATGCCCAGGGAAAATGGCAGGAACTTGGGCCAGATAGAAGGTTGACTGCCCTTGCTGGAGGACATCTCCTCTCGCTGAAGAGAGCAAAAAGGGTGAGCAGAGGAGTCTTTGGTTTTAAAGGGATGCACCGAGGCTCGTAAATGGTTTTCAATCAATAGATCCTGACTTCTATTTTAACCTTGGATTTCAAACATTTATAGGATTATTTGTTGTTGTTTTAACCTCTGCAAACACTACTTTTATTATAGATTATTTATTAACTTATTTTTTGAAAAACTCCACTGCACTTTTTGAAACTGCCGTGAAAAAATGGAGAGTCATATTTTGCACCTTCCTCTGCTGTTATGTGTTCTCATTGCCCAGGCCATCCTCAGTACATGAGTATCGGTGTCCCAGATTTTAGAGGAATATGCCAGCTGTGGGCATCCTGGGCACAACACAGAGATGAGTTAAGTAAATTTTCTTGCAAAAGGAATTTAAATTAACAAGTTTACACTGTCACCAATACCTTTTCATTTATTGATTTTATCCTATCCCATTCTGTCCTCTAAACACACTGGGATGCGCTCATTTAAATGCCAAGGTTTAATTTGCACCATGCAGTTACCTGCGCTGTGGCTGTTGCTGCCAGCATAGGCTTCACTTTCCTGTGAACCTTCATTTAAAAAGCAGGTTCAGGGAGTGGAGAGATGGATGGATGACATCACTTCTGCCATCACACATTCATTCATTTTTAGTGTAGACACTTTCTCTTATTCCACTTTAAAATATGTTTTAAAATAAATAAATAAATAAAATACGTCACTTGTCAAAGACAAGCTTTAATAGTTGAATTAAAAAAACATTTTAAATACAATATAAGGAATATATACACTGATGCTTAGATATAAAACAGAAAATCTCTCCATCATGAAACCCATTTTGTCCAGTTTGGGATTTCGAGGGCTAGGGACTATGGCCAGCAGCCAAATCATCTGCACTTCCGAACAGGTCATCCACCTGAAGCTAATCATGTTCGGTCCCAGCCAAGACCAACCAGGAAAGCTTAGGCTGCTGCTGAAGAGGTGCTGGCAAGACCAGCACGGGGCACATACTGTGTGTTCTGAGTGTGCATCCCAATGACTCAGTGCAGTGACACTAGGCTTTAAAAATGGTGCCATCCTTTGGATGAGATGTAAAAACAAGGTCCTGACTTTCTGTGGTCATAAAAGATCCCTGGACAACCTTAGTAAAGAGTAGGTTGTGTCCTGATGTCCAGGCTAAATTGCCAACCATGGCCTAGTCATTCTGATCCACTAATTATCCTCTGTCTCTGAATGGCTAACCATCTCTCACCCTTTATACACCTAACAGCTAATGTGTGGTGAGTGTACTTGCACAAAATGGCTGCCATCCCATCCTTCAGGTGGATGCATGTTAGAGGTGGTTGAAGTGGCTCTTCACTCACAATGTACTGTAAACCACTTTGAATAGTGAGAAAAGTATTATGTAAACGTAATCAATTTTTCTTCTTCTTCTGCTTCTTCTTCTTATTATTATAAGGCACATCAACCCCCCTTCCAAGGGCCAATCATGAATTGTCCAAATAATCAAACCTGCATGACTTTGAGATGTAAGAAATAAAGACTTACCATGTCGATGATAGGGAATTCATGCAAAATGTATTTGCATCCATTCCCAATGTGAACACTCATAAAATTATAATGGCTGGGGACTTTAATTGTGTTTTAAATCCACTCTTAGATAGGTCTCCTGTCACAGGGGTGATGACATCTAACACTGCAAAGATAATTACACAGTTTTTAACTAACCACAACTTATCAGACCCCTGGAGGTTTCTAAACACAAACTCAAGAACATATTCGTTCTACTCACCAATGCATCATTGCTACTCAAGAATTGATTATCTCTTTATAGATAACAATTTCTTGCCTACAATTAAATCTTGCAAGTACAACGCTATTGTTATTTCCGACCATGCCCCTCTGATCTTGGAGCTAAAATCATTATGCCCCACATACTCATCTCACAGATGGCGTCTTAACCCACTTCTATTAGCAGACGAGAACTGTGCAGAATTTATATCAAAACAAATCAGTTTCTTTCTAGAGACAAATACATCCTTAGAGTTCTCTGCAGGAATACTCTGGGAAACTCTAAAGGCCTTCTTAAGAGGACAGATTATCTCCTATCTTTCCCACAGAAATAAATTAGAAACCAAGAAGGTATCAGAGTTAACCAGCGAAATCTACTAGAATAGATCAAGAACACAAAATCATGACACCTAGATATAGAAAGCAAATGAAATAGTTAAAGCCTAGTTGAGCCAACATCTGACCATATCGTTAATTCTGTACTTTAAGTTGTCACATGTTCTCCTTGGTTTATCCTGTGGGTACTTCTGTTTTTTTCTCACATCACAAAGAAGTGAGTGTTCTGTTATTTTGCAGTTCTAAATTGAGTGTAGCTATGTGCAAATGTGGGGACTGTCATAAAATGGAGAGACTCTGGCCCCTTGCAGCACTCAATTGGTTTAAACAATCTGAGATTGCGTTATATTATCTTATCTAATATTTGCAGTCTTAGGTGCAGCCATCAACTTCAACAGATGAAATGATGCCAACTGAAATAAATGCCCCATTGTATTCTCTGAGATTAAGTTTTATTATCACTGAAATATAGATGTTGACTTTTTATGTGACAAATATTGTTTGGTTCTAGTTTTATTTAAGACATATCAAATGGTAAATGCCACATGCTTGTGAGTTTGCTGCTTTATCAGCATTCTTTTATTTATGCAATGATTAAATGCACCAAATTCAGCCAGTCTCAGTACTGACAAAGCATTGCACTTGTGTAATATTGTGGGTTAGTTTAGAAATCATTGAATAAATATGGCTGAGCACAGTTAAGTATATCTGAGAGGGGAGCTCAGGAAAAACAACTATTTGGTTAGGAGTGTGCAGGAGCTTGAAGCAAAGACCCTTATGAGAAAAGTAAAATGTGTGATAAGCTCACTGAGCTGCAAAAAGGGTTTATGCCTAAAAGCAGTTCTTTTTTCTGATTTTATTAAAAACAAATAACATTCCATACAAGCAAGTCAAGTTTACCAAAACTAGGGTTTGAAACAAATCAACCTCCAGCCGTGAGAAAGAGAGCTAGGCCAGCAGAATAAGGCGTTAAACTAGTAAAAATAAATAAATAGATAAATTAATAAATGAATAAAAATAAATAGAATAAAAAAAGAGGGGAGAGAATCAGCTTCCTCAATTTAAATGTCCTTGAGACTGATCAATATTTTTTCCGGCATAGAGGAAAGAGGGAGGTGAGGAAAATTGAGCAGGTTCTGTTTAACAAAGTTTCTAATTTGGAGTTAGTGAAAGAAATGTGTTGCTGGAAGGTTAAATTTGGAGTGTAATTGTTCGTAGGATGCAAAGACATTGTCTATGTACAGATCTCTAAGTAATTTAATCCTGAATGTTTTCCAAACATTAAAAACTGCATATGTTTGAGAGGGTAAAAGCTTCAGATAAAAGCTTCTCTGTCTTAAAATACTTCCTACATTGGTTCCGTATTCTGAGTGAGTGAAGCACAATTGAGTTGAGACTCTTCCTTCTATCCGTCTCTCGGTTCGTCCTTCCGCCTCCACCCCCTCTCAGGCAAGCTTCATCCACCTCCTCCCGACTCTGGCTTCCTGAATGGAGTGAAGCGGCTCCTTTGATAGGTTCTGTGAGTGTTCCAGGTGGCTCATCAATATTACCTGGAATCACTCCCAGCTGTGGTGGAAGTCCTCTATAGGGCTCTGTAGCTCCCCCTGGCGGCCTCCACGGAACCCTATAGGGCTGCACCACACTCCAACTCCCATGGTGCCCTGCTGGAATCCGTGGTGCCACAGCCATCCAGGAGGGCTGCCCTCTAGCGTCCCAGGGGAGGTATTGTTTCATTAATGCTCTCTCCTCCAGTCCTTCCATTCCGTTGGCGTCCTGGCCAGATAATGCCATGGCTGCCCGTCACAGTTGTCGGAGTCCAATTTTAATTCTATAATAGAGCTGCTTGCATCTGAAAAAGTGGATTGAACAGAGAATCTACGTCTGCTTTCTCCCTTCCCATTGTAGACATTACAGGGGAATTCCTGGATCCCTCTGGGGGTGGGAGGTCTACTGTTGTGTTTAACTGCTTAAAATGATTTTGCTCTTTATCATCCACTGCTTCATTTCATTTTGATATTTGCAGTGAATATGATTGAAATATTTGTCATGTGGGAAGCTAAAGAGTATTAAATGTGTGCAACTTGATTTTTTATTCATTTCCCTGTAGGTTTATGAGAGAACTACAATGGTTTACGTACAGGTATCACCCAAAATTTACCCGCCCTATAATTCAACTTGAAAATTACTTATACCATACAGGGTCCCTGGAGTGCTGTGTCTATCCTGGCACCATTGGGTACAAGGCAACATGCTACCCCGGTCAGGGTGTTAGTTCATCACATGGTATTAAATGCTACCCTTTTGTTATAAATGAATAAGATGTGGAGGAAGCAAAGGAGATACTTCACTAACTGTTCAGTTTCTCATGGCTGTGATATTTCCTGAATAATTAATTGATAGAGCAAAGAACTAATGGCATCAACATACAGAAAAAAATGTTACATTTACATTTGTATTTATTCACTTAGCAGATGATAACATAAGAGGTCAACATAATCAAGTTTTGAAACAAGTGGTACAAGACAAGGTTACAAAATTGACAATCACAAGTGAAAAGCTCTAAACCACACAGCACAAAGCAAGACTAGTTACTCTATTCTTAGTTACTAAGAACAAAGCATCAAAAACCATTATCAATTAGAGAGATACTCACAAAACAAGAGAGTCTTCAAACTCTCCTTAAACACTCTGAGGGAGTCAGCAGTTTGGCTGGAGGTGGGCAGCGCTTTCCACCAACTGAGAGCTACACATGAGAAGAGTCTGGATTGAGATTTGATGCCATGTAGATGTGGTATCAACAGACATCATTCACTAGCAGACCTGAGTGGGCTATAAGGAGCACAGGACCTAGGAGTACTTGGTGCTGACCCACTGGCTACTCTGTAGGCAAATATTAATGATTTGCATGCTGCTACAGGGAGTCAGTGTTGTGACATACAGCCATCTTGGCTGGATCAATACAAGATGTGTCACTGCATTTTGAATCATTTGCAGTGGCTTGGTAGTACACGCAGGTACTCCTGCCAGTAAAGACTTGCAGTAGACCAGAAGTGACAAGACCAATACCTTCACCTGGAGTTGTGCTGCATACCTTGTCAGACATGGTCTGATCATGCGTATGTAATACAAAGTGAATCTGCATTATTGATAGACAGTTAAAATGTGGTCAGTGATGGAGAGCTGGTCAACAACCATCATCCGTGGGCTGTGTACTGACTTGGTAAGCATTGGCAATAATGAGCCAAGCTTTATAGACACAGGGTGTGAACTCGACAGATTTGCCCAACTAGCTCACCTAAACTAAGTAATAAATGTAGTCACTAGTGACTGGGCTACAGGGCAATGGCGTTCCACCAGTCCTTCTCAAATACACCCTTAAGTGAACAACATAGACTCTGTTTTCCCAGTTACATGTTGGCAGGGGTGCTTTTGAAAGAGAGGTTTAGGCACTCCCACACCTTCTAGTTTGCCCATCTTCTATCATCCTGGAATGAGTATGGCTTTAACTTGTTCTCTCTCCTCGTGCTGTGGTACCCAAGTCTATAGCCTTTTTGGGATTATGTGCCATGTTAGTGTAGTAGCCTCTACTTTTCCACATTGCCAGTGTGACCCAATTTCTTTAATTGATTCTTCACACAGAACTGCTCTTAGGATTCTACCACTCTGGCATTTGCATTGCTCTGTGTCCTTCAGGCACCCTTCACACCAAATAAAGACAGACAATGTAAAGAAAGTGGGTTTAATGTCTGTGTTTTGGAATTTTATTATATTAAAAAAGAACAGCTTAGGAATATACAAATTTATTATATGGTAATTATCATTTTTTTGCTGTGTAGGCCTGGATGATACTATTCCTTAGTCTCCTACCTGAGACATGCTGCCTAAACTCTGCAAGATGGCCTTCTGTGCTGTTGTAACCTTTGATGATGCAAACAGTGACAGTTCCAACAGTTCCAATGTTGTTCCTCAGTGGAATCACTCCTTCAACATATAGTCTCTGCAGGATGGCCAAATGAGTGGTGGCATATTCTGGGTTTTCAAGTGGGCACCCTCTTTCCTTGATTTTTCACAGAATGTCTATCCTTTCATCCCTCCATTTGCTGACCAGCTTAACAATTCAGAATTTCACAAAGCAATCTATATCTACTAAATATCTAAATTATACTTTAGACTATATTCAAAATATTAAATAAAAGGTAAAATAAAATATGATGAAAATATGAATATATATTTACCAACTCAATGTCAGTGCCATTTTTGATTTTGCACTATTTTAGAATTTAAATAGAAATATAATGAAAAACCTTGTTCTACAAAGATGCCTTATTGCCTAAATTAAACATATTTCTAATATAAATACTTCATATGTGATCAAAATGCTTAGTGCTCCAATAGTTAAGATTTAGCCAGGGTTTTATACAAGTAAACATTTCCTTGGTTTGAACTTTTTTCAGTTTATGAAATATTACTTTGTATATTATGTTATTAATGATTTTTGTCTTTTTGTATTTTATGTTTTGAATACCGTTTTGTAAAATCTTAATATAATATTTATTTATGAAGTGTATTTATGGTTCAGTGTTTTCAGTTATATAAGTTGTGTTTTGTGGGTGGAACCTCGGGAGGCGGAGCCACCTTTACATGTCAGCTGAAGCATCATCCTCCGTATGTATTCTGGGTCGGGGGGTTGTGAATGAGATTGGAGTGCATTGGAGTTAAGCAATTAGATTTGCACCAGTGGAGTTTTTCCTTACAATTCCACTGCGGTTTGGACTGCCCATCTGACTCCCACTGCTAATGCCTTCCAGGGATGTAGAGGAGAGCTTAACAGAAGAATGCATTTCTCTTAAAGCCTGCCTGTGAACCTAGGGTATGAATGAACAGTGCTGAGTCTAGTTTCATGTTATATGGTTTTTAAACATTTAAAGGGTTAAACATTACACTTAGTTCTTTTTTGGAATGAGAGATGATCTTAATTGCATATGATTATGATAAATATTATTTTCCAAATGAAAAATCATTAACAGAAGTGCATGTATGTAGTTAACTGCTTTGCAGAGGCCTGAAGCACCATATTCTGTCAGCAGGAAAGAAGGAAGACCTTGATCTGGTTTGTAAAGAAAAGCATGGATTAGTGCCCATCAGGGTGAGGGCTTTCTAAATATTGCTGTCCACAGCCCTTAGATGTGGTCAGGCTAGCCACGGCAATCATCTTCAGCTGTCATTCCAAACTCTGCTTCACTAGCAGAAATTTCCCTTTGCAAGTAGATATATGAGTATTGGAACTCCAGGTGTTACATTTCCACTGGTTCCTTCTCATATCGTAGACTGAAGAGGTTTCTGGCCTGGGAAGTCACCTCCTGTGTGCGTAGTGTGACTCCAAAGATAGCTTCATGAATTCGCTGTTGGTCCTGTAGATAGGAAATTATGATGTAAATATGGAAGAATGTACAAGAGATAAAATAAAGACTACCTGGTCTGGGGCCATCACTCAGGACGTAGTATTTTGACAGTCCCCCATGCTTGGCAACTTACAGTATCTTTCAAGTCTTCAAAGATGCTATTACAAAAAAACAATTGTCATTGCAATCTTATCTGTCGATTATGTGTTAAATGATGCAATGTAGTCCATTATTGAGTTGTTGCCCTGCCTAAAATTGAATACATTTGTTTCCAGAACTTTTCTTTCTGGTTTATCAAATACTGTCTTGATTTCTGTACAAATCAGCACTGTTGTGATGTCCTGTGTCTAACATGGTTGTAAGCTCATTCTAAGAACTTTCTCGACAGAAATGAGACAATTCCATTTTTTTGATTTTTTTGTGACATATCAAAGTTGCTGAGGACAAAATATTAGGTGACACTGACTTAAAAACCTATATCTATTCAGGGTCCTGGGGTAACACTCACAGTGGGGTATCTGAAGTTCTTCAAGTAATTGTATGGGTGCCAACACCATTCTGATCTCTGAGTCTCCCATTTGCAATGGTCTACAATGTTATGAACAGCAATAGCATTTTTTAAAGCATCATGACCGTCACCACCAACCATTGAGGTTTCATGATAGGATGTGGGGCTACCAACGCTATACATGCCACCCACCTGTTCATGGAACAACATTGAGAAAAGAACAAGACCATCTACATTATATTCCTGGACCAGGAAAAAAACATTTGCCCGTGTTCACCATGCCCTGATCTGGAAGGCCCTCTTGGAACACAGCATGTCCAAAGCCTACATGTGATAGGTCAAGTTACTCTACACCAATGTGATGAGCAGAGTGAGGTGCCCCATCGGAACATCATCCCCCTGGCATCCACCAGAGCTCAGTGCTGTCACCACTCCTCTTCATTCTGTGTGTGGATACAGCCACAGCAGACATCGAAAAGCCAATCCCATGGACACTACTGTATGCTGACAACGTCTTAATCACAGAACAAACATGATCTGCTCTTGAGCGGCTGGTGCAAAACTGGAAAGATCAATTGGAGGAAAATGGCTGACAGCTAACCATCAAAAGGACAGAGTACTTCGAAAACAGCCCACAGACAGTCAGGATCACCATATGTGTGTACAGTCAAGACCTGAACAAAACCACCGAGTTCAAGTACCTGGGCTCCCATGTAAGCGGAGACAGCTCTCCTGACGCCCAAGTTCAAGTCACCGCAGCTTGACAAGTTATAGGAGTCCTGTGTGATTTACAATTGCCTAACTATATCAAGGTGAAAATGTATAAGACCATTGTCTGATCTGTGGCCCTCTACTGCATTGAATGCTGGCTGACGACTGTGCAACAAGAACAAGTGTTCCACATGATGGAAATGAAAATGGTTCGATGGTGACTCAGCCTCCTGAGGATAGGAATAGAACTGATTACCAAAAAGATGTGAGAGGCCTGCCTGAGATTGTATGGACATGTACTTCACAGCGGAGAAGAAGCAGTGGCCCAGATAGCTCTAAGATTCAGTCCAGTTGGCAAGCGATCACACGGGAGGCCCAAAAAGAGCTGGCTTGACAAGATCAAAGAGGATATACAACAAGTAAAATAAATTTTATTCAACGGCTTTCATTCACATTATCATACATTCACACTATCGTACATTTCTGTATGAAGACATATGAAAATGCATCTTTATTCAAATTATTGCACTTATCATCACAAAAACTTTCCACATGGAAAGTCTGCCTTTTGCTGTTACCTAGCAACTGCCTTTTCTCTTGTTTTAATTCACGCAGATGAGACTGAGGATATACATACAAGTATACAAGTGCATTGGAAGAATGAACCGAGTACTATTTTTGTCTCCTACACATCTTTAGGTTTACAATTGACAAGACTGTCATCTTAATTTGGCAAAGCAGACATCATAGTACCAGAACAATCACAACACACATCTCACGACTTTACACGTGACAAGAAAGGAGTCCAGTGATTTTTCTTTCCACTAGTAAACTTTATTTAACCCCTTCACCGCCCTCTGCCGGATATATCCGGCACCGCTGTTTTAATGCTAGCGCCATACTGCCGGAATTATCCGGCACATTTGCCTGTGGTTATATGAATGCCTGGCAAGTAGTATAACTGACGGTTTGGCGTGGGTATTATTACTACGTTGTATTTCGACAAGTCTGTGGTTGTTTTGGCCGGTCATGTGACGTGATTCGCATGTAACAGCTGTGAATATGGCGAAACGTAAACTGACTTCAAGTGAGGCTTTGCAGGCGATTTTGGACAGTTCTGATCATGATTGTAGCAGTTCTGAAGAAGATTTTAGTGACAGTGATGAGCAGCAACGTGCGCTGCATGATATTGTGAATGAAGACGCATCGGATGACGGCGCTGAGTGGGTGTATCCCCAGCATCTCAGCTGGACTGCTGCCCGTGGTGAACTACCTTTTCTGCATCCGTTTGAGGCAACGTGTGGCTTTATTGTTGATGTAAACAATTACACTGCTGAGCAGTTTTATGAGCTGTTTGTGTCACCTGATTTGATCAGACATTTTGTTCATCAGACAAATCTGTATGCAGCACAGTTTATTGAGAAAAATCCCAATTTACCTCCACATTCCCGTGTTCGTGCTTGGTTTGACACTGATGAAAACGAAATGAAAAAATTCATTGGGATTTTGATGTTGATGGGAATAATCAGAAAACCAGATATTGAGATGTACTGGTCTACAGATCCTATGTATGCAACACCTATTTTTGCAGCTGTCATGACACGTAACCGATTCTCTTTGCTGCTGAAATTCTTTCATTTGAATGACAACAGAAACGAGCCAGATAAGAAAGATCCAAACCGCGACCGCTTGTTCAAGCTACGTCCTTTGATTGATCATTTATTTGAAGCATTTCAGTTGCCCTACATGCCAGGACCGTCAGTTGCAGTTGATGAAAGTTTATTGTCGTGGAAGGGCCGCTTACAGTTTCGACAGTATCTACCATTGAAAAGGGCACGGTTTGGTATCAAGATGTTTTGCTTAGCTGAGAATTCAGGTTACATTTATAGATTTCGTGTATACACTGGCAACTTGCACAACATTTAGTGGTCAATACTGCTTGAATAAATGTTAAAAATGTAAAAAAAATGTAAAAAAGTAAAAAAACAAAAATTGTTCAGATTTCGCCTGGCTTGGGGAATATTTAGGGAGTTGGCGGTTAAAGGGTTAAACACCAAATGAAAGGCAGGAACTGCAGAATTAGAACATGAAAATTCAACCCAAGAAAAACTAAAGGCCTTTCTTCCTGTGTTAATTTTGCAAATTTCACTGGTTGAGAAACACCATAGTTTGATTTTTGTATAAATTAAAAGTAGTTTCCATCTTAATCCATGACATTAAGTACATTTTTTTTTATTTTTAATACAACTTACCTAGATGAAAGTTTCAAACATGCCATAGGCCAGTTTTAAAACAGTTATAAGCAGTATGGTTAAACATGTTTCCTTATATTCTTATATTTATTTCACAAACAGTGGTACTTTACTGTAAGCTGCACCATATACACAGCAAAAAGTATAATATTTATGATACATACATGAAAAAGAAAGAAGCATGCACTATGGTTCTATAGGTCTATAAGTTCAGGAAGTAATTTGTAAAACTTCTGAATGAAAATGTAATGGAATTATTATATTACAAATGTTTAAACCGGTATTTGAAAATAATATGAATATCAACTAAAATGTTCATTTTTTGTCTTATCATTGCAGCCCTACTTTTAGCTTTGAAACATCACATTGGACAGACACAGAAATGAGATCTCCTTACCCTCAGCTTGCTTAGATAATCACCAGCCTCACTGGGGGCCATGCCTGAGTGGGAAGCCACGATCTGCTGCACTGTTTTCAGCACGTCCTTAGCCATGTTAACATCTCCACATAAGTACATGTGACCATTCTGTTCATACAATGTCTGGAAAACAAGCGTAGCCATCTGCTGTTGCAGAATATCTTGGACATAAACCTGAGGAGACAAGGCAGAAGAGCTCTCTGAGACATCTATGATGGCATCTACAAGCTATGTCAGCAGCCATACCACATGCACTTCAGAAAATGTCATCCACATGAAGCTAAGCAGGTTCAGGCCCAGCCAATACTTCTGCAAAAGCTTGGGTTGCTGCTGGAAGAGGTGTTGATGAGGCCAGCAGGGGGCACTTGCCCCATGGTCTGAATGTGGATCCCAATGTACAAGTGTAGTGATGGGGATATTGTGCTGTAAAAATGGTGCCATCCTTCAGATGAGACGTAAAACCAAGGACATGACTCTCTGTGGTCCTGGGCATCCTTTGTAAAGAATAAGGTGCATCCTGATGTCCAGTTTAAACTGCCCACCATGGCCTAGTCATTATGGCCCCCTAATCATCCCCTGTCTCTAACTGGCTAAATCTCTTACCCCTTCACCACCAAACAGCTAAGTTGTGAT